>NC_090928.1:79481101-80094101 GCF_040938575.1 Ambystoma mexicanum | reverse complement strand
CATCCTTGACTCCAGAGACAAGAAAAGACAAGGTGTTCAGTTCAACTGGTGAGTCAGAGGGAGGACGGTAATAGACCAAGCTGTGTTGAGCGAAGGTTGCAAATAGCAACACCATTTGAACAAAGGAAATATCTGTTACTAAACTTTTAAAACCCAGGGAAAGACCAGCTGCAGAGTGATCCGGCACCACGTGGGCGATTATTCGAAAGACTCTGATTGGTCCCCTTTTGTTAAAACTGCAAATACCAGGAGGCCCTAGGAGAGCACGACGTAGGAGGTCCATGTGGTCATGCAAGGGTCGAGCAAATCCCCTTGTACAGTTGAAAGTCTCTGACCGGTAATCGAGAGGGAAGTGAATCCTGTATTGTGAGACAGCAAAGCGAACTGTGTAACTGGCAAATGTGAACCAGACTGAGGGATGCCTGCAAAGCGAGGTGAAGCACGATAACCCCATGAACATTGTGTTGACAAGAGTGAACCCGGCTGAGTGATGTTCACAGTGAAATGTTGTTTAAAAGGACATTGAGACTTGTGAGTACTACAGGTGAAGGGATTTTGAATAAAAGGCTGTAGTGAACCAGGCTGAGGGAGGCTAACATTCAAGAGGATCGGAGCTCGGTCTAGGGGATCCAGAGGTGAAGAGTCATCACCCAACATAAAGAATACGGAAAGGAACTTTTGTTTTGTTATTGTTGACACATCAGGCCTTCAGCGGCAAGAGACTTTGTAGAAAAGAGACTTGACCACCGAAGGTCCTGATATCGCTGAAAGGAACTGTAACCTCGTGCTGGAGAAGCCCTGTAGTGTGCTTTGCTCGAGAGTCCCCCCCTTGTCCCGTGCTAGAAGCGCGGGCAAGGGACACAACGGCTATAACATCCTGACTTATCATTTTGTGAACACTTCTTTCTTTTCTGGTGAATATTATCCCACACTATTTTTGTAATTTAGCGGTAATGATTGGCAATATTGTTTTTTAGTATAGGCCCTTTTTATTTGCCAAGACGCCACTAGGACTGCCTTATTATTATTTGATGGTCGTAGCTCGCTCCCATCTTAGATTTAGGTTTAGATTAGGCATTTTTCTGACCCATTTATACAGTTTAATAAACACCCTTGAACTGTGATCTCTTGTGTCAGTCTTTACTGTTGCCACCATGAGTTCCTTACAGAGGTCAGCAAGTATTACCATGGGATGCAGCACCACTCTCTTTGTGGAGGATGCTCTCTTCGCAATACTGGAACAACCCAAGAGCACATGGACCAGATAAAGGGTATGAGGTAATATTGTCTAATCCAGATATAAAGGTAGTGAGATGCGAGGATTGCTAAAGATAGAGGATTGTGAACCAGGCAACTTTCGTCAGCAAGCCCATAGAGGAGGGAGACTATGTACACAACTGCACCACAAATATAGAAAGTTGTGACAACATTCCGAAAGTGGGAGAGAAGTCACTTGAGGTGGGAGAAGTGCTTTATATTGACAGTTCTTCAACCATAGATGTCGGGTCCCAGACCTGTCACCACCGTGAGCCATGGAGACCTACCTGGCGGTGTTACCCACGATGGTGCCTTGGGTACAGGAGGGCAGAGAGGTGTATTGGGCATCGGATGCCACCATGTTGATTTCAGCAGGCATGCGCGAGGACTTGGCACTGGTCTCTCGCGCATGCGCTTTCGTTGTGGCATCATTTGGTACCATGGCAAAGACGCCCATTGAGTATTTAAACACTGCCTTTGTGCGGGTCGGCTGCTTCTGAATGCGCTCCGTATGTGCAATTGTTCTTACCTCCTTTATCTTTTCTTGCCTTTTGGTTCTGCAGTCCGGTCTGTTTGCTCTTGACCATTTCTGTCTATGCCTTACCTCGGCCTCTGACTGAGTCTGACCGTCACTTATTTTCCTCTACTTAGCTTCTGACTCAGCCTCTCTCTGTCATGATGCCTACCTCCAAGGAGCCAGGTCCGACCCAGCAACCCCAGAGGCAGGCATCATTTCCCCCAGGGGAGTGCCAGCGGGCCCAAGCTGGGGCCCTTTGGACGCAGTCCTGGCGCCTTGGGCGCCAGGCTCATGTTGGACCCCTGTCCTGGCGCCTTAGGCGCCAGGCTCATAAAGCTAGACATGTGTTCAAGTGTTTTAATGTGCACTTACCTGATGCAGACCATGCTGCTACATCCAGGCCCTCTTGAGGCCTGAATGGAACTACTTTACCTGTGGGACTACTTTCCACCCGGGTGTGGTCGGGGATGGATACATACCTGATCGGTGGAAGGATACACACTGGGAACTTCTTCCAAAGCTATTTAAACCACACCCGATCAGCAACTCACGCTTCGCGTTGTTCTGCTCCTCGCAGCTGGACGCTCACCGTGTCAGCTCCTGCATCTGGACCTCAGCCACGCCTGTCAGTATCCTGGGTCACCTGCAAAGGGAGACAAAAGACCTTACCTGCTAAATCAGCACCACGGAGACATCACACCGACGATCCTGAAAAGGAAGACATCATTTTAAAAGCATTTCGCTACGATCGCTGCAGCGCTGCATTTCACTCACCTATCCTGGACTCCTCCATCTTCAGCAGCGATCATCCGGATCCACAGCCACTTCCCAGAGCCTAGAGAGAAAAAGACAAGAACAAGGTGAGAGAAGAAAAGGAATAGGAAAAGCTCAGTTTCCTTCTAAGACTTACCTGTTGGGTCATTCCCATTTCATTTCGGGTCTTGGCGCTTCCAGGCATTTTCCGGACCCCGGCCCCTATGGGAAAAAAAGACAAAGACATTGAATGAGCGAATGCAAAGACATTACCCGAGCGCTCATCCGGAACTTACCTGTCATTTACTGGAACTGCACGTTTCACTTCGGGTCGGCGCCATATCTCCGGCATTCTGCAACAAGACAATGAACATTATTTTTAAGCTTGGACTTTAGAACTTGCAGCAGAACTTTTACAGCGCCTTACCTGAATAGTCAAGCTTACCTGAACTCCCATCAATCCTCAATCCAGTGAAGTAACTGGGTTTCAACGCGCCCCTGCATCAGAAGCAGGATGGAGAGCTCATCCTTCTTGACCCTAAGGTGAGACTTCACGGGGAATCGTGGAAGGGTATCGTGGAGGGCTGGAGGAGAGTGGGAGGCTTGAACATAACTCAGTCAGTAGGTAATACTCCCTTTTCACGCACAGGGGAATATTCCTGCAAGCCAGAGAAGCCAGAGTAGAGGGGCCCTTCCTGTCCATCTTCAGGGTCCTGCGCTTCACCTTTGAAGAAGCACCAGCACTCGAAGCCAGACCTGCGCCTCCGTGGGAATCAGGTGAGCGTTACACTCTCTTTCCTGCTGGCTACCTTCCTGGTTCTCCTTTACTTGCCTGCTGTCCTGCCAGATACTCTCTTCTCTTCCTTGCCAGTGCCCTTTTCCTGTACCAGCCTCAGGACTTAAAGTGGACCTAGTGCTGTTCCATCGGTTTCAAACTAGTCAGCACTCTGTGGCTTTGGGGGTTGTTGTCCTTGCTCTCCCTTCAAGTTCTAATGAGCGGTGGGCTGAGAGATGACTTCTCACATCACTCATTCTTCCGGCAACACTCTGGACAAGTCACCAAGGGCCAAGACGGGGAAACATCATTACAACCTCTTCAGCGATGTTACCATGGGAGAAAGGCATACTGGGACCGCGGTAGAGAGGCTAAAAATGGATGGAACAAGTGAGGTAGTAGTAAGCGCACGCTTACCGTCACATTTCTCAGCACGGGCTATTGGCTCTCATCTTGGCATAAAAGCGGAGCAATACCCAGGAAGTGACAGTGTATTCAGATTCAGCCTACGTGACGTCTACGGTCCACTCTGGGCTGTCTTGCTGGCTGAGGAGGGGCTTCCGACGTGCTGACGGCATGCAGGTGCAGGACGCGCTCTCATTGGGTAGACTGATATAGGCGCTCAGATTCCAATAGGCATAGCGGTCGCAAAGTGCCAGGCCCACGCGAGAGGGAGGATCCCGTCTCCAGGGGCAAAAAAGCAGCAGACGCAGAATCGAAGCGCACAGCCTATTTCGAGGATATCCAAGCTATAGAAACCCCATCCCGAGCACGTAATTATGCATGGACTATGGTACTAAAGGAAGGGTACAACGCGTTACAAGTGACACAAATAATGGAGTTGCAAGGGAATGCACCAAAGGAAGAAAAGGAGTTGTGGGTAAAAGGGGGGTGTCCTATATCCCCCACGGATGCCCTATGGGGACAGGAAAGCACGGGCAGATTAGTGATGCCATTGTCATTACTACACACTGCACTGACACAACTACACCAACCTATCCACATGGGGAAGGATGTACTTGCTGCTCACATTTTGAGGAGACTTGTTTTGTCCCAATTTGGCCAACATGTAACAGAATTTATGACCAACTGCATAGTATGTAAGAGTTTCACAGCAGACCATACATTAAAGGTAGTCAGAGGAGCCATACCTCGCCCACTGGGTTCATTCCAACACCTTCATGTTGACTATGTTGACATGCTCCAAGTATGCCAGGGCTACCGCTACATGATAGTGGTCATGTGCCCATTTTACCATTGGATGGAAGCTGGTCCTTGTTCCCATCCTGACGCATTTAGAGCGTCAGAATTCCTAGTTAGGGAAATATTCACAAGATGGGGTGTATGTGAGGTCCTCCGGTCTGACAATGGCCCTCACTTCTCCAATGAAATATTTCAACATATCACAGCCCTTTTAGGGATTACACACAAGTTCTCCTGTGCGTATCACCTGCAAGCAAACGGGGTGTGCGAATGCCTCAAGTTGGCTTCATTGCCTGCCTTTAGCTTTGCTCGCGTTGCACAATAAACCACAGTCCGACCACCACTTAACCCCACATGAGGTGGTAACCGGACAGTGCATGCAACTTCCCCTGGCTCCTCCCACTAGGGCATTAACTGATGCAGAAAATGTGTCTAATGTATTGGGAAGGAAATTTATGATTTCACTGCTGCCTTAATGACTAGTGCTTCTTTTATTTCTTGCCAACTGCAGGCATGACGGGAGAGGTCCAAGAAGAGTGAGGATGATAACAATAAAGACATCAGTGAAAATCGCCTTAGACCACCCTAGCTCTACCGAGGAGATTCGGTTCTACTCCACAATTTCATCAGGACCTGGTACAAACCCAGATTAACGAGTTCCCACACGGTAGAGGAAGTGACTGATAGGGCGGTCAGAAACCTCAGAAAGAAAGCTTGGAATTTCCTGGGGGATGTGAAGCCCTGTCAACCAGAGTCCTCTCATAGCAGTGACGAAGAAGGGGCTAACGTTGTGCGAGAAGGAGAACAGAACCCGCAGCTAAAACAGCCACGACCTGATAGGGAAAGGAGTTCCTACAAATCCAGAGTAAAGGCACACACTTTTTTCTCCACACATAGTTTTCATTGTGAAAGTTGCGACTGTGATTTCTTTGGTGTCCCATGATTCCCCAGAATCCTCACCCCACGACCTATCAGGGTCAATTTGTCCATTTCGTTAGAAGGTCTGAACGACAATGCATGCCATCTCCCAGTTTATACTTTCGTGCCTTCCTGGCCAATTTGGCCCAAACGTATCCATCACTTCGCAGAGGAAGTCGCTCAGTACTCGAAATACTCAGTGATCCTAGAGTCTGTATTGTGTGGGAACGATTATTTTTTATTGCACTTGTACAATATCATACCTGCGGAGCTTGAGCTAATACGCACTAACAACATATTTACGCATTTTCAGTGAATTTCAGGCAGGCTCATCATCACACTTGGAACTATACCAGAGTCTGAAAACGTGACCCCAGTTCTGGCAGGTATGGCTACCCTGTCAGGTCGGATGATAAGCACAACCATCGCCTTTGGATCCAAACCCTGGGGGTGGACCAGTGCGGGGAGATCACCTGGGTGAGGGCTCTTTGGGGAGTGGGACACCGGATGGCAAGACGTGGTATCCCTCCCCCTGTAAAACCTTTACCCCATCCTACCCGGTAGGATACATGGGAACCTTGCCCCAACCTTCCCTTCTCCAACACTTTCACACAGACAGTCCGCTCTGGGAGAAAACAGACTCCTACCCGAGCAGTGTACATGAGATGTCCTGCTACTATGGTCAGGCCAAGTCAGGCAATTAATGACAATCACTCATGCCTGACTTCCATTAAACTTCCCCAAACTGATAAAAGGCAGAGCATGAGAGCACACTCTGAGCGAGGCAAAGCACACGAAGGAACAGCAATTTTGAGTCGGCAGCTGAATGAGGGGAGAAAGACGGCAAACCAAGAATGGTTCGTAAGAAGGGAAATACCCTTGACCTTTTTGGCAAGACGCCGTTACTTTCAAGAAACCATCAAGGCAGAAAGCGTAAGGCCAGGAAACCAGATTGCAAAATCCTTCATTGTGTGTCGAAGATACTGAGGGCCCTACCGCGTAACTGACCAAGGCAGGGAGGAGCATCAGCCTCTGTGGTATTGTCCTTGGCTCCAAGAAGAAAGAAGCGACAAAAAGATCAACACAACCGGTGAGTTGGGGAGACCAATGCAAGACCGGTCTGTGTTGAAGTCAAGGTTGCAAGTGGCAACATTGTATAATGAGCGCGGGAACGAACATTGTTAAACGCGAGCCATGCAAGACACAAGTAAAGCTAAACTGCTGAGGAATGTTTGGACTTGAGAAGGCAAGATACAATACCGTTGACAGAGTGGTCCGGCACTGTGAATGTGCTCAATCGAAGGTCTCTGTAAGGTATCCGCCAAGAGAAATGAAAGTAGAAGATTGATGAAAACAATTGTGTGAAGTGAATCGAAGTGGTCCAGCAACGGTTTATGCAAAAGTCTTCAATGTTAATACTAAGAGGATCGGAGCCTGAACGAGGGAGATCTATATCAAGAGGATCCAAGCCCGAATGCGGGAGATCCATGGTCGCAGCCCAAACAAGAGAAACCAAGTGTGAACATTGTGATAAAAGAGGGTCTCAACCTGACGAGGGAGACCGATGATGAACATTGAAAGCGAGAACTTGTGCATGTAAAAATCCTGATAGGAATGGAACTGTGAGACTTTGTTTGTTATGAAAGACCCTCTGCAGTAAGAGACTGGTAATGGAAAAGAGGCTTTGGGAGAAGGCCCTGATGTCTGTGCTTTGAACTGTATCCTCGTGACTGAGAGGCCAGAATGTGTGCGAAGCTCCAACGTGCCGCCTTGCCCCATGCTGAAAACGTGGGGAAGGAAAGCCAACTGCTCAACCGTCCTGACATATTATTTCTTGAACACTTTTCTTTTTGCATACACCATTGTACCACTCCCTTTTGTATTTAGAAGTAAGGATTGGCAATAGGTTTATTAGTATAGGCCCTTTTATTTGACAGAGACTTGACTAGGACTGCGTTCTTATTATTTGATTGTCATAGCTTGCTCACATCCTTAGCTTCAGGTTTAGATAGGTGTTAAACCAACATGTTTGAAGTTCATTAAACACCCTTGAACTGTGATCACTTGTGTCTGTCTTCACTGTTTGATACCATGACTTCCTTACAATGGACAAGTATACAAAACTGACGGATGGAAAGAAGGGGTGGTGGGGAGCAAGGCACATACATTCCTAACAGTTCCAGTTCATATAGTGCAAGAAGAAAATGACAAATGCTTAATAGAATGGGAAGCAAGTGCAAATTTACTAGTGTGGGTAGAGAATGAAGCTGGGACCATGCCCATAGTACCAATTAAAGGAGCAGCATTATGTTTCCATAAAATGGTGCAGTGAAAGTTGGAGAAACACAACCCTTACCAACTGCCTCATAGAAATAAACCATTGAATGAGTACCAACTTCCTTAAACTCAACTGGACAAAACAGAAATCATGATTGCGCACAATGACCCACCGAACCATCACCACATTCCATGGCATACTGAATTAGGAAACCAACCAGAACCATCCAAAGTGGTCATAAATCTCAGAATATTAATGGAGAACGAGTTAACACTCCAACCGCAAGTCAATGCAGTAGTAAAATAATGCTTCTTCCACCTCCACACAATCAAACAAACACTTGCCGTCATCTCTTTTGTCATGTAAAGAATAGACTACGCCAACAACATATATCTCGGAATGCCCGACTATCGTATGAAAAACTACAAAGAATATAGAATGCAGCAGAAAGACTACTCCTCACACTCCCTAAGAGACAACACATCACAACAGCACTGAGAACCTTACTTTGGCTATCGGTGAAACATATTTTCTTCAAAATGCTCTGCATAACAAACAAAGCAATCCACGGCCAAGGAGCAGAATTCATACAAGGAAAAATGGCCATCTACAAACCAAACACTAAGACCCACAAAGACCTTAGCCTCGAACCTAAACAATACTCAAAGCAGAAATATATGGGAACAGCGTTCTCCTGCATAGAGACAAGACTTTGGAACTCGCTCCCAAAGGAAATACGAACAACAGAAGATCACATAAAATTGGGGAATTGTTAGAAATCTGGCTCTTTAACTCAATAAGATATATAGGAAACATCATCGAAGGGAAACTGCCAGCACATCAGATAGAAACACCAAAAGCAACTGAAACCTGATGATCCCAATCATGGCCACCTAGAGAAATAAAGCATTCTACAGTAAAATCACCACAGATTAATATTAACTCGATTGATGAACACAACCTCGCTCAAAAGGACTCACCAGTAAATCTACTAAAAACTCTCTAATACGCTGCATACTCATCCTCAAAACACTGAACAAATCACACTCATACCCCTGCAGCAGAGAAAGAAAACGAAAACAACCACAAACTGCACACACACTCCACAACACCCAACAGGAAATTAAACCAACCACACACAAATCACCCCATAAACTCATGAACCAAACACCAGATAACATCTACCAACTAAAAACAAAGCAGCACACAGTGACCATTTTTTCTGAACTGAAGCTACCAACAGCACGTCTAAGCTCTCTTATGCTTTTCCCTCTCAATCCCACTAAATAAGCCCTGCCAACCCTCCTTCCTTTTCAGATCTTCTTTGGGACGCAGTTGTACTGAGGGACCTTCCGAAAAGGCTTGGGGGAATCTACTTGGACCTTAACTGGCTGTATGTTGGCTAAGTGACCTACTTCACTGCCATGCTCAGTCTGAAGGGAAGCAGGAACTTGGGATAATAATTTGATAAGATCCTTGATCGAATATACATCTTTAGGGACAGGTGCTGTAAGGGGTCTGTCTTGCAAGGTGGCAAGCACAATTTCTGTATTTTCACGAGGAACATTAAAAACATTCAGTCGGGTGTACAGTGTACACAAAATATCTCAGCCTAATAAGTTAATGGGAGAAGAGGGACTCAACAAGAATGCATGATTATCCACTATAGGACCCGGGAGACAGATATATATTGGTTCACATCATTTGGAACAGCTAGATTAGATATACCAAGAGGGGAAGAGATAGAGGAACTAGTGATAGGACATCTTTAGGAATAATATAGGAAGATCTTCTGGCAATAGGGCTGTCCAGCTGGCACCGACATCCACAAATCAGAGCACATGTTTCCCTTTTGTCACATATCGCACATGAGGCATTTTATGATCAACATCAATCAAGGAGGTCATGGTAAAATTAGTATTCCTCAAGTATTCCTAGATTTTTTTTCCAATGAAGCTGCCATTGTGGTATTTTGCTGTGGGAAGATACAGGCATCGGGACTGGTAAATGAGGGTGGATTAGGGAATAAGGTGGAAAGACTTGCTGTGGGCTGTTGAGGCATTCATACTTCCAGTGACCGTCCTGCTTACAATAGTTAAGAGGCATACTACTACCTGGTGTTACGCCCAAATGGTGTTAAAAAAAACCTCTCCCTCAACCTCACCCCTTTCCATTTCCCCTGTAAAAGACCCTTGCCTTGGCATGAAAATCTTGCAATTGCAAAGTCATTAGCTGTGCTTCAGTGCTTTATTTCCTCTGTTCCTGATGAGCTAAACAGTGATTTGCTAGAGACACAAGCTGAACCAACCCACACAAATGAACTTCAATTGCTGTTGTAACTTAGGTTGCAATCCTTGGAAGAAGCTAACTGCCACTGCTTCCTGTGCGGTGTCTGTGGTCTTATTGATACCAGAGTGTTGTGTGAACATAATGTTCTGCCTGTCTTAAGTAATCAGCAGGCGATTCCCCTTTGTTTGCAGTTATTTATGTTCACCCAATATGTTCTTCTCATGCAGATCTCAGAAATTCTTGCCATTAGATTGCCTCTCCCCTGACTTAGTAGTTCACCTATATCAGGGGCAGTTACTGGCGAGATATTTCATTGAGTTAGGTGGTATGGAACATCAGCTGGCAAAATGACTCACATGTGCTGATTCATATCTATTCCCATGGGTTGGAGCATTAGGTAGTAATCTGTAGTTCTTCCATAAATATTCCTGGTTCCTCTCTTACATTTGGAAAATCATGTGCCAGAATTCTAGGTTCCTTTAGGGTCTACAGGGAATGTATGGGTAACTAAAGTTCTCCCCTCTTCAGCAGTCTAAAGTAACTGTTTTAAGGGCACCTGAAATAGAGGATCGGTGTGGCCATAGTCTGTTCAGCCCCTAGTATGGGAAGAACTGAAGGGGGTAGAGCCTCTATTTGCGGAATAAGCTGGAGGACACGGAGTTGGCTCGCTTAGGTGCGAGCAGTCAACAGTAGTCTACTGAGGCTAGGAGGTGAGGAGATATGGTCTTGCAAGCAGACCCTAAAGCTCTGCCTCTGCTTCCCAGAGCGATAGACTTACACAGTGTAAAGGCACACACATTGGACAACTCGACCCCCCAGCACCTGCCTCAGCAAAAAAGCCCTTCAGGCAGGGTGCTGAGGAGCAAATATGCCCGACTACAAAATCGGAAAGGAAACCACAAAAACTCGAGTGTGGGAAAAAACGGTAGTCCTAACCTCATTTCGACCACTGTATTACAGAACAAACCAGCCATTACAACTGCACAAATATCTCCTATACCCAGCGAAATGGCCACTAGCCTTTTGGAGGACCGAGCTCCGATTTTGAAGACGCTGAAGATGGAGCGCTGACGAGAGAGTCGGAGGAAAGCAGTGAGGAAAGTAGCGGGGAAGAGGCACCTGTCATGCAGACAACCTCTCCCCCCTGTCACTCCCTCCTCGCCCCCTCTCCCAATCTCCTGCTCAACGCCGCCTGCTTGCCCCTTAATTGGGAGCATGGCGGTCTGTCCTGGAGAGGCAGCACCGCATGCACGGTTCGACCTACCGCTGGTGGTGGTGCCGCCTGGGCCTCGTTCTCCCCTGCCACCGTCTGTTTGTGCTCCGGGGGCCGCCGCTGCGGCGAGTGGGGTGGAGCCTGGCAGTGGCGAAGGACGCTGTCAGGCTGACCTCAGCCCGCAGTCCACAGCGTCCAAAGCAGGGGGTGACGCGGTTGGAGCCTTGGCGGACCCGGCGCTGGAGACGGCGGGGAGCGGCATGTCTCTGGCCTCGGCTGCGGACGTCGGCCGGGCATTGTCAGCTGATGAGCAAGTTTCGTGCTTCAGCTCACAAGCGGACACCTACGCCAGCCCGGCCGCCAAATTGACAAACACACGCGGCGAGGACACAGGGGCGCCCTCTGCTGCCTCTGGACCTCTCTGCGCCCTACTCAAGAAACCACAAAGGAAAAAGACAACCTCCAAAACACCCCCAGTAACACAGAGGGGGTAGAAACCATGGATTCGGACGCAGATCGTGACTCAACGCACAATCCATCAAATGTCTCAAAAAATGATTTCATCACGCAAAAAAGAGACATAGCAATGGCCCTACTAAAAAAAAGAGCTTTAACAAAAAAGATCCTTAAGGAGCAGGGGGAACTCCTGTACAAAGATCGTCAACTACAACAAAAAAAGGACTCAGGCACCAACTCAAAAGGGAGAAGCCGGGAAGTTTTTCCAACAGAATTCCCTGACGCCTCACGCCCTAAAAGATTTCTTCTCCAAACAAACAAAGAAGAAAACAGAATCCGAGGTAGAACTTTCAGATGCTGAAATGCAAGACGCAGTCTTAGAAGCCCCCTCGGCCTCGAAACAAAGAAAAACCATGGAAGTCCCTTCAGCTTAGCCGAGGCCTCGGGTGTGCGGGACCTTGTCCTAGGCCCAAAAAGCTCTGGTGACCTCTACGGACCAAATCAACCTGTTAGACGACGATGTACCGCCTAATTGCCCGGAGAGATCGGGACGAGAAACTGAATTATTAATGCCATCAGTTAATTCCATGATAACGAATGGATTGGATCAAAGAAGTATATTCCAACCTCTGCTCGCTCAACCAGTGTTGGCCCAGCAGGGGCAAATACGGAATACTGCTGATCTCCCGTCCAGGAGATCTTTAATTCAAGGCGATTACCCAAACAATATTTCAACCCCAGTCAGAAATGGAAGACTCAGCGACACTTTTGGAAACCTTCCCAAAGATACTCCAACAAAAAAACGGATCTTGTCACGATCATGTCGGCAATTACGGTGGGACTGGCCCCCTTTGTAAAACTATATGAGTCAATAAATGACTCAATGAAAGATTCATTAGCACTCTCAGCCATGACAAACACCAAACTAACTTTCCTGGAGGGTTTTATTACAGCTCTAACCCAACAAAACCTTGAAAAAGAAAGATAACGCGACGAAAAATTCGCCCGACTTGAAAATCTAATTGAATCCAAATTTAATGCAATTTACTCGCACGAAACTCAGTTGAATCTCGAAATGGAGCATACTCCATTGTTGAGTGTAAGAGATCCAAAAACTGATGGTGTAAACGACAGCTCCACTAGGTCGATACGTTGCCTTGACACAAAACTGTAAAATGGAAAAAAAAACAAAGAACTGCCAAAAGTTGCTACAATCTTTAACATGGCCTACAATCTTTAACATGGCAAAGCTGACTCCACCAGTACCACCCGAAGCAGACACGTCTTCTAAAACTTCTAAAATGTTCCCAGGTCCATTCTCCCACAATACATCAAAGGAACAAGCGATAATTGAATTAGATAACTCCAGTACATCTGTGGCAGACTCTTCGGGAAATTTGTCACTCTCAGATTTAACAGTGCATTTGGATCAAGAAGGAGTCTCTGATTCCCCAGACGATATTCACCAAAACCCAGAGCGGACTGCAAATACAGCAATTAAAACCACCACTCAAGAAAAACAGAAGATCGTAGTTCTCCCTACGATCACACCGGAATTCCATATACCCAAAGATACTGTTTGTCAAGATCTTGGAAAAGTCCCATCGGACCTAATAAAAAAAAAACACAAGATGTGGAACAAACCTTAGAAAAAAAGAACAAATCCACCCGTCAAAGACTGAAAAGCACAAATGAAACACATACAGCCAAGCTACGGTCAGGAGCAACAGCAGCCAAAAGATTCTCTCAAACACGAATCTTCAAGATGGAGCAATTGACAGCTGGGAAAAACTCTCTAATATTAAACAGAAAGACAATTCTCAAAATCCTAGCCAAAATTCCAACACTGAAACACCTGGTGTTGATTGAACCATATCACAGAGACAAGAAGGCAAAAGCATACCTCCACGTCACAAAGACGGCAAGTACTGATCTAAAACAAGAGGTGATCTCGGCCCTAAACGAACTAGGCTTTGGCTTTGTGGAAATTACCACACCAGTGTTAGTGGACAGAAACGCGCATCCCTCTAGTAAAGTGGCGGAAAAGCATCCCGATCGCCAAACGAACATAGAAGAGCAATTCACAAACAAAAGAAGCGAGATGTACAAGGAGAAAGGGGAAAACCGCCGAGGGAGATTTCAATCAAAATACTATCCAACGAACGAGAACACAAACTACAAGAAAGCAAAATACAATGAAAACATAAGAAAAAACGATAGACTGGAGAAAGATCGCAGACACGGCTCCTCGACCGACCAAAGCTCTGATTGGTCCCATAACAAAAGACGTGAGCCCTCAGGTCCATGGAGATGGCTGAAAAAGGTGTTAAACCCAAATTCTCCAAAATAACAATGAAATGATTCAGCGACGTCGCCCAGCAACTCTACCTCGAAATTCCCTCCAGAGATCCAATTCAAGGAAACATCTATGTGCTTGTGGAATACGAGAAGCCACGAACATCTGACCAAACCAGACGCATTTAATTTGGCCCAATTTGATATTATTTGTCTTCAGGAGACCTGGCTGATGGAGAAACCAACAATAGATGGATATGAAACCTATATCTCACCAGCGAGTAAGGGCATGTTCGGCAGACCATCGTCAGGCCTCTTAACTGCTGTCAAACTTGGCTCAGGTATCTCCATCAAAAAGAAGGTGACAGAAACTTACGGCATTCTGGCACTACAAACAGAGTGGCTTTGCCCAGAAAAAGCAACAGGGGGAAAAACAAAATCTAATTTAGCAATCATAAATGTCTATTGGAATCCGCAAAGAACTAACAACGCCGATTTCTGCAGTGCCGTCGCGGATACCCTAGACAAATTCACTGCCGAACTGGGCACCGACTTCATTGTCATCTGTGGAGATCTGAACGCCAGGTGTGAGCAACCTCTGACAACTACACATCCGTCGACATCTTTAGAACGAGGTGCTTTATGGACAGACCTCATGGACTCCAGAAATTTCCACAATGTGGCAACATTACAAGGCCATCTTCCAGCGATTCCAACCTGGGAACGAGTTGACACCTCAGCGACGCTGGATTATATATTCATTTCCCATTCGCTTCTACCTTCTGTAGAGTTCTATGAAGTCTTCAGATCCGAAGCCATTGACCATAACTTTCTGACAATGACTCTCGAATCAGCGAACATTCCAAAAGAAATCTATCCTTTCGACGTGGAGGTATCACGTAAATCAGTGCGACTTACAGCAACAAACATCAAGGAGATTGCTCAGAAATTTGACGAAGAAAACAAAAGCCCCGAGTCCTCGCAAACCAGACCAAATTATCTCCCTCTTTTCATGACATACAGAAAAAAGCAAGGATATCAAACTCCATCATATGGAAATAGGACTCACGAATATGACACCCAACTGGTTCTGAAAAGAAGAGAAGTTCGCAAACTGATGCGGCGGGCCAGAGTATCGGACAACGTTGAACAAAAAGAAATTGCCATAGCCGCTACAAAGTCATATAGATTATGGTTGAAACACCACAAAGCTGCTATGTATCAGAACGATGCTGAACAAATGTTGAAAACTTTGACATCAAAAAACTCGAGAGATTTCTGGGCTTTAATTAAAAACAAAAGCAGTGAGACAAACAACCAAATCTCAAATGTATTTCCGGAATCGACTTGGATAACCTTCTTTGCAGCCCAATTTGCATCTCTTCCCGAAAAATACAGAAAATTACATACCTCCCAAGGTAACAACATGGGCCGACCTTGCTGATCAAGACGAGATTTTGACCGCAATCCTGAAATTGAAAACGTTAAGAGCACCGGGACCAGATGGTCTAACTAATATGGACCTAAAACAACATCCTCAGGAATGGTCTGCTCTAATAACCAAAATTTTCAGTCAATGCCAGACAAAGAAACAGATTCCCAAAACATGGACGGAAGCACATATAGTTCCCATTTTCAAAAAGGGAAGCAGAGACAATCCGGCTAATTACCGTCCCATAGCCCTCCTAGACATCATGGGCAAGATTTTTGCTAGTCTTCTACTTACCAGGTTCCATGGATGGGCTAGCTCATCTCCTTGTTTGGACCAATTGCAAACGGGCTTCGTCAAAAATGCAAGCACAAGTATAAACATCATGATACTAAACATCATAAAACAAAATGTGAAGAATGGTGCACCAAGAGTTTTCATAGCTTTCATAGATTTGACGCAAGCATTTGATAAAATTAGTCGCTGGAAGCTCTGGTCCAAACTATCAAACTGGATATGTCCGGGGGAAATCTTAGATCCAATGATTGCACTTCATACAGACACGAAGCTGAGAGTTCGTCTAAATAGACAAGGAATCATGTCAGACCAATTTCCGTCAGAACATGGCGTGAAGCAGGGATGTCCGCTCGCCCCTGCCCTCTTTATTGCATTCCTGGGTGATTTCCAATACACCCAACCGGCGGTAAGAGCCTTCCCACCAAAAGTGGGCAGTACCTCAATATCCAGACTACTCTACGCGGACGACCTGATCCTTATGGATCAAACCCAAATAGGGCTTGAGCGCGAACTCACCAACTTGGCCAATTAGATAGATGAAAATGATCTGGAAATAAACATCGCCAAATCTAAAATTCTAATCATGGAGAAAAATCGACCAATCACTAACAACAAGGGATGCTGGTACTTGAACAATACCAAATTAGAAATTGTCACCAGCATAAAATACTTGGGAATAATGTTTGATGCAACACATTCAGAAAAAGCTATACACCAGGCCCTGTGGGCGAAAATTAAAACACTAACCACTCAAACCAAGCTAGTAGACCGGAAATATGGAAAATTTTCAATACTACCAGCAATACAGTTCTACAAGCAAAAGGTGGTGCCATCAGTAATCTACGCTATGGACGCGGCCCTGAACATTCAAGACACGATATGGCCAAAACTGGAAGGTTTTCTATGGAAAGCGGTATTGGGCCTCCCCAAATCGACATCAATTTCAGCCATCAGACGCGAACTGGGACTACTATCGCTGAAAGCGTCGGTCGATCAAAGCCAGATAAGACTACTGCGGAAAATTATTTCACCTGACGCACTTCCATTATTTAAATCGATTCAGAAGGAACTTAGCCAAGGACACTGCATCGCCCTAAACAAATGGGAGCAGAAACTGCAAAAAAAGCTGGCAGACTTAGCCTGTACGTCTGAGGATTTAATGCAAAATCCTGGTAAGATAAAGAGGAAAATAGCTTAAGAGGATTGGATCCAAACATATGAGGCAGCCATGTCAAACAGGCTACTTGCCCACCTATCGCCTACAACAAATAAGCTGGCTTTACCTCTGAACTATTGCATAAAATTTCCCGATAAAAGAGTACAGAAAATATTCATGAAAATGAGATTCAACCTAATGCCAACACAAGAAATTAAAGCTATTCGGACTAAATCTTTATCCAAAACTTGCACACTATGCCCAGAGACACAAGCAGTGGAAACCGTAAGACATTTACTCTTGAACTGCACCAAAACAGCACATTTACGAGAAGCTTTTCTGTTACCCCTAATGTGCGATGTGACACTCCGAGAAGACGACACATGGTGGTGTCGCCTGGTCGCAGGTGAAAAGACAAAATGGACCTCAGCGGCAGTAAAGATGCTGGAGGCTGTACTTAAACTCATGATAGAGACTGGCAGTCCACCCAGTGTCAAATAACTAAGTTCTATCATTTGATGCGGATCCTCATCTTCTTTCCGTTATCCTGAGTGATCCTCTACGTTTGCAGTGTTTCTTTTGTTTCTGTCAATTTTACGATCTTCATGCACTATTCTTTCATCTTTCTACTACGTGTGACATGAGATATGATTTCTTGTAAAAATCAAATTTTGTTTTGATTATAGACAAGTAAATAAAAAATAAAAAAACAAGCTGGAGGAATGTGTGAGAGGTTGCTGTGACGAAGCTTTCTCTGGTGCCCCCTGCCCTCCTCTGAGTATTACTGTAGAAAGCAATGTTGTCAGCAGTTTCCTCTCTGGGTCTCTCTGGTTATCTGGGGACAGACTGGACCAGATGGCAGAATGGAGGAAGATGGACATTTCATAGAGTCACATTTCGATCTTTTGTTTTCAACCTGAATTTTTTTCAACAAAACATTTTATTAGACATGTTCAGTAGATATACATCAACAACACACTTAAGCATAGATGCAGTTAAGTCAAGCACATACGGAAGACTCTTTGCGCTTCGGGGGGTCTTTCCTCCGCAACTCGCTCGTTTCTGCTACTGTGGAAGTCCCAGTCACCATGTACTGATTCCGCTGCCTTAGTCCACTTCGTAACCCTGTTCCCCCACTTGCGAATTGGGCGATTCCACAGGATCCATGGGCGGGGCCCGCACCAGTTACCAGACCCTAATTGAGCCAACGGGTCATGGGAGGGCGACGGGCTATTCCTGTGAATTTTTCTGCATAGTCCATGAAGGAGGCCCAGGTGTTTCGGAAGGTACTGATGTTTCCCAGGTGGATTGCAGTGATTTTCTTCAGACACTACTATGTCCCAACATTTCATCCACCACATGGGCAAAGCCGGGCCTTCAGGGTGTTTCCACAGACGAGCTATGGAGATTTTGGTCGCGGTAAGTAGTTGGGTGCATAGGTTTGCTATCTGACCTGTTAGTGAAAATGCCCCTTCCCCATTGTCTCCTAGTAGTACTATGCCTGGGTCCCATGGGATTGCTAGGCCTGTGATCAGCCGAATTTGCTCCAGCACCTCTCGCCAAAATTTGCTAGGTTTTGGGCAGGACCACAGCAGATGAAACAGGGAGCCGGTGGTCGTGCATCCTCTCCAGCAGTTCGGGGGGAATGCTGGATTACTTTTGTGTAACAGCTCGAGGGTAAAATACCACCTATAGCACACTTTGTACCCCCCTTCCCTGTTCGTGATACATTTATACATTTAGCACTTTTATGCGTTCTTGCCCATATTCTATCCCAGTCTGCTATTTCTAGAGTGCGCCAAGGTCCTTTTCCCACCTAAGCATATATTTTTCCTTCCTGGTCGGATCTGTTTTGTCCAGCAATCGGTATAGGGTTGAGACTTTACCCATGGCCGGTGTTGTTGTTAGGGTCCGCTCTAATCCTGTTCAGTCCCTCCTTCCTTTTTCCCTAATGGCACTATGTGGTAGCCAGTGTCATAACTGTACGTAGTGGAATCGCTCCGCCTATGGGATGTTGAATTTCGTTTCACATTCTTCGAATGTTAGGGGATTACCATTGACCAGAAAGTCTGCTACTCGCCTTAGGCCCCCCTCCCTCCAGACCGCAAAGCTTTTTGGGGTTATGTCGGGAGTGAAGTCTGGGTTGTTCCAAATTGGGGTAAGGAGACCGAGAGTGACTGTGCATCCCCATTTACGTGCTGCTTTTCTCCAGTTTGACACTGTGTTTTTGGTAGCAGTGAGGGGGCCTGAGTTTGCAGTATTTCGAGGGGCCATGATGTGTGGAAGGGATGATAATGGGGACAAACAACATGCTTCCTCCAGTTGCTTCCAACGGGGTTGGTCTACAGTCTCCCATGCGAATGCGGAGAGTGTTGCGCCGTTCTGCAATATCTGGCTATGTCTGGGACCCCAGTCCTCCAGAACCCCTACCGTGGAGAATGATCCACTTTGCTATGTGCGGACCACTTCCCCTCATATGAATTTCATTATGCTTTTATGCAGTTTCTGCAAGTCGCCCTCCGGAATATTGATTGGTAGTGCTGCGTAGTGGTAAATCACTCTTAGCACTATATTCATTTTTACCACCACTATCCTCCCTAGTCAGGAGATCTCCTGCTTCTGCAAGCGCTCTAGGTCTTTCTGTAGGTCCCTAAACAGTTGTGGGATGTTACTTTGGTATATTCGTTCCACTTTCCTGGGGATTTGCACTCCTAAATACCCAATGGAGGTTTCTGCCCATGGAATGGTGAGATTGGGGGTAAGGGATTCCCTATGTTTACGCGAGATATTAATTGCCAACGCCGATGATTTTGCGTAATTGACTCTGAATCCTGAGACCATGCTAAATGCCTCAATTTATTGCCAGAGGAACTCCATTGACTTATCTACTTGTGTTATTGTGAGAAGGACATCATCCGCATACATGGGCGCTTTATATTCTTGTTTATCAACTCTGAGGCCCTGTATGGTTGTGTTTTTTCAGATTCTGAGGGCAAATAGTTCAATTGATAGGGTAAATATCAGTGGTGATAATGGGCAGCCTTGTCGAGTACCTCTGCTGATGTGTATCTTGCCTGATCTTGTGACGTTAATCCTTAAGTATGTGTTACGCTCACCTGGTCGCTGCGGGGGTGTTGGGGCACGGTTGGAGCCCTCCCTCGACTTGGCTCACCTGTATCGACTCTCTCCCCCAGCTGCTGCGGAGTATCCTGTTCTGGATGCTGGTATTGCCCCTGGGAGAAGATGAGAGGCAATGAGAATGGCGTGGAGGTTTTCGTGAATCCCCTCTACCCTTTCGTGCCAAAATGAAGTGCGCAAGAGTTTTCCCATGCAAGCTCACCTGTTGTTTTGTAATGCTGAGCTCTCCGTCCTGCTTCCTGTAGCAGGGGCGCGTACGGTGGACCTAGTTGCTTCACTGGTCCGAGGAAGTGGTGATCCAGACCGGCTGCGACCAATCCTCTTGGAAGGTAAGTCTGTTGGTTATGATTATTGTTCGTTATTGTTCGTTTATCATAACAGTGAGTCTTTTGCCTTGATTGTAAAATAATTCGTAATTCTTGCAATGTCTCTTCTCTTCCCAATAAATGTGAAGATGGTGGATCGAAGTCGTGGAGCAGATCCGGGGATTCCCTTGAGGATGATGGAGCTCTCAAATCAACAGGTAAATTGGCCTTTATAATCAAATTCTAGACTCCGGTATGGCGCGGCCGAGTGTTCGTTAGTTATATGATTTCTAACCTGTTGTGTTCTTTTTCCATTGCAGGAGCAGTCTTGCGGCGTGGAGCGGAGTCTGGATGCTCGAAGGCCGTTCCGCGGCTCCAGATACCGCAAAGATGAAGAAAAGTAGAGGAGCTCCCGCGTAGCTGGACGTCCAGATCAAGTGAGGTAAGGCTCTGACTCTGATAGCGATGGAATGCAGGTAAGATGCGCGTACAGCGATGGAGAGGCTGGAATCAGGTAAGGTGCGCCTTCAGCAATGGAGAGGCTGGAATCAGGTAAGGTGTGCCTTCAGTGATGGAGAGGCTGGAATCAGGTAAGGTGCACCTTCAGCGATGGAGAGGCTGGAATAAGGTAAGATGGTCTTCAGAGATGGAGTAACCGGAATTAAGGTGAGCAACAGGTAAGGACAGCGGTAAGCGTCACGCTGCAAAGCAGAATAACGTGAAGTGGTGGCATGTGGGTGGATTGGCCTTATATAAGCTGGCCTTGGCCCCTCCCTTTGGCCCCGTCTTGTGGCTCCACCTTGCCCCTCCCAGGGATTCTTGCACGTGCCTTCCAATGATGTTCTATGGCCACGCCCGGCCCTAATGCACGTGCCTTAGGCACAGAGTGTGCAAAGCACACTTTTCCATGAGCCTGGCGCCAGAGGTGCCATTTGGACCCTGGGGGTGAGGAAGGCCTGGACCCTTGTCCAGTGGCCATGACAGTATGTGGTTAGGTTGTGGTAATTGGACATTGCCCATGCTACGGAGTTGGGACTGAACCCGAAATGGTAAGGGTTTTTCTAATATATCCCCAGTCTAGCAGGTGAAATGCCTAGTGGGCATTAAGGGAGATAACTGCCAGCTCATCCCCCGTTCTGGTGACGCTTTCTATGAGATCAATTGTGCATCTAATGTTATCTTGGGTACACCGCCCAGGGATAAAGCCTGTCTGGTCTGGGTATATTAGTTTTGGGAGGACCTTCCGCAGTCTAGTTGCCAGGATCTTAGAAAAGATCTTCCCATCGTTATTCATCAATGTAATTGGCCTACAGGCGGCACATTGTTCAGGGTCTTTGCCTGGTTTGGGGGTGAGTATAGTGTCAAGACTTGATTGTCGTGAAGATTAGAGAGACCTCCATCCCCAAGTACCACACAGAGAGGAAACAACACCACTCTCTGTGCAATCCTTGAGGCCATAGGTGGGAGATGCTGGAAACCCGGAACCACGGAACACTGGAAACCCCGAGGCCGCTGTAAAGCAAATAGCAATTAGCACTAAACAATCACAGCAACCGAGACAGTATACAAGAAGGGTTTCAGGGAATACCTTACCTAGTAATGGCAGTAGGGTCACTGATAATCACACAAGGCTTGGGGTATGGATCCGTGGGGGGCACGTGAGCAGCACCCTCAGATGAAGGTAAGGGTGAGTTGGAGTGCTCACCGCGGTGTTAGCGAAACACCGATTAGGTCCACCTGTAGTTCGAATTTAGGAAGAAGCAAAGAAGTCCGTGACACAATCCTGAGGTCAACCAATAGCAACCAGAAGTCCAGATGCAGAACGCCAGAACCGAAGGGGAATCCAAAGAAGTCCGTAATGCAAATCCGAGGTCGTAGAGTCCGAGGACCAATATCAGGTAGTCAGCGCCGAACAGAGTTCCAAGGAAACAGCTGTGAAGCAACGAGCAGAACGCGAATCACCGCTTTAATACTAATCGCTTCCTTGTCACGTGACGCGCAACAGCATCACATGACTTGAATCACGTGATCGGGAGCAAGCTGTCACGTGACACGGACGCGATCGTCAGTGTTTGCCAGCCCCAATGCGCCACGGCAGCTGCCACTGAAGAAATGGATACAGCCAGGAATGAGCATGGCGCCTGTCGTACCGTGACTCGCCAAATCGTCCCTAAGGCCATGAGAATACAGCCGCTCACATGACCCCCGTCCTATGTGAGTACTAGAGGAGGGAGATGCGGGACATGGGCGTGCTGTGGGAACCCTAGGGGTTGTAGAGGTATGTGTAGGAGTAGGGTGTGTGACAGAGTCCCCCCCCAAAGGCCCACGACCTTGTGGGCAGGACGGATGATCCCGGTGGAAACGAGAAACAAGACGACGAGCTTGCACGTCCCCAGCAGGTACCCAGGAACACTCCTCCGGGCCGTACCCCAACCAATCCACCAGCTACTGCAAGCGACCCCTGAAAACACGGGAACCTAGAATGCCAGAGACCTCGAACACATCGGGGGAACCCAGGGAAACCGGGGCAGCAGGGGCACGGAGGCAGGTAGGACCGGGGCAAGGCTTGAGCAGTGAGGTGTGAAAGATAGGATGGACACGCCAAGCACTCGGGACCAGGAGCCAATAAGCCACGGGATTGATCACACGACAAACTACATAAGGCCCTACGAAACGGGGCAGAAGTTTGCGACAACCTGACAAACGGAGGTGTTGAGTGGACAACCACGCCTTGTCACCCACTGAATAGAGAGGGGCTGCCAACCGCTTCTTGTCAGCCACGGACTTCCGAGAGGCCTGGGCTTCCAGGAGGTGAACAAGGGTCTGGGAATGGACAGCGGATAGACCCCGGACACCGTGGAGGCGTGCACAGCATTGTTTTAAGCGAACTCGGCGAGGTGCAAAACGCGAAACCAGGACTGTTGATGCTGCAGCGTTAAACAACACAGGTACTGTTCCATGGTTTGGTTGACTCGCTCGGTCTGACCGTCCGTCTCCGGGTGGTAGGCCGAGGAGTAACGAGCGTCAACACCAAGCAACTTAGTCAAAGCCCGCCAGAAGCGGGATGTGAACTGGAACCCCCTATCAGAAACCAGCACGGAAGGTAACCCAAACAAACAGAAAATGAACCTGAAAAACAACCCAGCCAAAACAGGAGGGGAAGGGATGCCTGTACATGGGATGAAGCGGGCCATTTTGGTGAAGGAATCTACTAACACCCATATAGTGTCGAATCCCTGTACACGGGGTAGGTCTGCTACAATGTCCATGGTGAGGGTGTGCCATGGCTTCGGGGGCATGGGCAACGGGTGCAATAGGCCCACCGGACGTCCCCTACGGTGTTTACACAGAGCACAGACACAGCAGGTGTTTACATAGCAGTCGACATCCCGCTTAATGGAAGGCCACCATCACCAGCGCTTCAAGAGAGCCAATGTCCGTCTCTGACCGGGGTGTCCGTTTATGGCAGTATCATGGGACCACTCTAAGGCAAGATTGCAGGTGTCAGTGGTGGGTAGTACTAACCTGTCTTGCACAAAGGGTAACCCATCATGATAAACAGGGTCCCATTCCGATAACTGGTCAGGGTGTCGGGCCACCCAGGTACGAATAGAGGCCAACATGGGCAGGGGTGGTGTACAAAGGCAAACAACGCTCCTCTTGTCTAATAGAGTCTCTGGGAAAACGGGTAAGGAAATGCATCGGCTTTCCCATGAGCTATACCAGAGCGGTGCTTGATCTGAAAGTCATATGCTGCAAAAAAAAGATGCCACCTAACCTGTCTACTATTAACACAATTGAGAGAGGCTAGGTCTTGAAGGTCCTGGTGATCCGTAAACACAATCGTTCGGTGTTTCGCACCCAAGAGATGGTGTTGCCAAACTTGAAAGGCATCTTTTACCGCTAACAACTCTTTTTATGTTACTGTATAGTGACTTTCAGTGGTGGTGAATTTGCGGGAATGGAATGCCACGGGATGTAACCGACCTGAGGTGGGGCATGCTTGGGATAGTACCGCCCCTAGAGCAAAAGAGGAGGCATCTGCCTCAACAACAAAAGGTAGCTCCGGGTCGGGGTGTTGGAGGACCGGGGCAGTGGTAAAGGCAGTTTTTAATGCATCAAAGGCTTTCTGGTGCTCCTCTAAGCAGAGGTAAGGTGCATGGGGGCTGGTCAAAGCAGTGAGAGGCGCCACAATGGAAGAGAATCCGAATATGAAACGCCTGTAAAAGTTGGTGAAACCTAAGAACGATTGCAGGGCTTTGAGGGTAAGTGGTGTCGGCCAGTCCAGCACCGGCCTGACTTTAGAATGGTTCATAGCCAACCCACTGGGCGTGATATGGAAACCCAGGAACTCAACATTGTCTACGTGGAGCTGGCACTTCTCAGGTTTCGCAAAGAGGGAATGCTTACGTAGTCGGGACAGTACCTCGCGAACATGCATAACGCGTTCCTCCAGATTCTGGGAGAATATGAGGATGTCGTCTAGATAGATGACCACGAACACGTCCATTATGTCGCTGAAGACTTCATTCATGAAGCGTTGAAACATGGCCGGTGCATTGCACAGCCCGAATGGCATGACCGTGTTTTCGTATAGCCCATAGCGGGTACAGAACGCGGTTTTCCATTCGTCCCCCTGGCGAACGCGAACCAAATTGTAGGCACCCCTAAAATCCAGTTTTGTATACACTGAAGCATGTGTTAGGCAATCGAGTAATGGCGTTATGATGGGGTATCGGGTAGCCATTTTTTTTGGTGATGGCGTTAAGCCGACGATAGTCCACACATGGAATGGACGAAGGTCGCCTTCTTTTTTGGAGACAAAGAATATCGGGCTGGCTGCGGGTGATGAGGAAGGACGTATGTCTCCCAAGCGTACAGATTTCTGTGCATAGTTCTACAATGCTTGCTCCTCAGAAGGGGAAAGGGAATATATACGGCCAGTAGGTATGGTAGAGTCGGGAAGCAGATCTATGGGGCAGCCGTAGGGGCGGTGTGGAGAGAGGACCTCAGAGGACCCTTGATCAAAGACCTCCTCGTAGTCTTCGTAAACTGCTGGAATGCTCATAGCGACCATCCCTACCACATGAGAGCTGGTTGAAGAGACATCGGCCTCTTCCGGGGAGAGGTGCGCGATAGCACCCAACGCCTGTGATGGCGTTTCGTCACCCTCGGACATCGGGAGACAAAAGTTTTGACATAGTTCGGATTCGAAGTGTACTCGACCTGACTTCCAGTCAATATGCGGATTGTGTTCCTTTAACCATGGAATACCCAAGATGAGATCGAACTGTGGCATGGATATCAAATCAAAACTTATTGTCTCTTTATGGGTGGGCTGGATAATCAGGTGGAGGGGTGCAGTCTGTTGTTTAATAGGACCAGACACTAGGGCAGTACCATCAACAGCTTGTACGGGTTCTGGTCATGTTTTGTTCACCAAAGGGAGGTTCAGGGACAAGGCTAATGTGATATCAATATAATTCCCTGTGGCCCCTGAATCAATGATGATGGCAACAGGGTGTGTGATTTCTGGAGTAGGCTGCAGGACAGCCTGCACGATGATGGGTCTTATGCATCCAAAAGCGGGTACTGAGTCCGGGTAGAAACAAGGAGTGCTCGATCCAGCCCCCGGATCTATGATTGAGCTGTCTGAAAAACTTGGTTCTTTGGTCTTGGGTGACGAGGGCATTCTTTAACAAAATGTCTGTTCAAGCCACAATAGAAACAGGCGTTGGCCACCCTTCTACATTCCCTTTCCGTGGAGGTGATGGGGCTATGGATCCCTCCCACTTGCATGGGTTCCTCAGAAGGATCAGGGGAAGGAGAGGAGGTTGGGGAGGCAGGTGGGTTAGAGAACGCGGCTTCGGCCCTACGTTCGGTTCGACAGGCGTCGACCTGCAGAGCCAAATCCACTAGGTCAGGGAACTGTGTTGGCAAGGAGGGGACGACTGAAAGGGCGACTTTCATATAGTTGCTCAGACCCCTATAAAACACCACCGCCTTCTTGCTTTCTGGCCATGAGGTTTCCGCTGATAATTGATTGAAACAGGTTATAAAGTCTATGAGTGTCCCTCTTCCCTGGTTTAAGTCCAGCAATTCCAAGTCACGTGATTGGACCTTGTGCCTAGTGTGAAAGACCTGTGACATCTCTGCCACCAGAAAGTCGAAATCATACAGGGTAGGGCTGTCGTTCTCCAGCAGGGGATTGGCCCAGGCAGCTGCAGTACCTGCCAAGTAGGATAAAGTAAAAGCTGCTTTGGTGGTGGAGTCAGGAAAAGCCAATGGCCTACACAGGAAATGCAGTTTACATTGATTAAGGAAGGTGCAGAACTTTCTAGGGTCACCATGGTATCTCTCTGGGGCTGCTAAAGGGAATGGAGTGGGAATCACCACGGGGACAGGGTTTTGTACGTTGGAAGCTGGGAGCGGAGGGGGCTGTGGTGCTGCGTCCCCAAATTCAGGATCTGCTGGAAGGGGATGTTGAACACTCTGTATGGAATCAAGACGTTGATGGATGGCAGTGGTGGCAACGGCCATATCGGCCCTTAGTACTGTGATTGTCTGAACCATAGCGGCCATGGGGTCATCCGTGGAGCCCTCCATAATAAACACGACAGGTGGCTTCACAGTCTGTCAAGACCTGATTGTCGTGAAGATTAGAGAGACCTCCGTCCCCAATTACCACACAGAGAGGAAACAGCACCACTCTGTGCAATCCTTGAGGCCACAGGTGGGAGATGCTGGAAACCCGGAACCACGGAACACTGGAAACCCTGAGGCCGCTGTAAAGCAAATCGCAATTAGCACCAAACAATCACAGCAACCAAGACAGTATACAAGAAGGGCTTCAGGGAATGGCTTATCTAGGAATGGCAATAGGGTCACTGCTAACCACGCAAGGCTTGGGGTATGGATCCGTGGGGGGCACGTGAGCAGCATCCTCAGATGAAGGTAAGGGTGAGTTGGAGTGCTCACCGCGGCGTTAGCGAAACACCGATTAGGTCCACCTGTAGTTCAAACTTAGGAAGAAGCAAAGAAGTCGCTGAAACAATCCTGATGTCAACCAATAGCAAGTCCAGATGCAGAATGCCAGAACCGAAGGGGAATCCAAAGAAGTCCATAATGCAAATCTGAGGTCGTAGAGTTCGAGAAACAAGATCAGGTAGTCAGCGTCGAACAGAGTTCCAAGGAAACAGCTGTGAAGCAACGAGCAGAACACGAATCACCGCTTTAATACTAATTGCTTCCTTGTCATGTGACGCGCAACAGCATCACGTGAACGGGGACTTGAATCATGTGATCGGGAGAAAACTGTCACGTGACACGGATGCGATCGTCTGTGTTTGCCAGCCCCAATGCGCCACGGCAGCTGCCACTGAAGAAATGGCTACAGCCGGGAATGAGCATGGCGCCTGCTGTGCTGTGACTCGCCAAATCGTCCCTGAGGGACATGAGAATCCAGCCGCTCACGTGATCCCCGTCCTATGTGAGTACCAGAGGAGAGAGATGCGCGACATGGGCGTGCTGTGGGAACCCTAGGGGTTGTAGAGGCATGTGTAGGAGTAGGGTGCGTGACATATTGTCAGAGATTCTGCCATTGAGGGGGTAATACTACCCGTTGTTAGAAATGAGTTAAAATAGGGATGTGAACTGCGGGGCCAATATATGGGTATAGACCTTATTAAATCTGTCTGTGAGTCCATTGGGACCCACAGCTGTACTCTTCAGGGTTTTTATCGCTTCTGCGGTTTCTTCTACTGTGATCGGCAGTTCTAGGGGTTCCAGCTGGTCTTTGAGGGAAACTTCACTGATGGATCGAAAATAGTGCGTGTTACGCTCACCTGGTTCTCACAGGGGCGTTGATCGGACCCGGACAGCTGCGGTCTCCACCAACGTGATGCGTAGTGAAGAGATGACAGTCTGGACTGGCCCACCTAATCTTGTCTGCTGGACTCGTAGAAGTATTCTCCTGCAAGTGGAGAAAGGGATTTAGCCACCCGTGGACTTTAGTGATGGGCCCCCCAACTGTTCTCGTTCTCCCCACTAATCACCTGCGATATCCCCTCTTGGTAACCTCACCTTATGTTTTTAAATGATGAGCTCTCCATCCTGCATGGCATGCAGGGGCGCGTAGATACCAGTTACTTCACTGGTTTGAAGGTACTAGAGGAGTTCCGGAGGAATATTGACTCCAGTGTCTATAAAGTTCAAAGAGTTCAATATGTCCGATGTTCACTCTTGTTCCATTCCCTCATTAGGTTGCAGCTGGGTCCAAAAGAATATTGCCTGGAGGCAGCTGATGGCGTTCAGGTAAGAGCCTGTATTACCAAACACTGTCCGGTAAAAGTTGCATGAGTTTAACTTGCTGTTTTCTCTCCCTTTAAAGGTGCGGCATAGAAAGATGCAGTGAATTAAAGGATAATACCTCCGGTGGTAAAGCAGGTAAGCCTATGGTGGCAAAGAGATTGTCTTTGTCGGTTTTCTCGGCTCACCTTTTTATTCCTTTTGTTTTCCCCCCAGGTGCTGGGTTTCGACGAAGAAAATGATGGAGGCAGTGCCGAGTTGAAAGATGCAGTGGACTGGTGAGTATAACACGGCGCTGCTGCTGGCGAAGCGACGCGTGCTGAAATAATGTCCTTTCCAGGCTCGGAGATGTGCTGGGTCCGGAATCAGGTAAGGAATCAAATAATGTCCGTGATCTAACCTCTTCTCCTTTCTTTTCCTTTTGTCTAGGAGCTCCGGATTCGAGGCGGGCGTGGCAGAAGACTGGATGCTGACTTGCAGACACGGTGAGCGTTACGCTGCTGAGATGCAGAATAACACGAAGCATGAGCTGCTGTTCGGGCGTGGTTTAAATAGCCTGCAAAGTAGTCCCAGGTAAGAAGTTCCCCAGAACCACACCCGAGTAAAAAATAGTCCCTGTAATAAAATAGTCCCATCCAGGCCTCACGTTGGCTTGGACTCATTTGCAGCATGGTCTGCATAAGGTAAGTAAAGTCTATGAGCCTGGCACCTATGGCGCCAGGACTGATTTCTATGATGAGCCTGGCGCCTAAGACGCCAGGACTGCATCCAAACAGCCCCCAGCCGGGGCTGTTGGGGTATTAATGAGTATCTGGATGCCTGCTCCCGGGGCTGATGGACTCGATCCGGATGTCTGGGGGTAGGCATTATGACAGCACTCCCCCCCAAGGCCCCTCCTAAAGTTGTTCTTCCCCTTGGCCCTGGCTTGTCTGGGAAATCCCGATGGAATTTTTTCACCAATCGAGGAGCATGAACGTGGTCACTAGGTTCCCATGACCTTTCTTGTGGTCCGTAACCCTTCCAGTCGATTAAATAAAAAAGTCTTGATTTAACCATTTTAGAGTCCAGGATGTTTTTTACCTCGAATTCAGGTTCTCCATCTATTAGGATGGGGTCAGGTGGTTTGGTTAATCTTGTCCCGGGTTGAACTGGTTTTAGAAGTGAAACATGAAAGACAGGATGAATCCGCATATTAGAGGGTAATTCTAATTTGACGGCCACCGGGTTGATAATGGCCTTAATGGTGTAAGGTCCCAAATATCTAGGATTAAAAGTCAGAGTTCTTTTCAGAGGTATATGTCTTGTAGCCAGCCAAACCTGGTCTCCGATTCGATATGGTGGGGTCTCACTTCTATGTTGATCAGCATTTTTCTTGTATTTCTCTTTTGCTTGTTTCAAATGTTTTGTTGCCTCTTTAAAAGCTTGTGTAATAGTAAAATGCAGATGAGTTACTGCCGGCATTTCTAAATGCTGGGGCAAATCGAGTTCTGAGGTTCGAGGATGATGTCCATATATGGTATAAAAGGGGCTTTGTCCGGTTCCTGAATGTACAGAGTTATTGTATGCGTATTCAGAAATCCATAAAATGTCCTTCCAATTACTTTCGGTTTGGTGGCGCATATAACGTAGGTATTGTTCAAGAGTCTGGTTGGTTCTCTCCGTCTGACCATCGGTTTGGGGATGGTGACTGGTTGATAACCTTACGTCGATTTGTGCCAATTGACAACACTTCTGCTAAAATTGCGAAATGAACTGACTACCTCGGTCAGAGATCAATACGGAAGGAAATCCATGTATTCGAAAAATATTTTCGGGAAATTCCTTGGCCAAGATTGAAGCAGAAGGTAATCCTTTTAAAGGAATAAAGTGGGCCATCTTGGAAAAAAGATCCACAATAACTAGAATGGTGTTGAATCCATTACATGGCGGTAGATCTGTAATAAAGTCTAAAGACAAAGTGTGCCATGGTGTGGGTGGAATATCTAAAGGTTGTAAAAGACCAGCTGGTTTCTTCTTTTGACTTTTGTTCTGGGCTCAGATGCCACAAGACAGTACAAATGAGTTTACATCTTTTCGCCAGGTGGGCCACCAGAATTGTCTTTTAATTTTAGCTTCAGTTTTTGCAATACTTGGTTGCCCTTCCATCAGAGCTTCATGGTAATTGGAGATGACTTGTTCTTGTAGTTCCTTGTGTGTTAGAAATAGACGCCCTTGATAGTAAGGTAGGTCATTGACAACTGAATAATCTGGGCCCTTTTTAACCCAGTCCTGCAGGGCTGCTGAATTGAAAGGTTGTTGGATCTTTAAATGAATATCTTCTAAGGTCTGTAGAGTAGTTATCCCAAGAATTCTTTATTCAGGAATTATAGGCACCGGTTCCGGGTTCGAATATGCTTCTCCCATCCCAATTCGGGATAAAGCGTCTGCCTTACCATTCTTACAACCTGGTCGATAAGTGATCACGAAATCGAATTCGGCAAGGAACAATGCCCATCGAAGTTGACGCAATGATTGGGCCTTGGCTGTTTTAAAATACTGCAAGTTCCTGTGATCGGTGATTACAGTAATGGTATGCCTGGTACCGAGAAGATAATGCCGCCAAGCCTTGAAGGCAGATTTGATGGCTAACAACTCTTTATCGTTAACCGCATAGTTTAATTCTGGGGCTGAGAATTTTCTGGACCAAAATGCTACTGGATGAGGTTGACCGGTTTCCGGATCCTTCTGGGACAGGACAGCCCCCATGGCTAAACTGGATGCATCGGTTTCAACTATGTATGGGAGCTCGGGGCGTGGATGCTTTAAGACAGGTGCCGATGTGAATTTCAATTTCAGTTCTTGGAAGGCTTTTTCAGCCTCTTCGGTCCACAAGAAGCGTTTGTTTTTTCACAAAAGTGCTGTGATGGGGTGTACAACATATGAGAAGTCAGGAATAAATCTGCGGTAGAAATTAGCAAATCCAAGCATGCTTTGCACCCCTTTAACTGAACTGGATGATGGCCACTTGAGAATTGCGTCCACCTTTCGAGAGTCCATTCGGACTCCTTTTGGAGTCAGGATAAATCCAAGGAATTCAACTTCTGTAGCATGAAAAACACATTTTTCCAATTTTGCATATAACTTGTGCTGGCGTAGTTTCTCAAGGACTGCACGAACGTGCTTAACATGGTCTGATTCTGAGGAGGAGTACACAAGAATATCGTCTATATATACGACAACACAGACGTCAATGAGTTCACGAAGGACATCGTTCATAAAATACTGGAAGGCTGCTGGTGCATTGCACAACCCGAAGGGCATCACCTGATATTCAAATAATCCGTACTTGGTGCGAAAAGCGGTCTTCCATTCGTCGCCCTTCTTTACACGTACCAGATGATATGCCCCTCGGAGATCTAATTTAGTGTAGATGCAAGCATCCTTTACTTGGTCTGGTAGTTCGGGGATCAGAGGCAATGGATATCGGTTCTTCACCGTGATTTGGTTTAATGCGCCGTAGTCTATGCACGTTCTGAGGTCACCTTCCTTTTTGGGCACGAAGAATAAAGCTGAAGATGCGGGGGACTTAGATGGACGAATGAAGCCATTAGCAAGGTATTGGTCCAAGTATTGTCGTAGGTGACGATTTTCGGGTTCTGTAAGGGCGTAGATCCTACTGCATGGAGGTTGTGCACCGGGTATGAGGTCGATTTGACAATCGTATGATCTATGAGGTGGTAAGGTGTTTGCCTGTTCTTTTTGGAAAACATCCTGGAATTCTTGATATTCCTGAGGTAACTGCATGACTGGATTAGTGACTGTGGCCAGGCTTTTGTTCAAGGCTTTTTCCGGGTAACAGGTGTGTGCACACTCCAGGAAGGTTACTCTCTTCTCTCGCCAATCAATACAAGGATTATGTGTTTCCAACCAAGGTATCCCCAGTATTATTTGGAACTGCAGGGCTTTGATTAAGTCAAACACAATAGTCCCTCGATTGCCCATCTTGACCCAACAGTGTCATCTCTGTGGTGGAATGAGTGACAGGCCCAGAGGCAATTTCAGTTCCATCGACTGTGGTGATAACATCCGAAGTGGTCTTTTTGCAGAGAGGTAGATTCATCCTAGAAGCCAATTCCTGGTCACATAGTTTCCTACGGCCCCGCTATCAATGTATGCCCTAACTGCGTGCATACGTGATGGCTGCCTTGGATCATTAAGGACCAATGGTATGATTAGGTGCGAGGTCTGAGTGTCCTTCTTTAAGCTCGGCAAGCGGACCTCTACGCTTGTCGGGCGTGGTCGTTTCCCGAATCAGGCTCTGTTTGATTTCTATCAGCAACTCCGACTACTTTCTTGGATGGTTTTATAGGGCAATCCCGTAGAAAATGTCCTGAGGCCCCACAGTACAGACACAACTGCATCTGTCGTCTCCTTTCTCTTTCTTCTTGAGTTAAGGGTCCCTTAACCCCCCCGATCTGCATTGGTTCTGATGCATCTGTTCCTTTGGGAGTAACATTGGGTTTAACCAATACCCGATTCTCGAACTTAGCTCGATCAGCTTTTCTATTCTGAAGTCGGTGGTCTAGCTGGACCACTAAGTCTATATATTCTGCGCAATCCTGAGGTGGGTTCACAACTTGGGCCAAATCATCTTTGAGTTCACCCCGAAGTCCACGATGAAATAATGTAATTCGCTTTACCTCTGGCCATCCGGTTTCCACCACCAACCTATTGAAAGTTGCGATATAAGTTAGCAGGTCCTGGTTTCCTTGTCGTAGGGATAGAAGTTGGTTATCCAGAGCCTGTCCCTGTGAATGTCTGGCAAATAGTCTTTCCATGCTCTATTGAAAACCCTTAAAATCCCGAAGAAGAGGGTCATCCTGGTTGACTAATGGAATTGACCAATCCGCTGCGCTGCCACTAAGGTATGACAGTACAAAGGCTACTTTGGCTTGGTCGTTTGGAAAAGCTCCTGGTCTGAATAAAAAGTGCAAGCGGCATTGGTTCATGAACACGGGGAACCTTTTCAGGTCCCCAGCAAAGCGTTCGGGTGGAGCTAAAGGAATGCTCCCTGGTAGAACCACTTGCACAGGGCTGCTCGATGAAACAGGGGTTGAATTCCCCCCAAGTCCAGGTAGTGGTGTTTGCCCGGCTTGGTTTTGCAGCAGTTGTCTGGCAAGATCATCAGTGCACTCCTTTGACACAATCAGTTCTCTCCTGAGGGCATTAGTTTCTTGGCGCACGGAGTGCACTTCTGCCCTAAGTTCTCCTAACAATTGGGCTAGTTGGTCGGTTTCTGAGGTCTCCATTATGCCCGGGTGGGAATTTGTAGATAGGCTTCGTTATCTGTTACGCTCACCTGGTTCCCACAGGGGCGTCGATCGGACCCGGACAGCTGCGGTCTCCACCAACGTGATGCGTAGTGAAGAGATGACAGTCTGGACTGGCCCGCCTAATCTTGTCTGCTGGACTTGTAGAAGTATTCTCCTGCAAGTGGAGAAAGGTATTTAGCCACCCGTGTCCGGTAAAAGTTGCATGAGTTTAACTTGCTGTTTTCTCTCCCTTTATAGGTGCGGCATACAAAGATGCGGCAAATTAAAGGATAATACTTCCGGTGGTAAAGCAGGTAAGCCTATGGTGGCAAAGAGATTGTCTTTGTCGGTTTTCTCGGCTCACCTTGTTATTCCTTTTGTTTTCCCCCTAGGTGCTGGGTTTCGACAAAACAAATTATGGAGGCAGCCGCCGAGTTGAAAGATGCGGTGGACTGGTGAGTATAACGCGGCGCTGCTGCTGGCGAAGTGACGCGTGCTGAAATAATGTCCTTTCCAGGCTCGGAGATGTGCTGGGTCCGGAATGAGGTAAGGAATCAAATAATGTCCGTGATCTAACCTCTTCTCCTTTCTTTTCCTTTTGTCTAGGAGTTTCGGATTCAAGGCGGGCGTGGCAGAAGACTGGATGCTGACTTACAGACACGGTGAGCGTTACGCTGCTGGATGTAGAATAACACGAAGCATGAGCTGCTGTTCGGGCGTGGTTTAAATAGCCTGCAAAGTAGTCCCAGGTAAGAAGTTCCCCAGAACCACACCCGAGTAAAAAATAGTCCCTGTAATAAAATAGTCCCATCCAGGCCTCACGTTGGCTTGGACTCATTTGCAGCATGGTCTGCATAAGGTAAGTAAAGTCTATGAGCCTGGCGCCTATGGCGCCAGGACTGATTTCTATGATGAGCCTGGCACCAAAGGCGCCAGGACTGAATCCAAGCAGCCCCCAGCCGGGGCTGTAGGGGTTTTAATGAGTATCTGGATGCCTGCTCCCGGGGCTGATGTACATCGATCCGGATGCCCGGGGGTAGGCATCATGACAGCACGCCTGCCTTTTGGATTTTGTGGGGGGCCTGGCCATAATTTCTCTGTGGTGCTCTACCATGATTTCCATTTTCTCCCCCTCAGCATATCGAGTGATACCATCCACCCCCTTGAGCTTTAGGATATTGTTTCTCCTGTGTACATTTTTCAGCTTGTAAGCTAGCAAGAGGTTAGCTTTATCACCATTGATGTAATGATATTTCTTTGCATACGCTAGTGCTCTGGCTGATTTGTCTGCCCAGTGAATTTCTAGGGCTGTCTTGGCTTTTTTGAGGTCCCTCTCCACTTTTCTAGCTTGGTGTTTTTTAAAACTCTTTTCTGGTTCTGCTACTTTCTCTTCCAATTTAGTTTCCTGAAGTCGGGCGCTGCGCCTTTGCCCTGCTGCCACACTAATTAATGCCCTGTGTACTACTGGTTTCAGGGCATCCCAGACCATGGCTATGGGGGTGTCCCCTGTTGTGTTCTCTCTGAAGTAGTGGGTAAGGGTCTCGCCCACTTCCCTTTTGATGACAGCATCTAATAAGATGGGGTCCTGCAATTTCCAGTATCTTTCACGGGGAGTCGGGGAACCCTGTATTCGCAGGTCTGCAGTAACAGGAGCGTGGTCTGATAATACTCTTGTGTGGATTTTAACCCTTTCATGGCAGGGGAATAGAACACTAGACGTCAAGATCAAATCTATTGTGGAGAAGCCTTTGTGCACATTTGAGGAGAAAGTGAAGTCTCTAGAGCCCTTGTTAGCTAGTCTCCAAATATCTACCGTCTCTGTTTCCCTGAGAAATTCAGCGACCCCTAATGATCAGGAGAAATACGCTCTAGTTGGGGGCAGGGTTTTATCAATTTGCAGCTCGGTGACAACATTGAAATCCCCACCTATCAGGAGGTGCCCTTCAGTGAATGTTAAAATGGTCGGAATCAGATCGTGCAGGAATCGATCTTGTGCATTGTTCGGGCAATAGATGGCAGCTATAGTGAGTGGTTTTTCCAGGAAGTATCCCTTTACCAATATGAATCTACCCTTGGGGTCTGTGAGGTCTGTGTTAAAGAAACATTTTCGCTCAACAGTAGGGCTACTGCCCCCTTTATTTCCCCTGATGTGGCAAAGTAGCACTTCTTGAATCTGTTAAATTTAACGCGTTGTTCATCTGCCTACAGAAGATGGGTCTCCTACAGACATACGATGTCCATCGAGAGCTGGACTAGTCTACGTTCTACGGAGCTCCTCTTCCCCGCAAATTAAAGTCCCTGTACATTCCATGTTATTATGCGTATTTCCCGCTCTTTATCAGATTCCATGGCTCTTATTAGTTTTCTCGCTATTGTTTGGGTCTTAGTAGTACCCCTCCCGAGTGGTGGCGCCTGGTTTGCTCTGCCCGTCTGTGCTTGTTTTAGATGTGGATGTTTTGTTACCTTTCGTCTCCTGAGGTCTCATGAATATTTCCTCTTCTCCTTCCCACCCACCTTTCCCTCCCTCCCCTCCCCCTTTCCATAACTGTTAGGGTTGAGTGCAGCCCTCAACCAACGGGGTATCCTCTAACCCACCACCAACTTTTCTAGAGGCCAACTGGGCCAAATGCTCAATCAACGGCAAAACTCAGAAAGGCGTATAGATTTAAACTTCTCTCAGCAAGCTTGGGATTTCCCTCCATTTCTGCAATGAGGCTTTTTGGTCCTCGGATTGGGGCAATCTCTCTCCTCCCCCCCACAGGGGCACCACTAAATCTGGAGGTTAGTCTTTACAGGGCTAGTCACCGCCCTTATTGTACAAATACTATCTGATCCCATAGTGGTTTCGGGGATGTAGGATCTTGAAAGGATATCTGACCTTGACCATGGTAAGCCACTGTCTCAGTTTTAATCCGAATTCTGCGCCTCCAGTCCACTCTCGTCCAGGCCGCCGCAGAGGGTTACTGTCATACCTCTGGGGAGGTGGCACGTTTGGAATCGATGGAGACTTTGCCTCCATTGAATTTTCCCTTCACGTTTTTCTCACGTAGGTGTGCAGTGGTCTAGTTGTTTTGCAATATGGCCGCCGCCGAGTGCTTTTGTTTCAGAAGCATCCCGGCGGCCGACACGTTGCAACGTTTCAGGATTCTCCTTTATTGCCAGCGCTCCTAGTATCATTTCTCTTAGCGGTGTTCCGCTCTATTTTTCTGCATTTCCTCTTCGGTCTTCCTGCCTCTCTTGTTTCCTTTTAGGCTCGCTGCCAGCCTGGTTCTTTCTTCATTTTCACGGCATCCATCATTTTCCGCCGCAGCTCCCTGTTCTTCCTTTGCCTTCCTCTTCTTCTGTTTACCCTTCTCTCCTCCGCTCCCTTCCTCCCGTATCGGAGCCGGTCTTCGCTCCGCTCTTATTGTTCTCATATCCCAGTGGTCCTTTTTTATTTTCTCTGCATCCTAATCCCTTTTGGTTGCCTGTTTTTTTTGTACCCTCAAGTTCCGCTCCACGTCACAGTTTTTCCTTCTACCTTGGCTATGCCTGTGTGGGTCCCAGGAAATCCTTCCAACACCAAGAGGATTCACTCTCCAACAATATTTCATCACCCACGGACTTCCTGATCAACATTGGGGTTTTTTATGCGTGGAGACTTTTTCCCCACATTATTTGGCAGCTCTGGAAGAGAGGTCACTGGTCCACTAAGACTTAGTGGTCACAGTGGCTTCCTCTCGAGGCAGATCGTATCTCCACAAAAAAAAGGAGTATCCGGTCAGAAGGAGGAAGAAGAAGGCGGATCCAACATCTATATCCTCAGGTGAGGAGGAAGGGGTGGAAAAGGACACTGAACCTTCTGAGGTAGAGGAGGACATATCCGGCTATTGTGACAGTTTCCCTGTCAGTTCTTGAGAAGCTGACTCTCTTTCTGATTCTCTGCTTTCTTCCCCAGACCTTAAAAACTTCTCTGCTTCATTTGGGTTGAAAGTATTTGCCCCTGTTTGCCTTCCCATGCGAAATTTAGTGAGGTCGGGAAGCCCGAGACATATGGGACCTTCTTTTCTCGTAGCCATTCTGTGAGGTGTTTCAATGTCTTTCTCTTTAGGAGAGTGGTGTTCGCCCGGTCAGAGACGCAACATTAGGATGGTTTAGTTCTGTTATAATATGTAAACGAGTTATACGTATGTAAATACTTAAATGTTTTATGACTATGATGCAGATGAATATAATGTTGCAGAGTGCCATTTGGCAGAATCAGAAAATTCCCAAAATGGTCCTGTTTTGGTCAACCAGAGAAATCTCAAGACCCCGCCCCTTCATTTAATAGCCTTCTCCATTCACATGACCGGCATACCATTTTATCATTTATTTTCTGTTCAACTGGGGGGCTTTGAGGGTCCACAAGACCAGCTCCGCCATGTGGAAGGATGGTGAGTCCTGAAAATTGGTCTTTCCAGTTTTTCCTCCATTGTCACTGCTAATTCATGCTATTTGGGTTCCCCCCCAACTGAATTGCCCAGGAAAAATAACACTGATTGCTCTCCAATATCCACCTCCAACAGGACTTCCATTGTGGCAAGTACTTTAAAATTTAAAATTAAATTTAAAATTTGGTTCTCCAAAGCTCTTGGTAACACTGTCTACTGTGGGCAAAAGAAGAGTGTGGAGGCACGGTTACTTACTGCTGATGTCACTTATGCATTACCGATTGAAGAAGCCCTGATAGCATCCCTAGAGTGTAAAAGGCAGCGTGTTAAAAAAATAAAAAACACCAGCATACCACATGGTTGAACATGATCAGCCTTGGGTGTCCTTTGGTTACCCAGGACCAACCTGGGATACTCTGTGGGTACTCGGGGCCACTGTTGATCCCGGTTACCCACAGAGAGAAGACAGCATGCACGACACACATATCCTGAAGAGCAAAGCAGTAGCAAGTGCGTTTTCAGTTTTAGCATGGCATTTAGAATAAACGTAGGCAAAGTGTGCTACAATATTAACATTGACCCTGGGCGGGACCTTTCACTCAAGCCTCTTTCTGGTTGCCCGGAATTGATGCCAGGGTAAATTTGACCGTGAAGTCATGTCACATATGCAAGAGCATGGCCAGAGATGACCCGCTTCCTCTGCCACACATGTCTGAACTGATAACCGATGTGTGTCAAATGGTGGCTGTTGATTACTATGAACCTGTAGTACAAGTTCCTTGTAGCAGACAAGTATTCCCATTTCCCACTGATATGTGTAGCAACGTTTGCGGAATATCCCTTCTTGCTGCTGTACTGGACAAACTATTAATTGAGTGGGATGGTCCAGAAAGTTGTCAAATCAAAAAAAAAAACACGTTTTAGTGCCCATGATTTCCAACGGTTTGCAAAATTCAGAGATTTTATACATAGAAACAGGCTCGGACTGGCCTATAGGGCAATAGGCCAATAGAAGAACCAAAAAAGAAAAAATGCTGGTGTGGGCCAGTTTCGTTTGGTCAAAGTGGGCCACTTTTTTTTGGGCAGTTTGGGCCATTTTGATGAGTTAATTCACTCAGTAGTAGTTGTGACCAGTGTTAATGAATTCTATGACAAGACTGGAGGCGAGCATTATGCTTCAACTTCTTTTATTTACTACTCTTCAGCAGTTTCAACAAACTCAAAAACCATAACCAAAAACACTGACAACAGTCTGAACAGACTCTTCTTTCTTTTGAACTACAATCCCCATAGTCTCTGTAGTTCATATCCTTCCATGCTCAGCTATGACCACTTCCTGTCCCTGAGCTCCTCCTCTTCTTTTACTGCTCTTCAAGCAGATAAGTACCTTTCTACCTATTCTCCTGCCTAATGTAGTGTTGCATTAGTTACAGTTTAGGAGGAAGGATTTATATTGCAGCTGCAGGCGCAGGATTAATAGCGCAGGAATGCGTGTTGTTTATGGCTCATCTGAGCTTTGATTTTGATTTTCAATGTGAGGCGTACAATTTTTTCGTTTAGAGCGAGCGCGACTTTCTAGTCACGACAGCGCTCGAAAGACTCCTCGGCTCGTCCGCCCCGTGCCGCACTCACAGCACTCCGGGGGTGGCTGCACGTAGCCGAGAAGGGGTGTAGCGGCTCTGCGGAGCCGATCAGGGACGCCTGCCCCTCCAGCACGGGGGCGAGGCAGCGGACCCACGGGAGCTGCACCAGCCCCCTCCCTTGGGAAGGTGGAGCGAGTGGCACAGTAGCGAGCCACGGGCCGGTGGCCCCCGCCTTTGCAGGGGCGGGGCCGGAGAGCGCCTCAGTTCCGCGTTCGCATTTCCATCTGCGTTGCGGAACGGAGCGCACATATCCCCGGCCCGGCGGTGATCAAAGGCTTGATCCACGTTGTACGGAGCATTCGATAAACTCCGAGCGAGTAGCTATTAAAGGAATCGAGCGCGGCAGCACAGAGGAAAGCAGCGTGCTGCTGCTTATGAAACAACGAACTCGCGGTGCGAGCAGATGACAATTGCTGAGTGACCCTCAGCGTGTCCTCACAGAGAGTGGGGAGAGTCCAGAGGAGACATTGCTATTATTGGAAGTACCATTTAAGTTCCGGTGGCCACATTAAAAAATATATATATATATATATATATATATATATAATAATAATAATAAGATATATTTAAATATAAGGATTCCAGAAGGATCCTAGCACCTATAGTGAAAAGGGCGTGCAGTGACACCCTCTGGGGTACATCTGGCAAACAGCACACTCCCATCATGTCAGAATTCGAGTGGAGCGAAGAGGAGCAGCCCTCTGACCTTGTGGCCAGCTTCAAGGAGGTGCTGGGAAGTTCACTTATAGATGCAGTGGCTCAGGGGGTAAAACCCCTGCAAGATAGGCTGGAGTCCTTAGAGGCTAGTCTAAACCGGCCCTTAGATAACGCCGGACGGAGAGAGCGCACGCCCGCAGGACCCTCTGATTCAGGGTCATTGGGGAGTACTAAGGCCCGAAAGAGGAAAGCCCCTCTCGACCCCCAGGGCCCGTTGGATGGGGCAAATAATAAGGCCCCGGAGGTCGTCGACGCGTTCGCAAAGCTCCGTGAAGCATTTCTGCTGCGTCAGACTGTGCCAGACCTCACGACCCCCACTCCAGGGGGGAAGACTATGGCAAAGAGAACCCTGACTCGAAAGAGGAGCAGGAGGCAGAGGATCCTCACTCCCAAGATGAAGAAGAAACAAGGGAGGGGGAGGAGGTCAAACCCAGTGGGGGCAAGCGACCCCGCAAAGAGAAGCACCTCGAAGAGGTGGAGGAGGATATGTTAGATCCGGACAGTATCCGGACCCCGAGATCCTCAGACTGGCAGCCCTCGCCTAGAGTGGCGCAGTACATGACCAAGAGGTTAAGGAAAGCTCTGGACAAAGAGGTTCACCAAAGGCTACGAGCAGAATGCCCGAGACCAGACCTTCCGGGGAAGGTGGCGGAGACTCCAGAACTGGATCCCAAAATGCTGACCTTCGTTTCGAAGACAAGCAAGGACCAGCGGAAGGGTATTGATAGATCGTGGAGAAGCTGCCAAGAGAGAGTGCTAGACCTGACCGGCCCTTTGGCAAAAATTATGGACCTGGTGGAGAGAGCAAAGGATACTGGGGAGGAGATAGACCCCGACGCCCTAGCAGGCTGGGCGCAAAGAGCAGTTTGCCTTTTGGGTAACGCAAACTGTGCCATCGCCTCGGAACGCCGGAGGGAGCTATTACTGAAAATTGACGAGAAGCTCAGTGACCTAGCCTCATACGAGGCCGGAGAGGCAGCGCAAGGGTTGCTCTTCGGTGAAACCTTTGGCAAGGAAATGGGCCATTTCTTAGGCACGTACACATCCCTGGAAAAGGCCCAAGCTTCCATCCGCAAGATTTTTCCCAATCGTGTTTTTGGAGGGACCAGCCGCCATAGGGGTCACTCGTCTGGTCGCAATCAAGGTGGCAGAAGACCCCATAATACCAGAGCGCAGTACTGGGAGAATAGGCAGCAGGACTCCTTCTTCCCATCCAGAGGCCGTTTTCCGAGAGGACGCAAAGGAAGGGGAGCCGGCCGAGGGCAAGGATTCACCCAAGGTGAGAGCTGCATATTATCCCCCTGTGGGGGGTAGAACTGGCATGTTCTTGAAAAACTGGCGCGCGCTTTCCAGCGATGCCTGGGTGTTGCAAACGGTATGAGGTATGCAGCTAGAGTTCACGCACCCGCCCGTTCAAGAGCACAGACCGCACCAACAGCGATTAGAACGCGCAGAGCAAGAGCTTCTAGACCAAGAACTAATAGCGCTAGCGGCGAAGAACGCCATAGAGAGGTGTCAGGCAGACCCCAGATTTGTAAGCAATATGTTTCTGGTGCACAGAAAAGAGAAAGTGCGTCCAATGATAAATTTAAGAGAACTGAACGGGTGGATAGTGTATCGGCATTTCAAGATGGAAGGCATCCATCAACTCCGAGACTCGCTCAGGGAGAACGATTGATTGACGAGGCTGGATTTGAAGGATGCTTACCTGACGATCCCAATAGCGGAGACCTTCAGAACTTTCCTGGCTTTTCGCTGGAAAGAACAGCTCTGGAGGTTCAGGACAATGCCCTTCGGGCTTGCCTCAGCGCCATGGGCCTTTACCAAACTAATGAAGCTGATAGCAGCGGCAATAAGAGAGAAAGGGATAAGACTGATCATCTACCTAGACGACCTGCTGCTTCTAGCAGAGGACCAAAATACCCTTCAGTATCAGACGCAATGGGTTCAGGACCTGCTGTCTTCCCTAGGGTTTCTAGTGAACAGGGAGAAGTCAGACACAGAGCCAGCACAAAGACTGGAATTTCTGGGTTTCATCCTAGATACCAGGAAAGCGACGCTCGAACTTCCAGCGCGGAAGATTCACGACATCAAGAGGGAATTGAGAGGATGTCTGCAGCATCAAGTAGTGTCCCTACGCACGCTGGCAAGGATCGTGGGGCTGTTAGCAGCCTCTATTCAGGCCATTTTTCCAGGACCCTTACATTATCGAGCATTGCAGAGACTGAAAATAAGACATCTGCAGCAGGGCTTGGGATACCATCAATCAGTGCCACTGGATCAAGAATCCAGGACAGAACTGGAATGGTGGTTGAAGAATATGGAAGCCTGGAATGGGCGTGCCATTTTCGGAGACAGACCGGATCTGATCATATAATCCGATGCCAGCCGTCAGGGCTGGGGCGCAAGATGTGGGGACCTACAGAGAGGGGGAAAATGGAGCGAGAAAGAACTCCAATTGCACATAAACTGTCTAGAGCTGCTGGCAGGTTCATTTGCAATCAGAGCATTCACGAAAGGGAAGACGAGATTGTGCGTCCTATCAAAGATGGACAACATATCGGCAGTGCGTTACATAAACCACCTGGGTGGTACCAAATCCAGGATGCTAGCCGTGCTAGCCAAGGACTTTTGCTACTTTTGCCTCCAGTCAGAGACGTCAGTCACAGCAGAGTACCTTCCTGGCACGCTGAACGTAATAGTGGACTGGAACTCTCGGTACCTCACGAACTCCAGCGATTGGAGGCTGGATCCACGAGTATTCCGGAGGATTGCTGAGAGTTGGGGCCCGATGGCCATAGACCTCTTTGCCTCCCAGTTGAATGCCCAAACAGCAGAATATTACAGCTGGAGGCTGGACCCGAGTGCTCGAGGGACGGATGCATTCCTGCAGCAATGGAGCAGAGGCCTACACTACGCCTTTCCCCCATTTATGATGCTGAGGAGAGTTCTAGCGAAGTGTCGGAGGGAGAAGACGGAGTTAGTCTTGGTAGCGCCGAGCTGGAAATCATAAGTGTGGTTCCCGACTCTCATGGAACTAGTAGTAGACTTTCCGAGGACGCTCCCGGAAGGGGAGCACCTGCTCACAGACCCAGCTGGGTCGTATCACCCTCTGAGAGCGAAGGGGACTCTCCCGCTCGTCGTGTGCAGGATATCAGGCGACGCTGGGCGTTGCCAGGCATTTCGTCTCAAGCTGCGCAGCTCATCGCTGAATCCTGGGCGCCTTCCATGAGAAGGAGCTATGACGCGGCTTGGGCCAAATGGTCTACCTGGTGTAAAAGGAGAGGTGTTCATCCCGTTTCTGCACCTGTAGTAATGATTCTGAACTTTCTAGCTCAGTTGTTGCAAGGCGGGAGAGCATTCCGTATGATTGGAGTGTACAGATCCGCCATTTCCGCGGGACATCTCCCAATCGAGGGGACCCCAGCAGGAGAACACCCAGCGATAGTGAGGCTCATTAGAGGAGGAAAATTTAGAGTGCCCCCAGAACCTCGATATAAAACATTCTGGGACGTGGTAAGGGTGCTTAGGTTATTGGAGAGTTGGCCAGGGAACAGATATTTGTCCCTGAAGCAATTGTCAGGAAAGCAAGCGATGCTGTTGTGCCTAGTTTCCTGTAAAAGGGTATCAGATCTAAAGGCTCTGGAAGTGGATAGGAAGACTTTGAGCCAGACGGAATAACCTTTTCGATAGTGGGAAGGATGAAGACAGGAACTTCGTCGGTTCACTACCCGTAATTTCCGAGTAGACCGAAATGGTGCGTAGCAAGCTGCGTGAGAGAGTATGAGGGCAGAACAGCAGAGCACAGAGCAGCAGGTACCAGACAGCTCCTTATAGTGTGTAGGAAGCCTTTTAAAGGGGTAACCACGGCGGCTATCGCCAGATGGGTTAAAGAAGTCATGCGCGCAGCAGACATAGACGTAGGGATGCATGGAGCACATTCAGTGCGCGGAGCAATGGCGTCTAAAGCATTTAAGACAGGAGTATCTCTTAGAGAAATTATGTTAACAGCAGACTGGTCGAATGATCGGACGTTTAAAGAATTCTATTTCAAGCCGACCGAGAGTTTAGCGGTTTCAGTGTTGGGAAGCTTTGAACAAGCATAATGCTTGCCTCCAGTCTTGTCAAAGAATAAAGATTACTCCTGCTAACTGCGCAGGGAGTATTAATTCTATTAAAGACTAGGAGGCGAGCATTAAATTCCCAGCCAAAATATGTATTGCACGTATTGTTATTAAGGAAATGTAATGAAGATGTCATGATATAGGCAATACATGGACGCCACCCTGATTTCTCTGCTTTGTATTATTCCTAGGAGAAGAGCAGAAGAACAACTGAAGTAGGAGACTAGCAGTAGTCGTCAGGAGTCGGAGGATTTCGATATTCGATTTGGAGTGGTTCAGGTCTTTGCCGGTTGCAGGACTTTGTGTGGAGATTGCAGATTCGCTTTTTCAGACTGAGTAAAAGAGAGGAGGAGCTCAGGGACAGGAAGTGGTCATAGCTGAGCATGGAAGGAGATGGACTACAGAGACTATGGGGATTGTAGTTCAAAAGAAAGAAGAGTCTGTTCAGACTGTTGTCAGTGTTTTTGGTTATGGTTTTTAAGTTTGTTGAAACTGCTGAAGAGTAGTAAATAAAAGAAGTTGAAGCATAATGCTCGCCTCCTAGTCTTTAATAGAATTAATACTCCCTGCGCAGTTAGCAGGGGTAATCTTTATTAATATTCTTTAAAATGCACAATTTGCATCTCACTTCATCAAAAAACTCCCCCTTAGTTATTATTCAAACAGTGTCACAAAAGGAATGAATTACCATTTGCAACTGTGGCCCACTTTTTCATTAGAGCCCGAGACAATTTTATGGCCCAGTCCGACCCTGCATAGAAAGATTACAGACTGTGGCCCAAAGCCAACACCATAGCAGAGTGGTTTATAGCCTCCATAAAAATGACAATCAATCAATCAGAAGTGGAAGGTGTCCCCATTGCCCAAAGTCTCTGCAGAGTCCTGCGACAACATCACAAAAACATCTGCGAACGAAACTGAGCCCACACAATATAACTGCGAAGAGTAGCAAGGAACAGAAAGTGTATTACATTCCAGAGTAGACAGTATCAAACTGACACCACCCCCAAGACTCATAATAGTTATAAGAAACACTATGATGATATGAAGGGAGCCCTTTCTCAAACAGTGATGAAATATGTCCTTGGCTTGCCCTGGGAAGACTCCTTGCAATGCTTCCAGGTGGGACCCGCACTAAATCCTTCTTCTGTTTCTCCATGGCAGTAGTTGCCCTTCAATGCAACTGCTGTGCCGATCATGTGACTAGGACCTTTCTCAAGGAATCCAGACTCTGAGGCAATTGTGGGGCTGCTTGCTACCTTCCACACATGCTAGTACATATCCATAGTCCCACAACAGTCTTCCATTACTTATGTGTCCAGACCTCGTGATCCCTCCCAGCACCCAGGCCTTTATGTACAAAGTCAGCATTCTACCGTACTAGCTGCCTAACGCTGCACTGGCCTCATAGCAATGTGCCGCTGGCTGTACTAACTGAGGTCTTATATAATGTACCAACGACTCTAATGCAAGTGGCCTCATAATGTTATTTATTATCACAAAGGCAATGCTATGGTAAATGTCGGTGATATGAAAGGGTCACTGAGCATAGAAAAAAGAGGTAACATAAAACAATGGAATGCGTAAACCCAGAGAGAACAAAGGAAATACAAAACAATGGAATTAAATTGTACTGCCATGACAACATAGTGAAAGGTCCGGCCAAACTCATGCCAGGGCAGCTTGCTGCCTAAAGACTGCCATGTGTCAGACCAGCTTCTCCAAAATATGTCTGGATCAGGCTCTGTAAATATTTGAGCAAGCAGAGAAGCAAATTGTATGTGGAGAAGACTTGCAAAGAAGCCCATACTTGGGCGAGTTGGTTCTAGTCAGACAGATGCAGACAGGGACAGCAGGTTCAACAAGCAACCATAAACGATGGGACTTGTAAAGAAGCCCTGGAAGAATGGCCTGAACGGTGAAAACGGTCACCAGGAGTGCCTCTCATTTCAATTGATTTGTATAGAGAGAGGAAGGAAAGCTAGTGACACAACACTTTCTCACTCCCAAGTGTACTTGCCAGGCCATAAGAAGAGGGAAAGCCCACCTCAGCAGAACAAGGCCATGAACAAACACCAAGAAAATGGGAAGAAGAATGTGCGAGACTGAAGCGCTAAATATGAAAACCGCAAAAACTAATTGCAAAAATATTAACAGAGAGATGTACACGTTAAAGAGGGAGAAAGATCTAATGCTGTGATTACTCAGCAGTAATCTTCATTACTCCTAGTCCTACTCTTCTTTGTCACAGTACTGACATCTGACAGACCCCACCTCTGCCCAGGAACCCTTCTTCACTTTCTTTTTCTGTTGAGGTATAATTGCGTCTAGTTACCCACAATCCCCAGTTCCCAATAACCAAGCCAGAGCATGTGACACTCACTGCAGGGAGGGAGAGGAGGGGTTGTCATTACTGCAACGAGGAAGAATATCACCAGGAGTAATGAATATTACCTAGAAATCATCAGAGCATTACTTCCACGTCCCTCTTCCTCGTCCCAGTACTTACCTCTGAGGTATACCAACGCATAGCACCGCGGGAGAGGTCCCAAAGAAACACAGAAAGACAGAAGTGCTGCAGCACAAAACATCACTTTAATCCCCCAGAGAATCCCATGTCATAAGACAAAACCCCAACTCCAAAGGAACCATCCTTGGGGTGGGAAACGTTCAGCCGGTGATGGTTGATAAACGTGCTCTGGCCAGCTCTGGTAGCAGCCCTACACATCTCATGCAGAGACACCCCTTGGACAGCCGCCCAGGAAGTCGCCACCCCCCCTTATGGAACGACCCTGAACATGGGCAGGCACAGACAAACCAGCAGAGACATAAGCCACATACTTGCCAACCCTACAGATTTAGGCAGTAGGCTACTGCTTTTTAAGCAGTCCTGTCCTACCGCCTACAGATATGGCTGACAGATTCTACAGTTTTTTACAGTGGCAAGTAATTTATGTGACTCTAAGGCATGTTGCAGGCCAAGGCATGCAACACATTAATTATTCCGTCTGTACAGTTGGCTGGTAGGTGATTACTTTGATTGGGCTCAGACCAATCCACTGACCTGACAGCTTTGTGACTCTGCCCTGCACTATTGCCGGTATAAACCTTAGGTGAACCCCCAGTGAAGGCAAGTGGCAGAGTGTAACACCATCACCCAGCATCTGCCTATCAGACTGAGGGTGGGGGTATCAGTATCCATGTCATTCAGTGTTTAACTCGCACTGCAGGAATATATATGTATTGCCCACGCTGCTGTACAGAGCAATGGCAAACGTTACCTACCAGCTCTGTCTGATTACATTCTGTGACGTTAGGTAATTGAATTTGGTGTTAATTTACCATTCAGAATTAAACATTTTTTACATTTGAACATCTATCCACGTTGTGCTGTTTGATGGGTTGTGTATTTTAGAATGCTTCAATGGTGCCAACAATGTATGATTTGTATTTTCCTATGATATGATCATTATGCGAATTATTATGTTTTAAACTTGAAAAATCCTACATCTTTTTGGTCACAGAATGTTGGCAAGTATGAAGCCATGGAGGGGACAGTCCGGGACCAACGGCTGATGGACAACACCAAGGCCTTCTGCCCAACCCCAGAAGCTCCAAACATAACAAGAAGGCTATCAGAACGATGGAACAGCGACATCTGAGAAAGGTATTCCAGAACAGTCCACCTAACATCAATGGTGTGCCAAGCTACCTCGCCAGGAGTCTGGGGATTCTGGAAAAAAAGCAAGGAAAACCATATCCTGGTACGACAGGGATCCTGCATTTCCCCATCTCTATTAAATGTCTATATACGACCTCTTCTTGACATGCTTCACCAACTGGGTACACCAACTACGCTGATGATACCCAGGTGGTCTTCGAGCTATCTTGGGATTTTGTACAGGATTCTTCAAGTATCAATGCCGTCTACAGCGCTATTCAGTCGTCGATGATAGCCAATTTATTGGCTCTCAATGACACCAAAATGGAGCTACTTTTAGTGGCTACCGCCCAATGGGTGCTCAAACTGGACACTGCCTATGGACGTTTTAAGATTGCTGGCTCCTCTATATCAGTGCCTACTAGCGTCAAAACACTTGGGGTCTATTTGGACTCGGAGCTTAATATGAAAATCTATGTATCCCACACCCAAGCAGCATGTGGGTACGTGGTTAAACTTTTCAATCAAATTAGGCCCTACATCTCACTCACAAATAGATCTATAGTGGCCTTAGCTCTGATTAATTCAGGGCCTGATTATTGCAACAGCCTTTTGTCGGTGACCACCGAGACCAACATACAATCTTTACAACTTGTTCAGAACAGTGCTGTTCGCGCCATTTTTGGCTTATGAAAACATGATCATGTCTCCAACTCTAGGAAGGCGCTACACTGGCTATCTGTTGTACATCGGATCTCACCCAAGATCCTGTCTCTGGCCTATAAATGCTGGTCCTCCACCCCCCCCTGTTTATCTGAAGAAACAGCTGTCTGTTGATCAACCGTCACACTCCCTGCGCTCAGGAGATCTTCACAAATTCAAACAGCCTCGCTTCAAGTTGGCAAAATTCGGGGGCTGTAGCTTCTCAGTGTAGGGACCTAGCGAATGGAACTCCCTCCCACTCACAATAAGGACTATCAACACGCTACCAGGATTTTTAAAAAGCTCTTGAAACCCACCTATATGGTTTAATCACTGCCTAATTCCTCCCTCTTTCCTGCTTATAATCTGCTCCCTTCCTATTATCTGCTTCGTTTGTCCTTTATTTTTGCGTGCCCTGAGGCCCAAGGGCATGCAGCGCTATACAAGAAATAAAATAAATAAATAAATAAATACGTGTGAAAACGAGACACCACCTTCGGCAGAAACTTAGGGTCATAGCTCAAAACAATGCAAAAGGAGGGTGACACAACCAAGGCCCCACCTCCCCAGACGCCGGGCTGACGTGATGGCAATAAGGAAGGCCGTTTTGAGAGTGAGGTACTGGATGTCGATGTCTGCATGGGGTTCAAAGGACGGACCCTGGAGGAAACGCAAATCCAGAGGACGATCCCATGGAGGAAAACCCTTATATGCACAGGGAGGATAACCAGTCAGACCCCTAAGGAACTTACCCACCAAAGCATCCCCTACCATGCAGCCCTCAGAGTACCCCTTGACGATCTTAATGGAGGCCCACTGGGAGTGGAAACCGCCAGTCCTTTGTCAAACCCCTCCTGGAGGAATTGGAGAACAGAAGGCAACCCACACTGAAGGGGAAGGACCCCAGACCCGCCACACCAAACCAGGAAATGCCCACAGTGTCTGTCATAGGTCTTCAATGTAGAAGGGCATTGAACCCAGAGGATAGAATCAACCACTGGAACAGAAAAACTCTGAGAAGTCAACAGAGACTGTGCAAGATCCAAACTGTCCATTTAATCCAGCGGACCTCGTACCCCAGACCTGCCTGCAGAGGGCAAGGCCACTTCGGAATCAACCACAGCTCCTGACACCAGAACTCCTGAAGAGGGAAGGGAACCAACCCTGACAAGGCCAGAAAGGAGCCACCAAGAGAACCGTTGCCCTGTAACCCCTGATCCGTTGCACCACCCGGGGAAGAAGAGGAAGAGGAGGAAAGGCATAGAGGAGACCCTGAGACATCTCTAGAGTCAGGGTGTCCACCCCTCAGGCCCCCACAGTCGGAAATCAGGAGCAGAAGAGGGGAACCTTCGCTGAGGCAGACGAGGCAAAGAGATCCACAGACGGGCACCCAAACCTGTGGCAGGCCTCCGTGAAGAACCTGTCTGACAGGGCCAGATCAAGGGATGAGGGGAAATGCATGCTGAAGTGATCCATCTGAACATTGTCCACCCCTCTGATATGTGTGGCCTCCAGAGACATCAGATGCTCCTCCCTCTAGGGAGCTATCCGACAGGCCAAGGCATTCAAGGAGAGACCCGAGACAGTTGCTAATTTACATATGCCATAGCTGTAGTGCTGTCCGTGCTGACCACCACCGCTTGGGACCTCAGAGACTCACTGGAAAATAACAGGGCCCAGTGAATGGCTTCCAGTTAGATGAGTGACACAGCCCACAACCCTTGAGCCCAACAGGCACCCAGTGTGGCACCCCACTCTCTCCCGTTGACATCAGTAGTAAGAGTGGTCCGCATGGGACAAACCAGGGCCAACCCCGCCCGGAGATTGCGGACCATCAACCACAAAAGCAGATCCGCCTTCAGAGTCCAAGAGACCGGGAGAGTAGTGATGTATGCAGAGAAGCTGGAAGCCAGTGGGCCAGAAGGTAGGAGACCAGGGGACGCAGATGAAGGTGCACTCAAGGGACCGGAAACACACTGGACACCATGTGCCCCTGCAGAGTAAGAAACAGGCAAGTAGGGAAACTCAGCTGCCGGAGAACCCTGTGGAGAACAGAATGCAGCCGCTGGACCCTCTCACATGGTAAGAAGATCTTCCCCATCTTGGTGCACAACTGGGCCGCATGGTGAAAACCAAATCCTGGGAGTGCTTCAGGTGGGACTTTTGCCAGTTGGTCAGAAACCCCCAGTCTAGAAATCCCAGCAGACAAGACGTAGATGGGCTAGTAGCGTCCCCCGCTGGGCCTCATTGACTAGACAGTTGTCCAAATAGGGGCAGAGTTGAACACCCCTCTGGTGGAGATGAGCTACCAACTTGGTGAACACCTGGGGGGCTGAACGCAACCCAAACGGGAGGACCTGGAACTGAAAATGCTGATTCCGCACTGCAAACCGGAAGAACTTGAATTGGGAGGGGAGCAGTGCGACATGGTAATAAGCCTCCTGGATGTCCAGCGACGGCAACCAATCCCAATTCTGGACCAGAGGGAGAATGTTCAACAGAATCTCCATCTTGAACCTTTCCTTCCGCACGAAACAGTTCAGGAGCTTGAGATCGAGGATGAGATGGGATTTCCCAGATGGTTTCAGAACCAGAAAAACCCTGGAGTAAAACCCCCGACACCCGCTGGGCCAGAGCGACCGTCAGGATCTCGTTCTTCAGCAACAGCTCTGGCAGGGCCGCAGACATTGCAGACTTCTTGGGCTGAGTGCGAGGAAGAGAAGTCCTCAGTCCTCACCAAGAGAGACTGCACTGGGAGAGACAGAAGGTCTACCTGATAACCATCCCTCATCATGTGGAGAGCCCAGGAGTCGGAGCACCACCGGGCCCACACAGGAAAATACTTTCAGAGACGACCGCGCACTGGCATGCAGGAAGCGTCAGGCCGAGAGGTGCGAGGAGGAGCACGCCTTCCCCGAGGTTTCTGAAAAGAGTTGGTTCCAGACACCAGGCAGGCCCCGTCTGCATGTTTGTCAGCACAGAAAACCTTGTGTACTTTGTCCTCCAAGGAATCACCAAAATGTTTAGCCCCCTCAAAGGGAAGCCTAAGGGCTGCCATCTTCCACCACCAGCACACTCCAAGATTCGGGCCGGGAGGCGCCAATGGAAATCGCACGCACAAACGCTGCCCTCCCCCCCCATCGCAAAGGGAGCGTGAATCAGGCAGTCATGCTGCCAGACAAGGAGGGGAAGTAACACCACACCGGGCCACCCCTGCCATGCATACAGAGTGGCAGCGACCCAGGCAAATTTACTGACATGCCCCAGGCCCGATGACCCATGGCGGAGATCAAGGGCGCTGATCTGTGCCGCTCCCCGCAGGGCCCCAACACCACGCAAGGAGCCAGGGTACGCGCCATGCTCAACCGGCCCCCAAACCATGCAAGGTAAAACCAGGAAGTAAGTAGGAGGTATTATACCTCAAAATAAAAAGAAAGTGTGGAAGGGTTCCTGATGTGGAGGCGGGCCTCTCAGATGTAAGTACTGGGACAATGAAGAGGGACATTGAGGTAATGTCTCTAACCAGCAACCATGCAGTGACAATGCTATGCCTTCAACCAGCAATCCTACCAACACATGAAGAATGTCATCTATGGCAGGTGCAGACTGGGAAGGGGAGCAAGGTGGCAATTGCCCCCTAGGCTGGATGGGCTTTTGCCTGGGGGGCCAGTGCTACAAAATGTAAACAAATAATAATAATAATTGAAAAATACAAAATCCTTCAGAATTCAGCCTGTCTCAAAGAAAACTAGTGCTGCCTTGGCTCATTTGCTTCTGTGTAGATGAGGTGAGGTACTTGTCTTGATTTCAGCATTGAAGATGTGCCTGGGTGGCTCCCACACATGGGCCTCCGAAGTGAGCGACTTTGGGAGAAGAGCCTAGGCTGAAGGTGCATGTTCTGACTGCCCAGCAGCAATGTACATATTTAAAGGACAGATTATGTGACCCTGGATGGTAATGTGTGCACCACTGTGCACAATACACCATTGGGTTGTTACAATCCACAGCAGCGTATGTCTCCTACTTGCCAAAGCAGTAAATATCCATATCTTTTTAAAGCTGGCCCTTGGTTTCATTCTATAAGAATGCTTACCCAATGTTCTGGTGAATTTCCTTATCACTAGTTAGTTAATTACAAAAGGAATTTAATAGCACCCTGAATCGCACCCATGGGTGTTACTATATTGTGGTTATGGAAATGGATGTTGGATTGTTTATGATACTTACTTTTGGGCACAGTTAAAAAAAAAACACAAAGAAGGGGGCACTGCTGAACAGCAACAGTAATGGCTGCTTGAGCTGATAGCTCCACATCAAGCAAAATCTGTTTTTAAAGATATCCTGTAATTTTGGCAAATTTTTCTGATCCAATGGCAAAATCCTGTCCCTGACTGTTTCGGGGTAAAGTGATCGAGTTTCTGGCTGATTGGACTCGGAACAGCTGAGCACTGGTACCAAACGCTATTTCCCGCTTGTCCTTGCTGCGGCTCCGGTGTCTGTGGGCCTTCCTACGCTGGGATATTGGTCACCGGGAAGATCCTGTTGTGGGCCAGTGCGAAAGGGGCCTGGGGGTGACACAGCCCCATCTGTGCAGCTGTACCTCTCACCACGAGATCTGAGGATTGGGACTGCAACTGCGAGGGCGGCAACAAGACTGTGTGCCGTCCTCTCTCCAAGCGGAGCTGTGCTGCTGGTGTATGCTCTATTACGATGGGAGGCACACAAACAGTGATCAGCCTGATCTCCCCACTGGTGCCGAACACAGGGTCGGAGCCGGCGATTTCAAGTGGTGCTGCATATTAGGCACGGAGAGTGCCTCTTCAGTATAGGGGCCGAGAGACTGACCCCCCAGGCCCGCGTCATTGCCAGCATGGGCCCTGAGCTGAGAATGGGAGAGCTAGGCCCGGTGGTGGTGAGGGGCTGGCAAGACGTCCCTGATCAGCGCTGGTGAATACATTCTGTTCTGGAACTGGAGGCGATACTGCTGGCTGATTGGTGGGGAGACTACCTCTCAACAGGGCATTGGGAGCCCGGTGGGAAGTGTGAGGTGGGGCATCCTGAAACTGCGGCTGTCCTCCCTTGAATAGTCCTAGGTCCCTGCTACCATGACCAAGGGCAGTGGCAAACACTGTAAGGGCCCGATGGACACAAACACCCCTCATAGGGATGCAGAGATAAGTGATGCTGCCTCGACTATGCCAGATGGGGCCGCACCCAGAGCCCCCAATATGGACCCATATTTGACGGTAATGCAAGCTGGCTTTGCAACAGTGAACATCAAGCTGGATGATATTGTTTCTACTGTTAACTCACTCCTTACGCACCAAGTTGGATAAGGAGAGTGGCCGAATTACTGAAGTTGAGACAAGAGTGGGAAACCTAGAGGATACAACAGGGGAACATGGCCAGGAACTGCAAACCATCAAGAAGGAACTCATGGGGGTATGTCTGAAATGTGACGACCTTGAATCTCATTCCCGACGGAACAACATTAGAATTCTCAGGATCCCCGAGAAGTCAGTCCATGGCCCCATGGAAGCCTTTGTTGAGGCCCTACTGCAATACATATTTGGTGAGACTCAATTCTCCTCACAGTTCCTGGTGGAGAGGGCCCACCGCTCTTTCACCCCAATGCCAAAACCTGGGCCCGCACCATCATTGCCAGGCTCCAAAATAACCGGGACCGTGATCTTGTACTTAAACTAGCAAGAGAGAGGGAACACTCCTTTATGAGGCAGCAAAGGTGCACTTCTATCCAGACTTCTCGGCATGTGTACAAGCAGCCAGAAGGACATATGACCATGTCATTGGCTGCTTCATGAACGGCAAGTGTGGTACACCATGATATTCCCATGATGTTCCAAGCTAAGCTGCGTATCCACAATGGAGGTCGTGCACACTTTTTTAAAACCCCAAAGGAGGCCATAGCATATATTGAGAGTGCTATCCCTGTGCTGGTGGGACGAGGTCAGGGCGCCGACTCAGGAGATGGAGCATTGAGAGGGGCCACACCAGTTGACTGATTTATCTCCATATACTGAGGCCTGGCATAACCCCTCATCAGTCTGGACATGCTGTTGAGCGGTACCTTACTGGACGCCATGCTGCTTGCTTTTGAGATATCGAAAAAATGTGTGGCTGGCATTGTGCTCCCTGATGTTATGTGGGGAAAATGTTGGGGAATCTACTGTCAAGTTGGGGGGGGTCAGGGCAGGGGTTCAAAAGTTAAAAGGTTGGATGGTCATGCGAAAGCGGGAAAATGCGGGAGACTGTGGGATGTTTTCTATTTGAGAAGGAAGACAATTATATAGTATGATGGAATAAATTGGGGAGGGCTCTCGATGCAACTCTTAACATGGAATGTGCAGGGCTTAAATAGCCCTGTTAAGGCCAGGAAGATCCTCTCGTACAATCATCGACATAGACCCAAGGTCTTAATGCTAAAAGAAATGCATGCAGTTGGGAAAGGGCATGAGACATTCGCATGCAACTGCGCCCTATTACGGTACTATACTACTCATCACAGTGGCGGGTGTCTTTACTTTAATACACCATTCGCTGGGGTTCTGGGTCTCAGGGAGCAGTGTTGACCTGAGTGGCTGTTATGTCATAGTGCACGCTGCTTTGACGGTTAATCTATTTGTCTTGGTGAATACATCAGGGCCAAATATAGATGTCCCTGAGTTGTATCGTCAAGTGTCAGATGAGATAGGGGATGTGAAAGGGGCATATGTCATTTAGTGGGGTGATTTTAACACAATCCTGGATCATCACCTGGACAGAACTACTACCAACCCCCTGACATTGTCAGGGACTGCCCAGACCGTACATCAGTTGTTATTATATGTACTACTCAGGGATGTGTGGCAGGTACTGCATCCACAGGAGAGGGAATTTACCTTCTATTCCTCAGTCCATGACTCAGAGTCACGTATTGATTTGTGGCTGATTACCTCGGAATTACTCTTGATGGTCCAGAAATGTGACATTCACCCCAAACTCTTTCAGATCACTCCCCAGTGACTATATCCTTAGAGCTTGGGCAGGGCCCTAGACCGCATCCACTTTGGAGGATGCCACCGGCAGTATTGAAGGACTCACGTGTAGTTAAAGGGCTGCACAGGGACATAGCTGAGTTTTTAGGCTAAATCAGAAATCAGGGGTCAGTGGCATCACATTATACACTCTGGGATTCATTTAAGGTGTGGACACAGGGGATTATTCTACCAGTCTCTAATGTGGCCCTTAGAACTATCAGGAAGGAATTAAACATAGTAAACTGAGAAATCTTGAGAACGAGCATGGTAGAACAAAAGACGGAGCAGATTTGGGTCAGATCCGGGGACTGCTAGCGCAATTCCATGAACTGGCAGACTGAGAAGTCCTGCACAAGCCCTTCCCAGTTAGTGCCAGGTGGTACGGTGAGGGAAACAAAACAGGCAACCTACTGGCCAGGATGTCTAAAGTGGAAAGTGCTTGGCAGCCTATCACCAATATAGTGGGGCTAGAGGGATCGGTACTTGTGAAGGAGGAAGATATTAATGATAAATTTGCTAAATTTTATGCAACATTATATTCCAATTGTGATACCGTGTCAGAGGCTGATATCACCAGATACCATTGAGCATTACCCTACCGGTGTTATCGGCGGAGGGTGCCATGGGCTTGGAACAGCCTATCACAATTGAGGAGGTGGTGGAGGCAACAAAATCACTAGCATGCGGTAAAGCTCCCGGTGTAGACGGGATGGGGATCGGGTTTTACAAAGAATTTCTGCATGACCTTGTCCCCCTTGCTAAAGGTTTGGGAGGAGTCCCTGACAATGGGTGTCCTTCCCCGATCTATGCACAAAGCCATTATTGCTGCATTGTATAAGTCCAGCAGTCTTGACCAGGATGTGGCTTCATAAAGGCTGTCGTCCTTGATTAACTCTGATGCAAAAATATTTGCGAAGATCATGGCCACCCGATTGCTTCCACAAATGCCCTTTTTAGTACACCCAGACCAGTTTGGATTCATCCCTACCAGAACCACTGCCTATAATCTGAGATGACTATTTGGCATCACAGATAAACCCGCGTGCAAGAGCTGTGGCGGCATCCTTGGACGCTGAAAAAGCTTTTAATTCAGTCTCATGGCTTTACTTATTCCAGGTTATTCACTGCTATGGTATTGGTCCTTATTTTGTGCGATGTGTGAAGTTGTTATACTCTACCCAATGGCCAGTGTTCGTACTAATCTAACCATGTCTGCCCCATTTCCATTAGGAAGAGGCATCAGGCAAGGATGCCCTCTCTCCCTCTTGTTATTCGTGCTCACGATTGAGCCGCTTGCTGCTTTGGATCAGGAATTCCATGGGCATAGAGGGATCAGGATTGCAGGTCTGCCCCAAATCATCTCCCTATACGCAGACTAAACATTAATTTATGTTGTGACCTGAACAAAATATGGGCCCGATCATGGCAGATATATACAGCTTTGCGCAGATCTCGGGGTATAAGATTAATAATGGTAAGGCAGTACTTTTCCCCCCTTGCACTTGCTACTGGGCAGTGGGTCAGGCTTGGAGGGTTTCGCTGGGCCCCCCTTCACTTGAGGTATCTGGGGATTTTGGTTTCCCGAAATCACCATTCATTATACGTGGATAACCATGAATCATACCTACTTCAATTAACTGCTAAGCTGTCCTTATGGGCGAGACTTCCGATTTTGATGTATGGCCGAGTCACGCTGCTTAAGATCGTGGTCCTACCGAAGCTGCTTTACTTTTTTTGTAACATACCTGTATGGCCGAGAAGGGCCTTTTCACTAAGCTTCAATCGCTGGTGAAACAATTGTGTGGGGTTGGGGGGGCCACTAGGATAAACTGGGGAAAAGTGACTGAGCCCTATGAGCGGGTTGGTCTTGCAGCACCTGGCCGCTCAGGCCCACTTTGCAGGTCACAGGTATGCTGCAGATCATACTATAATGCACCTTCCACTTGAGCAGTATAGTGCATCGCCCACAAACCTCAAATCAGTTATATTTAGTGACCGACACATGGATTCTTGTACGTTTGACACAGTTCAGATTACGGTCAACGCCTGGTCGAGAATATTTATCAAACTGGAGAATCGGGTACCTTACCATAGGGCAGTCCCCTTGTGGTACTTCCCGGACATTTACCCCACATTTGATAGTGAGTTTAGGAGGTCCTGGTATCCATTGGGTCAGATGACGGTGGGTGATATGTTTAGAGAGGGACGCTTTGTATCATTTGATGACTTCTCTGATAGACTGAGAGGTGGCGCCCTCTAGGTATTGCAATATAGCCCAATGCACGCCGCATTTCGCAGAAGGTGGCCCACGTTTCCTACAGAGCCAGAATCCAATAGTTGCATAGGTTTGATGGTGTCAGGAGAGAGGGGTGGCGCGCAGTGTTCAAACTTCATGGTCTTCTTCAGGCACATCTTACGCAGAAGAACAATCTGAAGGTTGCTTGGTAGAGGGACTTGGGAATTACAGTCGATGATGGAAGATGGACCAGATGTGCCAACTAATGAAGAAGGTCTCTCTAAATGCTGGCCTTTGTCTGATCCAGTTCGAAATGTTAAACACTACACTCCTGCCAGGGTTGCTAGGTTTTCTCTGGATGCAAGTAGCACCTGTATGAAATGTGGGGTGGCGCAAGCAGACTCTTCCCACATATACTGGGATTGCTCGCCAATATTGGCTTTCTGGGGTCAGGTGGTGGAAGCGCTACACGAAATACTGGAAATCCCACTGACCCTTGCACCAATTAAGTATCTGTTGGGAGACTTGGGCAAAGTGTCTGCAATCAAAAGCCGTTTTTTTAACATTGCATGCGCTGTGGCGAAACGATGTGTACTTAAATACTGGAAGTCGAAGTCTTTCCCTGGCAAAGAGAAGTGGTTGCGAGAACTAGTGTATGTTAGGAGCAGTGGTCAAAGTGTACCGAAAAGAAGTAGTGGAACTATGTTCCCTACTGGCCTGCACTGCTCCCCACAAACCCCATTACCACGCACCCTCCCACGCACAATACAAACCACAAAACACATGTGCCTTCTGTTTAGGGGAACATTCAGTGCAGCACACTGAAAGAGCAAGTTTACATTTCTTCCTACACTTTTATTTTAAAACAAAACCCTTCCACAACGGTTTCTTTTTAAAATAAAAGTATAGGAACAGTAAAACTTAATTAAAAGAAGTAGAGGAGCACCGCTGCCGACCGCTCCTGCCCACTTCGACCACTAGTTAGGAGGAGGGATATGTTATGACTGTTATTCCTGTAAGTCGACCCAAAGACATCTGGGGACCATTTTGGCTGTATTTGGCACAAACCATTCAAGGGGGTGCGGCTGCACGGACTGAGACTTCTACACTGGAAGATTAAATGGGGTAGACCTCTATCTGATGTTACTGAGTACATCACATTATATATCTTTGATTGTTACATGATATGCCTGGAGTCTCGAAATCAATGTTCTGAAATGACCTAGTGGAAAATACTGGTGTGTAATTCTGTATATTGCTTGTTACATTGCTGTCCTATAAATAAAGGTTGGAGGAAAAAAACACACACAAAGATGTAACATTCAGGTATTAGTAGACTGCAAACGAATTCTGACCTTTGTACGTATTAAATGGGTGATACAGTGGACTGGAAGCAATTAGAGGTGCTCTCTTTTTCACCCCTTGGCATTGCCACCCCTCCGATTCCTTGACCATTTTTCATTGTCTTGTCTAGAACACTCTTATATTATTTGACCAACAAAAGACACTTGTGCAAATCAACAACACATTCAGATATATAGATAAAAAGGCACATGAACACATATCCATTCTTCCACCTATACTTTACACAGCCACAAATACACTCAAGCACACCAGCCCTGTCACGGAAACTGAAACACACACACCACACACCCACACACCCACACACACCCCGCCCCTCCACTAGGTCACTCATGCTCCCCTCTCCATCATCATTTCCTAGGCAGACTTCCTTTGCGGTTCTCTCTGCTACCATGAATTGAAATATGAAGCCAACTTTCCAGGATAGTGCAATTTGGGAGTATAATAAAAGTCAAATGCCGTGAGCGCCTTTCTCTCTGCACTGTTGGAAGTGCAGACCCCATAACCACAATTACCAGAAAGACCGCCCATCATGGCTTCGTGTGTCTGTCAGATGTTGACTGGCAAATCATGGTGTTCTACTGTCTACATGTGAACGAGGGCAACAGAATTGGTGAAGGGCAAATAATGGGCATGGTGTGACGGGCAACTAAAGGGGGTGAGTGTCAGGGAATTGATGACTGGGCAATGGAGGGGGTGCATCCACGGTAAGGTAAGGGGGGAATTGAGCTAAAGGTTAAAGGATGGAGCAAAAGGGAAACAGAGGTCTGAAAGGTAATTGCAAGTACATTGGGAGACGAGAATGTGGAACAAGTGAAGGACACCAGAGGGTGATGGGTATGTAAAATAAGGTAAATGTAACAGAGGTAAAGATCTGGAAAAGTCAGCAGGCTTAATGACTTTTGCTCAAATGTGTGTTGACCTGCATGCCACTGTAGCCGAGTGGGACTGGTTCAACCCCTTTCTTTTTTCGTACAAAGTTATTTATACTTGCTTTATGAAGTTATGTTTCAGGTTGCTTTATCATGTTACCTGATGCTTTTAAAGTACACACAATTTTACAGACTAAGATTATAATTATATTCTGTACAACTTTGTGCACTCTCAGATGTATTTTCCTGAGGATACAGACAATAGGCTTCCCTCTTGTAGATACATTGGCGCTTAGTTAGATTTATGGAACAGTCTATTAGTTTATCCCTTGACCAACAACTTTGAAGAAAGTGTTTTGTCATTTCTAATATTGAACATGGAATAGGGGAAGATGAAGTCTCCCCTGTTTTCTAAATTGGAAACTGGAACCAGGAATGCAGGGCTCAAATCTCCAACTTCTACACTTCATACATCCCGTGATCCCGAGCAAATAACTTTTTATAACTGTTCCTTATTTTTCTTAACTGTTGGTTACAAAAGTCTCACTCAAATGGGTTTATAGGCTATTACGTAACTCTATAAATTATTATTATTTCAACCGTCTATACAATGTGTTTTGGCGGGGGGCAGCAAGATGCCAAGTGCGGACCTTGTGATGTGGGGGTTGGCTAGAGAGGGGGCCAGCTATGGGTTTTGTGGTATGAGCTGGGGAGGGAGGAAGCCAGGTCTTGGTCTTTTGCCATAGCCATACCAGCACATGTTTGGCTGTGAGAGCGAAGCCGGGCCCCCGGTTCAGCAATGGCTCAGCTCTATCAACGCATTCTCTACTTTCATCACCTCTTAAGATGGGTCTAAAATTAAAGACGGGATCAGATGGGATGGGAGGAGATGTAGCCTGCTGTCAAATTACAAACTGGAACACAATGAAACATGGACTAAACTGCGCTTAACAACCACTCTTTGGTATTATGCCCGTTATAAATGAACAATTGTGATAATAATAAATCCCAGCTTTCCCATTTCACTAATTATATTATTCTGTGAAGTAATTTTAATATGTTTGGTATGTGGAAGAGTTTCCTGGGGTCCGGGTCTCTAAGAAACCACAAACATAACTGAAAAACATGTTGTATAAAAGAACAGTAAGGTCAATAATGTCTACTAAATATACACTTGAGAATGTGTGGGAATTGCGTTTACTTGTTCTGCAATTGAGGGGCGCTGCATTGTGGGGTTGGGCCACTGCACTATGAGCCATAAAAATAAAAATAGTCGTATCCCGCCCTTCAGGCTAAATGTTGCCAGTGCTCACCTGCTCTAAGGAGCAGTATAAAGCACATACCAGGGACTACATAGACACAGGAAGAGGCTGTACTTCATGTAATGAGACGAGTTGCAAGGTATTGTTAGACAGTTTATGGTATAATCATAAAAGGCAATAAACATACAAGCCCCTCCCCGCACCTGGGGCGTGATTATTGAGAAATGAGAAATCGAACACTGCTGTCCATGGTCCTGGTGGGCGTGTTTTACTGCTACTGCTTCCGGTTAACGGGAGACTAAGCAACACAACCTCTCTGGCGTTTTTCCCAGTCTCCCTTAACTTCCTAGGGGGCGGGTACTACTGAAAACTGACAGAACCAGTGGGTGTATCAGGCTGTTGCTGTGGGTTTACTAGGTGTTTGTGGGAGAAGGAGCCGCGCGGCCCTCGGACGGTTTGTAGATGGCTGAGGCGGAATGCAGTGCGGCCAGTCCTGCTGGGGACTCAGCCTGCAGTGTAAAGCAGGAAGAGGAAGCCGTCGGCGTTTACGACAGCAAGTGCATCTTCTGCAGGATAAGTCGCGGCCAGGAGCCCGGAACAGAGCTGCTGCACTCCCCGGTGAGAGGCGCTGTACTGTATACCACAGCACCACAAATGCAACAGAACAACACCTGCTGCACAAACCATCTGCGCACGCTCCCGTATTTTTCACATCTGTATCTCCCTCTCAAATGTCTGATATCTCTTTCCCATATACGAGCCCTCGCTTCTGTCACTGCCTCCCCAACCACCGCTTAAGGTGACCCGTGTGCCGTCCTCCCTGCGTCTACCCCTCCCATTCCGTCACGGTCAGTCTTCAACCCTCCCTCGCTTTGCTTTTCCCCCACCCATTCATGTGCCTCGCCATATCGCACAAACCGCACCCGTACCGCTCCTGTGCACCACTGTTGCTCAGGCAATACATTTTTTGACAAATAGTTGAGTGAATATACACCTTGAAGGAGGGGTAAACGAAGAAGGTAGGGTTGAAGGAGTCGCTCAAAAAGATTTAGTTGTGCATTTTAAAATCACTTTGCCAAGAGTCAACAATTTACCAAAAGGTTAGGGGTGTATCCATTGGGAAAAAATGATAGAGGACCCAGGTGGGCCGGTCATGGAGGCGAAGCCTATAGTGGGCGGAGTTGCACAATGATGAACTTTAGGGACAAATCACGGCGGCCGCAGTGATTTTGCGAGGCTGCAATGAGAATGAATGAGCATTCCCATGCCAAGGGATGAGAGTGCAGCGACGGAGAGGGTAGACTCCCTGGCGCTCCTCCTGTTATAAGGATTTAATGACTCTGCATCCGTAATTGCACAAGGACTAATGACTGAAACCTTTTAAGAGATTGCCACTGCAGTGAATTAACTGCTGTGATTGTGCATGTCTATAGAAAGTTTATAGATCATGCAGTGCTGATCATTGGTTCGGCTCTCGGAGGATCCGAGATCCGGCACCAGATGTGTAGCCTGATCTCGGGATGGCCAGAGTCAGCCGCCCAAGCCCATGAACTGCGCTGGAATATTAAAAAAAAAAGCGCCTGCGACGGCAGCATTGCCTTTTACCGCCGGGTTTTTGGCACTGGCGTCTGTTGTACATGTACCTAGCATTGTGCATTACGCAATGCAGCCACCGCGGGTGCTTTTTTTTCTTTTAGTATTCATTTGATTGGATGTCCACTACCAGCCCAGCCCCATCTAGACCATGCCCCCTTGGGCACCACCACCCTCCAACTCCTCCCCCACATCGGCCCTTGTGGGACCCCCCACCACATTTTTTCCATTTCCACCACTGCTACCATGTATGGCAAATAACTATGTGTAAGATCTGACCTTGATATTCTTAATTCATACGACCACACGGCCTCATGCACACGCTGCAACAATATGAGGCGGAGATGTATGAGGCGGAGATGCTGAGGTCAATTTTGAGCTCTCTGAGGTCGGCCCGTCAGTCTCAGGGCTCTCTGGTCCTCTGTGTCTTCCTGACATGGCGGTGCTCTCTCTCTGGATGAATCCTCACCATCACCTTCATAGGATGGATCCCACCCTGTGTTCGTGGCATCTAACACACAGGCGTTGGCTTGGATGATGTCTAGCATCTGCTTGAAGTGCAAGGAGTTTCGGGTAATGCTTTTTCTTTCACTTTCTGCTGTGATGAGGCACCCCTTTACATGAGTCACCGTTGAGGGCTCTTCGTCAAAAGCAGCTATATTCTTTCGGCTTTGAGACTGTCTCGCTATGACAACGTCCCCTGGTTCCATGTCATTGACTCTGGATCGTCTGTCTTCATCAGCCCTTGTCTTCATGTTTCTAGCATCTTGTTCTTGCATCTCAGCACCTTTTCAATATATTTCTTCTGGGCTAGCTGCGTGAGGGAGCCTTGGCCGTATGTTCCTGCCAAACATGACTTCGGAAGGGGTCTTCCCCGTCGTGCTGTGAGGGGTATTCCGATAGTCTCGCAGCAGTTGATTTAGTATCTTCTCCACAGGTTCCCTTGTTAGTTGAGCGATTTGCACGTTCCTCTTCACGTTGCTCATAAAGCGTTCTAGTGTGCCATTTGCTTGTGGCCAAAGTGGCGTGACTCTACGGTGTACAAAGCCCATGTATTCTGAGAATGTTTTGAAGTCTTGTCCCGTGAACAGGGGCCCATTGTCTGTCTGATTTTAGGATTTTTGGAATGCCATACGTGGCGAATATTCTGTCGAGTGCGGGAATAGTATGGAAAGCTGAGGTGGAAGGCACTAGTTGTAGATCGGGAAACCAGAGTATTCATCTATGGCTACCAGGATGTATTTGCCTCCTTCCAGCGGTCCGAAGAAGTCTACGGCAATTTCTTCCCCCTTTTTCTGGGAGCTCTGTCATGCACAGGGGTTCAGGCCGCATGTGTGGATTGATGACCGGGCATGTGGGTCAGTGTTTGAGAAGGTCTTCTACCTGAGAATCTAGATGAGGAAACCATACCTTTTGCCGGAACATCCTTTTTGTGGATACTATGCCTCTGTGGCCCTCATGTGCTAGCTCTAGTACCTTACGGCGTAGTGTTCTGGGGATCACTATTTTTGTTCCTTTGAGCAGTAGTCCTTCGTCTGTCGTAGCTAATTCGTCCTTGACGGCTATCAGACAATTGACATCTTGTTTTGTTTCGTCACGGGTTCTCTGTCCCGCCTGTTTTGCCTGCTTCCATTGTCCTGTTTCCAAACATCGAAGGATGATTTGCAGTCCTTTGTCGTTTTCCATCTCCTCTGCTATTTGATGCGGGTCCAGCCCTTTGGGTGTGTTTCCATGCACAATGTAGCAAATGTATTGGTCCGCGATTGACTGGGTGGGTTGGGATTCTTTGCATGGATGATGTGATATGAAATCTGCCGGGTTTTGTGATCCTGGCCGGGCCTGTGTATTATGTTGAAAAGGTAGTCCTGTAGTCTCAAAGCCCATCTGGCGATACTCAGCAGCATTTTCGCCTGTGTATTCCCATAAATGAATAACAGTGGCTGGTGGTCGGTGACCACTCTGAATGGTTTTCCGTACAGGAAAAGGTGAAAGTGTTCACAGGCCCTCACTACCGCCAACCCTTCCCTTTCCGCCTGTGAGTAGGCCTGTTCCGATTTTGATAGGCTCCTTCTGGCATACAACACAATATACCTTGTCTGTTTGTCCCTTGTGTCGATTTGCGTTAGGGTGGCACCTACACCCACCACGCTGGCGTCTATGACCAACTCTGTTTCACGCTTGGAGTTGAAATAGGCCATGTTCTTGGCATCTGATATCCGTTGCTTGATTGCTCGGAAGGCCTGTTGACACTCTTTGGTCCATATGAAATCCGTGTTTTGTTTTGTTAATGCTCTGAGGCGCTCACTGACAGATGCAAAATCTTGTACGTAGCGGGTGCAATAACTGGCAAGCTCAAGGAATGCATGCACGTCCGATATGTTCTGTGGTGGTTCTGCATCGGTGAGCGGTGTAACTTTTTCGGGATCTGGGGTCATTCCGTTTGATGAAAAAATGTGACCAAAGAAACAGAGGGTTTGTTTCATGAACTCACATTTATCTTTGTTCAAGGTGAGTCGGGCCTCCTCTAAGGCCATGCAGACCAGAGTTAGTTTATCGTGCTCTTCTTGGTCTTGTCCGAAGACTAAAATGTCATCGCTATAATTCAAACAGTTTGGTATGTGTTTTATGATGTTGTGGGTTTCGGATTGAAAAATTTCAGCAGCTGAGGAGCCCCCAAAGCTAAGGCGTTTGTACCTATATAGTCCCAGATGGGTAGCAAAAGTGGTGATGTATCTGGAATCTTTGCTCAATTCTAGCTGATGGTATCCCTTGTTGAGATCTAGATTGGAGAATATAGTGGTGCCAATCAATAAATGTACCATATCGGTGATGCAGGGAGCCTGGTGGCGCTTCCTTAGTATGGCTTCATTCGGCCGACGCATGTCCACACATGCGTATATCTGTTGAGTCCTTCTTGGGCACAGGGACGATGGGGCAAACCCACGGGGTGGCCCCTTCTGCCGGCTCAATGATGTCCGCTTCAAAGAACTTGAGAAGTTCTTCCTCGACTTGTTTCTGTATATTTATTGGAATTCCTCGATGGGGTTGGGCCACGGGAGGGACTTTGGGGTCAATGTGGAGTTCAATCTGACGTCCTTTTAGTTTTCCAAGATCCTTGAATAAAGTTGGGAATAGCTGTTCGATCTTTGCGGTGGGGTTGAGGTATTTGTGAACCATGAGTCTGTATAACACGTGGATGAGGCCCATGTCAATGGCTGTCTTTTATAGCTCAGGATGCATCCGCCTTCAGTGGCTGCCTTCAGTACGTGCATGGGGATTCTCTTTGTCCTTTATATGTGCATGACGCCATAAAGTACCCTTTGCACGGTAGTGGTGATTTTGATCCGTATGGGTACATGTGGACTTTGGCTGGTTGAAGCCCCTGGGCTTGCGGTATGTTGTGATTCACTTCTTCACTTCTTCGCTTATAACGTTAACAGTTGCGTCCCTGTCCACTAGGAATTCGGCAGCCATCTTGTTTACTTGAATGATTAGGGTTGGGCTGTGTTCTTTCGCAGTTGGGCTGCCCAACGCATATAGATAACCCTTTCTTCTGGGCTCTTCCCAGTGTTTCTCGCTCCTCCTGGTGTCTTCGTCAGATGTTGCGCTAGATCTACTGTTGGATTGAGTGTGTTCAACCAGGTAAAGTACATATCTCCTGGGTCTTCTCCGTGATCTTGATGAGTTTGGCTTGCTATCCCACCAGTCGCTTGATGCTCTGTTGTGCGGTTTTCTCTCTGATTTTTCTTCCCTGTGTCTGCGTTGAGTAGGTTCATATGCCTGGCTGGGTACCCTTGGAGAACTTTGCGCAGGTCTTTCCTTGCCCTGTGGCGGTCTCCCTCCCGTTCCTTCGCCCCTCAACTGACTTCGATACATACGGCATACTGCTTTGAAATGGTTGTCGCCTCGCGGCATACTACGAGGTGAGATCCGGGGGTGGCTGTGTTTTACGTCTTCCCTGCTGAGGCCTGGATGTATGGATCGCGGCCCTCCCCGCTGGGTCTGGGGACTTCTCTCCGCTCCTGAGCCTACGCTACACCTCACCTCCTCCGGGGCGGGTGACCTGCTCCACACCTAACGGACTCCCACTTCTCTGGTCCTGCTTGATCCTCGCCACATTAACCGGGCCCGCCACTGGCGGCGGACCTCACCGCACCGGGCCGTTCCCTCTGGCTCCAGGGCATCTCCTCTGCGCACCTCGCCTCCTCAGCGCCCCAACCTCTTGTGGACTGCGCGCTGCTCGCCTTGGTGGAGTCCGCCACTGGGTCTGTGCTGGGAGGGCAACCGGTCCCTCTGCTGAGCCCTGCATTGGCTTACTATTTTCATCTCCCACGCATATGGTCTTCTTCCCCCCCGACTCAGGGGCTTCACCGACCTAGGCCTACTTGGCCGCCTCCTACGTGCCCGTAGCAGCACGTGCCGCTGTATCTGGCTACCCTTCGCTCGGCATCTCCCTCTCATTCTCTACCACCGACCATGTCGAATCGCTCCAAGAGCGGCGCTAGAGGGGGTGCCATGGACAAATTTACTAAAGCGGTCCCTCGATCCGAGGGGGGCCACACATCAACTACGCCGGAGGATCCTGATATCGAGCAGAGCCCCGCGGCTCCATCCCCTGATCTTACGGCCATAATGGAACGATGGCAAAAAATTTTGCCTCCTTTCATGAGAAGCTTGACGACATTAATGCTAATGTGGCTTCGCTCAAAACACGTGTCGATCAGGCTGGCTCCAGAATTACAGAGGCCGAGAATCGGATTTCGACCAACGAAGACGTAATACACACACTACAGGACACTGTGGCTGCCTTGTCGCGCGACATGAAGAACGTAAGGGCCAAATGTGATGACTTGGAATCCCGCTCCCGTAGGAACAACCTACGCATCATTGGGGTTCCTGAAACCGCCCTGAAGGGTCGAATGGAGGAGGCGGTCGAGCGCCTGCTTAAGGACTTGCTTGGCGACCCGGACTTCTCCCCTTATTTCACTGTTGAGCGAGCTCACCGGGCCTTGTCCCCGCGCCCCAAGCCTGGTGATATCCCCAGGCCCATTATAGCCAGGATCCTCAATTACCGGGACAGAGACCACATTCTCCGCCTGGCACGCGAGAAGGGTGAGCTGCGCTTGGAGTCTAACACTATTCGAATTTTCCCGGACTTCCCAGTGGCTGTGCAGCAGGAAAGGCGTCAGTTCCTTGGCGTCAAGAAGATGCTTCGGGAGCGCAAAGTCCCATATGCCATTTTATTTCCTGCCAGACTCAAAATCACCCATAGGGGCAAACTTTTTTTCTTTACCATCCCTGAAGAGGCGGCGAAGTTTATTGAAATGGAGATACCGCTCCAGGGCCTTTCGGATGAGAATTGAAGGAATGTTGGGGAGAGGGTTTATTCGCTACATTTGCTGTCTTTGTAATTACGATACCTCATTGTGATGGTCCATGCTCCCGTTATTGCCCGGGTTGGGATGCCCGAGCCCTACTCCTCCTCGGGTCTGGGTTGCCACTTTGCACAAGGCCAACATTGCAATGTTTTGCTGCCCAACTGTCATGTTTTCCTCCCTAAACGGCACCACTGCGAGACCCCCACTTCATTAAGACCGTTCCAGTTTCCCACTCAGGGGACACATGGGGTAGATGCTATTCGTTTGTTGACACTGGTCTGAGGGCTGCGGAGCCGCAGGGGCTTATGCGCGGTCCCCGCATTTCCGCTTGCGGGCGGGGACTTGCGCTGGGAGCCCGCTGATATTGTTTGTTTGGTAACAGAGCCGCTGGCTCTAAGCGTGCTAGTGCGTGGCAACGGCGCACCCCACTGCGATTGCACTGTTTTTCTCTGTTATGTTGGTATGGGTTGGCCCCTGTTGGGCCCCTGGGTGGTTCTGGCCAGGTTGGGGTTGGCCTATTTTCAGGCAGCTAAGGGTGGGCGATGGGTACACTGCTGATCCATGGTTAGCGGTGCGGGCGGGGGGTGGGAAGGGGGTTGTTTTCTCAAAAGGCACACGAGGTTTCACTGGGCGCATGCTGAAGGGGCGCAAGCGCGCATGCTGTCTTAACTACGGAGGCCCACACGGCCACTTGGGCTGGGATGTTCACTGAGGATGGATATTGCGGTTGAATATGGCTACAATTGAAATGCCTACTGTCATAATGTCCTGGAATGTTAGAGGATTGAGCAACCATACCAAGGCGCGCAAGATCATGGCGTATGCCAACAGACATAACTCCAGGATCCTGCTACTGCAGGAGACACACTCCAATGGTCTGATACCAAGGGCACTTGCCCCATCCTGGGGTCCCGCCAGATTTTTCACTTCCTACTCCACGCAGTCCAGGGGGGTTCTCACGCTTATCCATAAATCAATTAAGTTTGGACTTCATAAAAGTTACATCGACCCCGAGGGTCGCTACGTTATATTACACTGCACATTGGTCAATAGGGAATACCTGCTCATTAACACCTACTGCCCCAATGTGGACTCACCGGAATTCTTTGACGCAATAGCCACCATACTTCTGGGTTATATGGGAGTGCACATTATATGGGGAGGAGACCTAAACCTTATATTGGACACTGTCTTGGACAGAACATCCACGACTCCTAGGGCGGTCTCCCGCGCGGCGCGCAGGCTACAGTGCCACATGAAATCCCTCAACATTAGTGACGCCTGGAGGACTCTCCACCCGCAGAAACGCGAATACACCTATTATTCGTCTGTGCACGACAGCTCGTCCAGGATAGATCTGTTTCTTGTTTCCGGGGGGGTAATGGGCGGGGTGGAGGGCGCGGGCATTTTGGCCCGCACGCTCTCGGACCACGCCCCGATCACATTGTCCCTGAAGTTGGGCACTCCTGCTCCAACGGTCAGCACTTGGCGTTTTAAGTCGGAGGCCCTAAAGGACATCGTGTTTAAGGCCGAAATACTAGCGGATATCGAGTCGTTCTTTGAACTTAACTCTCTCCAGGTCACGACCGCAGCGGTTAGGTGGGAGGCCTTCAAGGTATACATAAGGGGCATGTCCATCTCTCGGGAGGCCGGGGTGCTGAAGGCCATTAGAACTGCCCTGGGGCAATCTGAGGCCAAATTGAAACAACTTGAGCAACGCGCCACTACCGACTCTGACCCCGCCATTCTTGCCCAGATTTCTAACGAACTTCAAGTATATAATACACTGGCCACCTCCGAAGTCCGCTATTTCAGTCGCCCACAGGCCGCCAGGAGATATGGGGAGGGCGATAGACCTGGGAAAACGCTTGCGACCCTGGTTAGGGGGGAATTGGGCCGTACACAGATATCCTCCATCAAAGATCGGAATGGGGACGCACAATGGGCGGACCCGAAAATACTAGAGACATTCACTGAGTTTTACAGCTCCCTCTACTCCCAGCCCGCAGAACACACCGAGCAGCATATGCGCGAACTCCTCGGGCAAATCCCCACTACGGAGATTTCCCAACAGACTAGGGACCAGTTAGACTCCCCGATTACATTAGACGAGATAGTGTCGTCCATCTCCGACTTGCCCAAAGGCAAGGCGCCTGCTGGCCCTGACGGCCTCACCGCCGACTTTTATCTGGAACACATTGCTGTCCTGGCCCCTCGGCTGTTCGAGGTATGGAACGAGGCGCTACAAACCTCCATCCTTCCCCCCTCCATGCGGGAAGCGGTAATCACGGTGCTGCTCAAACCGGGCAAGCCGTTAGACGAATGTGGGTCTTACAGACCCCTCTCTCTCATGAACCTTGACACAAAGATCTTCGCTAAAATTATTGCCAACCGTTTCCTGCCAATAATGACGCACCTTGTGCACGAGGACCAGGCGGGCTTCGTCCCGGGCAGGTCCACTTCCCACAATATCAGGAGACTGTTTAATGTCATGTCTCGCATAGACCAAGACGCCCAGGCTGTAGCGGTTACGCTAGACGCCCAGAAGGCCTTTGACATGGTCTCTTGGAAATATATGTGGCTGGTCCTCGAGACAATGGGTGTTGGCCCCAACATGATAGGATACATCAGACTCTTGTACACATCCCCCGTGGCGCGGGTTCGTGTTAATTCTCTTACATCTGAGATCTTCACGCTTTTCAGAGGCACCCGGCAGGGCTGCCCCTTCTCGCCGATTCTCTTCGCACTGGCGATTGAACCGATGGCGGACTATGTGCGTTCGAGACATTCTCGCAAAGGTATAAGATTAATAGAGGAGCCTGAAATCATATCCCTATATGCAGATGACGTCCTACTCTACATCAGGGATCCCGCTACTCACCTCAACCCCATACTGAGAGACATCACTCGCATTGGTACACACTCCGGCTTTACGATCAATTACTCCAAGTCGGAGATCTTCCCGCTTACGAGAGTTACCACACACCCCGCCTCTGAATATCCCCTGCGCTGGGCCCCTAACGGTATTAGATACCTGGGAGTACATGTATCCCTCACTAAACCCACCCTACTCACCGATAATTACTCCGCTGTGGCGCGGACCGTTGAGACCAAAATTTCACGATGGCGCACTCTCCCGTTGTCCTTTGCTGGTCGACTGTCCTTGATCAAAATGATCCTCCTCCCCAAGCTCCTGTACACCTTTAGCAATGTGCCCCTTTGGCCTGGGAAGGCATACTTCACTAAGCTTCACACGCTCTGCGCACAGTTCCTCTGGCACTCTGGTGCGGTACGCAAAAAGTGGACTGACATGGCACTCTCGTACAGGCGGGGGGGTATGGCTGCCCCTGACCTGGCTACATATTGGTTCGCGGCCCAAGCCCAGTATGCCACCCACTGGTACCCTGGCGCCCCGGGACGCCCTCACGTCAAGCTGGAACGGCTGGCATCCTCGGGTATTAATCTGATGACCCTAGTGCTGCACCGACATTACGCACCGGACTCCCCCATTGACCCCTTAGCCGCGACATTATTCGCCTGGTCACACATACTAAGCCCATCGCCTGGGACTTCTCCGTATTACAAGTGGCTGCCTGTGTGGGCCTTCCCGGGCCTGGAACCCACGCACGATGTGGCCTTGACCCGCCACTGGGAGGCTTTGGGATATAGGGCACTGTCTGACTTCTACCCAGAGGGCAAATTTATAGATCCCCAGACGTGGAGGCCGGGTCACACCAGATCCCCCTTAGAGACCCTTCAATACTTCAGGCTTCGCGCTTCGTTCCGCACTATGTGGCCCTCCTTCCCGAACGAACCCCCAGACGACCCTGCTTTAGCGTACATTGCCAATTCGGGCGGGGCACGGGGGGTTGTCTCATCACTGTATCACATCCTGCAGGATGCCCCCCCTGCCCCGATCCTTGGGGCGCGCAACAAATGGGCTGATGAGTTGGGTCTAGAGATACCGGATGGGTTATGGGATGGTATGTGCCTCCACACCAAAAGAGTCTCCTTCAACTTTCGCTTCCGGGCCATGCAGTATAAACTCCTCAACAGGCTATACTACACACCTCACAGGACTTCTGGGTTTGCTCGCTCCGAGGTGCGCCTCTGCCCGCGCTGCAGGGCCACAGAGGCTGATCACCTTCATATGTTCTGGTCCTGCCACAAGCTGTCCGATTTCTGGGGAGGGGTCATGAACACACTTAGTGCAGTAACTGAAACCACTGTTGATCCCGACCCTCTAGCAGTCCTATTTGGGGTTTGGGGCACCGAGGAAACTAAACGCCAAAAAAAGTTTCTAGACATAAGTTGCATGGTTGCCAAGAAATGTATACTTCAGGCCTGGCGGTGTTCCTCTCCCCCGACCCCTCAGAGATGGTTGGGCATGCTCACATGGGCACGGAACTGCGAGGAGGACTATCTGGCTACGCTGCCTGCTCGTTCTCGCCCTAAGAACATTTGGAGTGAATTCACCTCATATCTCAATAACCTGTCTGACGCCGCTTCGGAGTCCTGCCCATCCCCGGCACCCACCCATGCATTGTGATTTTACCCAGCCTCCTCTTTTGTTTGTAAAATATTGCAGTCATTGTTGTAAAGATGTTAATGTGGCCCGTTGACAGCTCTACGAGCCACTCGATTCATATGCTTGTTGTCCTGATGTTTGTACCCTGTGAACCTCTGCCAACAAAAATAAAAGTTTAAAAAAAAAAAAAAAGAAATGGTTGTCGCCTCCACATGCTGAGCGTTGTTGGCCGATGGGAGGGCACTGGCCCTCGTGCGGAAATTCGTTTCCACATCTGTAACAGAATGGCTCGCTGTTACCTTTGGATGTGCCGTCAAACTTGTTAATGCCTTCATATTTACCATGAGTTCTTTTTTGTTTGCCCAGGCCTTCCACTTGGGATGCTAGTGCCGCGTCTGAGCGTGCAAGGCGCAGGATTTCCTCTAGGGTGCGTGGTTTCTGCAATAGTCTATTTCTAAAGTCCGTACAATCGCAACTCACTATGATTTGTGATCGTAACGCCTAGTTTTTCGAGTAGTTATTGAAGTTGCAGTGCTTCATCTTTAATCTCAGCTGCATGACAATGGCATCCATGGATTCCCCTTTTGTTTGTTTGGTTGTGTGGAATACGTGCGTCTCGTAATCCACATTTATGTGTGGGGTGAAGTTGTCAGTTAATGTCGACTTGAGGTTTACATATGTGTCTGTTGTGTCCTCTGGGAGTTCATCCACGATGTCTCTGACATTTGGCCCAATAGATAGTGTGAGGAGGCTGTGTTTATTTTCCTCGTGTAGGGGCCTGATTGCCTTGACACATACTTCAAAGTCCCTTATCCATCTCTTCCAGCAAGGGCCTAGGCTGCTGGACTCTGTTATATCAAAATGCGTAGGTAGATGAGTGATAAGGCTGTCTTGCATTCTTGTGGGTAGAGTTGGGGCTGGGGTGAGGGGAACGGTAAGTGTGTCATCCCCATCTTGTGACATTTTGTTGATTTGATTGCCACAAGACTCTCCCTTATTCCTGTGTCCCTCTGAATGACAGGTGCCCAAACAGACTGATACATCGGTTTAAATGTTTTGCGTGTCTGGGTTTGGGCTTGACTGACCTGTATTGATGCTGTTCCCCGGTGACTGTAGCAAGGAAAAACTGCTCTTACTAAACACGTGGTGAAGATATGGGTGTGCGATTGACTGTATGTTCTTTTCATCTGAGCGGTCACCACCCTGCTGGGCCATGTAGAGGGATATCTCTGTGCTGCGGGCTGCTTTATGTTGCTGAAGTTGTTTCCATACCGGCCTGTCTTCTTTCCCCCATAGGCCGTGTGGTCGGGTAACTGCGCCCACGTCCGCATGTAAAGTGTCCTACTTGTTTCTGAACCGGGCTGATTCCAGTACGCACGGTTGCCGCCTGCGTAGCGATGGGTCTCGGCACGTGCTTGCCCTTCTTATGGTTGGTGCTCTCTCACAGGCGGAGACCTCTGCTCACACGCCCGGGCACCGGATGGGGAGGCTGAGCAGGACTTTGGCACCCGCTCGACTTGCCTCGAACAGGCGCAGGTAGCTTCTTGTGGGGTTCGGCTGCCCCAGGCTCTTTATACGCCACACTGCAGAAGCGGGTCCTCTGCACTTGCTTCTCCAAATGTCTCCACGTGCTGTCTTCGTCAACTCTCGCTCCGCAGCGAGGACGAGATACCGGCACCATGGGATTCTGCCACGTGTCGTCGCCAGTGTAAGATCTGACCATGATCTTCTTAATTTTTACACCCACACGGCCTCATGCACACGCTGCAACAATACGAGGCGGAGACAGGAGGCTAACTTGGAACATCTTTATTCATCTACTCCCAAAACGTAACTGTCGTTCCCTCCCCTCCCTTTTCCTTGGCTCCCTGTCCCTCTCCATGTGATGTGGCAGTCCGCTGGAGGTGACGATGTCACACCATGCAGTGATTAAATTCAGTAAATCAACCAGTGTGTGGAGTTTTTTGTAATCCACTACAGGTTCACGGAAGTAACCCACCAGTGCCAAAATGCAGGGCTTGACATCTCCGCCAGCCTTTCTACAATCCCCACGTAGGCCTGCAATACATTGGCCATAATGGGAACAGCTATTTGATACGTATCTAGAGGCCGTGGGTGGCATGGATCATATGGCAGGAAGAAAAAAGTCCATGTTGCTCATTGCCATGGGTGTCGAGGGACAAAGAATATTTGCTGGCTTGAAACCTGAACCGGTGGGGGGTGATGAAGATGATGTGTTCAAAGAAGCCGCTCACAGAATTGTTAAGAGGTCCTCAAATAAAGAGAACACCGTCCTACACCAATTGAAGTTCTACACCAGGAAACAAGAGAGCACGGAGCCAGTCGATGATACCTCACCAGAGCGAGAGCATTGGCTGCGCTGTGTGGGTTTGGTGACCATGCTGAAAACATGATTTGTGACATGTTGTTTGTACATACTAATTGGACCAGGCCATCCAGCTCGCCAGAGCGGAGACTTCATGCAGGCACAAAGAAATGGCGGAACAGCTCCGGCCACAGATGTGCATGCTGTGAAGTGGAAAAGGCAGCGGGGCAAACCCCAGAACGGTGTTCCATGACGATACGGGGGGTAAGAGAGAACCTCTGAAGTGCCACAGATGTACCAGCACGGGACACCTGACAAATGACAAAGACTGTCCCGCCAGGACCAAGGAGTGCTCGAACTGCAGAAGATATGGCCACATCCCAATAGCCTGCAAATGGAGGGGAAACAAAGTTATTTCAATAGATGGCGAGGCAGATGCGAGTGGTGAGGATGAGAGCAAAAAAGACGGACCCACAGTCATCGTGATCAACCGTTCGAGGGTGAGGAGAGAGAAGCTGCATTGTATAATAAATGTGGATGAAATGGACACTCTCAAGATGGCTGATTCGCGTTCTGATTTAACCCTTCTGCCCATCCAAACATACAAGGACATGGCGGGGCAGTGTGAAGTGGAAGTGAGAAAAACCAAACACAGACCCACATGTTTGAGGGAGCTTCAGTGAGACAGCTAGGCTATATCAACGCAGCAATCAAGTTCAAAAGCAGTCTACTTTTTTTAAGAAGGCTTTGCAGTCCTGTGGTGGGATAACCAGCACAAATTAAACATCAGGCTGGATCTGTGCACGAGCGATCAAGTACTCTCGATCAAAACAGGAACAGTGTCAATGTCAAGAGATGAATTTCACACCTTCTTCACCGAAGTTCCAGGCAAAATAAGAAAATTTATGCACAAGATATGTTTGAAGACGGACGCAGTCACTATCAAACACAGTAAGGTCTGTACCCGCAACTGCCAGAGACACACTACAATCCCAGCTTGAGAAGATGGTTAAAGATTCCACCATTGGGACAGTTGAGTCCTCCCAATGGTTGAGCCCGGTGGTACTCATAAAAAAAATAATGGCACGATATCAGAGTATAGGCCTCATTACGAGGCTTGCGCTCCCATAATAAAGGGTGCCGGTACGGGACCGGCACCCTTCATTACGGGATGCGCAATTAGGAGGTTCCCTTTGCGGGACCCTGTAAGGATGCCTGGTAAAACCAGGAGTCCTTTTCGGGTACCGCGAGGGGAAGAGGGAGCTAATGACGGGCCATTCGTAATGTGCCCGTTATTACCTTCCTCCCCATTCCCATTGAGCCCTATAGGGGCTCAAATTGGAATGGGGATGGGTTCCTGCAAAGAGGAATTACCGGGTCCTCCTATGTCGGAATGACCCGGTAAATCATCATTGCAGGAACCCAGTATTGGAGCCCGGTATGGAGGCAGCCATGGTGCTAGTAGCACCATGGCTGCCTCCATACTCGTAATGAAGCCCTATGTGTCTACCTACGCAGTCTAAACACAGCGGTTATAACGGACAGCTCCTGTTACCCAGCATCAGCAAACTAATTCTCATGATAAAAGAAGCTACATTTTTCTCAGAACTATACATGAGATGCATATCACCAGATTAGTTTACATAAAGAATCCAGACCACTCGCAGCCTTCATCACCCCGTTTGGCACCTATCAAAATACATGCATGCCTTTTGAGTTGTCATCAGCAGATCAGCATTTCAGAGGATATTTCCAAGATGACATTCTTTTTTTTTTTTGATAACATGTTTTATTGTCTTTTCATGTTACAATACAATAACATATAAACTCACAAACGTATAACTGTGCATACATGTGGTAGAGCTACATGAGGGACTGCTGCATATATGAGGACCAATGTAGAAACACAAGTGAGGATAGGAGTACAGAAGATAAACATATCAAGTGCCCATTGACATTTCACGTTCAGTTCTTTCAGATGAATAGAGGTATTAATGTCATCGTTATTATGCCCAGAGGCGGCGAGGGTGCTATTCTATGAGCTGGATTAATTCAGATTGTGCAGGTTTCACGACATCTCTTCCCACTTCCCCCATACTTTGGGCCTCATTACACAGAACGCGGTAGGGGATTACCGGCACCGGTTGGGGCACCGGTGCCGGTAATCCCCTACCACCTTACTACGATGTCCCTTTGCGGGACCCGACCTCAACGGCTGGTTTTACGAGCCGTTAAGTAATGGGGCCGCAAAGGGACCTTGGAGGCAATTACGGTACCGCAATTTGCGGTACCGTAATTGCCGCCTTCCCCATTCCCATTGAGCCCTATGGGGGCTCAAATGGGAATGGGGAAGTGCCATGGTGAATGGGGAATTACCGCCCCCACTCACCTTGGAATGTGGCAGTAATTCAGCCATTCACCGTGGCGGACTCGGTATGGTACCAGCGGCAACCATGGCGCTTATAGCGCCATGGTTACCGCCTACCGTGTAATGAGGCCCTTTGTCTGCTTTGCCCGGGCACCCTCTTGCTTGGTAAACCCGTCGTTCCATTAGGATAATTGCGTCTATGTCTGATTTCCATTGTTCATACTGTGGAGTGATTTCAGAGCCCCATAGCTGCGCTATGTTTCTTTTAGCTATTCCAGTGGATGTTGAAATTAATAACTTTTCAAAGCGCGATAGATCCTGTTCCGCATCAATACCCAGGGGAAGGAGTTTGGGGTCAGTAGGGATGGGTAGGCCTAAGACTCTGGAGAGTCTATTGCAGCAGCTTCGCCAGAAGTGTTGTACTTGTGTACATTGCCATAGAATGTCCCCCCTTCTTGCTTGCAACGTAAGCATTTTGAGTCAGATGTCTTGCCCCACCTGTACAGCGCCACTCGAGGGTAATATACTCTTTGGAGTTTTTTCAGCTGAATGAGTCTGAGTCTTGCTGAAATCGCCGTTTCCCTGGGGTACATCAGGGTCTCAATCCAGTCTTCGGGTAGAATCGGGCCCACGTCCCCTTCGCATTTGAGTTTCAGGCTCGGCAGCTCTTTTGTGGCAAAGGAGGAGATGGCGTTATACATGGTGGATGTGATCTTGGCTTTCACACTGACGGTAACTATATTTCTCTCTATGGGTGTGCACTCTGGCATTTCCAGCAGGCGGGCTCTCTGTTCCATTAGTGCATGATGTAGCTGATTATAGTGGAAACTTTCAGTGGCAGGAAGACTGTATGTGGATGAGATTTCGGCAAACGGGGCTATTTGGTTATTTGCATATACTTGCTTGATGGTATGGATAGCAGCTGCTGCCCAGGCTGACCATTTAGGGAGATTGTCGAGACCTACAAGATGGGCGTTGTTCCAGATGGGCTGGACCAGGCTGAGTATGTTGTCCCAACCTATGTATTTATGAGTATCTCTCCATATTTGGGCTGAGTGAGCTGTAATCGTCCCCCTAGGATGACGATTCACACTGGTGTATAGACTTTCAATCGGGGTCATATCATCTCGGGCAGCAATCTCAGCCTGTATGTGGGGGAGTTTTGGGTGTCCCGTGCAAAATGTCATTTATTGTCGCTATCTGTGACGCCCAGTAGTAAACCTGAATATTCTGTAGCCCTATTCCCCCCTCCCAGACTGAGCGTTTGAGGGTTGTAAGCGCTATTCTCGGGTGTTTCCCTGCCCATAGGAGCCTACGTGTTGTTCTGTCTATTATATGGAACTCTACAGCAGAAATACTGAGAGGGGCGTTCTGGAGGATGTAGAGGAAACTGGGCAGGGCCAGCATTTTAAAGAGCGCTGCTCTGCCTAACAGCGTCAATGGCAGTGATGCCCAGTGAACTACGTCCTGCGAGTATCTTTTGATCAGGGGGTGTAGGTTTTGGGTTACATAGTTGTCAAGTTTGTTTTCTATTAGGATGCCAAGGTATCGGAACTGTGTGGATTCAATACAGTATGGGGAGCCGGATGGCGGACTGCAGTCTATCCCTTTCACCGGAAAGAGCACTGATTTCATCCAATTCACTCTTAGTCCGCTAAAGACTCCATAATCTATCAGTATTTGAGTTACTACAGGGCAGGAGACCGCCGGATCTCCCAGGTACACCAGAAGATCATCGGCATACAAGGACACTCTGTCCTCCCACTCTGAGTTCCTGCAGAAGCCACGCCACGGGGGTGAGCTCCATAGGATGACTGCTAACGGTTCTATTATTAATGCAAATAGCATAGCCGAAAGTGGACAGCCTTGCCTGGAACCTTTTCCCAATGGGAATACTCGCGAAGGCCAGCCGTTCACCCTTACCTCCGCCAGTGGGCAGTTATAGAGGAGTTGGACCCATTTTATAAAGGAATCACCAAATTGCATCTTTCTCATGATCGCCCATAAAGCCTCCCAGTAGACAAGATGACATTCTTATCTACGCAAAGAATGCAGAGACTCACAATGTAGTCCTGAGGAAGGTTCTGGAAAAATGTCAAGACGCAGCGGTATGCCTAGATGCGGAAAGTGCATAATAAAAGCAAGCAAAGTAGAATATTTGGGTTACAAGATCTCAAAAAATAGCGCCAGTCTCAAGAGGAATCTCCTGCAGGCCATAGCTAATGCCCCGGCACCAATTACAAAGGATGAGCTTCGTTCCTTGTGTTAGTGGAATACTATGCTAAATTCGTAACGCAGTTCTCCGAGACCACAGCCCCACTAAGAGAACTCATGAAGAAAGGGGCAAACTACAGATGGCAGCAAGAGCAACAAACAGCCTTCAAAGAAGTCAAAAGCAGAACAGTGAACGCTCCATGTCTGAAGCCGTTCAATCCTGAGTGGAACCACTGATGCCAGTGCCTATGGACTGGGAGCCATACTAACTCAGAGGAGAGGTGACATGGAACAAGTGGTCGCATTTGTATCAAAGGCACTGTCAAATGCTGAAATAATTATTCCACTGTGTAGAAAGAAATGTTTGTGTGCGCCTGGTCAGTGGAGTCATTTGGGCCATATTATGGTGCACAGGGTTTCACTTGGTCACGGATCAAAAACACCTGATTCACCTGTTAAGTCCACAGCACGGACTCAAGCGTTCACTCAGAGACTGGTGCGCACAGACAGTAAGCTACAAGAATACACCTACAACATAATTCACATAGCGGACTGCATTTCACTTTTACCTGAGTGCAAAGACGAATGTGTGGTAGCGTCGGTAAGTGACCTCAGGAGCCAAGAATTCTTAGAGATGAGCAAAAACCATTGGTTGCAGGAGACAACCAGAGACCCGACCCTGAAAAGAGTTGCTGAATCAGTAATGATAGAAAGAAGACATGAATGCATAAACAATGACAAGAAACTCAGTGTGGCAAGCGCTGTTGATTCCCCCCCCCCCCGGAGATCCCTGCAGGAGTATTACGAAAGTTAGGCCTGGAATTCATTGGACCCTTAGATGTGATGTCACCGGACCACAGATATGGAGTGGTAATCATAGACTATTTGTCTAAATGGGTAGAGACTGAATTTGTACCCAACATTACCACAGCCACAAGTATAAAATTGTTGTATACAGTGTTCCAGAGGGAAGGCTTACCCAAAGAAATAATAATCGACAATGGTGTTCCGCTAATATCGAAGGAAATGTAAACGTTTCTACAGCACAACATCAGGCAAATCAAAGCCAGTCTATATCACCCCCGGGCTAATGGATTATTCGAAAGAACAAACCAGTTTAGAAAGGGGGCACTACAGCTAACGTCATCCTTAGGTATGGAACCTCAAAAAACAGTCAAGGAGGCGATAGCTGCTCTTCACTCCCAACGCCATCACAAAGGTGTCCCCCTTTCAACTGCTAATGGGGAGGAGAGCTGCGCCTTCATTGGTACCTCCCTTGTTATCAAAAGTGAGACAAGAAAACACAGTCCACATGAAAGATGTGGTATAGAGGATCCAAAAAAGCAAAGACCAGATAAAGACACAAAGTGACACTAGTAGAACAGCTCTGAGAACAGAGGTCAACGAAGGAGACATGGTAATGATAAGATTGCCACAAAAGGATCAAGAAACAGGATCCAAATACAGTCAACCAGTAGAAATAGTGAACATGGGCACCCATCACGTTTGCACCCGTGATGGGAAAAGGTGGAATCTTGAGAGAGTTACCATATTCAGGAGACAACCCCCTGAGTCTAGAGGATCATCCACAACAGAACTAGAAGAACCAGCACCAGAGGACCTTGAGCCATATAGAGAGCATGAGACCAATTTGGAAGAATTCTGAGAGGAAAGCGGCGTAGGAGACATTTCACAAGAGAAGATGGATGTGCAAAGTGAAGGTGGCATTCTGCCAAATGCCAGAGGAAAAGTTGGAGCAGAGACTGCATCACCGAAACCATTGCCTGGCGAGAGTCATTTCGAAAACACGAGAGATGGAGACCGACTAGGTACAATGACTTCATAATGGAGTAGTCCCAAGCTGCTCAACAAAAGGAGGTATGTGGGGACATAGCCCTGGGAGATGACGCCAGCCGCTGTGAGTGCGCAAGACTGTAATGAGAATGCGCATTGTGGGATGTATTAACACACTTATGCTCTGCCCTGCGACATTACTGTGTGCTGATGGGGCCAGAATCATCAAAATGGCCGCACAAGCCCTATACGCGCCAAAACCTAAGGAAATTGCGCTCTACAAAGCACAAAAAGATGGCTGCCAAATCTACCATGCATGTTATCAGTGGTGAAATGGAGACCGCACTGCTGAAACATGTCATTGGGCTGCCTGACAAGTAAAAATGGAAACTGCATGAAAGGCAGTGCTTTCCTGAAAGAAACCCAGAAATTGTTCTTAAATCCTTTTTTCTTGGTTGCTGAAACTACAGAATGCCGGTCAAAAACACCATAAAACATCCAATATCCTTGCTGGGTGTTACCTGTCACCTCATTTAAGAAATCATTATGAACAGACAATGTCATGAAAAGCGGGATCTGTCATCAAAATATCCACAGCAAAAAGGTGCCTGCCGGTGAAATCTGTCAAAATATGGGCGCAGTACCAGCCGCCGCCTGTATGACAGCTGTCATTAGTTTACGTCAGAAGTTTAAACTTGTACAATTGAAGTCAAATGTCTGGAAACTAAGTGACCTGTGATTAAGAGGAACCTAGGTTGTAACTATTTAATTTCTATGGTTTAGAAGCTGGAATAAGAGTTCTAGCTGCTTGTTTGAAGATTGCAAAGTTTTGTTTTAAACCAAGAAAAATGTGATAAATTGACATTGAATTTAAGCTGAACTTAAAGCCACCCAAACCAGTTCCACAACGTTCCCCAACAAAAGGCATCTCCCTTCTGCTTCCCACCAAGGCCAGGAACTCACACCTTTGTGAGAATTAGATCAGGGGAGGAGATCTTGGGCTGCTGCAAGAAGGGGACAATGGACTGTCTCTGTCTGAAAGGATATGCAGATTGTGAAGTGTCAGAAATGGCCTCACCCAGAAGGAAGGGGGCAGATTGCTTCAGACCTGCCAAGAGGAAAAGGAGGCGGTGACAGGCAACATTGTTGATTAACAATGGACCAAAAACATATTTTTAAAAAAAGACTGATGCATGACTGTGCAAATTTGTAAAAAATATAGAATTAACAGCATTGTTAATGTGATTTTGGGTGCACATTTTAATAGATGCCAGAACTCTGTGCAATGTTCTGGGAAGGCACAGTGAAAATTCTGGTTTTACAGCAATTGTATGTATGGCAGAAGCATGAAACTTCACACGCTTATGCCCATATACAATGCGCACATGGGTACACATTTTGGACAACCTAGATATTGTGTCCCTGACAAAAAGTGCAAAATTCTGTCAAATCCAGACCCAAGACCCTACAGAGACGGGGCTTGGAAGAGTATTTGCTCCACAAAATATGTGATCTATGTATGATATTTTTATAAAGATTGCAAACATGTAAATATGTATTATACCCAAAAGTAGATTTCATGTTCAAAAGACAAGGGGAGGATGTTCTGAATCATAACACCACATCATCATGGTGACACAGTTTTCTCCTTCAATCAAGGGAGAGAGCGGATTCTAGCCAATAGCCTACATATGGGGTGCGCTTAGGATAATTCAGCATACACACCCCTTCATCAAATGCATAAATAGAGACAGCTGAGGACTTAGAAACGGACAGATCCACCCACCATCTCGATCTTGGCGAAGCACCCTGCAGGAGAACTATCCATATTCCAGACTCCAGAAACTTTGCAAGCAGAAAGGCTCATTGCATAGCTGAACCACTTTCAGCTGGGCCTTAACTTCCAGAACCCATCCCACAAGCTTAAAGGGGAAACCAAAGAAACAGCCAGGCTGTGCTGTACTGCTTGCCTGCCAAATAATTATCTTCAGAACCACAAGGGCAGATTAAACCCAATCCTCTGCCGCGCTGTGTTGTGCCGTAACCAGAGAGCCATTGCAGATCCAGTCCAGTCATGTTGTGCCATGCAGAGAGCGCCTTGCTGTCCAGTCCTACCGTGCAGACCAGAGCACCTTGCTGTCCAGTCCGGTGTGCCCAGCAGAATCCGAGTATCCAGTACCAGATCCCTGACGGTTCTATTCAAAACATTTGTAGTGAGTATCCATAGTATAGGACTGTCACTAGCCTATGTACTGTCAATAGTAATCCCTATCTAATTCCATCCTATCTTATCTTTAGAAACCTGCATTGTTAGAATTATTTTGAACTGCCTGAACTCTCTATCTCATCCCTTTTATTTCCTTCTATAATATTATTGTTAAAATTATCTGTGCGCTCATATATTGCATCTGAAGAAGGAAAGCGTCTCATCTGGCAGTCGCCTTGATCAAGTGGCTGGGCTCCCGTGTAGCAATTGCTTCTTCATAGTCCATCGCTAGTGTAAAGAAACCCTGTTTTTCTGTTTAAAAGCACATACTTGTTTTCCAATTTTCCTCTATCTGAAAAATCGACCTCCACGAAAACGTCCATAACTTCTTCAATTTTCAGGCTAGAAACGAAATTTAAGTGTCTGCTTGTAGCTAACATCCTAAGCTTTCCAGAGAACCCGAGAGTTTGCCGCGAATTTTCGTTTTGGCAAAATCTTAAACGTGTAAAATAGCTTTTCATTGCACCCGCCCTCAAAATTAAGTTTTCACATTGCTTTTTCCTATCAAATCATTGCTAGTGTTTGTCTACAACCAGATAAAGCAGCACCCATTAGAATTTAAACAATTTTACCTATTCCATTGAAAGCCAACTTTAAAACCATATTGACAGTTTGCCAATCAGTTCGGTTTCTCTCTTGTGTTTGCTGGGAGGAAATTGGGATTGATACCTTTGCTTGAATTCTGCATTCCTGAAACCTGTTCTCTCTCCTCCTATCTTTCTACATTGCATATTGGGGTGTTGAGGGGTGTGCAGGGGAAATAGTACCACATTGCCATTTGATTTGAACACACACCCACAAAAGTATTATTGCTGTGTTGCATTGTTTTTGCTCATTTTTACTCCTTGTGATTAAAGAGTTTGCTTAGTGTGACATCACCCCATTGGTGATTATTGTATCCCCATTAAACATAGTGTGATTATATTGTGAAGTATATAAATAAATATTTTAACTTTGCAAACCAGCCTGATTCCTGGTTCAGTGTGAACGGGGGGCGGGGGGCGAGGGGTTCCAAGAGGGGCGTGATATGAGTAGTACATCGTTCAGAATAAAAGAACTTTTAGACACAAATAAATAAATAAGGATTTCAGTTGTGCATAACACGATAGGCGTTGATTTAGGTGAAGTGCTGGATTGAAATCACTTACAGCATGTGCGCACCGAAGCGAATGAAAAGGGATTAGAGCAGAGCGGGTAAGAAGACGCTCCATGAATTTCTCCTGTTATAAGGATTTAATGATTCTGCATCCATAATTGCACAAGGACTAATGACTCTGAATAAATAAACTTAAAGGGCACCTGATATACATCTAAGGTCCCCCAGGTGAGAATATATGTAAATAACAAAAAATGACCAATAAATAAATAACAGGATGCCGTATATGTATAGTCAACATTTTTCTTACCAATACTAAAATGTTAATTTCATTTTATTAAGCAATTCAAATTAATCATCAAAAAGATCACAAAACCAATGTATAGTTCTCTTCCATTCAAATTTTCAGTCTTAACTCATACGTACCATATTCATACCAACATGTATACATTCATATGGGTGTCTATTCTACCCATAGCCAAGATTCAAAACACATTTCCTAGATTTCAACTCGTGTATTTTACAGATGTATCTCTCTATATAGAGGGTGACAGTTTGTCGACACGTGTTTTGGTTGTATTTTAGTGGGTGCAGATCATCTTTCCCCAATTATTCAGCCAACCTTCCTCAGGACGGACGACAAAGAATGGGTGTTGTTTCCTCTATGATGGATGGAATGGGCCTTGTGATCTAGTCTGGTTCACCCAGGATGCATTTTCCAATGGTGATGCAAATGACAATGAATATGCTCTCCAGCGGATTCCAAACACAGCCACTTGCTTCACAGTAGTGGACTTGAAAAAAGCTTTCTCAGTGCCACTGGACCCCAGTTCCCAATATCTGACAGCATTTACCCTTCTGATTTGCAGTGAGAGTGATGAACAGTGTAGAGCAGACTCCGTAACAATGTTGAACCCTGATGCCTTAGTTCAATGCTCCTACAGGTCACGGAAGTGGCGAGGAAAGGAGGATATGCCTCTGAAGCCTTGTGAGAGACTGCTACAGTAGTGAATTAACTGCTCTGGATGTGCCTGTCCATAGAGACTTTGATAGCAGTGAAGTAATTGCTACCATGTTTGCAAATAACAATGCAGTGATTAAATTCAGTAAATCAACCACGTGTGGAGGTTTATGTAAGCTACTACAAAATCCAGGTTTTGCTGTTAATGGTGGTATTATTGAATGATCAAGCCTGAAGCTAATGTGCAAAAATATAGGTTTCAAGGCAGTGGACAATCACATGAGCAATGGGAAGGGACATTACAGGAGGTGATATCACTGGATAATTCTTACAGTATGCAGATACATTTTGTGCATAGCCCCGGTGTTCTTACCCCCACACACTTGAAAAGTAATTTAACACCACAGACTTAAATGAGCACACCTTTTAATCTTAAGACATACCAGGGGTACCTCCCCTCTGTGCCAACCTCTATCTGCAGTAGTCGGAAGGGCACGCTAGCATTGATCCAAGTGATCCAAGACACCACAAGCATATTTAGAATATGCCACACCATACCCCTGTCCTCCCCAGTGATCTTTCACTTTGGCCATGGCCCCCTTCGACAGGTGAGTTTCCTGCAATAGTGCTATGGACACTTTTTTTTCCTAGTAAGAAAGGATTTCACTCGATTTCTGCGTAGGTATGTGCCCATTCCTCTTATGTTCCATGTTAGGACCCTAATATTAGCTGACATGATGGTTCAAAGATGTCCCACTTGATTCCATCTCGTCCCCCAACACCCCCCTCCTTGCGTGCACAGCCCTCTCAACCGCAGTCTTCCCTTCCACCCCTCTCCCGCTGCTGACTCTGCTGTCCCATTTTGACTGAACAAGTGAAGCATACATAACATTTAAAATAATAACCATAACTAAACAATTGTGCTCAGCCGCTGCACTTCCCTCGCAGCGTTCAGGCACCCCTCACTTAGGCCAATCCGGGACCATGTGTGAGGGTTGTGTCGCAGCAAAGACAGGATGACAACAACCATTTCGCGGGATAGGCCTGTGTGCCCAGGCAAGCAGCCTGGTTTACCTCCCGTCAACCTCAACTGCTTTGTAGTGGTTACAGTGAATACCAAACAATGATTAACTTAACCTTAATAACCATCTTGGCGAGCTTCCGTTCTTCCCTCCCTTGCTCCTGCCACCTTCTCTAGGCAAGCTATGCTTATGTGACCGCTTCCTCGCTGTCAGGAATTGGAGGCTGTGGAAGCGCTGGAAGCTTTGATCACGCTCCAGTCCTCACCCAAGATGGCCGCCGATCGATCACTCTCCAATCCTCACCCAAGATGGCCGCCGATCTCACCCAAGATGGCCGCCGATCGATCACGCTCCAGTCCTCACCCAAGATGGCCGCCGACCCTTTATAGGCTGACTCCTCCCACAAACCGACGCGTTGTATCTGTTTACCAGCGCTCGGTTCGTGTGGAGATTCTCTCGTGAAATTCATCCGTTCCGGCTTCCTATTTTCGCCTACTGAGTGATTCCCTTCTGTATTCCTCAGCCCAAATTCTACTGCACTATACGCGGTATCGGCTTGCTTTGGGCCGTGCCGTGCTTACTTACTCTTGCCTTTATTCTTTGAGCACTTTTGGTCTTTTCATTTCTTGTAGGTACCGGGGGTATATTGCTACCGGTGCCGTCACTCTGTTTTTGCGAGCTAGCCTTGCTCACTGGGACCTTAAGGAGCATTTCTAAACTGGTGAGTGGGTTTCTTTCTATACTTCTTCCTTCTTCCTAATGGTTCGTCTTCGCGGTCTGCTTTGTATGGGTTCTTTCATTCTTTACCTACTTATCCTTTCTAATACTTTTCTCTGTCATTCTGTTTAGTCTTAACCACTGGTTCTAGTAGCTTCTTATATCTCCTGTTCTATTATTCCACTTCTCCTGGATACACTGAGCATTCATCAGCGGGGGAGTTTGTTCTCAAGTTTAACGGACTTCCTTGCCTGCTGCAAATGGAACTTTCATAATTGGAAGAGAGGAGTTCTAATTGCCACCCAGCAGAACCCAATTGGGAACAGGGTTTTTTCTGCCTTAGTGCTTTTTCCCTGAATCTAGGACTGGCCCCCTGGGGATCCCCGCGGTCAGGGATTATCTCTGCCAAGGTGGCCTCCGGAGGGGACAGACCCTATCTGTACGATAAAAAGGCCCGAGCACCAAAGGACAAGACTCCCACAAGGAAGAGGGATCAGAAGAGATCAGAGGCTACTCTTACAGAACCCATTCCGGAAGAAACAGGTGAGGAGTTGGGGGAGGAAGCCTCGGTATCTGACACTCGCCTTCAGCCAAATGATTGTGCTTAAGCCACATCAAGGCCGCTGCCGCAGTCTCCAGGTAGATAGCTCTGCCCTTATAAATCACTTTCAGCCTGGACAGGTACATAAGCATATATTTGAAATTCAGTTTCCTGATCCTGGCTTTAACTGGCACAAATGATTTCCTTGCATGTTAGACTGCTGGAGTGTAATCCAGGTATATGCTATTTTAGCATTGTCTCGACAAATCACACCTCCCTCTCTTGAGTATTTCAATATGGTTTCCCTGTCCTGAAAGTTCAACTTTTTGGCGATCGGGCGTGGATGCTATCCTGTCGGCGGTCGCTTTTACAAGGATCTGTGGGCCCTCTCCACCACAAAACCCTGCGAGAGATGTCCAGCACCAATCTCCTGTTGCAGTAGTGTCTCAACGAATCCAGTGGGGTTGGGGCCCCCTATCCCCTCCGGAAAAACCAGCAAGCGCACGGTTTTTCGCCGGGCTCGCCCTTCAGCGTCTTCTGATCTTGCTTCCAGTGCAACATTCCTTCTTTCCAGATCTTTCACCCTTGCCTCGAGGTCCTTCGTGGTCTCTGCAGTTTAGTTTAGTCCAGTTTCCGTGACCGTCGCTCTTTCTGCCAGATTACGCATATCTTGTCTCATCAGCTGCATGTCCGGCTTGACCTCTTCAAATTTGGTGTCTATGAAGATCTGCAGCGCTGCTATTGCTTCCAGCACTTGGCTGTCCTTGTCGCCAGTTTCATGAGGCCCTTGAGCGCCTTGTGACCCACCACTGCCCTGCAAGGGTTCGCAGGGTTTGGCTGCTTTGAAGGAATCTATGATTGTGGACTTTCTCTTCTCTTTAGATGGGGACATGCCTTGGTCTGACTGTTCTGAAGTAGGCTCTTAACTGTTGCCTGTGGGTTGGTACCAGCCTTTGCGTGGCCGTTCGTGTTCGCAAAAGTGGTTTATATCAGGATTGTGCCTTTTCCCTACTGTATCCTGAAAGCCGAACTTTAGGCCGTTTCTGCGGCAGAGCGAGGTTTCCCTTGCATGATTGGTGGCGCCACTTGTGCATTCGTGTTGCAGGCTGGGATTACCACCCAGTGGAAGGGCCGTTGTGTCCAGGTCAGATCTACACTGGATGTTCTTGTTTATACTTCTGCACTATAGCCTTGGCACCCCTTAGCACCTCCTTTCGATTTCACCCACTGACCTCAGTTGCAAGTTACTCTACGCACCAGTCTTCGGTAGTGCACTTGTTCATGTGTGTTATGGCGTCGTAGCCTGCGTGAGTTTTCGCTGATCGCTCCTTCCCACCACTCTAGCAGCCAGTCCTTAGTTTCAGCCTTGGGGATTGGTAGCCCTTTGCCTCTTATGCGGTTTGTGGTGTGGATATGCTAGCACTGCTGGCGCTTCCAGTACTTAGCCGCCCCCTGCCTCTCTGCGGGGGAAGCTGGCTTGTCAGGCTGATATGACGGCAAGCGGGTCACTTTGCCTAAGTTCCCATATGACCCTGGATTATGTATTTCATGCAGCAGCTCCCACTCTGTGGTCAGTTCGCTCTCTCACCTTGTCCAGGGGGTGTAAGGTGTCCCAGCCGGTCTCCTCTGACCTCCTGGTCGTACTTCCTTGTGTTGAACTGGTATGCTCAGTTGGGTCGTGGGTCAGTTATGGCCTTACATATGTTCGTGGCCCTTCAGCTGTGCTCTGTGTCAGGATGATGGCAGCCTCAGCCGCCCACCCAGTATACTGTTCCGGTGTTTGAAACGTTGGTCCGCCTCCTTGAAGTAATGGTGTTAAACTCTATATTTATTCTTCCGTTACAACTGCTATGTGTATAAAGTATTATAGTTATATAAAAGGGGACATGAGCAGGAACTCCTCTTCTCTCCTCTGCTTCTCCAACTGACACCGACCAGAGCATTCCAACTCGATCTCCTCCTCTGCGTCCTCGTTCTCCTTCTCGTGCAGCCGCACGAGGTGTCCATTGAATATCAGGACACTACACATCCCCCTTCTTTATAGAACAAAAGTTTAAACTTGTTTAGTCTACATAGTCATTAAGATATTTTGGTAGTCTGTAATTTCCTCCTGTCCTGTCTGTCCCTTCCTTCTGGATGGTTATCTGAACAAGTTGCCAAGGAAGACACTCTCCAAGACATCCTGCTCGAGCTATCATTCTCTCCCCGTACACTCTTATCATCCTTATTCGTCATCCTTATTCGTGATTTGACATTGTCTTCTTCTCTCTCTACTCACTTCAACCACTTCATCAGAATTACTCTCCAAACACTGATCTCTTATATTCATCACTCTCTCATTGTTCCAGACTCTACCATCCTGAGTTTTAACAGCATGAGAATATACCTCTACCACTCTCACTGGTTTGGACCAATGACATCCATCTCCTCTCAGGTTTACTGGAAGTTTTATCCGTACCCAACCACCCACTTGAAACTCGGGTCTTTTCCTGTAACACTTTCTGTCATGCAGTCTTTTATTACTCCATTGTCTCTGCAGAATACACTCTTTCACTTCTTCTATATCAATCACCTTCTTCACCAGGTCACTCATCCACCCTGGAAACATTTTTGTATTGGCTTTTCTGCCCCTACTCAGCTCAAAGGGGGTAACAACCGTGGAGCTCTGAGGAGTGAATCTGTGAGCTATCAAAACTTCTATAACAACTCCTTTCCACTCTTTCCCATCAGCCCATGCCAACTCTGTGAGTACCTCTTTGGGATACCCCTCTCCATGAAATCTATAACATTCCGTGTGGTGACCTGGGGTAAGAAAGTAATTTCAACCCACCTGGTTAGCATGTCGATAATTACTAAACAAAAGGTTGCACAATCCGCACTCCAGACTGGGCCAATCACATCCATAGCTATTTTACTCCATGGACTCTCAGGAATATCTCTCACCACCATTGGATAACTAGCACCCATTCATACTTTATCACTTTTGGAGCAAAGGATACATTTTCTGACTTGGTCTTCAATCTGGCGATCACAACCAGGCCACCAATAGGCACTCCTAATTCTTCTCTTGGTCTTTACAATGCCTTGGTGTCCCTCATGGCCCATTTCCATAATCTTCTCTCTTAGGCTGACAGGAGATATTATCTTGTCACCTTTCATAAGATATTCGCTTTGCATATATATATATATATATATATATATATATATATATATATATATATATTTTTTTTTTTTGAAATGTCGTGTGGAAAGACTCTTGTAGTAGTCAAATGATTAGAGTGTTAAATGCGCGTTCATATCCGTATGGCTGCACTCCTTTTGCACAGAAACAAAGTGATGGACGTGCGTGTCACTGTGTTCGGCAAGCGTTGTGGGGTTAACACGGGATTGGACCTGCCTCCTTACTGTAATAACGCTTTTGGTTGGAAGCGTATACAGTAGGACATCCAATGAAACGGATTTCAGGAAGGCAGTACGTGGCAGTGAATATGAATATATTAAATGTAGCGTTTGTGTATGCGGCTGAGCAGCCAATGAGGCGGATTTCAGGGAGGCAGTCCGTGGGCATGAGCAGTGAATATATGAATATTTTAAATGTAGCGGATTCGTCCGCGGAGACGCACACGCCAATTGGATACAATCTGCAGACGGTGGCAGCACTCGATGGTGGGCGATCGCGGATGATGAAATAACCGCTCCTACCTATTGCGCGGCTGGAGATCCCTCTCAACGGCCACAGTGGATCCCATCCTCGACGTCACTGAAGTAATGGGGAGGCAATTATATTGGTGTTAAACTCTATATTTATTCTTATGTTACAACTGCTATGTGTATAAAGTATTATAGTTATATAAAAGGGGACATGAGCAGGAACTCCTCTTCTCTTCTCTGCTTCTCCAACTGACACTGACCCTCAGCATTCCAACTCAATCTCCTCTTCCGCGTCCTCGTTCTCCTTCTCGTGCATCCTCTCGTGCAGCCGCACAAGCTGTGCATTGAATATCAGGACACTACACTCCTACCTTCCCCTCAAGTGCTGTCCGTATGTCTGTGATGTTAGCAGGCCCTTTGGGTTACAATTATCCGTGAGCGTTCCGCACCCCTGCAGGCAAAGGCGCACCGTGCTGTGCCTGACCTCGTGTGGCAACTCCACAGGTGTCTGTCTTCGGTGGGGCCCTGCATGGCCGACCCACAGCGCAAGTTGCTGGTTTTAAAGTCTAACTCTGGGTACGAGCCTTCTGCGTGGTATATGCCCGGCGTCCGTTGTCTCTGTCCGCAAGCTGAAGGACGTGGCCACCAGTCACAGCTACCCAGAGTCAGCGGTGGCCCTGCTCACGTCCAGGCGGCCCCACTGCTGGATCCCGCGGTGCTGCTCCTGGGTCAGGGGCCAATTCTGCTATGATGCAACTGCCTCCCACGGTTCCACTGGAGTCTCCTCTTCCACCGCGCTCCGCGGCCCATCCGACGTGTCTGCAGGTGGGCCTGTGGTGTCCCGAAATTGCCGATTAGTTCAATCCTACGTGGCTTCGCCCAACTCACTGCAGGTGCCGCGCAGGTCACATCTGGGCCGCCTCTTGAATCGCAGCTCCCTGCTTCTCGTGGCCGAGGCCACCGCTTTGCTTTGCCTTCCTACTCCGCTTTGAACCAGCAAAGCGGGCACGACACCACTCCACTCTCCCCAGTACTTAAACCACACTAGTGAAGCGCATTGAAACGGAGACGTCCAGCTCTCCTACGATCGCTCCCAGTCCGCAAGGCTCCACTCAGGTCGCGGCCCCTCCGCTTCACTGGGCCACGACAGCGTCCGCCATCTTGCCCACAGGGGGGACTCTCTTGCGGGTTGAATTACTCGGTCCCTGAGTTCCGAATTCGATCAGCGTTGCATACCGGAGCTGCGGAATCGCCTCATACATCTGCAGATGTACTCAGGATCTCATAAATCACTGTATACCGTTAGCAATGATGATCTTGTGCAGGATCATGCAAGAGCTCTTCCCAGGCCATGTCATAAGATGTCTTTTGATGGCTGTGGGCCTCATGAGTTGGGCGGTAGCCCTTAAATGTGGCGGTAATGCTATTACTGCTGCATTTAAAGGTCCGCTCAATCACGAGTCTGGCAGCATTTACATCCAGCTCTATTTATTTTCTACCCCATTTTCGTGCGCAATTAGTGCAGCACTATTAACGCGCGCTAATTGCGCTGAAATGGACCCCATGGGGAATGGGGCATAACCATTACCGTCCAACCCTTGATCCGGCGCTAATAGTGCTGGATCGGGTAGCGGTGAAGCTATTGGCCCGGGCTGTATCCCGGCGGTAATACCGTCTGGCTACCGCCCAACCCGTGATGAGGTCCAGTGGGCTTTACCAAGATGATCCTGTACTAAGGCCCGGACTGCAGTCTTTAATTGGGTGGCTGTCTTGGAGAGGGGTATTGCAGCTTCTTCACTTTCTTCCAATGTTTCTCGAAGCATGTCTAGCACATCCTAGGCTTCACCCCTATAAAGTAGTGTAAAGGGTGAGAAACTGGTGGATGCTTGGAGTTTTTCTTATGGTGAACAAGGCCCACTGAATAATTTGCTCCCAGTTAGTTGCATCTTCATCAGCTAACTTCCCTGTCTTGTTAAACCGTTCAACTAAGTATTTGATGAGTGGTATCATTGCGTAGAGGAAATGCCTCAGGGTATCGTGTGGCATAATCAAGAATCGCCAGTACAAACCTTTCTCTTTTTTTTTAAATTTCTTTATTTGCATTTTCTTAAATGATCCACCAAACAATGAGCTAAACATGCCAGTACCCCACCAATGACTGCACAGGTTTCCATTACAGTGCTTCCAGGTTTTCCCACTTGTCAAGTAACACACCTACCAACTATGTCTTTGTAACACCCCCCGCCCCAACAACTTCCCCTCTCACCCCCGCCCATGGCCCAACTGGCCTTGTATAATGTCTTGACTATTCTTCCCTTAACTCTTTTGTCTATGTTCACCACCCTTGTATGCCTCCTGTATCCCACCCTCACCTTCTCCATGCCCTTCTCCAGCGTCTTGTGAGTTTGAATATTGTCTGTATGAATACATTCCACTGTTATACATCTCCTCCTAGGTTCTGTTGATGCATACTGGCTACTTGCTGCCACACCACCGTCTCTGCTAATGTCCATTTTTGGAAGTCTTTCCACCACAATTCGACCAGCGGGCTGGTCACAGACTTCCATTCTATGGCGATTCGGCCCTTGGCCAACACGTAGGCCATGTCTTTCCATTTACCCACATTCTTTCCAGTCTTGCCTCTCAGGTATAATCCCAGCATGCAGGCAGCCGGGATTTGAACATTTAATTGAACCTCACCCCCAACATCTTTTGGGCAATGTCCTCCCAGAACCTCGTATAAATAGGGCACTCCCAAAACATATGCAGCATTCCGGCATTCACTGTGTTACATTTGAGGCAACCCTGTCTTCCTGCTCCTTTAAATTTTGCTGGTGTTTGCTGTGTTAAATAGGCCCTCTTCCTTATGTACAGTTGTAAAAGTTGCAGTCTCGCATTCCTGGACACTTGTTTATGGTATTGTAACTCCTTTAGCCATTCAGCATCTGTAAATTATTTACCCAAGTCTGCTTTCCATTTAATCCGAATACTCCGTTCCGTCCCTGAGTGATTATTTAGAGGCACTTCATACAGTCGGGAAATAGCATGCCCTTCCTCGGATATGTTTATTATGGTTTCAATAGCCTCCTGCCTAATTGTGTCCCTTCCTATTGCTGGCCGCCTGCTCTGTATTGTATTCATTATGGATCGGTGCAGAACGCATTGTCCTATGATTATACCCGAGGTCTCCTGTAACTCTTGGAAGCTCATGAAGGTGTCATTCGTCATTAGGTCCCCTATTGTAGAAACCCCACACGATTCCCAGTGAAGACTAACACTAGCTCTTAGGCCTCTACCATCTGTAAGTACTGCAGCTAGGGAGATGTGTGGTGATAGTGGGTCTTTTATCTTCATTTTTTTACAGGCCCTCTGCCATATTTGCATGCCCAGTTTCACTAAATGTGGGTATTTCTTCGGCTCTGGGGGGGGCGCCCATGATCGGTCTTTTAAGTATAAGTGTTTGATCACCGGTTGTAGCAGAGGCATGTCTATTGTTGGTTCGTCTGCTAGCCATCCTACTACATACTGGAGCTCACATGCCAGATAATACAACTCAAAGTGCGGTATTCTTAGCCCCTCTGCTCTCGTAGGTCCTCTGGCGTTTACTTGGTGCTACTCTGCTGTTGTGCCACAAAAAACTCCTACACTCCTTGTCAAATCTTCCATTAAAAACATGTGGGGATCTTATAGGGGATATTCCCAAAGCAATGCAGCAATATAGGCAGTGCCACCATTTTTAAGAATGCTGCTCTCCCCATTACAGATAACAGCAGCTTGCACCAGAATTTCATGGAGTTTACTATGCCCTCCCATGCTCTTTGTGTGTTGTGCATGTGTGTGTTCCTGTCATGGTTTGTGGTAAATATTTAATCCCAGATATTGGAATGTGTCTTTGTTCCATTTGAGGGCCAGGATAGGCAGAACCCCGTCTCCGCCGCCGGCGAGCTTAGCCAGTGGGAATAGGCAGGATTACTTTTTGCTAATCGTAATCCCTAATAAGGCGCTAAAGTTATCGAGCACCTCGAGAATAAGTGGCAGGTTCTCCTCCAGGCGCTTCTTAGGAATGCTGCAATTGGCTCCATAGCTAGTATAAACAGCATTGGGGATAAAGGGCAGCCTTGTATGGTGCCCTTTTGTTATTCCCATTTGTCAGAGAAGATTCGGCCCGTTCTCACTCTAGCTGTTGCATTAGCTTATATTCATTTCGCCCATTTGATGTACTTCGGTTCAAAGCCAAACTTGTCCAGCGTCTTATAGAGCCAGTCCCAGTGAATAAAATAAAATGCCTTTACCGCATCTAGTGAGGCCACCGCACAGTGATGGTCCCATGTCATAGTACTGTCATTGACCTGGTGCAACCTTCTTAGATTCCAAGTGATATTCCTGCCAGGCACATATCCTGTCTGGTCTAGATGTATCAACTCGACTATCACTCTCCTCAGCCTGTTCGATAATAAGGCTATAATTATTTTGCCATCCTGATTCAGTAGAGACAAGGGGGCTATAGGAGCCGCAGCTTGCCCCTGGTTTATGAGACTTAGGCAGGGGTATTATCACTGCTTCTCTTAGGCTGCCAGGGAGCAAATCAATATCGTACACTTCCGTGTACATTTCAAGCATGCCTATGTACGTTTCAAGCATGCCCTGCGCAAGGATGTCATCAAATTCCTTGTAGAATTCGCCCAGTAGTCCGTCCATGCCTGGTGGTTGTCCTGACTGCAATGTTTTAATTGTGGCTAGAATCTCATCTGCTGTTATAGGCGACACTAATAACTCTACATCCTCTGCGCCTAGATGCAGCAATTGTATAAGGTCCAATGCTTCCCGCAGCTCTGTGGGCTGCTCAGCACTGGCATCCTCATACAGTGTTTTGTATTATTCAGAAAATGCTTCTTTCGCATCGGCTTGCGTGTCGCAAGGGAGGACATCCTACCCTGCACTGAGTAAATTAATGTTTATCCCCCTCTGCATGTAGTTTCTCTATATACTTCGTATAAATTAATTTGCCCAACCTATCCCATTGTGATAGGCAATTTTGCTTCAGCTCTACTTGTTTCTGTAGGTCACCCTCTCGTGCGCTATTACTTTTCTCAACTTCTGCCATCTCTTCTTCCATTTTGTTTAACTATGAAGCAATTACCTTTCTGAGAAACCTGAAGGTATCTCCCTGACTAATCATCCAGGTGGCCAGGACACGGCCATCGCTATTTGATCCAGTTCCTGGGGATGGACCAGTGAGGGAGGAGCACCTGGATGGGGGGGATTCTCGGGGAGTGGAAGTGGGACACCGCCAGGTGAGACACGGTATCCCCCCTTCCTCTGACATCTTTTCCCCATCCTTCCATGAAGGATACTCAGAAACTCTACCCCCCATTTTCCAAAACGAACACTTTCACACAGTATGAAAGACAAGGTACTAACACCAGAGCCATTTACCTGACATGTCCCAACACAAGGGTCAGGCAAAGTCAGGCAATTTACCAGAATCACACACACACCTGACGGCCCTATCCCACAGGGATAAAAGGTGGAGCACAAGAGCACACAACGAGCAAGTGAGACCGCACGACGAGAGAGTTTATCCAAGCATGGCAGTTCAAGAGAGGAGAAAGGCGGCAAGAACTGAAGGGGCGACGAGGAGAAAAGCGACCTCGCCCTTTCCAACCCAGACCCACGAAGCCTCCACGGAAGTAAAAACATAAGATTGCGAACAATAGCCAGAGTGTGTTGCAGCAGATGTCAACGGTACACACAGCATGCCTACGCTAATATGCAAGACAGAGGGAGACGTCTGCTACCGTGGTACCGTGCCAATGAATCGAGGAGAGAACAGATAAGAACTGTGTTAAATGAAAGTCGCAAAGTGTGAAACTGGTTTAAATTCGGACACAGAATTCGATCATTTTCTTTAATGGATGAATGTGACAATGAACTTTCAATAACAAGAATCATGTGTGGGGGCACACAATATTTATTATTATTTTGATTGATGATGATAAGCCATTACAGCATACCTACTTTGTTGATATGATGAACATAATCATATGTTGGAGATTAATCTATTTTAGTTTATTCAAATTTTATATTTTCATTCATGTGAGTGACTTTGGCTAAAAATAGGAATTTGTATTATGCATTGGACTAACATCCATAACTCATCTGTATAGTGTGTCATCTGTTTGCTTTTTACGACTTTTTGAGTAATTCTCATACAAACAGTAGACATCCATACGCTTTCCTAACCGATCCAAAATGGCGCCTGTGATGTTATGACATTTGCAACGTGATGACGTTTACATGCATATCCCGTGTCTTCACGTTGCAACGTCATATATTTAAACAGCCATTTTGTCAACATTAGATCGAGTTCCAGTGCGGTAAATCCCGTTCTTTAAATTTCGGAAAGGAGACATCCAGGTAACGGGATGAGAACTTTATTAATAAGACCTTGATAGTATAATTTGTTTCAAACTCAGTGTTCACAAGGGAAATAATGCTGATTACATAGATTTATTTTGTAGGAACTGGTGAATGGAAAAAATAATACTTCTATAAAGTTGTAATATATAAATTGGGTTAAGGAAAACTCTTTACATGAAACCATTGATAAAAATTAGATTTTTGAGGAGGAATCAACAAACGCCCTTTTCTTTTTTTTTTTATGACCATTTTAGAGTGATTAAGTTGGGATGTTTAAAATTATTTTCTTGTTCAATTTATGTTACAGAATATTAAAATATTGTCTTTACACCCTCTTTAGGAACCATTGTCACAAATGGGGGGAAAACACGTGTCGGGGGTCTATTTTGCTTTACAATAATTCCTAAAAACAAAAAATGCTAATTTGACTCAAAACGAAAGAAATTACCACAAACAATAAATCTTATTTAGAGTGCATCCACCGCAGTGTCTGTATATCTTTTCACTTTTGTATCCAGCTCGGTGCAGCCTGAGAGCTTACAAACACAATCGGATGGTGCGCCTACATTCAATATTACAAACAAAACGAATTGTAAAACTAATTAAACTCGCCATCCGTTGTTACCAAAAGGCCACGTACGCTTGCAACTCACATATAGAGATTGTATTTGTACTTACGGTGACTGTAGTTCGGTCTTGTTTTGAAATTTTATTTTTGGTTCCATTGGGTTACTATTATTGATGAAGCAGCTGTGCATATATTATTCTTTTGGAGTTCCTAACCGTAAAGTAACTGTTCTGGTGAATAATGGATTTTGTGTGGGTTTTTTTCTTTTTATTAGGACGAAGATCTAGTTTGCTTCAAAGACATCCGACCCGGAGCGCCACACCATTACCTCGTGGTCCCAAAAAAGCATATGGGAAATTGCAAGACACTTACAAAAGATAATATTCCACTAGGTAAGACTATAAGACTATGAAAATAGCTCAGGGGCAACACATTTGTCTTGGAAGCAAGTCCATGCAGAGTAACACAGGTTTGAATTACGGTCCTGCGCTTAGCGACTGGTCTCTGATCTTGAGTGCATTATAAAAGATCAATTCATTAATAAGGCTTACACAGCCTTGCACACCAAATCTATTCTTTCCATGTGTATGGACCATTTATATTACTGTACGCTTTCTTCCTGCTTTATGCATAACCATTGCAGTACACACAACTGTACTTATATTTCGTGATACTTTCTGAATACAATTGGTTTTAAAGTAAAACCGGGGTTGATGGAAGATAAATCTGTATCATCTGGTTTCCATATGATTGGCTTGTGGTAATTTCCTACTCTTTGTGTTGGATTAGATCAAGCAGAACCCTGGTATCCCTTTGCGGTTAGACTGGATTCCATATGCCCACCTCTTACTGCAATTGATTCCTTTTACAGGGGCAAAGTAATATGTTTCTCATAAACTGTATGAAAAGAAATTCTGTATTACCTGTTTATAGTACAGCACATGAAAGCATGATCAAATAATTCAATCTTGTTGCTGCTAAAGATCAAAAAGGACCACTTTGTTCTGGACCAAATTACATATTTTCTATAAGGTCGCTAGAGACAGGAGTATATATAATAGGTGTTGTTTCCCAGAGGTGATTAGAAATGCCTATATTTGATTTTTTAAATGCTACTTTTAGTGACCTTTTTTTTTTAACATGGTGTGGGTAATTTTTGTTTAGCCAGTTAGCATTAACTGGCTGACGCTGGAAGATCGGAGATGAGAAAAATTGGAAGGAGACAGGTGAGGGCTTATTGATGGCTATCACCTGCTACCAAACTGGGTGGGAGCACATACTGAGAGGGACTCCTAAAGGCAACACGAAGGCACCGGACATCATAAGTGGGAGTATACAGAAGACAATATCACCCTGACAGCCGCAGATGAGGGTGCGTAGTACGGGAGTAAAGCGGCGCTGCAGAAGGTAGGAGAGAAGAGGCCTTGTACAACCCATCACCAGCAGTGGTAGTTTAAGCTGCTGGAGCAGCGTTTCACCACTTCACAAGAAGGTAAGCCCTGATGGGCTAATGTAATCCTGTGGGGATTGATAAGAGAAAATTACTTTTGAATAAGCGCAAGACATTTCTTCCCTTTGCGCATCCGTGGGGTTGCATTTGAAGGTGCACAACCTTCCCTGTAGACATTTGGCTGCTTTAATGATCACCAAGTGGCCACTCTTGAAATGGCCGACCCATCCGCTCTGAAAGAAGCCACCCACTGCCAGCCAGCTGCCCCCTTTGTGATTGGGTAGCCTCTCTGCATACAGCCAAACTGGGTCACCAGCAGGCGGTAGCCGCCCCTCCATCCTCGGGCCACATCTAAGGCCCTTTCTGTGCCTGTCCGGGCCGAGGAGGGCCTGGAGGGCCTTCTACCCCAAACAAACTATGACTCGGCCTCCAGGCTAGTTACTACTACCCCACACTCCCTGCAGATCTGCAAGTGAGCGATGGCTGAACTTTTCCATTGTCTCCTCCACTAATCCATCTGAACCATTTACTGTGGTTATGTACTCTGCCTTCCTTGTCTCAACTATCCTGCATCCACTATCACTGCATGCGTGCCTCCTTTAAAAAAAAAAGAAACAAATTTAGCTGTGTACTTTTGCGTCTCTGCACCTCTTGCATTTCATGTGTGCCTCCTTTTTAAAAAACAAATTGACTTTAGCTGTGTTTACTTTTACATATGTGCACCTCTTGTTTGTTGAAATTTGATTTCCTTTCTGGATTGAATTTATGCCTTTTGTGACTACCTCTAATAGGCCCCCTGGTGAACTTAGCTAGAACTGTGCTGTGCAGCCACTCTTCTTCATTCCTCGACCAACCTCTGCCGCCCCATGACTCTCTCCATCTCACCCATCTTCTCTAACTGCTACACTATCTCCTATATCCCCTCTCTCACAAAGTATGGCAGGAAAAAGCACAAAAAAGATATCTTGAGTGCAATCCCTGGCCTTCTCATTGCAGACGCCTATGTCGACACTTCCTCCAGAGAGGTCTTCACTGATATCCTCTTCTCTGTCCCCTCTCCAGATCTATGGACCCCCCATCTCATATCTACTTTCTCTCCTTCCACATACTCTCTCACTAATGGTGGCACCAACTGGGAAGTCCTCTTGGCTGGCTTCTCATCTTCACGTTGCTTCGTTAATATCTATCACACAGGCGCTATCCGGGTTCATGGTCTTCAACCCAACCTCCTCCTCTTTGAACGGATCCTGCTGTCTCTCATTAACTTCCTTCCTTCCTTCTCCTGCACCTCCCCCTACTACTCTCTCTATCCCTCCTCCTCTGACTGGTGTACCATGCCCCTGTAACCCACCTCAGAAAACCTTCAAAGGCCGAGACCTCCATTTGGCGACTCTTAACGCCCGGTCTGCCAACAAACACTCTGCTTACATCTGTCTCCTTCTTGAAGACAATGACCTCGACATTCTCGCTCTTACTCAGACTTGGTTCAATGCCCGCTCAACACTGCCTTTGACCCCCTCCTCTCTGACGGCTTCAAGATCATCTTCAAGCCTCGACCTCACCGTACTGGCGGTGGGGTTGCCTTAATCTTCCCTGAGTGGGTTCCTGCTTCCATCTTGCCCACCCAGCTCTACTCTACTCTTTGAGATCCTGTTATGCAAGTTGGTCATTTCTCCCATCTCCACCCCAACCATTGCTACCATTTACCGGCCTCCAGGTGCCACCAACCTGTTCCTTTCTGAATGGGCTGATTTCTGTTCTTCCCTGCTTTCATCCACCTCCAGCCTCCTCCTCTTGGGTGATTTCAACATCCAACTGGACTCCCCTGGCTCAGCATCCACCTCTTAATCGATCTCTGCACCTCTGTATCCCTCTCCATTCTCCCTTCTGGTCCAACCCACTCAGCTGGACACACTCTGGACACCCTCGTACACTCTGACCTCTCTCTCTTGCGCCCCCCCCACTAGTCGCCCCTCTCTACTGGTCAGACCATTCTCTCCCCTCTTCCTACCTGGGTTCCTTTTGGCCCTCTGACCACTCCCCCAAAAGCCCTGCCAACCTTGTTCATTAACATCCTCCCAATGAAACGAGTGTCAGCTGCTGCCTTTGCATCCACCTTCATCCCCCCTCACACGCCTATCTCAGACGCTACCTCTGACTCTGCTCTCAGCAACCTCCACTTGTCCATCACCAATACCCTTGACATTCTTGCCCCAGTCATGAAGATCTGCCTGAAACTTGCCTCTAAGCATAACACCTGGTACGACTCCAAACTTGTGGCCCTGAAACGAATGTGCAGGGCGGCGGAACGGAAGTGGCAAACCTCAGGCTCATCCTCTGACAAACTGGCCTGCCGCCTGCTCCAAAGGTGATACAGACTCTCCATCTGTGCCAAGGAAAGAGCCCACATGCATGCACGGGTTTCCAGTGCTTCCAACAACACGGCTGAACGTTTCAAGATCTGCAGGGAACTAGCCAACCCTTCAGCAGTCTCCTCCTCTCCTTTTCTTTCTCAGGCGCTCTGCAACGCACTGGCCACTCACTTTGCCACCAAAACTCAGGACATCCTGAACACCCTTTTTACTCACCCTCCCCTCCCAACCGCCCCACACACCTTTGCCTCCCTTGGCCCCTCACCCTTCTCCTCACTTTTTTTTTTTTAATTTAAATTTGTTTAATTGGTTTTGGTTTATACAACAACATATCAACAAACAATGCCAACATCTGACCACTTGAAACATTTCTCAAAACACTATCCTAAAACTCCCCCCTCCCTTCTCTCCGAGTTCCCACGCCCCTCTTGCCAAAGGAAAAAAACACTGGTACCTTGGCTACTAAATTTTACTGCTATCGTGTGAGACACCTCATGTTATTAAATTGGATCCACCTTCCCGCCTTCCGTAACTGCTGCCGCAAACAAAGTGTGCAACAAGTCTCCCATTTGGTGGTGCCCGCTGTGGCCTCGCCCTGGCTACCTCACACAGCACGCTTCCATGCGCAGTCTCTGCCACTGCCCACCGCTTCAGGTCCCGCCACCAATCCACCCTTGCCTGGCCTCTGGGAAATTTCAATGCCATGGCTATTCTACGTTTGGCCAGGATGCGCGCCAAATCTTTCTTCTTATGGGCATATTTTGTGCTTTTAGGGTGTGGAAAACAGCCCAACAAGCATGCTGCCGGGGAGAGCACATCCAGATTCAGCCCCCCTCTATGTAATCTATCCGCCACCTTCTGCCAGTATAGCCCCGCCACTGGGCATGGCCAAAACATATGCAACAGCCTAGCCTCTAACGCGTTACATCTGGGACACACCTGTGCTTTCGCGCCTGGGAACAGTGAGTTCCTCAAAGGAGTCATATATGCCTTGTGTGGCACCAACAGCTTTATAAGCTGCCGCCTTGTATTCTGGGACACCCTTTTTTGATATCCCAGCACCTACCCCCATTGTGAAGCTGTAAACTCTGACCCCAAGTCTGCCTTCCATTTACTCCATATCGCTAGAGGGGAGAGAGGCCCATTAGACAGCAGAAGATCCTATAGCCGCAATACAGTGTGCCTCCCTTCTGCTAGTCATATATGACATCTACCATCTATCCCCGCATGTTTCCCCATTAGTTCACTGTACGTGGGCCATCTACGCGTGATCTCCGTCTTGAGTGTGCTATGCAACAGATATTGGCCCTTATGTATTCCTGTGTGCGCTACCAACTCTGAAAAGGGTACAACAGATGTGTCCTGCATTAAGTCTCCTCTTGTGGCCACCCCAAAGGTTTCCCATTGGGCGCATAAATCTCCCCAACGCTGTGTTGAAGATGCTATCACAATACCAAAGGAATGTGCTCTGTAATCTGCTCCATAAGCCCCATTGCCGCCATGGCTCTGTCCCACATTCTCCCCCTTAGGGACATTGGGTGCGGCCGCCAACCTCACCAGGGTTTCTTAATCCACACCAATTCTTTCAAGTAATAGCGCGCGCCCCTGGGCTGTAGCATCAGTGTCTTTCAAGTAATAGCGCGCGCCCCTGGGCTGTAGCATCAGTGTGTCAGCGGTAGGGTCATCTGCAAATGAGTCCACCACAAACTGTACCTGTCCTGCCACGTAGTATAGTTCAAACTGCGGGAACCTAATGCCCCCCTCTGTGTGCCGTCTTTTCAGCTGCGATATCGCTATTCGATTCCGCCCATTTTGCCACAAGAACCCCCTACAGAAACTAACCATAGTTTTAAAGAAAGATCTATGTATGTAAAACGGAACATTCACAAAGAAGTGCCACAGCCTGGGCAACACTGGCATCTTTAACAGAGCTACTCTTCCCATCAGCGAAAGGGGCAGTCTGGCCCAGAACTTCATAGAGCTCTTAACCCCTTCCAAGGCCCTTAGCGTGTTCTGTACGTGTTCTTCTGTGGGGTCGTGGTACACGTTGACTCCCAAATACTTGAACGTGGACACTTTCCACTGTAGAGCAAGGATAGGTAGCGCACCTAGGTCTAGTTTGCTCAGTCCCGCTAGGGGAAACAAAGCTGATTTGTCCGTACTAATGGTAATCCCAGACAATTCTGCAAAAAAAAGCGCCATCGCTTCAGTAACAATTCCAGGATATTCTCTGGGTTTTGGATATACAACAGTGTATCGTCTGCATACAGGGATATCGGATGTCAAGTTCCATCAATTTCAATGTCTGTTCCTATGTATTCAGACCTGAGATACTGGGCAATAGGTTCCATGGCTAGCACGTAAAGTAGCATTGACAGCGGGCAACCTTGCCTCATCCCTTTCCCCAGTTCCCACGCCTCCGAGATATATCTCCCCGTTTTGAGCCCTAGCCATCGGTCTAGTGTACACTAGCTTTACCCACTGAATATATATCTGCCCAAACCCAAACCTGCGCAAAGTTGCATAGAGCCAGTCCCATCTGACGGAATCAAACGCTTTAACCGCGTCTAGCGTGGCTATGGCGCACAGTATGTCCCAGGACGCTGCGCTATCGAGCACATGATGCAATCGTCTTTGATTCTAGGACATGCTACGTCCTGGTATATATTTGTATTTTTATTGTATTTTATATAGCCGCTTTGTTCAAAGCGCTTCACATAGTTAAAACAGATGGTACAAAATGATGATGGTAATACATGTCAAACAAGGAGATGAGCTTTCAGAGAAAGTCAGAAGAAAGAGTAGACAGTGATAGATCGGAGAGACAGGGGAAGAGTGTTCCAGTGAAGAGGAGCAAGAAGCTGGAAAGATCGGAAACGTGATTATGCACAGGGAGGACAAGGGAACATTCAACCTAAAGAGGCAGGAAGAACAGAGAGAATGAGGAGTGTAGAAAGATAAAAGTGAAGCGAGATATTCAGGGGCAAGCCCGTAGAGAGATTTAAAGACTAAACAGAGAAAATTAAATTTAAGTTGCGAGTGAAAAGGTAGCCAACCAAGCGAGGGAAGGGATGATGAAATTGAGTCACTGTAGGAAATAAGACAAAGTAGACAAACGGAGGATTGATAAATTGATTTAAGAGGGGCAGCAGACCAAAGAGCGTAACAGAGCAGTAGAAAAGACGAGAGAAAATAAGCAAAGAGATAAGTTTTGTAGCAAGAAAAGTGAGAAGGGGACAGACTCTACGAATATTATAGAGATGAAAGTGACAGGAACGCGATGTAAGAGAGAGATGATGAGTAAAAGAAAGACTAGAATCTAATTGAAGACCAAGATTACGTGCTGTAGAAGAGATAGCGAGAATAGAGGGAGGAAAGGAGATGGACAAATGTGGTGGGTGCGGGGGGAGAGTGTTAGTAGGGAAGAATAAAACCTCAGTCTTCCCTGCATTTAAAGTAAGGAAATGAGAGGCCATCCATGATTTAATGGCAGAAAGACAAGTCGTAAGAGTGTGGTGAATTTCGGGTGTGAAAGATGAAAAGGATAGAAATAGTTGTGTGTGTCATCAGCATAAAAGTGATGCGATAGTCCAAAAGAAGAAATTATGGGAGCAAGTAATGAAGTGTATAGGGAGAATAGAAAAGGACCCAGGACTGACCCTTGGAGCATACCGTGGTCAAGGGGAAAGGGTGCAGAAGTCTTACCGCCCCAGGAGACGGAAAAGGTTCTGTTAGACAGATAAGAAGAGAACCAAGAAAGAACAGAACCCCGAAGACAAAAAGAAGAGAGAATCCAGAAGCAAAGAATGGTCCACGGTGTCAAAAGCTGCAGATAGATCAAGAAGAATGAGAACAGAAGAGTGTTTAGAATAGCAAGCTGCTAGAAGAGAATTAAGTACACAAGTTAGAGCAGTCTCAGTGGAGTGACAGGGATGAAAGCCAGACTGAAAGGGAGGGAGAAGAGATGGAACAGAAACAAAAGATGAGATCTGAGAATAGACAAGACGCTCGAGAAGCTTAGATAGATAAGGTATAAGAGAAATAGGGCGAAAGTTAGAGACAAGGAGAGGATTAGCTGTTGTTTTTTTTAGTATGGGAATAATGGCATGTTTGAAGGCTAAGGGAAAAGTAGAAATAGAGAGACAGATATTAAAAAAAGAGGCAAGAAATGGAACAAAAATCGGATAAACTTTAGGAATGAGTACAGAAGGAATAGGGTCCGTAGGAACTGCAGTATTTATGTATTGATTTATTTTCTTGTACCACGCCGAAGCCCGCAGGCAACAGGGCGCAAAACATGAACACACATAAAACTCAGAACATACAGGCCACAGGACAAGAAGTAATTTACATATTTCAAAGTGATATTAGGGCCATGCTTAACTCTTACATCATTTATCGAAACAAATGTGTCTTGACTTTCTTTCAGAAGATACTATAAGAGGTCTCAAGCCTGATTTGTGATGGAAGATTATTCCGTAAGGTAGCAGCTATAGTGTGAAATGCTTTGCCTAGACAATTTGTTTTCCTGTACCTGATGGGTTCTAGCTTGCCCCGGGCTTGGGATCTAAGGCCACGACCTGGTACTTAGGTGACCAATTTGGTTTTAAGGTATGCAGGGGCTGCGCCATGGATGCATCAGTGAGTCGGGGTGAGTGCTTTGAATTGAATTCTGTCTTCAGCGGTTAACCATTGAAGGTTTCTCCTGTCCTCACTGATGTGTTCTGTTTTCCTTTTTTCCTTTATAATTCTCAATGAATGGTTTTGGATTTTTTGACATTTTGCTATATGGCCTTTATTAGCCCCCAACAGGAGTGCGTTTCTGTAGTCCAACCTGGACAGAATGGTTGCTCTTGCAATTGTGGCACAATTTTCTTCACTCAGGTAGGGACGAATTCTGTGTAGTAGTCTTAAATAGTAAGAACAGTTCTTATTAAGCTGTATGACATTTGCCTCAGCGCTCAAGGAAGCCTCTAAATACATCCCTAGGGTCTTGGCTTTATTCGTGACTTTTATTTGGGAGCCATTTATGAGTAGAGCCTCGTATTGTTAGCCTAATTTGGCTCTAGCTTGATTAGTCCCGAAAATCATTAGTTCTGTTTTTTTGCATTTAAACACAACCAATTGTTAGTCATCCAGATTTCAATGATTTTATAGAGTTTCTCGACCTTGGAGCTGTCTTGGGCGTAATCGCAGCTCAGCTTGATGATCAGCTGGGTATCATCGGCGTAACTGGTGAAAAATACACCGATTTTTCTCAAGAATAATACAGAGGTACCTGATATATAGATTTAAAAGGAGCGGCGATAGACTTGCCCCCTGGGGCACTCCATAACTGATTGTTTCTTCCAACGAGGAATTGTCCCCCGAATGAACCTTGAATTTCCTGTTTGAGAGAAATTATGTCATTATTCTATGGAGCAATTTTCTCCCTTCTTAAGCGCTTGCTTCAGTTAGTTTTGATCCAGCCAGTCAAAAGCTGCACTGAGGTAGAGTAGGATAAGTAAGCCAGCTTTCCCATTTTCAACAATGCTCAGCATGTGGGACTGAAGGTCGAGCATAGCTGTCTTAGTGCTATGTGCTGCACGAAAGCTTGATTGCTGACTATGGAGAATCTCATTGGCTTCAAAATAGGCCTGGAGTTCTTTAGTGTCAACCTTATCCAATACCTTCAGTAAAAAATTACAATTGGTAATTTGTCTGGGGTTGCCAGAGTCACTCTGATCTAGTTTAGGCTTTTTTTTAGCAAGGTGTGATTGTTACCATTTTGATGTCTGCTGGAACATGGCCATCCCAGAAGGAGGCCTTCACCATTTTGGTTAGAAGAGGGGCAAAAATATTTGAATTCTCTAATATGAGTTTAGATGGAATTATATTTTTGGCGCAGGCGGTGGGTTTCATTGATGTAAGAGTTTGTATCATTTCTTCTGTTGTGACTGGAATTTGAATGGTTCTTGATGATACATGCATTCTGCTCCTAAAACTAACTCTGTCTACCTTACAGTGAGTTTTTGGGCTACTCTTAATAAGTCCCTAGCCTTCCTGATTTTTTCTGTGAGGGCATTTTGACCCTTGTCGCAGTCTTCACGTGACGGTGAGAAGGTAGGGGCTAGTGCTTTAGGTTTTTCTATGGCCTTTAGAATTTCGAATAGTTTACTGGTTGAATTTTCTGCTGCCTTGATTTGTTCGTTTATAGTTGTTTTTTTGCGATATGAATGCCTTCTCCTGTATGATTTTTCACTATCTTTCCACTTGGCTTTGTTGTTCAATGATGGATGTTTTAGCCATTTATCCTCATTTTTCCTTTTTTGTTTTTTCAGCTCAATTAAGGTTGCGTTGAACCACTTCTGGTGGTTTTTATTAGATCTTACAAGTTTATTTTTTAAGGGAGCTTTTAGCTCCATCAATTGTTTTGCCTGAAGTGTCAAGTCTGGGATCAGTTTGTCACATGAATTGTCCTCCTTGGATTCACTAAGTATTTTCTTTTTTTTTTAACATAACATTTTATTGGCATTTTAACATACGACAGTACATCAGACATTGCGTGTGTTTCATTGCATCGGATCAGCTTATTGGTTTACTAATGGGGCGGGTGATGGGCTGGGTGGCTCAGTTCAGTGTGAGAGGCGATGGGGATGGTAGTGCTGCAGCTGTGGGCTAGCTGGGCCTCTCAAGCTACTCCATCCATTGAGTGATTGGGGGTCTACGGGAGAGGGTCGGGAACTGTGGTGCAAAGTGCATGAACAGGGCCCAGGTGTTCTAGAAATGGATCGGAGTCCCTGCGCGTAGAGCAGTGATCTTCTCGGCCACGACCTTGTCCCAACATTTTGCTCACCACAGCGGGATTGAAGGGCCCGTACGGTTCTTCCAAAGCCGCGCCAGTGCTATTTTTGCTGACGTTAGGAGGTGTGTACATAACCGCGCTACGTGTCCCTTCAGGGGGAATTCCCTGTCTCCTGTGTCCCCCAACAGGACAATCCCTGGCTCCCAGGGAATTGCAAGGCCTGTGATTGATTTTATATGGTATAGTACTTCTCTCCAATAGTTCGCTGTTTGCGGGCATGTTTATAGTAGGTGGAACAGGGTTCCTTCAGCTTTGCAGCCCCTCCAGCAGCCTGGTGAGATGTTTGGGTTGGCTTTGTATAGCTGCGCGGGGGTGATGTAGCATATCTTATATCCGCATTCTCTGTTGGTGATGCATTGGGTGCTTTTGTGAGTTTTTGCCCAGATTTTGTTGCAGGTTGCTTAGTTTATTGACCGCCCTAAGTCTTTCGCCCAGCTGATTCGATATCTCTCTTTGATTGTGGGGTCATGTTTGTCCAAGAGCCAATATAGTGTGGAGACCTTCCCCTTGGGTGGGGCTGCCGTTAGTGTCAATTCGAGTGCCGTTAGGTCTCTAGAGCCTTTTTCCCCGACTATTCTCTGGGATAGCCAGTGCCGAATCTGGGAGTATCTGAACCTTTTCCCTTCTGAGACTTTGAATTGTTTGGAGGCCCCCTTCTTGCCATGCAACAAAGCTCGTAGGTTGAAGGCCTGGTGGAAAATTTGGGTTATTCCATAGCTGTGTCAGGGGGCCCAGGGTTCCAGTGCAATCCCATTTCCGAGCAGCTGCTTTCCAGTTTACCACTGTGTTGTGTGTGGCTTTTAGGGGCCCAGTATTCGACTGGTTTTTGGGCGACCGCTTGTGCAGGAGGTCGGCTAGGGGAGATTTACACCATGCTGCTTCTATCTGTTTCCAGTATGGTGGGTCTGTTGCTTGTGTCCATGTGAATGCATGGGCCAATTGGGCTGCTCGTCTGTACCTGGCTACGTCTGGTGCACCCAGCCCTCCCGCGTTGCGGCCTCGGGTCATGATTCGCTTCGCTATTCAGGCCTTTTTCCGCCCCAGATGAACTTTAGTATGGATTGCTGTAGACCAGTTAGCTCGGACTCTGGGATGTGCACCGGAAGCGCCAGGCAGTGGTAGATTAGCCTAGGGATCAAGTTAATTTTTATTGCTACCACCCTGCCTAGCCATGAGATCTCCTGCTTGCTCCAGTGGCGTATGTCCCTTCTCAACTCTCTAAACAGGCGTGGGAAGTTGCTTTGGTATGTCTGGGTGGAGCTTTTGGGGATGCAGACCCCTAAGTATTGGATTGCTTCTTCGGCCCAGCATTTGGGGGCAAGTTCCTCTTCCTGCTTCTTAGCGATGTTGATTGCCAGCGCCGATGATTTGTCGAAGTTCACTCTGAATCCTGAAGCTCTTCCGAAAGCTTCCAACTCTTCTCGCAGGGGCCCCATGGAGGTGCTTGGGTGAGTTATTGTTAGGATGTCGTCGGCATATAATGCCGCTTTGTATTCCCTGCCACCCACTGATACCCCTTGTATGTCCAGATTTTGTGTAATCCTTCCCGCAAAGGCCTTTATAGATAATGCAAACACCATGGGAGATAGAGGGTAGCCCTGGCGTGTCCCCCGGATGATAGCTATAGTTTCTGATCTACTCCCATCCACCGGCAGCTAGGTCGTTGGGGATTGGTAGTTCACCATTATCCATGTAGTGAAGTAGTGACCAAAACCCATGTGTTCGAGTGTGTTCTTAATGTATTCCCATCTTACCAGATCAAACGCTTTGTATGCGTCTAGGGATATAACCTGGAGTTCTTCCTTCTGCTTGCAGCGCACTCGATAAGATCTAGTGTTCTTCGAATGTTGTCAAACGTCGCCCTCCCGGGGAAGAACCCTGTTTGGTCCCTCTCTATCAGGTCTGGGAGCACCCTCCCCAATTTGGCGGCCAGGACTTTCGAGTAGATCTTCCCATCTAGATTTATGAGCGTTATCGGTCTGTAAGAGGTTACCTGCTTTGGGTCTTTTCCTGGATTATGGACTAGTATGGTGAGTGATTCCCCCATTAGTTTAGTAACCTGGCCGGATTCTAGAAATTAGTTAAATACCTGGGTAAGCTGTGGAGCTGGTGTCTGCGCGTATGTTTTGAAGAATTTCGCCATCAGCCTGTCGGGGCCTGGTGCAGTGTTCTTCAGGGACTTTATGGCCTCTATGACTTCCTCCACCGTTATTGGGATTTCAAGCGATTCAAGTTGGAGCTGCATGTCTGGCGCTTTAAATGGCTGCAGGTACTGCTTTCATTGGTGTTGGTCCCCTGTTTGGGTAGGTGTGCCGGTCATAATTGTTTTGTGATGGGTTAGGAGGGCAACCATTTTCCCTGAGTCTTCAGTTTCGGGTTGTGCCATCCTGCCCAACGATACAGGCTATATTATTCCTTTTGTGTATCCGCTGCACCGTATGGGCGAGTATGCGGTGTGCCTTGTTACTTTTGCTATAGTAGAACTGCTTCGTGTATGCGAGGGCCTTAGCCGAACGACCTGCCCAGTGGATCTCCAGCGCGGTTCTCGCTTTCCTCAGTTCTCTCTCTAACTTCCTGGTATGGGGGATTTTTAGGCTCTGCTCTACATTGCTCCAGGGCTGCTGCTTGGATCTTTGCGGTCCGCTAATATTCCGCCGCTGCACTGATTAATGTTCCCCTGATCACGGGCTTCAAAGCTTCCCATACTGTTTCAGTGGCTATATCAGGGGTCGTGTTTTCCTTGAAGTAGTTAGTCAGTGTGTCCTCGACCTCCGCTTTAATTGCTACATCTAGGAGGAAGGAGTCGTTTAGCTTCCAGTACCTCGGAGAGGGCGTTGGTAGCCCGCAAATTGCCAGGTCTGCTGAGACCAGGGCATGGTCTGAGATCATCCGGGTGTGGATTTGTATACTCTCCAGGCATGGAAATAGAACCCCCGTGATTAGTAATAGGTCAATCCGGGAATTACCTTTATGGGCGTTCGAGAAGAAGGTATAGTCCCTGGCCCCACTGTTCGCCTGACTCCATGCATCTATTGTTTCCGTTTCCCGCAGTAGCCTGGCAAAGGTTATGGCCCGGGCGTAATCCAAATTGGATGGCGGGAGGGTTTTGTGTATTAGTGGGTCCGGGACCATGTTAAAATCCCCTTCCCCCATAAGAAGGTGCCCTGTGGTGAATGTTACTAGCGTTGGGATTAGGTTCTGTAGGAACTTATCTTGGTCCTTATTTGGGCAGTAGACCCCCGCTATCGTGACTGGTTCTTTAAGATATATCCCTTTACTAAGAGGTACCTGCCTTTCGGGTCTCTTTTCACCGTGGGATCACGGATTGGGAAATTACTGCTCAATAGGATTGTTACCCCCCACTTCTTTTCCCCTGAGGAGGCAAAGTAGGCCTGCTTAAATCGTCTGAGCCTCATGTGAAGCTCGTCTCATCGGCAGCCAACAGATGCGTCTCTTGAAGGATTACGATGTCGCCGCTAAATTGTTAAGCCTGTTCTCTACCGACTTGCGCTACCTCGGAGAGTTGAGGCCGCCCACGTTCCATGTGAGGATGCAGACGTTTCTATCCTTCTCCAGCCCTGTGAGGTTCACGTGGTAGTGCAGCTATGAGCTCCTTAGTTTCGGGACCTCGGAACGATATTTGGCACGCCCCCCTTGGTGAGTGCGTGTAAGTCATGTCTGTGTGTGCCTGAGATGTAACATAATGTTCCAACATGGAGGCAAGATTCCTCAACATTCCTTCCCCTGCTCCCCTCCCACCCTCTTAGTTCGAATAATAATGTCTTGCTTCTTTCCTTTTAGGTATGGAAAGGTATTTTGGTGTTGTCGTGCAGTTTGAAGATGAGCATGGGCCGGTAGGCGAAAGCGCGGTGTGCGCAATGCTGCCCGGTGAGTAATGCGCGATGCGTGGCGCTGTTTCACCTTTTTTATATTGCTAACCTGTGTCTTTTCTCTCCTTGCAGGTTGTGATGTTCCTCGCCAAGCGCTGTAATGTTCCAGCAATGATACTGACCAGGAGATGACTATCCAGGTAAGAAGTGTGTGGCTTTCTTCATTCGGGTGGAAACGTGAGTAAACGCTTACTAATGCTGTCTTTCTTTCTCCTCTTCCCAGGTTATGGTATTCCATGCAGTGCCGGATGATGGAGTTTGTACCTTCGGGTGAGTGGAACTGAAGTCGGCGATGGATTGAAGACCGGATACTGTTCCAGGTAAATTTCGTAGTGTTCTTTCTCTCTCTGCAGGTCCTTGGTTTCAGGTAAGCTGGCATCAAAGAACTGGACACGGTGAGCGTTACGCTGCCCACAGCAGAATAACGCAAGCATGTTCTGCTGTTTGGGTGTGGTTTAAATAGTCTCAGGTAAAGTAGTCCAGGTAAAATAGTCCCAGGCCTGCCACACCCAAAGTAGTCCAGGTAAAGTAGTCCCAGGCCTGCCACACCCAAAAAACTAGACCGCATAGCTCTGTTCCTTGTAACTGAGCTATGTGTGTGCCTCCATGTTGGCTGAACCCCCCCAAGTTAAATAGTACCAAGTAAATATTCCCATTCTAATGTTGGTCTTCATGATGGTTATGAGCCTGGTGCCAAAGGCGCCAGGACTGACTCCAAGAGAGTCTTGGATGAGGTTTTAAGGCCTTTGACCTGACCCTAACTGGAAGGCTGACTTGCCAGTGAGCGCCTGGGGCAAGGGTTATGACAGCAACTCCATCTGTATTGCACCTTCCGTTCCGATAGCCATCCTGTGAAGGTGTGGAGTGCTTTCCGTTTCTGCAGTGTAGTTGTAGATAAATCCTGGTACAGTGAGATAGATGCCCCCCTGAAAAGAATCTGCTTGGAAGCTCTGGCCTCTCTCATAATCTCCTCCTTGATTTTGAAGAAGTGTATCCGTGCCAGGACATCAGGAGGGAATGAGGAGGATGGCCTCTGGGACATTCGGTGGACCCGGTCAATCTCCAGAGGGGAGCTGTCTGGGAGGGTCAGGATGAATCTAAATAGCTCACTTGTAAAATTCTCCAGTTCTACATCAGTGACTGTCGTAGGTATGCCCCGAGGCGTATATTGTTCCTCCTGGAACGATTTTCCGCGTGCTCCTGCTTGAGCTCCAGGAGGTCACACTTCACCTCCAGGGCTACAATTCTGTCCAGGTTTCTTTCCAGGTCGAAGGCATGGTCACATACAGTGTTTTACAGTTCTTTGGTGCGTTGTTCCACCTCTGCCACTCTTTGTCAAGCGCTGTGATTTTTCTTTGTGACTTCGTCGGTCCCCCTTTAGATCTCCTTTGTTATTGTGTTATTGCCGCTAATAGGTCCTTGAGGTCAGTCTTGGTTGCCAACTGGGGCGCTTCTGGGCTCTCAGGAATGGTGGCTACCTCTGGGGCGGGGTCCGCTGCATGCTCGATTTTCTTTGGACTCTCAGAGGAGGCGTTATACATCAGGGCCGCAATGTCCGTTTGTTTCATCGTCTTGCCACTTTTCGCCATGGATGTTGTGCTAGTTACCACTATGGCCCCTTGAGGTGTGTGAGCACCCTACGTAATTGGGAGCGGACTCTATTGCTGCTGCCGGAGTACTGAGATGGTGGCTGGCTGCTTGGTCTCGGTGCGCGGCTGGGTCCTCAAATCTGCTGTGTGCTGGTGTCCCCCCCCAGCCCCGGGTGGTCCACCGGGTATGAGCTTGCTTGATTCTGGTGCTGACCCTTAGACTATTTGCGCGCCCAATAGAGTGGGCACTTTGCTCTATCCCACGGTTCACAATTCGAGGGGGCTTTTGTTGTGGGGCGGCGTATGGAAGTGATGCTGCACGCGCAGCTGTGGCCACTAAGGGTCTTCCCCATTTAGTGATTGTGGGCCAGACAGGTCTGTGCTTTAATTACGGGCCCCTGCTGGAACTAATGCAGGATCCTCCTGTTTGTGCGTTTTGCATACCCGCATGGTCTCTTGACATGGTTCTGGGACCCACTGGATTGTTGAATGCTGCTGCCCGGATGTGCATCGGGCCGAGCTCAGATCCCCCCCCTCTCCCCACCCATGGGAAATTATGACCCTGGGGTTCAGCGGGGAGGAAGCTTACTGCCGGCTTGTGCGATGGTTCTTCTTGCTGCTCTCGCTCTTAGATTGCAGCGGTCCAGAGCCGCTCCCATCTGCAATCCACTCCTGCCAGTCCCCTTGCTTGCTGCTTGGTCGGGTCTTACCACACTATCGCTCGCTGCTAATGTCAGCCCAGCGTCTGATGTGGCGGCCCCGGGATGGCCTGCAGCCCAGAGCGTTACTGTCCCCTAGACAGGCGCTGGTATCTCTTTTCAGCTGCTGGTGCTGCGATTGGACCCCTCGGTCATCGGTAGCTGCTGGCGCAGGGCTGCGGCACCCCACCAGCATGCCAGACTAGTGCACACTGGACTCCCTCCACAGGCGTCGCTCTCCCCAGCAGCACCCCTGGTAGACGCTCAGGCTGCCGGCTTGGCTTCTGCTCCTCCGAGCCCTACCGCTTGTTGCTGGGCTCTGCGATATGGCGCCCGCCATTTTCGTTGCGTTGCTGTTGGCCGGGTGCAGCTTCGGCACAGCTGCCTCTTGGTATTGGAGTGTTAAGTTTATAGTTTAAAGTAGTACAGATCACACTGGAGCCTCAAGTGAGGTAGACAGATTTTACTGGGTTCGTAGTTGTAGGTAAGTACAATAGGAATTTATAAAGTAAACATAAGACAAGTTCTTCATATGAGAGACATCCACCGGTCCCCCTGTTCTTAGGCTTCAGTGCCCAACTGACTCTCTATGGAATCAGAGCAGCTTTACCCAATAACATTCTACAGCCAACACTCCATACTCAACACTCTAAGCTCACAAACTCACATCAGGGAATGACCAGAATAAGTAAAACCCAACACATCTCTCCCCTTACATAATAATATAGAAAAATGGAGAGATAGAAGGATGGTAGACACTAACAATAGTGGAACTAAAATTTAAATGGAACACACTCTACAGATATCCTCCTAAAATGTACCTATCCGGCAAACAACTTCAAGCACTAAAGCTATTCCCTTACAGAGACCTATACAGTAGCTACAAGAAGCCACACCAATTCCAGAAATATCAACAGTACCATAACAGGCCTTTTATGGAACTCACACACGGGAACCAGCCCACCTTCCAGTACAAATCTCACACCACTTAAACATAACACCTGTATCCTACTTCATCATCCGCCCACAACTGGTTGTGCAAAACACAAACAAACAGGGTTCTAACCCCACCGACCGCCTAAAGTAACACATACATCTCCACTTCATGGCACCAACCATAATGTCGGCTCCACATATCACTATGTATGGCACCAACCAAAATTTGGTACCATACCTGAGCAACCATATGCTCAACCGGGCATCCAACCCCACACCAGAAACGGTACCATAACTGAGCAACCAATGCTCACACTAGTAACCTCCACTCCACCACTCCAGGCACCATGCCTGAGCTACTAAATGCTCACATCTGAGCATCCCATGCTCACCATAGAGCAACCAAACCTCACACTGCTCCACCACTCCAGGCACCATGCCTGAGCTACTAAATGCTAACCATTGAGCATCCCATGCTCATCATGGAGCAACCAAAACTCACACTGCTCCACCATTCCAGGCACCATGCCTGAGCTACTAAATGCTCACCATTGAGCATCCCATGCTCATCATAGAGCAACCAAAACTCACACTGCTCCACCCCTCCAGGCACCATGTCTGAGCTACTAAATGCTCATCATTGAGCATCCCATGCTCATCATGGAGCAACCAAAACTCACACTGCTCCACCACTCCAGGCACCATGCCTGAGCTACTAAAAGCAACCATATGCTCCACATTTTGGTACCTGACCTGAGCAACCACATGCTCTCCACTCACTTGCACCACCACACACATTTCCCCCAAACACACCAGTCAGGAAAATTGAGCATTTAAATATGATAAACAAGGGTTAAGCACCACACTTGAGTCCAATAATAAAGCTTACAAAGTCCTTCATGGTTGTTTTCCTGTGGAAGAATAATTGGTTAATGCAGTGCAAAACATAAACACAACTCACATTAGGTTTTGAATTTCAGTACATAGCTTTTGAATTTCAGTACATAGCCAAGACATCAGAACTTCCCATAGACGCACCCATTAGCGCCAAACAACGCCACCAATATTGGCAAAAACACACCACCTCTTTAGGCACCTCAACACCGGGAACTACATCCCCAAACACAATATGCCCTTAGAATGCCATATAGCATAATAACCAACACCACCAACTGCCACAATATACATTTGAGGTCAACACATCTTCTCACTGCAAGATCTGTAGTGTTGTAATCTCTTGTCATTGACCCACCAATATCCAGCATTGCAATCTATCTGCACCTAAAGCGCACACATCATGCCTCACTACTTGTTATCTGCAGCATCTCTTCAGTATTTAACTTTGCAATTTACTTTATAGTAGGTCAGTGCCACGACCAATCCCATGCTACAATTGACCTCCCCCTATTACAAGAGATCATGTGTTCCAACAGTACCTAATGACTTAAACATTAGTAGCATAGTTTGTGCTAGCAGCAAAAAAAAATTAAAATCATTAGCGTAGTTACAGGGCACTCTATAGACCTCAGGCCCCAGACATGAAACAGTTAAAATGATAATCTCACTGCTCCGATGATCCGCTCTGTGTCATTTGCTTTGCTGATCCGAACCAAAAAAAAATGACCAATACACATTACTTCCTCTTGCTTGATGATCCGAGCTTAAACAGTCCTCCTTTTTTTTTCATACCAAAACACGGACATCAAGAGTACATTTCAAAGTATTGTTCCTTTCTCTTCCTCGTAATACACCGTTGTGTAATCTGATTGGCCCAGCTGAAAGGGACGCTTAGATCACGTTGTGACCACGTTGAAAGGTGCTTTTCTCAGCACTGCCCGTCGTAGCCACTGCAGTATGATCTGAGCTTAAACAGTCCTCCTTTTTTTTCATACCAAAACACGGACATCAAGAGTACATTTCAAAGTATTGTTCCTTTCTCTTCCTCGTAATACATCGTTGTGTAATCTGATTGGCCCAGCTGAAAGGGACGCTTAGATCACGTTGTGACCACGTTGAAAGGTGCTTTTCTCAGCACTGCCCGTCGTAGCCACTGCAGTACATAGGATGAGAAACCATTCTTTCAGCTTTATGGAACGTCCTCCTCAACATTCGTTCACAGCCTGCATCGCCATTACCCTGCAGAGCCTGATGACGTCACCATTTACAAACTGAGCTCCGAACTGGACACAGCTCCCAGGAGCAACCGCCATCCAGTCCACAGCAGCTGTGATACGTGCTGTAAACAACATGCCGCCCTCACTGCGCTTTCCTAAGGTGACGCCCACACAACGGTAAGACTCCTGAACAGCATTTAAGTCCAACAGGGTGCATTTCAATGGTATGCATTCAAACAGCATGTGAGATCAGCTTGCTGACAAAGTACATTCTCCTGGTGCCAGGGAAGGACCCCCTCACGAAAAGTAAAGTCTTTGAAATCACTAATTGACAGTAAATACTGAAGCCGCTTCTATGCTTAAGACTTTCTCTCACTTTCACTGCCGACCACCAAAGTCACTCATATGTTCACCCGGCCCCTTAAACTTTTCCCTAGTAAACCGCCACTCCCTTCAATTGTGCTCTGTCTCAGGTGCACCACAGCTCTCCAGTACAGCTTTCAGGCACTCGATATGGCATATGGAGACTACCAAATGGCTAACTTTCAGGGGTGTAAAACGCTGCCCCCCAAAATCACTCCAGGTGTCTCTGACATTCCCGTAATGCAGGACAAGGGTGCTCTTACCTTGGGGCCGGAGGGGGCCGGTGGATGCCTCTGATTCCTCTGCTTTTCCTGGTGGCTATTTGCTTTCCACCACTTGTCCTCTGCTTCCAGCTTGCTCACTGCTTTCTGTTTCTGCTTTCTGTACTGTGCCTGCTCGTTTGCTCCTTTCTGTACCTGATTTCCTTCAGTTTTCAAGATCCTCGTCGCCAGTGTTAAGTTTATAGTTTAAAGTAGTACAGATCACACTGGAGCCTCAAGTGACGTAGACAGATTTTACTGGGTTCGTAGTTGTAGGTAAGTATAATAGGAATTTATAAAGTAAACATAAGACAAGTTCTTCATATGAGAGACATCCACCGGTCCCCCTGTTCTTAGGCTTCAGTTCCCAACTGACTCTCTATGGAATCAGAGCAGCTTTACCCAATAACATTCTACAGCCAACACTCCATACTCAACACTCTAAGCTCACAAACTCACATCAGGGAATGACCAGAATAAGTAAAACGCAACATGGAGCTTTGTGAGCGGGTCAGGGCTCCGCGTTAGCTGCCGGATCGCTTCGGTTCAACTTGATGGTATTTTAGGGTCCTAACGGAGGAAAATACTGCACCTCAATGTAAATGAGTTAAGAGCCTGGGGTAGAGATCCAGGGTTTGTGGCCTTGTGGATGGTGAGGACCGTCGCAAGACCGGCTTGGCTTTCGAAGCGCCGGCGCTGAAGCGCCTGACGTTTCGTTGTAGGTGCCAGGGCTTCTGGGACTTGCAGTCCCTAGTTAGTATTTTACAGCAACAAATGTCAAATAAGTCACCCTCAGTTTCTATTACGAGGCAAATTCAGCAACGTCTGGTTTCTGCAATTGCCGTCCCACTTCCTCTAGGGTGAGCGAGTCAATTGCAGGATTACACACTTACTGTTAGACGCAATAGATAGCACACGCAGCTTTATAAAATCACAGTGCGTGTGCGTGTGTGTGTGGCGTATTGGCAGATTGCAAAATTCCAATCTTACAAATCAGTACACACACAATTGCGGTTTCAAATAGCAAAAGTCCACTTCTCATTCAGCATGCACACATTTCCCAAAGAGCTCCCCTTGCATCAGGGACTGGCACACAATACGTTGCCTGGTAACCACCCACAACAATCAACCCTTCCCAGTAGGATGGGCTTCAGCCAACAGGAGTACTACATCAGAGTCAGAGTAGAGGGAATAGGAGAAGGAAAGGGAGCAGTGCTAGGAGCGGACCAAGTTAAGATGTCCTGGCTTAAAGAATGAACTTAAGAAGAGAAAAAGCAAGCAAAGTCAGGCGCAGATAGAGTGGAATTGATAGATGAAGGAGGGGAAAGAAGCTGAGTTAAGGTTTGAAAAAGACACCTAGGATGGGCAGATTGAGTATGAAGAAAGTCTGAGAAAAAAGTGCATTTAGCAGAATTCAAGCAGTTATCATTGAGCGCATGATGAGAGAAATAAGCAGAATGATTAGATGAAGATCGAGATTTGAGCCAGCGTCTTTCCAAACGACGGAGACGACCCTGCATAGAGCAGAGGTGACAATAGAGCCAAGGTTGGGCGGGTTTACGGGTAGGCTGAAAAGCAGAGAGAGGATAGAGTTGGTCGAGACCTAAGGAAAAAGTTGAGGAAAGGGTGGACGTGGCCTCGTCGGCAGTAAGAGAGGAGAAGTTTGTGAGCGAAGGAAGAGAAGTAATACAGGTATCATAGAAAAGCGAAGAGTTAAAGTTGCGTAAGTCGCAGTGAAAAAAAAAGTTTTGGGTGAGGAGGGAAGAGGGGGGATATAAGGGTAAGGGGGAGAAGTGATGCAGAGAGTAGAAAATGGTCAGATAAGTAGACCGGTAGAGCTAGTACAGATGATGCAGAGAAAGTGGAAAGAAAGATCAGGTCAAGTGAAGAGCCAGAGATAGGAGTAGGGGGTGTAGATAATCGAGAAAGTAGATGTGAGTCAAGGGTAGAAAGGAAGGAAGAGGTAGAGTGAGTAGAGAAGAGATGAAGATTAACGTCTCCAAATAGAACAAGCAGAGTAGGACTAGGTAGAATATGACAAAGAAGGTGGTCAATGTCCTCACAGAATGACCCAAGTGGGCCAGGTGGACGATAAACAATAAGAAAAGAGATAGCGTGTGGGGCAGTGAAAATCTTTTAGATGAACCCAAAAGAAGTACAGTCGGGTACGGGAACCGGCGAAGGGATAGATAAGTAAGAAGAGCAAAATAGTATTGCAATGCCCCCTCCACAGCCAGTGGCTTGAGGGATATGGGCAAAGGAAGACATAGAAGCGGTAAGAGAAGCAGCAACAGTTGAGTTATGGGGTAAAATCCAAGTTTCGGTAATGCAGAGGAAGTGTAAACGTAGTCGTAGAAAGAGGTCCAATACTGCAGATGTCATATTGCAAAGGGACCTGTCATTCCAAAGGCCCATGTCTATAGCAGCAGAAGTATCAGTAATCAATGGATAAGTGAGATTGGGATTTGGACATGATTGTATGGACCGGGCGTTTGATTGAGGGCTATAAGAAGATGGCTATCAGAAATAACCCGTCTGATCTGACAGCACCAGATTGTCTATCACTTTTTTCATCTGATTTGCAAATATAGATGTAAATATCTTGCTATCTTGATTGAGCATCGAGAGGGGCCTATAAGAGCTACACTCCTCAGGAGGCTTTCCGGACTTAAGAAGTGGAATAATGATGGATTCCCTCAAGCTCAATGGTAGAACCCCAGCCTGGTAGCAATCATTAATGGTACTAAACAAATGAGGGGCCAGTTCCTGAGTATATTCCTTATAGAATTCGCTGGGGAGTCCATCTGATCCCGGCGTCTTCCCGTCGGTAGGTTTGTGTTGGGCAAAGTTTGAATGCAGTACCCTCTGGGAACACTACATACAACTATGACTACAGGTATAGGCAACCCAACCTTTGGTATAAGCTTGTACCACACAGTTTTGGTAGCATGTTGAGCAGTCAGGCTTATCTCAAGAGGGGAAATGTGAGCTGTAGTGGAGTTACACAAAGATTCACAGTTACAGGTATTCACATAAACTCTTATACTAAAGGTTTCTTGCATAAACAATTAATAACTTATCAGTCAGTTATAAAGCCTTCTTCAGAAGGGAGCAATAGAATAGTAACACACAAATATACTTCAATATTGTACACTTTGAGTATCTGAATCAGACAAGACCCTTTTGGGATGGCCCACAGACGCAACCTATACCCACAGGTGACTTCAGTAACAAGGGTGCTGGGGACATTAATATCTTACTGTTGGCATTCAGAACACTCTTTAAAAGTTGGTAAAAGGCAAAGGTTATTAGAACACAAGAGACCACAAATATTCCCAAGCAGTGCAGATTATTTTAGACTTCACTAGAAGAGTCATTCAATTCAATAGGCTAAGCCAAAGTCGATGGGCAAAAGTCTTGGATAGGATAAAGCACTTCTGGTAAGTAATGGAAAAGTCTTTGCACACGTTCTTAGGAGTCTTTGACGAAAAGAAGAATCAAATGTAGGGCCACAAGCTGATTAGGCTTGTGAGTTGTGGAAGTTACCAGCACTTCTACAGTAAGGGGTAAATTCGCTTAGACTTGTTTTACAGTACCTTGGTAAAGAAGAAAAGATGCAGCTGATGACTTCTGTTCCTGTGCAGCTCTGCAAATCACACTGTTCCTGGGCCTCAGTCGTGGGGACAAGAGGTAGGATGTCGAGGGGGGACTCCTGCACTGTACTGGCACCGTCAAAACGGCCAACTTGCAAACTTAACTTTCAGTGGCTGTTTTGCGTTTCAGCTCCTTGCGGTACAGCAAATAGCATAAGCGCGGTTCCTGGCAGTTAAGGTGGACTGTCCTCACTTCTGGGGTCCCGCACTCTGCTGAGGGGGCTCAGGCTTGGTCAGTCCTCCTTCATCGGAGTCCGGAGGATCTTCCAAAAGCTTTAGGCGATCTTAAAAGTAATGCACACAATCTGGTGTCCCTTGCCCTGGCTATGCAGTTCCTGCAGCAACTGAGGAAATTCAACCAGCTCCGAGATGGGTGTCCAGGTGGCTTACTTTGGAGTTGATTGGTCCCACCAACTCAAAGGGAGAAGTCGTCCTTGCAGGGGCTTCTCTGTCGATGCAAAGTTGGCAAATAGTCACTGCAGCAGGGCTTCACCTACCCGCCTAACAGAAGAAGGCCCCTTTGTGCATGACCAAAATCACTCTACCTATCGCACTACCTATCAACCTATAACCCACTCGCACAACCAGCCAACCATAAGGACATAAGGAGGATGGCCGGAAACCCAACAGCATTGCGGAAAGTCCACAGAAGCACAACTGTGCGAAACGACCCCAACAAACCATTCATCCCAAAAAATTGGCATGACACAATGAATGATTAAGGCAAGCAGACGACCCAGAAGAAAACATCAACCCAAAATGCAACCTACTCAACTAAGAAATGGAAACAACAAAACCAAAGGCACAATCTGAAGGAAAAACAAATCCGTTTCACCTCAAATTAATAATGCCAACGTCAAAAGACAAACAAAACCCAGAAAACGAACACATACACTGCAATCTAGTCAACGACAGATCAATGTCAAAACGCACAACAGAAATATATGAACTACTAAGCGATGGTGGGACAGACATCGTATTCCTCACCAAAACCTGGCTAATGCAAAACATCAAGGTAATAGCGCACCATTCCCTACCCAACAATTTCACATCGAATCAAGCCAGCTGAGAAGGAAAAAGAGGAGGAGGTTTCGCTAGGACCAGCTAAAAATGACAACAGCTCCACCACTAAACACCCCAAACTGCGTATCACTCCTCTTGCACTTAGCCTTGGATCACCAAGCCAACCTACAATTCCTGCTTAACTACAGACCATAGACATACAGCCCTACAAAGACACATTTGTGGACGCCATCACCAACATCGCCATAAAACATGATAACCTGATCATACTGGGAGATTTCAACATCTGCTTCGAAGAAGAAAACATTGATTCACCAAAAACTCTAACAAATCAGCTAGCAACGATGCATCTACAACAATTGATGAAGGGATCGACACACACAGCTGGCTACACCCTAGATGCAATCTTCTGCAGCAGAAACCTGGTCTCAATCGCACCCCCAACTCAAATCCTTGGGAGAAACCACTTCATAGCACCCTTTCTGATCCACCTGCCAACGCAAATACTAACTAATCTCCCAAAAAATACTCCAATTCAGGAAAGAAACTGGAAATCCATAAACATTGCTGACCTTGACACCATATTGGGTGCCATAAAACCATCAATCACCATCTTGGACTCATCCAGCATAGAAGAAAGAACTGAGACAATCAAAAGGTGGATCACGAAAACACTAGATGACTTCCCACCTGAAAAACCATTCACCCCCTCACCAAAGAAAACAATGGCGAGATGGTTCACACAATCTTAGACAAATAGAGGCCCCAGCGGTCAAAACATAGGGCTGGAGTATCCCTTGACTTGATACATATGCACAAACATCAAAAACCCACTCCTGTATGCAACGGGTTACACATTCACTGCATGTAACACATTACACATTCTTTGACATTATCCATTTACAAAATGTATGCATTTTATTTACAACTCATTTTTATTACATAGCGATACTTTCTATACTGCTACCAGTCTGTAGGTCTCTTCACCTTCCTCTAGCTACGTTTAACTTTTAACATATATTCACAGTGGTTTCCAACCACATAATTCCTTATGCAGTCTTGCATCTGAAAACACGTTTCTTGCTAAACAAACCGGTCCTATTACAACTTCCTCTAAAGTGCATGTGTGCTACAAAGTTCTTGATCTGCCCTTTTATTATTATTATTATGGTATTTATTGAGCGCGGACCTAGCAGAGGTATACAACAATACAGATACGATATTGCAGCATCCTCTAAAGTGCATAAGTGCTATCCAATGCATGACAAAGTAACCTTACTCTATCATGCCCAACATGTTTCGTTCGTTCCATAGACACAAACAAAGTACAATTGGGAAAAGGGCCTGATTTGGGAACACATTTTATAGTTCCGGTGAAGACAGTTACTATAATGAGGGCAGGCCTTTTGAACGGGATTATACATTTCTACTGGGACCCTTCAAGATTGTCATCCATTCCTGTGGATAAGAAGCCACTGGCTACATGTGGCATTTCTCACACTGTAGCAACGGATCTTTATTCATGATTGGCATACTGTGTTTTCGTGTCAGATTTTACAAGACAAGTGTTTACTGGATTAATGCTGATTTAAAATGCACTACATTGCACACTTTATTCCAGACTGGCCAGCTGTAAACTTCATCCGCTCACCTTTCCACCATCCATCCCCCAACTGATCTTCACACTCAAAACGAGGTTGTAATTTCTCTGGCGATGTTTTGTGCAGGATTACTTCTACATGCCCATCCCTTTGACCTTCCATCTGTCCACCCACCCCAAACCTGCCAAAAGGCTCACCAGATTGTTTTGATCTAATTGGGCACTGCAATAATATAGGCTATGAGTGCATTGATGTTGCGGACTGGGAGGCATAGCTGCCAAGCTTTAGAATGTTGAATCTGGGAGCCTGTGAATGAAGACGTTTGCTCTCTCTGAACCTATTTGATTAAAGCACTTAGTTATTGCAATTGGAATTCATACATTGTTCATAACTTGCAGTGTAAACATTTGACTTTATTTTTGTTTTATGTTGAGCAGTAAAGAAAATGGTGGAAGTGGGCAACACTATTCTGCAACGAAATCATTTTACTGACTTAGAAGATACCAGGTAAGTGTGCGATTTGCTGTGTTTTGCTTTTTGCTCATATTTTGCGAGTTTGAGAGGAATTGGATTTCAGTGCCTCTTCTGGTGGAGTTTACTCCTTGGTTGTGGTGCTCCGTGCAACAATATTAACGGTCAAGTCTTCTAAAAAGCAGTATAGGCTTTGGCCAATTCAACAGTTTTCGCTTTTGCATAGTGAAATGGTTTCCTGTGTTACCAGGTACTACAGTCGTATCCCCGGTACTCACAAAATACACAAGGGATTAATATGATAGGACAGGCATTGCCATCAAATGGGCAATGACAAAAATCATGGGATGAATTTAATCAAATGCCAGGTGCTTGCATTAGATGGCAGTTATTTTTGTTAAATGAAGGTACTCCATTCTGAGCCAATGTTCCTCACCTAATGGTCAGGCACCCTACCATTTACATTAAAGGGCATATGGCCTTTGTAAAATGTCCAGAATTGCCATCAAGGCTGGGAACACAATCATATTGCAATAATTGCTTTGACGTGTCAGTTACCCATATATGCCAGGGATTCCCCTTAAACATCAAATATACCTACCAGGTGCCAGGTATTGCCATCAAATTTCAAGTGCTCTTTTCATATGCCAATTATTGCCACGAAATGCACATGTACTCCCTTCATATTCTAGCCATTGTAACCCACTGCTAGGTATTCATTAGGTGGGTCTCTAGGCCCAAGGCCCACCCGGCTCGGAATCCATGTCTGGGCATACATGTCCCACACTGAGTGACATAGACAAAACAAAACAAAATGGCTGGAAGTTTTAGAATTAATCTTAACCTCTTGCAATTGTTCTGGGCACCTGAGTGGGACTGGGATGCCCAGACGTAGGTCCTGAGCCTGCTGGGCCTAGAGACCCAAGCTACACCTCGCTGATGATGCCCAATGAGGCTAATACATGTCTGGGGCTACTTGTGGTCATATGCAGATGAGATGTGACCTAGAAGTTAGGGCTGCACTTCTTCGTTTGGGGCAGAACCAAGCCTGATTTGCATATGGTATTTTCCCTTCTATAATGGCTTAGCAGATTGATAAGCGATAGTCTGGAGTGTTGCCCAGAGCTCTGCCCATGCTTATGATTGATTCAAAACCTTCCAGCTATCACCTTTTGGTTTTGCATAGAACATCTATGTACTCCCATCAAATGGCAGGTACTCTCATCATATGCTAAGTAATTCCATTTAATACCCAATCTATTGGCAAAGTAGGGTTGGTGTACTTGACCTGCCAAGCGCTGCTGTTCTGTTAGAGTCCTCAGAAATAGGATGGTGTTCTGGGAGGGGTTGTTTGCCGGCAGCTCAAGAGACTCATGTCATCCCAGCGGAAACCTGTCCTATCCACTTTCCCCGTCGTGCTGCTATAGGTTGACGATCAGGGATGAGGCTGCACTAAGGGTCCTCTGGAAGGCAAGGTCTGTTGTCACACTTGGCCCAGAGTATACAACAACTCTCGAAGACAGTTCAAGGGCTTTTATTGTTTATGTAGTCAACAGGCTTTCACCCTCTATCTCATCTAGGGACTGGTGTTCCCTCCTAACCCAAGTATCCCTCAACCCCGGGATGGTCACTGTAGATCAGTAACCCCTACTATATAAAATCTCTCTCCTCTAAAGATGATGGCCCAAAGGCAGAACACCTAATCTAAGTCTCCGTGAGGGAAGAATCTAGTTCTGTGCTCTGAAATTCCCAAGATGGTTTAGGTTATGGGGACCCACTTGATCTTACCATTACAAGCCCGACTAATCTCCTTTATCTCCTCCTACTCGCCTCCCTCATACTCCACCCACTGTCTCGTCTTTCTTTCTCTCTCTCCCCCTGGCACTTCCTCTTCTGTGCCTCCCATATTCCTTTCTCTACTGTGTGCCTCCACCCTCTGATCTTACTCCCTACCACTCTCACTCTTTCTCCTCTCGATTACTTCTCCTACTCTCCCCTCTCCAGCCCACTACTAGTCCCTTCCACACTACTACTCCCCTCTCCACACTACTACTCCCCTGGCCTCACTACCACTTCTACTCCCCTCTCCTCTCCTCTTCTCCATCCTTCCTCCACCTGGTCGAATGGTCTACCAGCTCCTTCCTTCACCTGACCCAGCAAACCACACCTTTCTGCTTCCTGTCCTCCCTTTTATTCTTCCCCCGTCCTTCCTTTGCTCTTTCCCTGGGCCAACCACTGACTCCTCTTTTCACTGGGAAGGTGTTAAAATTGCACCAACATTCAAAAGGGCTCTTAAGATCCACCCGTTTTTCATCCATGGAACTGCCGGTCTCCAGCAAGGATGACGCACAACAGTTAATGTTCTTGGGAGGGTCTCCTGGGAGTTTATGGGTGCCGGCTTGGGGAGGTTGCCGCTCAACGAACCCTCTACAGATGAGCACAAAGTCTTTTTTCATGTGAGTGCCACTGGGAACTCCACACCATGACTCGCGCTGGTGTTGGGTGTTGCATAGGTTGTTGTCTCTGAGTGGATGTATTTTTCCTGCAGCGCTCCATGCTCAGACTAGCTGGGAGGTTCCCACTGAGGCCAGTCACAACGTGGCTTGCGGTCATCCGGCTGCTTTGCAGCGGTTATAGGTCAAATTTTCGAATGCATAGGATCGAATGCCAAAAGGGTCGAATCAAAAGGACCTAAAACCAAAGGGTCGTTTTATTTATTTATTTATTTATTCGAGTGGGGGGTCCCCCCAAACTCCCTTTTTTGTGCTAAAACCACTTTTTTTTCAAAAACGGAAACCCCCAAAAAAATATATTAAAACAAAAAAAATTCGACCCTTTGGTTTTAGGTCAAATTGAGTCGATCCTTTGGCATTCAATCCTTTTGTATTAGGTACTTTAACCGGACACCCTGTGGGCAGCATGTTCCTACACCTGCTTGCTCAGCTTGTTCTCTGTGTGCTGGCTGGGTATCCCATTACGGCTGGTAAAGTGAAAGATACTGGGCGGAATGTGGCTATCCAGGCATGGGGTGATACAGTGGTTCTGTTGTCATGCAGGCAGAGGCGGAAGGGGAAGGTGCATGGGCAATCCCAACTCTGGGGAAGAACTGGCACTTGCAATACGCCTGGTAGGCCTTTCACACTAGGCTGAGAGGGGTCCCTACCCCCACCTTGCAGGGACAGGTCTCTGGCCATGTCACACTCCGAATCTCGGATGGCCCTGCCACCCACCCAGATCTTCCCGCCTTTGTTAAAGGGCTAGTGTTATGACGTGGGGAGCATGCCAGCGGCTGTAGACCTGCACAATGTTCACACAGTCCTCCTTTCCCTGCTGCGCTTCCATGTCCATCTATGTAGTGGGACCGGAGTGGCAGGACAGAATGTCGGTAGGAGTGCTTGCTTCTCTCTGGCAATGTGGGGCTAGGACGTCCATACTGGGGAGCCCACATAGGAGCAGGGCAAAGGGGCACACACCTTGTTCACTTATATGCGCCTTCTCTTGGATGCCCTTCTTTCTGCCATTGTAATATCCTAGTGTGACATGAGCAGTGTGTCCCCTCTCTCCACGTCATGAAAATAGAAGCAGACGACAAGCAAATCTCATTGGAAAACAACATTAAGATCAATGGGCGATGTGGAGTTTTCTGAAGAGCAAAGAGTTTTGAAATCCAGTAGAACGCCTCACAAAATAGCATGAGGACGTTGTCCGCTGCCTGGCACAGCCCCTTTAATTTTCTTACCCTTCACTCATTTCAGTGGTGCTAAATTGCCACAAAGGAGAAAAAACTAAAGCGATACAAAAGCCACTGCCATCGTAAAAATAGGGCATTCTACGTGGCATACAATCTTATTGTTAACCTGTATCATGCCTTATTGTATTTTTGTTCTGGTGCTGTGGCTTCTTCTGTTTTCATTCCTTAAAGCCCATTGCAAAATTTAAGAAAACAAAAAATCATTCCTACTCCCTTATTGCATCTGATGTTCCCGTTTTTACATTTAGTAAGTTAGTAAATAGAAACGCATTACATAGTATTTATATAACTGCATTTTTCATTCAGAGTTAAATAAACTTAAACATTGAAGAGGCGTGTAGATGCAAATATTGTTAGTGGTTATACCAATGTATTTATATTCCATGGGCACTGTATAATTGACTTTTTAAGAAGACTGCTTTAATCATTCAGAGATGAATCCTGCACAGAAAAATACAATTCGAGCGAGGTTTAGAAAAATAACAGTGGATGGAGGCGGCCAGGGTAGAGACACCTCTTTGCAGCCTTTTGTTGTAGATTTTAAAGACCATCTTGTTTTAGCGTAATGACCCATACATCAGAGTAATTGGTCTGCATTCTACATTACATGCAGAAAATTGCTATTTGAGAGCTAAATCTACTTTGATCCCTAAATACTTACAACAATGGTATACATTCCTGGGCAATACAAAATAAAACCTTACAATGTTATTTCTTTAGTGAGAGTATGACAATCGCCTTCATAAAATGCAAAATTTCCCATCACCTGCGAAATACTCCTAAAATGTGTAGACCGCACAGACTTTCAAGCCAGTATCCTTTCCCTACTATCCGTCCTTTTCAGGGCAATCTGTGAAGTTAAACCAGGTTGAAGAAGAAGCCTTTTGTGGTAGTTCATCAAGACAGTACAAATGGGGTGTAGCCATTTAATAGACCCTGATCTTAATGAGGCTAGTGTGGGAGATTGCTCGGGCTTTCACACTCTGTCATCTACTGATCATGATGTTCTGTTCAGGAATAGTTACCAGTCTTGTCAGTGTGACTCTTATTGGCTTATTTTGGCTGGCACTTGGCAAGCAACCTCATACCACTCAAAGTAGGTTGAACGTCTGTGAGGGCAACATTTCATGCTCTCCACTACTTTACCCAAATGTTGCAAGCGAACTGTAAAAATGATTAATAAAATGTAATTTTTTTTAACAACATTGGAATTCTGCAGTGTTCTTTCCTAGTATGTCTGGGCCCCATTGAGGAACCTGTAGTTGTCAAAATGAGTGACGAAAGAATCTGTCCTTGTGTTTCAGTCCAAGTCAAGAACCCATTCCATTATGTTCCTCAAAGAAGTGATCATTTGGCAGAAATCCACCAGCTATTCAGGGAAAGTCACCAACACGCTCGAAGTCCAGGGACTGCAATATCCTGAATAGGACCACATGCAGAGCCCAAAACAATTACAGCAATCTAGCAAATGGGACAGGCAACAACAAATGCAACACTGTTCATTCCACTCTAAATACAAACCCAATCTTTATAGTGCTTTTGTGCTCATAGCATGTTTACCAATTGACCACCCAAAGACACCCAACTCATTCAATGCAGCACACCAGCAATGAACATCACAAATGCTTTTACAGAAGTAAACCTCAGAAGCACCAGTATAGAATTATTAGAACACGTATTAACATATCTAGAGCACAATGCACATCTCAGATGAACAAAAGTAAAATGGGAGAAGAAATGCACATTGATCAAAACTGAAAAAAAATGTGAAACATTATATAGTAACTTTGACTGTGTACAATATATGCTTCCCCCAATGTGACAAACCATACATTTAGTTCTCTCTCTCTTCATGAGGAATCCCCTCATTTGAAGCATTTCCATCGGAAATCACTTGCATGAATGAACTGCGGATCACATTGTATCAATTCTTGCCCCTTAAAGCCAGTGCATATACTACCTACATCCCCCCCAACCACTACCCAGTTACTGCCATCATACCACCTTCCAGGCAGTATCAGAAGCTGGAATAGATAGACCCGGGGCTGTGTCTTGACAAAGTCCTTGTGGACATTGCTTGTGCTATGAGGAGGGCACACAGGTGCAGACAGATCTACAATCCCAGAACTCCTGCAATCTACACTGACCAAGAATGTGTGCAGAAATGCCTGCTCGACCTTTTACAAAACCTCCAGCACAACCGAAAAGAGAATACCAGAACACGTTAGACGAGCTGTAATTGCTTACCGCACTGGGCTCTTCCACTAAAAGCCTACTTCAACAAGTCACAGTAGACACCTTGGGCAGTCAAACCTCCTTCCCTGACATGAACAGAGGGATTAGTGGGAGCCATGGCCAGTACGCATAGCTGTTGCCTTTGCTTCTGCTTGTAGAGGCGAGAATGCCCAACTTTACAACTCAGTGATTTTTCCCATTTCAGGCGCCACCTGCTGAAAACTGTCCCTGCCCTGATAGTACTTCCTACCATTAGGACGGTGGTCTGGACAGCTTTCACCTGTATCCTTAATATACTTGGCCATTAGGTCCTTCTTCATCTAGGCTTTAAAGTGTGATGGACCTGCAGCATCATGTACTTAATATGGCAAAGGTAGACAGACCTTCAGATGTACATGCCGTGGGAGTAGCGATTTGTGGCGGAGGCAATAAGGACCACAGACCTGTTGGTGTTGGAATAACATATTCCTAGCATTGAGTGCTCAACTCCCCTGTTATAGATGGCAGGCTCTAATATTCACTACTTTTAGATATACATAGCACTCGGGAACCCGACTCTTGCTCCTCTCATGAGCAAAAACCTGAGATGTTGTTTACTTTGGAAACAATAAATCCCTGACATCTGTCAGTTTTAAATTCTTCCTCTGTGTAGCTAAGATGCAGGATATGACTACTGTGTTAGTTGTCATTGACTGTTGTGACAAAGTCCCCTGCCTGGCCCTGAGAGGGCCTGCAGGGGCAACTCAGAGGGCTGGGCCCCACCAGTCTCTACCTGATGTGGGACACAGGGCCGGTATGGGGAGGATCCCCTTATTCCTCCCCACAACACCAGGGACCTGTGGCAGCGGACTGCCACAGTAACTCTATTCCTGCTACTTGCCCTTTAGATCATTATCCATATGTGTCAGATACAGGAAGCGCAGCCCACTTCTATGTGGACCCGTGGACATTGATAAGTAAGAATGAGGAAGTCATGATTACCTGCTGATCTGCAGCATTTTTGTTCCCACGGCCTCTGCATCCCACAAGCCGAGTTCAGCACAGTTTCTGGCATCAGCATCACTCCCAGACAGGCACAGCAAGCGTGATCCAAAGCGTTTGCTCATAACAAAAAATCCCAAGATTACAGACTGGTCTGCTGAAGGCTTGGTTCACGGGATGGTACGCACAGCAGGGAAAATGGGGAAGCACTTGATTGTTCCCTGCACAACCATTCCCAATCAAAGAGCAAATTTCAATCACAAGTGCAACCCATATAGCAGAGCCCGACCTCGGTGGGAGGATTCAGGGGTTTATAAAAGGCTGTGGAAGATGTTAGTGAGTGTTAGTATTTGTAGTAGTGGAGGGGCAAGCTGGAGAGAGAGTTGAAGATGCAGGAAAAGGAGCTGAGGGGAGAGCTGAACGTGCAGGTGGAGCTGGGATGGTGAGAAATGTATTTGCGGGAGATGATTGGCAGAGAGGTAAAGGACAGAAGGAGGTGTGGAAAGAGCTGAAGATGCTGGAGGCAGAGGAGGGTGAGGCGGGAGCAGGCGATGGTGGAGGAGCAAAAATAGATTAGACAGGAAGGTGATATGAGGGAAGGTGGAGACAACAAAGGAGGGAGACCAGATATAGGAGGAAAATATCAAGGACCAAGAGAGATACTAAACGAAGAGCAGGGTTGTTGCTAGGTCTGGAAAAGATCTGGGGATACACTAATGTTGAGCTGTCAGGACTCTAGGGTAGCTAGCCTTTTCTTTGTAGTCCCTGAGTTTCTATCCAGGGCTACAACCAAAAGACCCGTGACTATAACCTCCTCACCCCTGCCCCTGTAGCAACGCCTCTGAGCAAAGGGTCGGAACAGAGGTTTCCCTGGGGTCACAGGGCCATTAACGGCCAGACTAACAGTTGTTTGAGAGGCCTAGAAAGAGGAACACGTTTGTTGTGAAGCAGCCCAGTTAGCCAACCGATAGCTCCAGGGTCGGAGCCTCGAGACAGGGCGGGTGCTCAGAGGAGGAGGTCCAGCACATGTTCACTGCCCTGTCCACTTTGCCTACCTGACCTCTGAAAGATATTTTGAACCTTACTGAGACAAATCTGGCAACTTCAGCAAGAGTGCTGAAAGACTTGCCAATTTGGAACATATTCCAATCAAACCGAGCCATGCACAAAAAAAGAGAGTGACACCGGGGAAAGATCGAGAGACTTTTGGGATGCACTTTCTGGAGCAAGAAGATTTTCTTTGTGTTTGTTTGCCTTCTGGACCTGTATGTTTCTTGCCCAAACCTTTGTGTAAAATCGTTAATAAAAAACCTTTTAGACTAGGCATATGAGTTGTCTTCTTTCTGAAGTCCACCTGGTTTTGTGACTCTGACTTGTCTGGACCATTTTGTCCCTGAACTTTTAATGGCCTCCCCATTACACTGTTCTGCCCTGCTGCGTCATCCACGAGTATGACTTCTCTCTTGAAAGTTCCCTGTCTCCCCATGCCGTACACTCCGGGGCTTTCCGCCACAATCAGTATTTGTTTCTGGTCCCTACCCTAATGCCCTGTTTCCTTATGGGTCCAAGCCAAACCCCATGACTGTTGTCTAAATTAACATCTCCCTCGCCTACCTGGTCCAAAACGCTCCCTTGCCTGCTGATAATCAGAAATGTTGTCGCCATAACCTATGTCTGTGCCCATTAACCCAGGTGACGACACAACACGGTCAGACCTCTCTGCCTGTTCTTTTTGACCCAGTGGCCCTCACTACTTGATTGGCGACTTCAGAAAAAGTGGTGGAATCAGATTGGTGGCTTTTTCTATAGCCACTGTCCCACACTGCTGAATTCCAAACGTTGTGGTAAGTTGGAGACGAAACTTCCAATTTACCACTGTAAGTCTTCTCTCCACTTTATCACCACAAAATGGAGAAATAGTAGTTGGAGCACTTACATTACAGAATAATTCCCCCAAACCCTCCTTGGAGTAATCAAGTTTAGGGCTATAGCTTGGGAAATACTGTCAACTTGTAATGAGACCCAATGTCCTCCATCTTACCTGGTTCGTAGGAAGCATGATGTTTGGGGCTTTAGTACTATTGGTCAACTCTTGTGAAGGCATCATAAACAAAGACACAAACAACAAATTCAAAGTTCAAACAAAAGACGTTTATTAACTTAAATGTCAGGATGGTGTAAGGCTTAACTTGCCATATGCTAAGGTGGGATTTCCCTACCTAAAGAAACTAAGGATAGTCTGAGTCAGTAAGTTCAAATTAAGGGGGTAATTCATAGAATTCAGCGCACAAGTGGCGCACGCGGCTGGTGCACAGTGTGCGTGTGCGGCAGTCTGCGTGAGCCGCGTGCGCCAAAATCCATTTCCGTGCACAGCGTATTCATGGATTTTAACATCCAAAACCAGCCATGGCGCAGAGTGGCGCAGCGACCCTGCAGCAGCGCCAGTAACCCCTCCCCGTGCACCATGAACAACGCACAAATCCCGTACATGGCGCACAGGACAGTGGACTAGCATACAGCCCCCCAACCACGAAAAAGTCCGTAAAAATCCCTGCGCACCCCTCCGAATACACGTACTGCGCTGCGTGAGAAGTATTACGCGCGATTGGCCCTGTGCGAGCGAGGTACGTGTATTTCTGGGGTGTGCGGGAAGTTTCACACACGATTGGCCCTCTGCGAGCAGGGTACGTGTATTTCGGGGGTGCGTGGGAAGTTTCATACGCGATTGGCCCTCTGCGAGCGGGGTACGTGTATTTCTGGGGTGCGTGGGAAGTTTCACACGCGATTGGCCCTGTGCGAGCGGGGTAGGTGTATTTCGGGGTGCCCCACCGAATTGGCAGTGTGTGTCCTTCCAGGTGTACCCTCTCCCCCCTCCCCAGGGCCTGCAGTCAGACCCCAACACAGGGGTACACACTGCACCCCTGGCCATGCCCCACGGGCAGCCCATCCACCCTGCTGAAGCCCCCCAGCCAGCCCACATGTCACCATGCACAAGTGAGCACTGACTTATGTCCCCCAGCACCCCCATCCACCCAGCATTGAGGGGCACCTGCCAGCAGGCCCAGACTCATGTCTCCCAGCACCCCATCTACCCAGCATTGAGGGACACCTGCCAGCAGGCCCCAACTCATGTCCCCCAGCACTCCATCCACCCAGCATTGAGGGGCACCTGTCAGCAGGCCCCGACTCATGTCCCCCAGCACCCCCATCCACCCAGCATTGAGGGGCACCTGCCATCAGGCCCCGACTCATGTCCCCCAGCACCCCATCCACCCAGCATTGAGGGGCACCTGCCAGCAGGCCCCGACTCATGTCCCCCAGCACCCCATCCACCCAGCATTGAGGGGAACCTGCCAGCAGGCCCAGACTCATGTCCCCCTGCAACACGAAAGGAAGCTGTACAATCATGGCCCTCATGTGCACCACAATTCCACAGCACGCCACCCCAGTCTTGACATGCAATGATTTCACCAATCCACCACGCACCGACATGCTTATGTTACGACACAAATCAAAAGTCAACCATGTACATCAACACATGTTGGTCACACACACACACTGTTTGCCATAGATTGTACAAAACCACAATTTGACATGCATGAACCCAATGAGCGAATCCCACACATGGAATTAAAGTATCAAAAAGTATTATTAACAAATCAATGTAATGAAATGAAAGTTAAAAAAAATAATACAAAAATGAAATTAAATGCATGTCCAAAAATATGAAAAATGAAATGTAGATACAATCCAAATAAATCCAGATGAAAAATGGTCCAAAATCATTATCCACCAAAACAAATCCAAATGAAACATAAAAATGAAAATCCATTTCCCCATGGTGAAAATGCACACATAAATCCAAAGTTCAACTATGTACAATCAATTTTGAAAGGGTCCATGAGCCCAACGAAAGAAATGAAACCTATCAAATGCCATATCATATCATATCTAAAAAAACTACCTAAGAAAAGAACTATATACAAAAGTGTGGGGCATAGTCTAATCGCCCCAAAAGAAATGAAAACGAAAAGGAAACTAACACTAAAAACTATTTACAATGGCAGCAGGCTAGTCCGAAGGCTCACTTTCCGATGTCCCGGGCAAGGGCATCATCGAACTCCTAGTCAATGTCCTGGAGGCGGTCCTCTTCCATGGCCCCGAGGGTTCGCAGGGACGATGCCATGTTGGACTCCAACTCCCTGCACATAGCCTCGAGGCACTCGGCCCGCCTCAGTGCCCTGCGCATGGAGTTCTCCGCCCTGACCATTGTGAGCCGTGCCTCTTATGCCCGCCGCCGCTCCGCATCTATACGCTGGCCCAACCGCAGCCACACGGAAGACACACCCATTCCAGGGTCGTCCTGCCCTCTGGCCGATGCCTGCCCCTCTGATGTTGATGGCCCCGAGCCATCATTGCTCCCACCTAGCGCCTGCTGCTGCTTCTGCTGTCCATGTGCCCTGTCAGATGATGCCTGCACATCCTCCATCTGCTGGTCTCCAGTTGTTGTGGTGTCCACCCCTGCTGGACCGCCGACTCCCGACTGTGGCAGGGATGGGATCTCCACCAAGCTGGCTGTGTTGGTCAGGCCAGGTCCAGAGGGGGCCCTGGTGGAATCTGGGACGGAAGACGGCAGGGAGAACGACTGGCGCATAGTCTCCACAGAGGAGGAGAGGTCCGCCAGAGTGCGCGACACATGTAGGAACCCACCAACCAGGGCCCCTCACAACAGTGCCACGCCGCGACGCTGCTCTTCATGATGGCGTGCGTGCTCCCCCCAGGAAGCATGCACGTCATCACAAATGTCACGCGTGCGCAACGCAACACCGATCAGGACGGACCCCATATGGTCATGGGACCCCTCGTCCGCAGGTAGTGGAGAGGCAGATGACGTGAGCCTCCCCCCTACCAGCGAACGGGCCTGGGACAGGGCATCCCTGCTTGTGCATGGTGGTGCAGTCACATGGTCAAGGATAGCGACATGCACAGGCCCCTCTGTGGTGACCTGTGCTGCCTCCTGACCCTGGCCCTGGACTGCACCACTTGCACCAGTGGTAATACCCCCACCAGGCCCCATGTGCGGCTCAGTAGCGGGCTCCTCCTCCTCTGTGGAGACCACCAACCTGGATGTCTCTGCACCGTCTTCTGCCATTGCAAGCCCCTGTGGTGCCTCACCCGGCCCTTCCGCTACAGCTGTAGTGGCAGACGCGGCACCAGTCCCCTCGCTCCCGGATGATGGCAATTCCTGGGAGGGTGGCTGGGCCTTTCGTCGCCGCTGCTGGAGGCATCCCTGTCGCTTGGCTCCAGAGCACCGTCTCCGCCCTCTTCTTCACTCGACGCTGCGTAGAGGGAGACATAGAACACAAGCATAAGGGTACAGTACAATACTCCCCTAGACAGGAAGCAATAACACATAAGTGGCACTGTCAAATGTCACTTCCATCCTGTCCCTCCACAACACATGGGTGAATGCACGCGACACACATGCAGAAACGGGCACGGTGCCTGCAATCAACATCAGCATCCATGTACAAGGGCATCTTTTAACCAAAATGTTGCCTTAAAACTCACATGCATCATGGCTCATACTGATCCCATGCACACACATCACCGGAGGGTCATGCATCATGGCTTGTACACCACAGACACAGTGGATACAACAGTGACCGCACTGCATGAGTGAATCTACACATCATCACGGACATGTGTCATGCATCCATGGCGTTTCAAAGTCACACACACACTTCTCACACACACACACATGTGCACCATACATGTACATGAGAGCAGCACCCATCCCTCACCCCCTCCATGTCCAAGAACAGAGACTGGCATGCATTCATGTGTGCATTCCGCATACTGCTCCCATGTTGCATTGGAACACATGCACCATCCATGTGGTTCACACATTACTGGTCTCACATGCATGACCATGATGTCCCTGCACACACACACACACATCCATACATGGCCTATGTCACACATACAGGCAAGTATCAGACTACCAGCACACTGCAACATGCCCTGTCTTATACAGCAATGCTTGGCCACTTACCGCTCAACTCCAGACGGGTCTGCCTCCGAAGGATCTGGGCGTGGAGCGCTGGGCCTACGCGTTCCAGGACCCTCATCTGGATGTTGCTTATACTGACCCGGCACCCCTCTGCATCCTCTGCCTTCACGAGGCGCCTTTGTTACACCATCCACTGGTCACCTTACGCACACGAATACCCGTGCAGTCACTAAGCCCTCCATCTCAGGTCCTGTTCTGCCTTCCCCTTCTGACCTCATGTCCTCACTACCTTAAGCAGCATGGCAGCGACGCACACGAGGGCATCTAACGCGCTATGGTCATATTCACCCATTGCAACGTTGGCAGCTGCCCTGGCGTCTTGGAGACAGTCGACGGAGACGCCGGCTTTTTCCTTTGCTTCGTCACGCCCTCAGGAAGACCCGGCAGCGTTTTGAAAACTTGGGTCATGTGACAAGGAAACGTGCTACATCATCGGTCACGTGATGGGTCATGTGACACTCTGAGGCCCCTTTAAAACCGGAGAGGTAACGCTCATTCAGTGCTTCGCAGCTGATCCAGTCAGGCACTGTTCGGCGTCTTCCTGTCTCCACATCTTGAACCTGGACTACGGACTGTTCTTCTTGGATTCCTCTGTCAAGCCCTTGGATACTGTTTGCTCTGCTGTTTCAGGACCTTTGAACTGTATTTTTGGATTCCTTTGGATTACCCCCTAGTTATGACGAACTTGGCTGGCTTTTGACCTTGGAACTCTTAACGGACTGTTTTCGGACTTCCTCGTCTGTTACCTTTTGGAGTACCCTTTCCATTCAGGTCTTGCAGTGCCTATTTCTACAACAATCTACGCCTACCCGCTGCAGCTTGCTACACTCTGCAGCCACACGGAACACCTCCATTCTCATCTTTGTTCTTCCTGTCCCCAGACCCTTGGTAAGCCCCTTGATATTTGTTACCTCGCTATTCAGTGTATTGTTTGCCATTGTACTGACCCATTGCTTGCTTTACAGTGGTCGAGGGGTCAACGGTGTTCCTGGTTCCTGGCGTTCTTCGGCACTCAAACAACCTGCGGCCTAAAGGATTGCTCAGGAAGTTATTTGTATCTTTCTGAGTGGAACTTGTGGACAGAGGCCCCATAATCTTCACGACCATCAAGTCATAACAGCCGGGCCTTGTAGAGGGTCCTGGACCTGAAGTCCTCCCACCGCTTCCAGATGTGCTTGATGTCGCGGATTGCCACCCCCTCCGCGTTGATGGCAGCCACTACGTCTTCCCAGATCCCCTCCCATCCTTCCTTGTTGGCGCGTGATGTTCGGAAGAGGGCATCATAATGCCCCAGGACATGCTCCACCAGGACACCAACTTCCTTCTCACTGAAGCTGGTGGCCCTCTGCCTCTCTGGCTGGGGGTCACCAGTGGTCTCAGATGGTGTTTGCCCCGACATGGCGACCCCCGAGGCAGGCGTGGGTGGGCAACTGGGTCCTGGGACTGGGTTGTGGAGCGATGGTATCCCAGTCGGGAGTCTTCTGTTCCAGCAGGGGTGGACGCAGCAACTGGACCCCTGCAGATGGCAGACGATAAGGCACCAAATAGCAGAACACGTGGGCAGCAGGCAGGCAGGCAGGCAGCAGCAGATGGCTGGTCAGAGCGTGCTCGGGACTCTTGGGGGCAGGAAAATGGCCTTTTGGGCAGGAGTGTGGTCTTCCGTGTATTTTCGCGTGGCCAGCTTGATACAGAGTGATTTGGCACGTGAAAAAAGTGCACGTCAGCGTGAAATCTGAGGAAAGGCCCTAAGCGCAAAAGTGACGTTACGCGCGCGGGCGTTCCCCACAACACGGTTGCATAGTGAATCAGCACGTGAGAAAACTGCACGTCACCGTGATATTGGAGGAAAGGGCCTTGGCGCGTAAGCGCGTGACGTTGCACGTGTGGGCTGCTTTAAAAGGTACGAGTATCATAATATTTTCTTGTACGTGCTTTTTGTGGAGAGCGAGCAGGTGCTTCTTGTACTTCTTGTCAGTTCACACGCGATTACTTCACAACGTTTCCAATTCGTACTCCCTGTTTCCTCAGACTGCGTTCTTTTCTTCTTTTGGCGGGGGTGTTGCCAACGCGCACACACGTGTCTTTTTCAGGTTCTTTTTCAAGGCAGACGGTGAGTCGCGCACGTATTTTCCAACTGTGGTTGCCCCCGTGTGTCGCGTACCCCTTCAGAGGTCATTGTAGGCTGAGTGTAACACGCGTACGCTTATTTATCTGTTTCTGGGTGCCACAGCGTAGTGCGGGTTCATTTTTCTATGCACGTTGTCTACCAGGGGTTGCGTGCACGTGTACTTTTGTTTTTGGGGTGCCTGTGCGTTGTGTGACCCGTCATCTTCCCCCAGGGGTCACAGACAGCCTTGCTAGAGCACTAGGGTACAAATTCCATCTAGTACCCTACCTCTTTCTCCCCAATTGCCCAGGACAATTGTTTACTGCAACTCCCATACGCACAACAACATCAGTGCCATAGTTCGGAGGCGAACAAGTAGTAAGGGAGGCAAAGGTGGCAGATCTCAAAGAGGCGGGAGTGGTGGGCGGGGTAGGGGACGTGGCCAGGATTTGCAGGGTGCCCCTAGAGCCCTGTGTGTGGAGGACCAATCAGGGCCACATATGCCCCCCCCAATGGTTGTGGGAAACGTAGCTGGCACCATCCCAGCTCAGCCCTTGTTGGACCGGCCCATTTTGTCAACTTAACCGGCACAGGATGACTCCCAGGTCACCATGTCTAAGCCACGTGTGGCGGTGAAAGTTGCTGTCACCAGGCCATGTGGATCTGGGGCAGCAATGTCATCTGCTGCCCAAAGTAGCCAGGGTGGGGAGGCTGCAGGGGCAGCTGCAGCTCAATCCACCCCAGCTCCGAGTCTCCCAGCCGGGACAGTGTCGTTCCAGGTCCATCACACCGACGTTGGCCCTGCCACCATCACCCTGCAGCCAATGCCTGCACCAAGACCTTTGGTCAGTGTGCCTTTACAGGCTTCAAGTACCCAGTCCACCTGCACTTCTGCCCCTACTGACCAGAGCGGCGTAAGCCACTCAGGATCCGCACCACCTTACAAGAAGAAGGGTGCTCTTGCACTACAGGCTGAGACCCCAGACACGGCTACACACTCCGGCACGTCAAGGAATACTACCTTCAATGACGCCGAACTTGATGCACTTGTGGTCTATGTGTTGGCACATAGCCGCGAAATGCTGGTGACTGCAGGCTGCAAGACTACGCCTGCTCAACGTAGGGCCCACTGGCAGACCATCGCGGACCACATTAGTCGCTTTGGATTTGTGAGGCGCACAGCTGATGATTGCTACAAGCGGTGGAATGACCTGAAACGCAGAGCAAAGAACAAGCTGGCTTCCAATCATGCCTCTAATCTGGTAACTGGCGGTGGGTCTCCACCAGAGGACGACCAACTCACTGAACATGAGTCTGTTGCTGGAACCTTCATCACAGAGGAACGGATCCTAGGCGTGGGAGACCCACCATATTATGAAGTATTGTCCGGTGAGTGCCCATGCATGTGTGTGTAATCCATGTGTATGTTGCTTGGGTGATGTGTTATGATTCAGTGCCAGGTGAGGGTGTGTACCCATGAGTGGTATGGGTCACCCATGTGCTTCATCTAAACCAGTCACCGGCCTTGCATTTGGGTATGGCAGTATCCCTTCTGACCACAGTGGCCAATTAGCACCACATTACTGCAGTTGCCCTTGAAATGTCATCTTGCAACAACAATGTTCGGAATTTTCAGTGTTCATTCAGCCCGATTTTTTCAATAATCCCATTTTTGCAACACATTTTTCTGCCCTAATGCCACATATATGACATGCTTCTGTCAGAGATTACACCCCACAATGTCCCACATTTATTACCATGTTATGGGAATGATTTGACCATTCAGGCTGATTGAGTAAGTGCCTGCTCACATCAATTTTTGTGGCCTGTTTGAATGTGGAACATGATTGTTGTTTCCTGTCATGTTGAAGTGACCAACCATTGATGCATCCATCTGCCTGCCATCACTGTATAATTGTACACTGGATGTGTTGCAGTGTGTGGCACATGATTGTTTTGTCACACTATTTTGCATTTTTCATCTCATGTCCATCTCACATGGATGGGTGACAATACTCATTGACTAACATATGGCAGTACTTGTCAAATGTACCATGGCTATGCTACGTGCCATCTGTGTGCTGGCATGTGTTATGTATGTGTATTGGACATGCCACTCACAGGCTAATGTGTGATGCCAGTGCTATCCAGCGTGCAGCAAATGTGTTGCTTTTCCATCTTGGAGTCCTCAGTGTCTGCTTTTTGCCTCCCCTTCCAACTCATTGACAGTGGATGCATGCCAGGGTTATAGTCATGTGGGACATGTGTAATTCATGTACTGGATCTCTGGCTTGTCAGGTCTATGTGTGTGCTATGGTGCTCATGCCTGTTTCCATTTGTTGTCTTTCATGTTTTTGCAGGTGATGCTGTTGAGGTGGAGGAGATGGTGCAGACCCAGGAGGAATCTCGGCCACAACCGGGCACCAGTGGAGGACGTGGGGTGGTGGTGGGTGAAAACCCAATCCTCCTGCAGACCAAACTGTCCACGGGTATCTCTGGGTGCACCTCCCCAGACCTCTATGATTCAGGTGCTGAATCGGAGTGTGAGACATATGTGGCATCGCAGGTGAGTGTTACTGGGAGGGATGCTGTTCTGACCAACCCACCTGCACCAGGGGGAGACCCCTCTATGGGGATTTCAGTGTTGGTAAATCCGCCTTTGGCGGTTACGGATGCAGGGTCACACTCAACATCTGATCCTCTTCCTGGGCCAGCAGATAAGAGGGGGAATGCAGTCCTGCAGCCTCAGGCAGTGCCAGCACAGCAAGGTGCAGATCGCCTTGCCCCAAACAGGTGTGGTGCCCGCCGACGCGGTGGCCGTACGCCACCAGGCAATACTGTATGGGAAAACTCCATCTACAGTATAGCAGCACAAAAGGGAGCATCGGTTGAAATGATGGCTCAGGCAGTGGAGAGGGTGGCCACTTCCATTCTCCCCCCTGAAAGGCAGATGGAGCCACAACAGCAGGCAACAGACTCCATTTGCCAATCACACATGGAAGACATGTTGGCGTCAAACAGGGACCGACCGACGGGCGGCACTGGAGACTCTGCGCAAAGCCATATCTGTAGAGTCACAGGGCCACAGGGAAGCCCTGAGGTTAGAACTCCATTTCCTCAGGGAGTCTCTGGGTGAACTTGAGGCTTCCCGAAATTTTGGTCACAACAGCAGCTGGAGCAGCTCACACGTTCACTCTCAGCTGAGCTCCAGGCAACATGTGAGGAGATCCGGGCATCACGCGAGGCCATGCATGCAGAAATGCAGGCAACCCGTGAGGTGCTGCATGGGGATCTCCGTCCTATCATCCTCCAGAACCAGACCTTCCAGACCTGCATGCTTGCTGCCATTGAGGACCATACCAGGGCTTTGTGTGGGCTGCCTCCCATAGCACAGCCACCTCCTCATGTAGCAGCAGAGGGTGAAGAGAGCGACAGCAGTTCTCCCACATTAGCATAGCCGTGCAGGCCATGAGTCCATGAAGGTATATTATTTTTTCGCAAAATCCACCTGGTGGGTGTTGGGGTGCACCCTCTCCTCGAACCTCCTGGATGGCCCTCAACCCCCCCCCCCCCCCCCCCGGTCCACACATGGCCATTTTTGATTTTTGTATTTTTTTTTTTTAAAAAAAAGGTTTTTCCAGTGTTGCCTTGTGTGGCTCCCGTGGGCATCCACTGTGTATTCCAGCTGGGCACATGCAGGCTTGTCCTGTCTTTTGGTTAGATGCTTGGGTTCCTGACACAGACACCCCTCCTGCTTCCCCTTTCCATGGGCTTGCAAAGGGTGTGACCAAGTGACAGTGACTTACACAGTGACATTGGGCTGTCATGAGCTGTGTGGGCAGTCTTTAGTCAAAACTGTGTGGACATCCCTAGTGGGGATTGTTGTTGGATTGAACACTGCATGGTGTATTGATATGTGCTTGTGCATCCATGCCTTTCTCCTTATTCACATGTACCTTCTTCATGCCTTCACAAGGCCGTCTCCTTTGCAGATGCAGTTCATGTTGTATGCAGTACACTGACACATTTTCCTGACAGCAACACTCTGCAGTTGGAAGGGTCGATGTGCTGGCCTATTCAGGTTGTAAGACTTGCACTATTTTGATTTTGTACTGTCATATTTTGCCACTGTTTTATCCTGTGTTGCTGTATTGTGTTGCTGGTAAGTATGTGTTCATGTGTGCTGTTTCTTATTGATTACTGGGAGCATATTGTCTGTGGCCTGTTTACATTTGGGACAGTGCACTTTGTGACACTTGTGTCATGTGTTATGCATTCATTTGGTTGCTTTCACATTGCATGCCATGCCATGCCATGGTGTGTTGGGTAGCTGAGATTGGGAGGGGTTGGGTGACATGGCACTATTTTCATGTTGTATTTTGCAAGGGGGTAGTCATTCATGCAGCATGAATGTGTGTCTTTTTGTCACACAGCATTGGTTGTATTTAAGTAGGTAGGGATGCACACAATGTAACACTTCCAGGTGTCCAATCTCAGGCTGGTATGGTTGTGACAGTTGACTGTCCCTTATGTCATCATCATTGATTGTCAGCTGGTATGTGCCAGGGCTGTGTGCACTCCACAGGGGTGTGATTTTAGGTGGAGTAATTAGCCACCATCTGTGTACGGGCTGCCTCACCATGTGCCCTTTCACCTCCCATGCGCAGCGGCCGTGCATGTGGTTGGGGATGTGGGGGCACCACCATGTTCACCTGCAGGCCCCGGCGGGTTGCAACGTTGTGCAGGACACATACTGCCACTATGATCCTGCACACTACTGGGGGCGCGTATAGCAGCTGCCCACCAGAGCGGTCAAGGGAGCGAATGCGTGACTTGAGCACTCCGGATGTGCGCTCCACTATGCCCCGGGTTGCAATATGGGCTGTGTTGTATCTTACCTCAGGTGGTGTATTGGGGTTCCGAATTGGACTGGGGAGGTGATGATGGGTATCATTAGTGGGGTTGTCACATTACTCAGTATCTGACATACATGCATTTGCACAGGCATTCATACTCACCAAGCAGCCATGTATCGCCATGCCGCCCAGCTTCTAGGTCCCGGTTTAGGGGTGACATTCTGAAAATGAAACTATCATGGGTGGACCCTGGATAGTTGCCATATACTGAGGCGATGATTCCCTTGGCATCACATACTACCTGCACGTTGATGGAATGCCAGTGCTTGCGGTTTATATAGATGTGCTCAATTGCCCTGGGTGGACGTAGAGCCACATGGGTGCAATCAATGGCACCTAGCACTTTAGGGAAGTGTGCCACCCAGTAAAAGTCCTGGACGGCAGCCTGCCTTTCTGCAGGTGTTCTGGGCATATATATGTGCCTGCGGACTGATGGGCGTGCAGTCATGATGGCCAACACCTGGTGTAGGCAGCATGACTGCGTGGCCTGTGACACCCCCCCCTCCCACTATGGCACTTGTCCGCTGAAATGAACCAGTGGCCAAGAAGTGCAGCACATTAAGCACCTTTTCCAAGGGGCGCAGTGCTTGGGAGCACAGGGTGGGTGAAGTAAGGTCATGGTCATCCTCCCACTCACTCACCAGGTCGAGTATTATGTGTGGTGGAAACCTGTACCTCCCATACACCTGGTCATCAGGCATCCCAAAAAGGCTGGTCCCGGATGTAAAAATTCTGGGCCTGGCTATCCTCCTCCTCCTCCTCCTCCTCCTCCTGCGGTGTCCCACGACCACTGCTGCGAGGAACGGTATATTCATCGTAGTGTCTGAGCTTGTTTGTTGTTTGCGCGCACTTTTATGCTGCGCAGGGCCACCTACGCCTGCTTCCTGCTGGTGTACGTGTTTCCAGATTAGCACGTCTTGTTTGGCACATGCGTTTCCCCTGTTCGATTCCATGAATACGTGTTGTAGGCGCGCGTGTGGGCGTTCCGCGCATTTACCTCCTGTACTTCCCCCGTAACGCCCACATTTTCACGCGTTGTTCCCCATTCCGGGTGTTACGCCCCGCGTTCAGCCCACTTTTATTGTGTGCGCTGCGCTATGTGTGCTTTCACTGTGCCCGTAGCGCACGGCATTTGATGACGCCGATTTTAGCGCACATCCCAGGATTTACACACGCACGAACTTCCATGAATCGATTTGCGTGACTTTTGCACGCTTGTGCTGCGATTTTCGCGCTTGCGCTGCGATTCGCACGCTTGCGCTGCGATTTTCGGCGCACATTAATTCCATGAATCAGCCTGTAGGTCTGTGTCCAAAACCTATACTTGTCCTCACAACTATAGCTAAATAATGTGTAGGGATGTCAACAACAAATGAAGTAGTGTTATTTTCTAAAATAAAGTTCAGAGCTTCTTCCAGCTGTTGGCTTACTTTTCAGCCACCCTTCCTCAAAGCATTTCCACAAAGTCTTGGGCGTTCCCTTCCCCAAGAAGACAACACAGTTCCAAAAGGACCTTGGGGTTCCCTTACCCAAGGCAACAACAAATTTCAGTCTTAGGTTTCCCTTTCCCAAGACATCAGCGTGTTCAGCTTGTCAACTCGCACTCAGTCTCAGTCTCTTAATACTCAAAACCAATTCCAGATCAACTTTACACTCCTTCTGATTCCTTAATAGTTTACACAGATTGCTTTTTTCTGTCTTCACTTCAGCAATCTCTTTCATAAGTGACGATTTGTTATCTGTATTTTCCTTGGCTTTCACAGACGGGGTATCCTCGATCAAGGCGCAGTTGTCGGACCACACGGTCCACCAATTAAAGGTCATGTAACCGATAACCCTAGGCTTTCTTGCCCACACAGGTTTCTTGTCACTGCACCTGTGTTCTGGTTCGCATTCACTTTGGTTTCTCCTTGCCAGTCTCTTGGCTTTACCACAGTGTGTTCTTTCATACAATTAACTCCGTGGTGCTCACTTTCCTTTACCACATTACTTTCATACTGTTCTGTAATGTTCATTACTTGCTTTTATTCCATAAGATGCATTCGTTATCTTTCAGTATTTATTCTGCGTGCTTCACACATGCTTGTATTCCACTCGTAGGCTTATCAAAGATTTCCTTTTGTTCGGTATTCAATAATGCTTAAGGGTATCAGGTAATTGCATCTAATGGATTACCATCGAATGCCTTTCCATCGAAAAGATTGCATTGAAAAAATATGAATCGAATGTATGTTTTTTAAAGGTAAAAGATTTTGTTTAATTTTACTGGGTTTCAAAGGGTAAAAAACGGAGGGGTTGGGTAGGGCCCCCTGCCCCCTCAATAAAATGCTATTTTTTTTAATGGGATGGTCCGTCGATGGTAAAAATTTGATACAATGGCCATAAACCATGCTTAAGTTATGTTCTTTCGATTATAGTTCAACTTGCTCATATTGTTCAAGGCAACCCCTCACTTTGGGTTCACTTGTAATGGCACATCAATTTCTTTTAATCTGACAATCACATTTGCTCTGTAGTAGCCCCAGGACCGCACCGGTACAAGTGTTCCCTTTGACTCACTCACCGGTCCTTGGCGGCTCCTCTGGGTTTCTTCTCTTCTCACTCTCTGCTCTGCGCACACGTCTCTGCAGCATTGCGAGCCCTGCTACCATTTCTGAAATCTCACTGTGGTTTGACATCACTGGCGGACGCTGCCGGTAGCTTGCAGCACTGGGGTCTCTTCCGTGCCCCAAAGCTCTGGCTGTGGGCTCTACAGCTTTGACCCTCTCACAGCCCACGTGGGCCACAGCGTCGCAGTCTCTCGTTGATAACTGCTAGTGACCTGGCCTCCAGGCAGGACCACCTTCGGCTGCCTCCTTCTTGACAGGATTTCTCTCCTTGCAAGCCTGCACCTCCCACCCCGGCTTCTGTCCTGTTGGTCTCCCCCTCCTGACTGTCGGCTCCACCTTTTATGCACCTGTAACCTATTCAAAGGTTGCAGGTGTTAGATTTCCCTGACCATATTTACTGGTGGTTCCTGTACATGCTTGACCCTCACAACAGTCTTCAGGCCTCTTCCTCATCTCAGTACCAGAGTGGTGTATTTGCATGGTAGTGTGTACCACTCCTAGTCGCCTCTTCCTCGTCCCAGTACTAGAGTGGTCTGACTGAGGGAAATGAAAGGAAGTGATTGGCAACAACCTATAAAGGCACAGGGAGTGTAAGGTTTGTTAGAAAAGGGGGGATGTATATATTAGTTAAGCGGAGCATAGCCATGAACTGGAAAAATCCTAACGAACCTAGTATCGTTGGATGGTGGCGAGAACTAGATAAATGGATTAAAGCAGAAACAGGGGCATGGGAGAAGGCATTGAGGGGACAAAAAGAGAAGCAAGCCTGGACATCCAGCGATGGATAACCCTAACTGTAACATTGCTGCATATGAGAGAAATGGAGAAAGAATTCAACAGACATTGGCGGAGGATGATCCAACATGCTAAAAGATGTTTATTGATAGGATCGGGATGAAGGGGGGTGGGGGAGTGGTAGTATAGGATTGTTGGAATATGTATGCCTTCACAGATACGAACAAGGGATTCATTACTTGTATTATTTGTTGGATAAAATTCAATAAAAATTGTTTTTTTTTTAAAAAAAGGAAAAGGTGGATACCATGTCTTGCCTGCAGACATCCTCTCGCCAATCCTAAAGGACACTCCAACGAGGTGATCCTCCCTCGCATCTCCACCACCAGTCTCAGGATCCAAAAACAATGGCCGTTCCCTGGCCACCTGAGAAAGGGAGTAGGTGTGCGAATGCTGTTTCCTCCACTCTCTAGTGCTACTTGGCAAATCTTCCATCTGATGCATAGCTTCCTCGTCTCCCACTTAGGTTGGAGGGTGAGGGGGGGGAAATACTGTGAGCTCAGATTCGGTGTGAACAACTGAGACGAGAATAGTTGTAAATGCCTTGCACAGTGGTTAAAGTAATGTTTCTCAAACATCAGGCTCATCAGCTAGACACGTTTTGCATTAAGGCAGGTCTCTATGGTTATTTACCCTCCCAATAAGATGTATGGCAAAGGTTTTTTTCTAAGATGATGACATGGGGTTGATTGGTCACCACCCAGGACATGATCTGCAGATGTCGATGTGATGGGCAACTGCGTGGTTCACTGATCTTTGCGCACTGTTCAATTAGACATTATGGCATTGACATTCGAGGATGGATTCACATAGCAAAGCATGAAGCGCATGACAAACTGTCTGACTACACTCACTCTCAACCATTTCCTCTCTACACACCACCCCCACATCACTCAGCAATGTTGTAATGGCATGCTGTTCAACATGTTTGTTTGGTTGACATGCAACCCCATTGAAGTGACGAGAGATGGCACATACTCTGTTCATCTGTGTCTACATTTTGTACTCCAGACCTTGCCTTGGATGACTCCACTGGCGACCATGTCTTCGAGTTTGTTGTATTCACTTGAAGACTATGAACCAGTGCTAGTTGCTGAGATGCAACTGCAGGGGGAGGACAGGCACCTTTTGGCTTTAGCGGCAAGTGCAATCTAGTGACCCACCCATGATGGAGGGGCCACGAACAGCACCCAAATTGTATATTTGACGTTCAAAATGTATTTGTAAAGCAAACGCCACAATGAGACGCAACTCCCGACCTTCTGCCTATAAAGTCCAAAAAATAGACTAGTCCTCAGGGCTGTACTTGGATCAAATTACACTGCAGCAAAGAGTTTGCGTGTATCTCCCACTCTCACCCACTATTTGTTTTGAATATCTTTTCATGGTGCTAGCTTACAAAGACCCAAAACATCAATCATTGTTGAATCGGGTGATATCTGGGGACTATGAAAACCCCATAATAGCGCCAGTGTACTGCAGCACTGCAAGCTGAACCATCCCCAAAACACAGGGCGGCACAGAAAGGGACCGTTTTTTTGATTTTTACATTGCACTTAGTTCTTACTGTGCTCTCTGTTTTATGCACACCCACTGTTGCTAGATAAGTGGACTGAGGTACACGTGGATAAGGTAATTTTCTCAGGATCACATATCGTGTAGGGGAGCTTTCAATTTGATGTGGTTCTTCTTAGCAATCGAGACCACACAATGAATTCTTAGACAGAAAGTTCTACCATGTCTCAGATTCTATTGCTTCTTCCCACACAATGTGTTTTGCTGCAGAGAAGAAATGAGGAGACGCACATTTCCAATTAAATGCCACAACACCTCTTCTCTTGAATTGCCCACGTCTCAATGGAGGCCACAGCAACAGCGCTTGATGCAGATTTCAGCACTACCAAAACATACATACAGGAAAATGACAATAAGAGGTGGACAGACTTAAAAAAAAAAGACATCAGTAATGCAGAGAAGGTCTTACTGTAATGACCAGAGCATGGGAGCAATTTAAAGAAAATCTTCGGGGTGACTGGCCCTTAGTAATGACTAGCATGTGTGTGGAGTTGGTGGATGGGAAGGCCCAAATGGTTTGTGGTGAAGGTACAGATCATACGTTGGTCAGTGGGGTCTGACTTTCACCCCAGACCCTAAAGATAGCCTACACCATTGGTTGTGCTAATTAAATGTGCCACAATCGAAAGGGTAATGAAAATCTCTGGGGCACAAATGATGGGCAGACATCTGTCTCTGAGATATGCCTCCGTGGGTGCCCTAGTCCCTAGGCTGTATGGTATGGGCTGCTCCTGTGGCCAGATTGCAGACCCGAGACTGTGCTTTTTCAGAAACTGCATGTGCTGCTTGGGCTTTTCTCCTCTTCACTTTGGAGAAGCACATACAGAAGCCCGACCGCCTCGCAACATGTCCCTCATTTCAGTAGTGGGAGCAGTGGTTTGTGCCAGGAAATGTTTGAGGGGGAGGGTGAAACACTGGTCTTTACCATTACAACTAATTTGCAAAATTCTGGTAACATAGGAACTGTACAAGTCAGAAACACCTGCATCACTCTTCCAAACATCTGTCTGCTGCTTTAACCGTCTCCTCTCACATGTGCTCCCACCTCTCTCCCTGGCCACTTGCTCTGCATAACATCGCTCAGAAAGTTAAGCACTCTCCTTTGACATCTGTGTTCAGCCTTAAAGACATTGGTATTATTCCTGGCAGGGTAGCCTGAGGCCCTCTACCATAAGGGACGGTTATTGAGAAAGAGGCTTTGGCAGAAGGCCCTGATATTTATGCTTTGAACTGTATCCTCGTGGCAGAGAAGCCAGGGTGTGTGTGAAGCTCGAATGTGCCATCTTGCCTAGTGCTGAAAACGTGGGGAAGGAAAGCCAACTGTTCAATTATCCTGACAAATTATTTCTTGAAGACTTTTCTTTATGCATACATTACTGTCCCACACCATTTGTATTTAGAAGTAAGGATTGGCAATAGGTTTATTAGTTGAGGCCCTTTTATTTTGACAGAGACTCCACTAGGACTGCGTTATTGTTTGATGGTCGTAGCTTGCTCCCATCCTTAGATTTAGGCTTGGATAGGCGTTCAACCAACCCATTGAAGTTCAATAAACATCCATGAACTGTGATCACTTGTGTCTGTCTTCACTGTTTGATACCATGCCATCCTTACAGTGCACAAACGCTGCAGCATTCAGTGAGAAAACCAGGACTGGCTCGAGGTGTTCCCCTTGACAAAGGGTTACTTTGTAGGTACTAAGGGCCTCATCATGAGACTGAGCTGGGGGTAAACACGCCATATTCGTGTTTGGGCAGACCCTTAAATGCAGCAGTAATGGCATTACCGCCGCATTTAAGGGCTACCGCCCAACTCGAGATGAAGCCCTAAATATTTAAAAGCGACGTGTATTATTTGTTGATTAGTGGTGCAAGCAGAGGTTCCATGGGCTAAATGCTGCATGTTTATACTTCGACAGATACAGTTTGCAAACGTGTGTGTTACCTTCTTTCTCTACAGCCCGTCAGGTTCTTTAGGGACCATTGAGTGATATTCCTTCCTAATGTCCAACTATTATTGATGGCAATCTACCCTCAAACACCTGTTTGCCTGCATGTAGTTACCGTTATTTAGAGCGACGCAATACTAAATCCGTTGTCAAATACAGATGAAAAATTGCCCATCATTCAAAGACATAAATTGGAACACCATGCTGTCAGTTTCCGTACTAAAGATTTCATTTGTTGTTGTCCCTGAATTTTGCCAATAACCTAATGTTGACCTTGCTTTGAAATGCCACGAAGTATACGACCGTGACTGACCTCTGGAATATAAAACAACGTAAAGCCATTCAGAGACATTGCCACAAACACACCACAGACTTTTTTTTCAATTGGACTTCTCTACAATCACATTGCTGTGAAAAGTGTACAGTTTACTTTTCAGGCAGCTTTTTAATAACAGTGCTGTATATGTACAATTACATGTAATACAAATCCTTAAATTACTGTGTCAACTACTTTCTTTATTTTAGATATATTATTGTAAAAAAGAAAGATTTGGAGATGAACTGAGAAATGCAATGTTTATGTGCATTACTGTGGAGAGTGTCTTCTGAATGTGCATACATGTGTCAAGTGCATTCTTCTGTGGCAGCTACAGGCGTCAACTGCGCGTGATCTTGCTCTGGTTTGTGCTGCCATATCAGACTGTTAGCTCGCCCGTGTGTCTCTGTTAACACAAGATGGCAATGGTGAACAAGGTTGGGTCGCAGTGATAAGTGCATTGACATGTAAGTGATGTTCCGTAGAAAACACTTCTATTACATCACCATGATTTTCGGAGCAAGTGTACTGACTATTTATGGAGAAAACGTGCATGAGGTGCCCATTCCTTTAAAGGCTGAAAAGCCAAGCCAACTGTATGCGGACTGCTCTCTCTAATCTCAGGTTACCTGAATGTCACAATTGATGTTTAAACCATACTAGATGCTATTCAGTTGTACTACACCTAAAGCAAACCGCTTTGTCAGTTTGTTGACTGTTAGATTAGATTCTATTGGCTTCACAAAATATGGCAGAGGAGCCCCAGTACTCTGTTTATTGGGGCATGCATTGATAGTTTAAGGTGTTCTGTTGCAGACTTTAATGCATGCGATGTATTTATGTACATACATTATACCTGTTATGTTTTTGTTTCTTTAAAAGAATCTACACTGATCTTGATCATGTATTTTTTCCTTTGCTAGGGTTGGCTACCACTGGCCCCCATTCTGTACAATTGCACACCTGCATCTTCATGTACTGGCCCCAGCCAGCCAGCTCGGATTCCTGTCCAGGATGATTTACAGACTCAATTCGTATTGGTTTATCACGGTATGTGTGCTGCTGGGGAGGTTATTTGAAAGCGTAGCTGGGAGTGGAAGGTGCCTTCTCGTTGTAAAACGCAATATGTAATATAATGTAATTGGTTTTTTATTACGTGCTTAATACCAAAGAGGTTTCTAAGCGCAGATCTGGGATTTGAACCTGTGTTGCTCTGCATAGTCTTGCTTCCAAGACGAGCGAGTTGCCACTTAGCTCTACTACCCCTGATATGACTCCAATGATGCAAACACCATGAGATACAGCTGAACAAAGTTAACGATACAAAAAGTCTGCAATTCGTGTTTAAAAATATATTCTGAAAATGCAAAACCTATTGAAATGGGAAATGGCTGTGGAATCCGATATAACACATTGTTAAGGATAAGCCCTGCAGCTAAGCAGAGCTTTAGATTTACTGAAATACTCTTTCCCACCTGCAGGCAGTTTCCTTCACTCTTTCTTTCGATTCATTTCAGTTACATGTAACACTCTCGATGTGCATGGTTCCAACATGGAACAATATGTAAAATGGCCAATTCAGTTTCTGTTCACAAAGCATAACGGGCATTCCCCTTCATGTCAAGCCCACATGGGCACAATATTTTTCAGGCCCCTGGTGGTGGACATCTTTTTCTTCCTCCAGTCTCTGTGAAATATATCTCTGTTAGGCAGATTAGAGGTGTGTTTCTCGCATTATGGTATTTTGATTTAGGAAATGTCTGTCTTTGTTTGGGCTTCTCTGTAACACTGCCCGTTCAGATATACGTTTTGATGATCTGAAGTCTATTTTTGAGGGAAATCTCTTCCCCCCCCCCCCATTACAAAGCCATTAGGACTTACAAAAGCCACACTTTGTTTGGTATTTTAGCTGAGTGGTTTGGTGGATGAATAAGTGGCAAGGTCCAAAACGCACTAGAGCTAACCTTGACACTCTAAAAATGTGCAGAACCTTCTGTCTTGTGTCCTTGCAAAACCTGTAAGGGAACTTTGGCAGAAGGAGGCTTTTTTTCTCCTTCTACCAAGCCTCCTCCTGCCAACTCTTCTGGCAGCACTGCACGCTTTTTGAGATACCATGAGCTCTTCTGGCAGTAACGCAGCCGCATCTGTATTCCGTTATCAACCCTATTGCCACCAGAACTTGAGTACTTTCTTATGCTAATTAGGTAGTAGATATACCCTTCCTAATTGTAGTTGGAGAGCTAAACCATGCTGCAGAAGCTGCTGCTCTATAGCAATGTGTGCTGATGGTTGGTAAACGTATGACCACGATAGCTCACGCTTGATCTCTGCGGCCCCATCTGTTATCCAAGTCCCACAGGCAATGTCAAACTGAGATCCCACCAGAAGAACTCCCAGCCTATCGGCCGCGCCTACCCTGATGCTTCCCTCCCCCGCACCTCTCTGTGACACACTTTGCGATCAATAAGCAGGGAACATTTTTGTGGGTAGGAAAAGGTCACAGGTGCTTTATTCAGCAGGAGATAACTTTGGTTTGTTTTTATTGTATTGATTTATTACAAACCTTATAGATACACATATTCAAATTTATTTAATGATCATGATTATCTAAAATGTTCCAATGACATTCAAGCAAAAAAAATCCCAAATATTGGGGAGTGGAAAGAGGAAAAAAAATAATTCACTTTGACTTTGGCTTTAAAACACATCAGATGTTCACAGACAATCATAAAAATAAAAATCCATTTCATATGATTCTTCAAAAATCATTGATTATTTTTAAATCCTTTTAAACAGGATACAGCCCTAATTAATAATGCAGTCTGTTGTCCCCTGTGATGAATCCTGTGTAGTCATCACTGATCCCCAGCCAGCAATCTCCTCCCATGTGGCCAGGGGATGGAAGCCACTATATCATCCTGACCCTGAGGGTGACATTATGAGGAAGGATCGCATGGCTGGAGACAGCTGTTGGGGGAAGGTGATGCCCCCATCGGGAGAAACACTGTATTCTTCACTTCCCAGAGAGGGAAATCACTCAGGCAGAGTACCTTTCATACCTCATATGCCCATAACAGATGCACAAGATCTCTTGGTGTGTTGCTGAGAAACAAAGGACTGCTTTTGTTACAGAAACGCTTACCTGAATCCACGTGTCATCCTACAGCACTGCGAGCTGAGCGCTCTTGCTGTAATTCTTCCTGCTTCCTGGAGGAGGCGGGATCAGTCCGCGTCACGTGACTGATTACGTGATACTATCCGAGTATTTACTGTGGCCCGAGTCGCCTGAGCGGCGTGTGTTGCTGAGAAGCAAAGGACTGCTTTTGTTACAGAAACGCTTACCTGAATCCACGTGTCATCCTACAGCACTGCGAGCTGAGCGCTCTTGCTGTAATTCTTCCTGCTTCCTGGAGGAGGTGGGATCAGTCCGCGTCACGTGACTGATCACGTGATACTATCCGAGTATTTACTGAGGCCCGAGCCGCCCGAGCGGCGTGTGTTGCTGAGAAGCAAAGGACTGCTTTTGTTACAGAAACGCTTACCTGAATCCACCTGTCAGCCTACAGCACTGCGAGCTGAGCGCTCTTGTTGTAATTCTTCCTGCTTCCTGGAGGAGGCGGGATCAGTCCACGTCACGTGACTGATCACGTGATACTATCCGAGTATTTACTGAGGCCCGAGCCACCCTTGCAGCGCTAAGCCCTTCGGAGCCAAGGCCATTGACTCTTGTGCGGCTGTTAGGCGCGGGAGGCGCGTACTACAAAGGTTAAAAAAATTGCAGTCCATACATAGATTTGGGATACTAAACTCTTGTTGAGGGAACCCTCATCCTCCGCACCATACCAACCTCCTGCTCTGATTAGAGAAAGGTGTCATTGAGGTAGACTTAAAACTGGGAAAACATGGAAGATTTCTCTTATCTTTTATAGATAAATATTAAACCAAATCTAAAAAATATATATATTAAAAAAAATGTTTTCCTCTTTTTTTAATCCTCTACCAACACATCAATATTCTGTGGGGGGACCATCTTTTTAAATACTTTTAGCAACTATCAGACCCACCAAATGAGACTTCGTAGTTCGCCGGATACCGAAGACCTGCTTGATCAGGAAGGCTCATATCTGGGCGAAGGGGAGAAGATGGTGAACGATGCCCAAAATACCCCCGTCCAAACCTTAATTTTGGCAGCCCCAGTAGTTACACAAGCCCTCATCCACATGAATGGGCAGCAAACAAGGGAGTAAATTGCCCTTACCTCCCTCATTCAGAAAGGATGGAAACGGGGATTGCAATTCACAATCACAACTAAGAAGATTCAGAGTCGAATAAATGATCATTTTCCCAGGAAAAGGTACAAACGACATGCTGACCTATTGATTAGTACCTGGCAGCCCTCTGAGTATACCCAAGAGGATGAAGAAAGGATACCCTCCCTGGAAAGATCTCAAAATAGCCCCTCGCCTGTAGATAACAATATACAAAATGAGGAACTATCTGCCTCTCCCCAAGTTCTCCTGGAAGGCCCTGTGATTGTTCCCAGCAGAGATTCCTCCCAGACCAGTGACAGCACACTGGCAGCACTCAGCTTTGTTCTAAACTCCCTGGTTTCAATCTTTGAACTTCTAAAAGCTGAGGTGCAGACGCAGGCTGGCCTATTGTTGGAATTAACTAATGAAATGTCCAAGAATGAGTCAGCCACGGTATCCCTTCGTAACATCTTGAACACCATTCTGGTCCCAACCCTAAAAGATATGCAAGTGGAAGGAGTGAAACAAGGGTTGGACATCACCCAAATCTACAGCATATTGAAGCAGGGTACCAAGGGAAATATTGTTACACAAGAACTCCTAAAAGATCTCCCAAGGAAAGTTTCAAACTTCCAAAGCTGGAGTCAGCCTAGTAGGGAAGAGGCCCTTAAGGATGGTACAATTTTTGATGATACCCCATTATCGGACTCAATCGTAGATGAATTCAGGAGACTGGCCAATATGCACATTGACGAGTTGGTGGAGATTCCAGATGTTTCTGTGGATGAGAAGGAAGAGGCCCAAAAAGGCTCATCAAGTAAGGAAATAAACTGGATTCCAGTGGCCTCTCAGGACTTCAAAGGGAGAAAGAGGCAAAAAAGGAAAAGGGGCGCAGTGCAAAACCTGCAACGTCATTTCCGCAGACAAAAAGAGCCCAAAAAACCTAAAAAATCCAGTTTTGAAAAATACAGGTACTAATTCTTTTTTTTAAAAATCTGGCTCTGACAATCGATCAGCATTTGTCAGAAACCATTGCATCTGTCACATCCACTCCAGATTTACCACAGAGGTTCAGTCCAAACCAAACCCTGTCTACCAAATCAGTTGCATGGAAAAAAGGGAAAAAAGGCGTTTTTTGCACCAAAATACTGAACCCCAGAGTTCAAAAGTGAAAACCTCAAACGTTGGTCTGCAAACAGATCCTCTAACATCTCCAAAAAAGGATCCGAAGACACAAGGTTAAAAAACAGGGCTTAGAAACATGAAGATTGCCCCGATATTCTTAAAAAAAAATAAGACTCTGAAGATTGATCAAGTAAACCCCAATCAGGAACCCATAAAAGGATCTTCAAAAGTCGTTGTGAAATTGGCACCGATATTTTTAAAGCCTGTACTAAAACCAGCTCCATTATCAGCTCAGATTGTCTCTCATCCCTTGCCCCATACCCAAGAGGAAGTGGGTCAAAGATGTATGCTTAACGAAATTGAAAGTCAAAATGGTGTGGGTAAGCATAGAACCCTCGCACCATCTACTTAGAGGAATGAGGGATTCTTGTATTTAACACCTGAAAAGACAAATGATGAACAGAATGTGGGAGACTTTAAAATCCCTAAAGTATGGCTAAGATTGGTCAAGCAAAATAAGAATAAATCACTTTGTAGATCTGTGTTATTATCTGAGATAAAAAAAATCATAATCTATTCCTCTTCTCATCTGAGGTAATCGAATATGTTACATTTCCACAAGGGGAAGACCTATTTTTTGTAGAAATCGGACTAAACTCAAGCAGAGCCCAACAAGGCCTGCTTAACAACCAAAGGGATCTTGCCAAAGAGGGCCTGATGGTCTATCAGACTAGTGAGGAGGCGCTTTCTGATACTGTTCCTAGAATAAAGCAAACAGGGGCGGAGGAAGCCAAAAAAAACGAAGTACCATCAGAGAACACAAGAGACCTAGGCAGAACTAGGGTACTGGGTCCAAGCATAAATGAGAACCTTATAGCCAAACTACCAGGGATTATCTCTCAAATAATTCTGAAACTGGGTGCCACGGAAAATAGTCTTTAGGCAAAGGGGCTTAAGGGTAATCTCCTGGAACACAAGAGGACCACGTTTCCTGAAAAGTAAGAAAGTGAAAGAAGAACTCTTAGGTCCGAATGACATTCTTCTGCTCCAGGAAACAAGGCTCGTAAACCCTATTGAGATAGAGGGCCTCACAATCTTAAACCTCCAAGCCAACAAAAACTTAAAGGAAGACCAGCAGGTGGGATGATAATTGCACTTAAAAATTCCAGCATAAAAGAAACTATACCTTTATGTAACAATGGAGTGGGGATTCAAGCCTGTATAGTAAAACTGGAAATACAAGCCCCTCATTTTACCATTGCAATTATCAATATCTACTGGAACCCCGCCAATTCTAAACTCCAACACTTCCTAGAAATCTTGGACTCTGTGCTCATAATGGTGAAGACTGAGTGCGAGGGAGCATATATCCTATTAGCAGGGGATCTAAACACCGATCACATATACCCTGGGAGCAGTCTGTTCGCACAACCAAAGTTGAGTAAACTACGAAAAGCCAAATTATGGAGAGACTTCTGGAACTCTTGGGACCTCGAAATGATCCATGTAAAATCCGGGGGTGATGATAAAGCGGGCGCAACATGGCAGCAAGGGTCCCTAGAGTCCACTCTGGACTATTTTTTTTGTTTCTCCCGGCCTCTCAGTCCTCTGTCCAGAACTTTCCCTTAATTGGAAGGGGGGAAGTGATCACGCAAGGTTACAACTTCTATTTCCTGACATACAGAAGCCTACACACTCTATCAGTACGCAGGAAATCGAAGGTCAAAAAGGAAAACTGAGAGTAGTAAAATACAAACAGGGTGGGAAAACACTGAGTAAACTTCTTAAAGACGTTTCCCCCCTCAATATGGCAAGATAAATTTCATCCAGAGAAATTTGGAAACTTTGTTTGGTCCATCTGTCCACCAAGTGAAATAAAAGTTGGAGATAAACCAGTTCATCTGCACCCTTTTGATGAAGAAACACAAAAGAAAAAAAGAAGTTTACGACAAACCCTCCGTTGTATAAGAAATGGACAAAACGATCCAATGTTATGTAAAGAAGATCTAAGGCTAGCCAAGCAGACCTACAGAAATTGGTCAAAAAACCATAAACATCAGAAAACCCAAGAGGACGGAGAGAAAATGCTTTATCTACTAAATGCAAACAATTGTAGAAACTTCTGGGCGGCTTTGAATCAATTAGAGAGTGGTCAGAACAGCTCTTTGTAACCTGGTGCCAGAGAAAGAGTGGATGGCTCACATGTCCAACAACTTTAAACAAACAGGGTCCATTGACTTTATCTTACCATCAGACACACACTGGTCTCTCACTCTTGAGGAACAGGATATTGTAGAGCTTATTCGTTCATCCTCTACATCGAAAGCGGCAGGCCCCATTGGACTCACCTATCAGGTTCTCAAAGACAACCCAAAAATGTGGGCTACACTACTATACTGCCTCTTTAAAGAAATCCTGCAAAACAGGGTATTCCCACCATCATGGAAGAATGCTTTGTTAATCCCATTTTTTAAGGAGGGCGATCGGTTAAATCCGGCAAACTATCGCCCCATCGCCCTCCTGGATATCGACAGTAAAATTTTCATGCGATTGCTGCTAAAATATCTTACTCTCTGGGTGGAGTCTAAGCAGATTCTCTGTCAACATCAAACAGGATTCAGGAAAGGTCTTTCCACCAGCCTCAATGGGCTCATCCTGAACCTCCTCAGTGAAAACACCAGTGAGAAAGAAGGTGTCCCCCTCTATGGTGCCTGGGTTGACCTGTCTAAGACATTCCATCAGGTAGATAGATCACGCCTGTGGCGGAAACTCCATAGTTGTGGGGGATTCCCACTTCTCAACTTGCAATGCTAGTCGAGCTGCACAGGAACACTACCATCAGAGTGAGGCTGGATAATTTGGGTAATCTGTCAGAAAAAATAAATGTCTTCAAAGGGGTAAGGCATGGTTGTCTTGAAGCCCCCCTGTTTTTCAACCTATTCTTATCAGATTTGGGAGATTTTCTGGAGTCTTCTTCAATGGCCAGCCCGAGGCTAAATGGGAGGAGAATTCATTGGTTGGCATATGCGGACGACCTGGTCCTGTTGGACAGCTCTGCGATTGGCCTGCAGAGGCTTCTGTCCAGATTATGGGGAATATGCTACACAAAATGGACTGTTAATCAACCCTTTGAAATCCAAGATTCTCATTTTCAAACATCCCAAAAAAAATCTGGGTTCTAGAAATTGGGTCCTGGATGGAAAAGCAGTTCCCCGGGTTGAAGAACTTACTTATCTTGGTTATGAAATTCTTGCTTCCCCTTCTCTGAACAAAGCGTCAAATGTGATCTCCCAAATGAAGAAACTGAACGGTAAATTTTGCAAATTCTCACTCCTTCCACTCGTTAAATACTATATGGCCAAAACAGTCCCGGTTCTCTTGTATGGGCTAGAAGCAAAGCCTTTACTCTGGCATTTCAACTTGGACAAGGTTGAGGGGCTCTTGTGGAAAAAATCGCTAAACCTCCCAAATGTGTACCCCACTAGTAAGCCTTAGATTTGAGTTGGGATTGACTTCGTTGAATTGTCGAGCCGATTGGAAACTTCTTTCCCTGTACCGTGAAATAATAACAGCTGGTCGGTCCACTCTTTACTTTGAGGTAAACGAATATCTCAAAAAAGCTAAATCAAAGCAACTCACAGGTTTGAAGAAGAAATTGGGAAGCATTTTGATTGGGCTTGAGACAACGCCAGAAACCCTTATCTGTAATCCATCGAAAGTAAAAAAGCTTCTGGAGACAAGACTGGATTACCACCATTGATGGAGTAAGAAATCTGAAACCACCAAACCATTTTTTTAAAGTAGACAGAAAACTGGGTTCTCTTCCTCGTTATCTTCAAAAATATCCAGACAGAGCTATAAGAAACAACTTTGAGAGCAAGACTCAATATTGCACATTCAGGAGAAATACTGGCCAGAAGAAACCAGGGCGACAAAGCTATCATATTCTGCAGACACTGCGATCCTCCAAGCCATCAATCCCTCAAACATTTGCTAATGGAGTGTGAGGGCACTTGGGAAATAAGTTCACAGCTGCTTGGAAGATTTGGGGCGAAAGAGGAGCGCTTAATCTGTGATCTGTTTTGGGATAGACTGATCGCAGGGCAAGAAATTATGCTCACGGCTACAATAGTAAAAGTTTTGGAAAAACTCTTCCTACTATTGAGCCCTAAAGACCTGAATAAGTCGAATGAGCAAGATAAGGGCTGAGCTAGGTTCCAGTCAGGTCACCCGTGGCTACTTCTGGCCATTACTAGTTTTATTCTGGGTTTTTAAACTCTTGTTTTGTATTAAGAAGATTTCTCTCTTTTTTGTAAAGGTTTTTCATTTAAAACCAAAACAAATAAATAATTAAAAAAAATAAGATCTCTTGTCTCTGTTTTTGTTCGAACTCCAAATCCTAAACAAAATCACTTAAGTCCCAACAATCTTATGGACTCCAACTTCAATAAAGACTCAAGTACTGAGACGAGGAAGAGAAAGGAGTTAATATGGATTGAAGGAAAAGCCAAGCTACACATGCAGACTAGTTGTTGCAATGATTGAGTGTGCAGGACATTTAAAAATGGTGTCCGCATTGTAGGAAATGGAGAAGGAAGGAGAAGAAGGAAGCAGAACCGAGAGAGAGGGCAGCAGCACAGGAACAAACCGTGCTGGAGAAGGCAGGCGCTTTCAAACTGCTGCTTGCAAGCATCACCTACCGGCATGGCGTTAAGCCAAAACGAGACATAGCACTCACTGTGGGAGAATCGCTGGGAAGCCGGCAGCAGAGCTACCCGGAATGTGGTTGTGCAGAGAAGCAGAAGTCTGTTGAATGCGTAGCTGGCAGGAGAGCTGGAAGAAGGTCTGCAGAGTGCGAAATGCCATCTCAGAGAGAAAGCTTCACCACAATAATGTGCCACGGGTTGAGGATGCTACCAGACACCGGTGAGTCTTTCCAGACATATTGGGGACCCTGGTGCGTACCAACAGGCATGTGAGCAACTAAAAACTTGTTTTGAATAACAAGTAGAATACAAAGACAGAACTTGAACAAGGTTCCATATATGAGATGTCAATGTGGGGAGAATTGAAACAAGTAGTACCGCAAGCCAGTGAAGTATAGACACAGTGCAGGAATGCAGCTGCGCTATACTAAAAAAACAGTAAACTCAGAGAAGTAGTCCTGGTGAAAGAAGCGCATCAGGCAGTCAGCATTTGGGGGGAAGATATCTTGCAGAGAAGCATACATGGGGATCTGCAAGACCCCAGAAGGGGATTCTTGGCAGATGAGTATACCAGGCAATCCATTCGAAATATGAGTAATAAGACCTTATGGAAGGATTCCTGGCAGGAGAGTATACCAAGGAATTTAAGAACCAGATTAAAGGAAGTCCTGACAGTCAGAAACACCAGGCATATTGAAGTTGAATAAGCATGTTAACATTGTGGGAAGATACCTGGCAGGAGAGTATTCAAGGGGACCTGATGAATCTACTACAGGACTCCTGGTAGGGGAGTGTACCAGGAAGTCCATTAAAGTCATAGAAACTTACTTTTGCAGAACACCTGGTAAAACGAGTATACCAGAGACTTAAAGAAAACAGGCAAGTGAAAGTTGTAAAATGGAACAAAGACCCTTTTCTGTTAAAACGAAAATATCTGGCAGAAGGTTATAAGCAGAGAGCCAAAGTGCTCACGGTAGGTTTTCTAATGGACGAGTACATCAGGTGGTCCGCTAACATATCAAAGAGGTTGTACAAGAGAACCCTATATGGCATATTTCATTGTGAATAATACCCCTTTTAGTTTGTGAACTCAGTCCAAAGAAACCTAGAAAGCGCTGAATGGTGGACATATTGTTTGCACAGAAACTTCCTGAACCAGGTATAAGGAATCAACAAAGTTGTTGTTTAAAAGAGACACGTTTGCCATGCTACCTGAGAAATCCAGGGGTAGGGAACCACCCTCTGGATCCAAGGATTTCTCCTTGGAAAATACTATTTTGTTGGATTTATCTATTTGCCTTCATTGTGAACACTTTTTTGCCAAGCCTAAGTCAGAGACATTTCCTAATACCCTTAGTTGTTCATTTTTAGTTTTAGGGTCAGATTAGTATATTTTGGACACAAGGACAGTTTACATCATTTTGACAACGAGACACAGACTGATCTTTAATTTTAGTTTCCAAGGTAGCGAAACTCTTTAGGATAGGGACAGAAAGGCCTTTATCCAACCCTTTTATTTTAATAAAGATGTCTGACAGTACAAAAAAGTACAACTTTGTGTCTGGCTCTCATTTCTGACCCCTCACAAACCCTAGAATGGAGTACCGAAAATGAAAGCCTAGACAAATACACGACATCATGCACGTAATCTCTTAACAATTCTATATGCTTATCTAGAGCAAGAGCTGAACAGAATATAAATACACGCTTGAGTTTTTCAGGCTCCCCTGAACAGAATCTAAATGGATTATTTACAATTAATCCCCTGGTGCACAAAATATCATTAGTGTGATTAAGGTTAAGTCTTATCCTTAGTCATCATTATTCTCCCATCTGGGCAATGTGTCAGATAGTTGGGTAATGTGCCTCTTTTTTGTTTAACATACAAAGATCCTTATACAACTTATAGGAGCTTCTTTTCTCACAGGTTACTATCCAGCTCATATCAAAATGTTTCCTCTTAATTGTTTCATAGTTCCTAAAACAATTGTCCCCCAGTGTATCGTTTTTGTAAAAGATTTCATGACCTCTTCTTTTAAAATTAGTCATACAACCCACATTTGATCTTATCAGTTACTTAAACGTTAAATGATACAGGGCCTCATTACGAGTTGGGTGGTATTCCAGCGGTAAATGGAATACCTCCCAATTGATTTCCCATTACCACCACTTGGTCCAGGGGAATTACTGCTGGATTACAAGTGGCAGAGTTAATCCCCATTTTTATAGAGTCCACTGGACTATATGGGGCTTTTTTGGCAGAATGAGCGCTGTGGTCATTCTGCCGATTTTGCTGATTTTTTACGGAAACAGAGAGGTAAATCCTTCCCCTCCGGAGCCACGCTCGTAGTATGGCGGTGCAGGAATAGTGGCGATAATTCAATTTTTCCCCCACACTGCCATACTTGTAATGAGACCCACAGAGTCTGGGGGCCTGCTTCATCGCGTTATTAATACAATTATATAATTTTCCATTGGTCCAGGGAAATCACATTTTTCAGAGAAGAGCGAAAGTTCCATTCCATATATAAGGACCAGGATAACCTTCAAGTTAGTCAAAGCATTCAAAGGGCATAGAGTAAAACAACAATACCTTTTTTGGATAAACCTCATCTGTGTCCCTAGATGAATTCCTTTTTCAAATTTCGGTTCACCCCACCCAGATCGGTTTGTGCTTCTGGTCAATAAATATCCCTGATATACAAAGTATATTGTACCATTAATAAGTTCCCATTCATTTTCCAGCAGAATTTCTGAATACTCTTCTTTGAGCCCCTGAAGCACATAACATTAGTCTTACAAGGGTTGACCCCAAGACTATTCAATACAGTGTATGCTGAGCACCTTTCTATTAGCTGCTGTAAAGTGTACTGGGTGTTGTCCAACAATAAAAGTCATTAGCATAGCTGAGCCAGAAATACTTTTCCATATTCATTAGTGGCGGCACAAAAGATTAAAAAGTCCTCTTGCTGTGGGAATCAAACCACTTATCGAGCCTTGCATGTTTATTCTCACTTTTATTCCTGTGTTGGTGTGTTTGTGGACCAGAATATCGAGGAGGGACTCCAGAAAGTTCCACCTATAAAGTTTTGTCCACAACTGGGCTCTCTACAGTGTTGAACGCCTGGCTTAAATCAACCGAGATGACGCACTTGGGATCTGCGCCTCTTACACTTTCAATTAGAGAAACACTTGTGTACGAGCGCGATAGAAATAAAATATCAATAACGTATAAGGCCATTTGCATCCGTACCTACCCCCCTTCTGAACCTCTTTTGAAATCCTGAAAGCCTATTTGTTTGAGAAATCTACTTCTCTATCTCTTGCAGAATACATGCTGATAAGATTTTGTTTCACAGTCCAGAAGAGCAATAGGTCGGTAGCTCAAAGGATTTAATCTGTCCCCTTTTTGTATATGGGGACAATGAGTGATCTATTCCAGGTTGGGGGGCAACGTTTTGGTCCTTAGTATGTCTTAAAACAAGATATACAAAATCGGCACCCAGATCAGTCTTAAGCACTCAATTGGAGAGCATGTTTGGTCCAGGAGCTCGAGAGTTCAAGAAATACGATATAATCTTGTGTATTGATTCTACTGAAAACCCAACAGACCAGTGCCCTCATAAGAAGAAACAAATACAACTTTTGTTGGGCTGCTGTACAAGTCACAAAAGTAAGCTGCCCATTGTTCAGGAATTGGATTAGTCAGCACCTCTCCACTCGACTTCCCGTTATTTTGTGTCAAGGACCAACATTTATTTACCATAACCTTCGGCCACAGTCTTCAACATTACTTCACCATCACGCTTGGCAAGTAAGTATCTATGTGCTTTCAACCAGTTCTTGTATTTTTGCTGCTCCTTAGTTATCATTTCTATTTTTATTAACCGTGGCATCTAGCTTTCCCTGAATCATTTTTATTGTTAAGAACATAATTCTTTTCCTGATCTGTACCTCCTATATTAAACTCATACCTCAGATGCGCAGAATATGAAGACAACTGTGCATCCCCAAGTATTCCTTACTTTTTGTAGGATACATTCAGGGAAAGCTTCCATGGAAAGGAACTCTGCTTTAAGATTCAGGGGGTTGGAGTGCCAGAAATAATGAATCACTTCATTGAAAGCATTAAGCGTTCTTTGATTCCAGACAATTCGATGATTTTTTTGCATATTAAGACCAATGTTTGTACTGTTGGATTTAATCTGCAAACTCAGATGACCATCCACCTGGGCCGTAGGTATCATATGATCGCTGACATCTGTAAGTCCCACCAAAAAACAGTACATGGGTAAAATAATTTACTTGAGTGCTATGTAATCACTACGGGACACAACTGTGTCCCAATGCCAAGTGGATTTACTTAGAATGTCTCTTACAACTTGTCCATTCAATATATGAAGTTCCCACTCACTGTATAAATCCCTCCAAGACCTTCCCTGTTCCGTTTGAATGAAAGAAAAACAGAATAGAACCAGGCTTCTGCAACTTTGGAGGACTAGTCCTTGGCTTAACTCAATTAAGCGTGAGGATATCTGTGGGGTTGAGCTACCTAAGTGGGATAGTGTGTCTAATTAGGCCCTGCCTAACCTCTTGTGCAATTTCTGCACTGCTTTGTATGGGGGCGCAGGCCCTCAAGACTTTGGGCTTCCAACTAACAATCTACTGCGCTCCATCAGTTAATAGTGAGCCCCCCTTCCTCCCCCGAAGGGTAGGGGGGTCTCGGTTCCAATGGCGGCAATGTGGTGCCATTGCCTCTTTCTCTACTGATTAGTAATTTGTCCACGCACATGAGATCCCGCAATGGGTGGTCATCACAGACGAACCAGTATCATCTGCATAGCTACCCCTGGGAACAAGGAACACCTCTCCTTTCCTGAAATTCTGGCTTTGTGACAACATTGAAGATGCTCTGCTGGAATCATCAGGGTAATAATTCCTTCATGAAAAATCATATTGGATCATCAGTCATTGGCAACAGTGACGTAATTATACTGCAAGAAACCTGGGCCACTAATGATTCATATATTGATGGTTTTAACATGATTTTTAGGCATGCAGCATCTGGGCCCCAGGGCCAACCGTATGGTGAGCTTATCATTGGCCCCAAGTCTTTCTTTAAAGTTACTACTTTCCTCGAGGAGAATACATCACCATATGTCTTGGCAGCCATGATCAAATTAGCCCTGTCTGACTTTCGCATGCTGATTATTAACATCTACTCACCCCCAGGCTAGGCTAAAGTCAAGGAAATACTATGTCAGATGGAGGAAATATTGGGAATTTGGACTAGAATTGCGGGAAATTTTAACGCTCCTAATCTAATTCATTACAAGCTACAGGCTATGGACGAGGCAAATGGGGGGGCTTGATGGTTGCAGGTTTTGATAATGTGCATGGTAAAGACCAAGCATGGTACCTATTTATGTCTAGATTTGATCTGACTTGTCTAAATTATTAATCAGGGCTGCCACCGTATACATAGACTAATGGCAACCCCTTTTCTAACCTGACTTTGTATTCATGGATAACCTTATGAGATCACGCTGCACTAACCTTCAGTCCTCTTTTACCCCTATTTGGGACCATGCCACATTGAGATGGCTTTTGCATTGCATCGGCCACACGGGATTAATAAACTTTCAGATCAAAGCTAGCATAAATTGTCAAGGGAACCGTATTGTGTGGGGCCCTAGAAATCTCAATAAGATCAGCGCTTATATACATTTAAATGCCATATCTTTAATTAACTGGCTTGATACCAACAATTGGAGTATACAGAATTTGTTGATGTAGCTGGATGGGGTGCTTCCTCTCCAATTACAAGCATATGGACTGCAGATACATCACTCCAGTTGATTTGACCACTCTATATAAAGGGCCATGAGAAATGTAAAGAATCAAATTAGATCTATACGTTCTTCTAGTCATCTTGATGCCCTGAGCATGAGTAAATTACAGACCCTTCCACCACCAAATATAAAAATTGGTTAAGAAGTGAAGGCAAGCGTCCCTAAAAAGGCATTACCCTCCCCGCAATGAGAGGCAATAAGTGACACACCCAAAAGGGAATGAGGCTAGGATCAAGTGCATGTAAAAGTAAAAGATTTTTTATCTAATCAAATAGGGCATGCAAAGGACTCTGCAAGCTCCGAGAGCGCTCTGTCTGACAATAGCAAAAAGTCTTATTTATTACAGATTTTTGTCATAGAAACCTACACACTATAGGGGGCACATAATCTTGGGGATTGGGTGGGGTCGACTAACTATAGGTGCAGTTGTGACGAGCCGCTCTGTGGTTGGTGGACATCAGCGTGGTGCCAACGTGGGGCGGATAGGTCAGCTGGGCTCATCAGGGTGGGGCTGCCAGGCCAGGCGCAGTCCGTCTCGTTGATGAAAGGGTGCCCTGACTTTTCTGCCCTTGTGGCCTCCCACACCACATTCATTCGTTTAGATAATTCCGGTTGTCCTGTAAATCCTACAATAGGTTACTCTAAAGGTTAATAAGACACAATAGGAATACATATAATGTGAGGCTTTACCAATACATCAAGACACTGTTACTTCTGACCTGTTGGCCGGGTGTCATAAACCTGGGGGTCTGGTCTGAGGGCATAAGATGGGCTGCACTCTCATTCGGGTCTCGTTAGATGTAGAGAAGAATTACTTTATAATGTGTTAGTACAGGGTTGAATATCTGTTTCTCAAGGCCCATTAACTTAGGGTGAACCGGACGGCCACTGGACCAGCGAGGGTGTACCTCTGGCCCCTTGGGACGGTGGGATTTTAGGACCGGGTTGTAAATAATTCCTTTGGCCGACCATGGCAATCTGGGATATGGGGGGGGCAAATACTTGAAGCGGGTCCAGCAGAATGGGGGGGAGGTGAGCCAGTGCTGTTCGCACACCAGCTTGTCCTGGCGTGCCTTGGTGTGAGGGGAGGGGAGATGGCCTTGGGTGTGTGAGCGATTCTTTGTGCTTAAGCTGTACACTATGTAAAACAAGGAGATGATTAATGAAGTTGGTAATATAAAAAACGATCACACATTTCTACCGTCTATATATTTGTATATTATTTTATATCTGTCTACGTTGATTTGGCATTGTTACATACTTCATTACACATTGAACGATTATATTTTAGTAATGTCACTCGGTAGTAGCTGAATAACACATGAGGTAGCATTAGGTTTGATAGTGTACTCAGAAACATGGAAGCAATACATTCAGAGACGAAAATACATTTTCATTCTGGCTTATACATTTAAACGCATCCCTCTATGCACATACACACACACACGCACATGCTTTCAGTAATGCTCCGTTTGCCTTCCTTTGTACTTAGCAGCATTCGTTAGTTAACCCTAGGTGATTACACATGGTACTGTACATGAGCTAAGACCATGCTTGTTTTACCAAAACTTATGAATTAGTTATTTCTTAAACATGAGTGTTTATATTTGATATAATCACCTTTGTAAACCATCAGGCATTGGAGTGTGTTTAAACATCGACAAGGGTTCATACAAAGTAGGTATTGACATCATATATTTTTACATGTTACGGGTTAGATGCAGGGTCGAGGACTGTTCTGTTAGGATGGTTTTCTGTTATTTTCCAGGCTTGAAGCGTGAGTCAGGTCACTTCGGGGACAGTGATGTACTGCGGAAGGTAAATGATGCAGTGTTTGTTCTGATACTTGTTCGTGTCTGGTTGCTCGTGAGAACGGACCTTCGGCGGATCTGCCATGGAGCAGAGGCACCAGGGGAAGGGCATGGCTCTTTGTGAGTGGGGGCCAAGCTGCAGCATTCGCAGGCAGACTGTCTCGTTGGGTTTCAGGTTGTCAGTATCTAAAATGGAGTCCCGATGCTTTCCAAAATGGTGTCCATGGTACAGCATGATCAGTCCTGTGTGTCAGTCAGTAGTCACCCCGTCACCTGGGCCCTGGCGACAGGGGGGGCCCCTGACGAGCCATAACCTCACATAGGTGGGGCTTGTCTGGGAGGGGGGTCTTTCAGACCTGTCCTCCCATACATTTCCCCCCTTTCGTTACTTAAGTACTTAAGTAACGAATACTGTAATTCACCCAATCTTTGACGCTCCTTCTCATCTGCAACAGCTTCGTCCCATGCTTGTGTACCCTTTATTGGCATCCAAGCCCTACACACCCCTCTCAGGGTTCCCCCTCTTCTAGCATATTCATCTGGTGTGCAGGGCATATATATGCAATCCCCATCTCCTTCCAGGTCCACCCACACCATTCTTTCTTGTGGTTCCTTTATTGTGGTATGATACAATCTATCTACTATGTCCCCATCGTAAGATATAGGTACCATTTTGTACTTTGGCCCGGGATCCTCACCTGTTTGCACTTGAGCCTCGTGCATGACCTGTGCCACTCATCTGGTGTTGCCCATTGTCACCATCATCATTGCGCCATTAGGCACTGCATTTGCACAACGGCGAAGACCCAGCTGGCACACGCAAAAAATTAAGAGCAAAAATACCACGATAGGCATCAACATTTTGATCGTCAATCCAAGCCATGATGGTATCCAAGAGAAGAGGTTGTCAAACCAGGTACTGGCAGCTCCTCCTCCTTCAGTTTTCATTTGTTCCCCCAGGTTGTGCACTGCTTCGATGACATTTGACAACATAGCATTATCTGCGTCTTCAGAAGGTACGAATGTGCAACATGGACTCCCGATTTTTCAGCAAACACCGCCGTCAACAGGTCTAGGACATACCTGTTCTGCATCGTCATTAACCGCAGGGCTCTTAGCTCCACGTTGATCACGTTAAACCCTTCTTCAGTGTCGTTAGCTAGCTGGATCAGCTCCCAGCGTGTGATCTGGAGCCATTTTGCATTAGCCCGCGCCTGGATACTTGGAACGAGTGAGGCAAAGAATGTTTCTGCAGAGCTGAACCGTCGATACTTATCTGGAATCTGCGCCAATAATTCTGAGGAGGCATTGGATATGTAGTTGGATGATCGCAGCCTCCTCGATAGCACCTCTTGCTCATTGCTGGAAGACAGGACATACATATGTGGCTCTTCTGTTGGCGGGATGTTTCGTTCATGGGGGGCATCCGGCACTCCTTTGCCCCCAACAATATGGCTCTCCGGAATCACCATTAATGCTGAGTGTAGCATTGCCAACGAACATGTGCCCCTCCAAGACTGTGGGAGGTGCAAGTATGCCTGTTTGCCGCAGACCCACTCCATAAGTGCTGCTGTTCCCTTCATGTCTGGGATAGAGTGTCCGGTTGCAGTTCTTGTTCACACCAATTGGGTTCTTTCCTTCCCCCTGGAAGCATAGATCATACAATATTTCTTTTTGCACTTTGAATGGCTTTTCTATGGCGGTCACCCAAGTCAGTTTCGTGATGTGCTCTTTCCAGACTGGCGTGCATGTTCTTTCGACCCACTGTAATTTGTCTGCGGTCAGCCCTCGTAGTGCCTCAGCCTTGCACGATATTTCTTCGTCTTTCCATTTATTGTCCAAAAACAATGTCCCTTTGATCACGAAAAAAGGCTCTTTCGAGCATATCACTCCTTTTCACTCTTGAGTAACAGGTTTTCTCATTCTGCAGCATTTCAAAGGATACTTCGTGTGCCTGAAAGGTGTTCTTAATCCTGCACAAGGTGAGATGAAGGAGACACTGGGCATCTGCAAGAGGTAATTCCTTTGGCAACAGGACTTTAGGTGTGCCTGAGGCGTGGGGGATCAGGGAACAGACATAACAACTTTCGTTGGTTGTCTGTTTTGCAGTGGAACTCATGTCTGCATACCATTTGTTTGACTGGTGTGGATGTTTCGGGTCTTCTATTGTGTCTAGACCTAGACCATAGTACTAGTCATATTTTCTCCTCCCCAGCTCCCTCTTCCTCCTATTGCTTCTAAGGTAGCCCCTTGCTTCTCGGGCTATGTGTGATTCTGGCCCCTTTCCCCGCACCCCCCTTTTCCCATTCATCATACAGAGACAGAAGCTTCTCTGTCATTTCTTCATTCTCTTCCTTTTCTCCTATAGGTACTGTAATGTCTGTTGTGGGAGTAGCTTCTAGTGAGGGAGGTGTGGCAGTAGTATCGTATAGCCATGACATGACAGAAGGGTTGCGGTCATTTAAACTGTACACATTATATTCCGAGACATTTGTGAGTGAGGTTGGGTTTATACTCGAGCTGCTATGGATATTATTTGGGGGCTGCGCTTTGGGTGGGATTATACCATAGCCCCATAAAAGCTGAAATCCATCCCATAGTAAGTAATCACCCTCTTTAACCATTTTGGTTGCATTTTTCGTGTTAGTTTCATTCCCCCCTCCCCCCATTCATCTCGGTAGAGATGAATGAAATGAACCAGTACGTAACGCGACCAAACATCATTGTAAAGAATAAAATAGCACACACAGACAGGCCACATTCATACGAATATCTACACCACTGGAATACATTATTTACATTTCTAAGTGTCCTAATACTAGTTGTTGCGGGCTGCCCGTTCGTTGCCATGATCACTCCTATATGTTAAAACATAAAAGCGTATTAAACATACATAAACAGCTGACATTTTCGTTTCTTGAGAAAGAGAGAGAGAGAGAGAGAGAAAGAAAGAGAGCTTTATATTTACAATTCATAATTATTGGCATTTTCATGTTTAGCTTTCATTTATCATCAAAACAGTTTTTGCATTTCTCATTTTTCCATATTTTTAACCATTTACTCAGTCTACATGTTTTATGTGCATTGATTTGCTTTCCTCTTTATTGGTAATTATCTGCTGTTGTCTGTACCTCCTCTTCTCGTTCCTCTTGGACACTATCATATGCTCTACGTACGTCCATTAAATGTATCCAATATCTCAGGCCCTTTACTTTCACTGCATTTGTGTGCAAAATATCACTTAATAAGGGCCATGAAATCTTGGAGCATTCCACCTCCGTACAAAACTTCTGACATAAATTAGGTCCCCTGGCATCAACTGCCCTTGTGGGCCTTGCTCGACAAATGTTACTGTCTCGTTCCCTTCTTCCCGAGTAAATGGTGGTGCAAGCTGCCTTGATATCATGCGGGCTGCTCTTGTGAGTTTTGTCAGATAATCAGTAAATTCTTCGCCTAGTATTGTGGCACTTTTGTGTGCATCTGAATGTCTGCGGAGTGGAGAGTGTGCCGTAGGCTTGCGTCTTCCCGTCACGATCTCGTGTAGTGACAAATGGTGGTCCTTGCTTGGCTGATTTCTCAGCTCGAACAAGGCCAGAGGCAGGTAATGGACCCAATTCTTTTTCAGCGAAAAACACAATTTTGATAGCCTGCCTTTTTAAGAGGCTGTTGATCTTCTCAACCACGCCGTTGCTTTGCGGATGATAAATCGAGCACAGATTATGTTTTATTCCTAACAAGGCAGTCACTTCCTTGAAAAGCTTGTTAACAAAATGAGTGCCGTTATCTGAGCGAATTACGTCGCAAATTCCCCAGCGTGGGAAGACTTCCCTCACTAAGAACTTTGCAGCGCATTTGGCATCAGGTCGTGCACACACGGCCCTGCTTCAACCCATCTGGAGAATGGACAGACAACCACTATCATATACCGTGCTCCATTACACCTTTCCCCCATATCTGCATAGTCAATATGCATCTCTCTGAAGGGCCCTACTAGTTTGGGTATTGTTCCCCTAATTGTCCTCAGTGTCATTCCTGAATTGTATATTTGACATGTTGTACATTCCATTGCCAGTTTGGACATAAGCTCCTGGAGGCCTGGCACACACCAGTCTTCTTGTATCTCTGCTGCTATGTGTTGTTTAGCATCGTGGGCAGGGAAGTGTAGTTGCTGAAATGCTATTTCTAGGAGTTTGAGGGGCATTACCACCTTTCCTGTGTTATTCTGATGCCACAAAAGATCAGTTGCTGCTTGACTACAACCTCTTTTCCCACAGCCCTTTTTCCTCCTCACTTGCTCCTTCCTGCAACTCCAGTATTTGTGACACGGGCATTGTATTGTATTGTATCCTTCCGGAAGCTCTTCTACTGCTTGTTGTTGCACTAAGTACTCACATGTTATTTTTTTTTACTAAATAGAAAGCTTCCTTTTTCTGCGGCATCGGCTGCAGCGTTTCCCAAAGAGATAACATCCGTGTTGGACGTATTGTCACAACCCACTTCCTGAAACCACCCCGGCAGGCCCATGGGCCAGGAGGGGTCTCGGCTCGGACCCCCAACAAGCTTAGGCATCCTTTGCCTAGGCCCTCTTGGGGCCAGTCCTGGCGCATTTGGCGCCAGGCTCATACTTAATGAAGACTTGTGCTTGGAAACTACTTTATTTCAATGCCAGTCAACATGGAGGCATCCACATAGCTTGGCTCCTTGGAACTACGCTATGCGGTATAGTGTTTTGGGTGTGGTAACCTAGGGACTATTTTACCTGGACTACTTTCTTGATGCTATTTAAACCACACCCGACTTGGAGAACACGCTTTGCGTTACTTTGCAATCCTGCAACGTGACGCTCATCGTGTTCAGCAGCATCTGCGAACCTTGGAAGAACAGCACCTGAAAAAACAAAAGGGACATCGTTATTAGCAGCAGCTTACCTGTGATTCCACCGCTAGCTGCCCTCTGCTCCTGCAAACAGCATCCAAGGAACAGCGAGCCTCCCGGACCGTCCGATCTACAAAAGGAGAGAAACAAGACATTGGACATTTACAATTGTGCCGGCAGCTTACCTCTCAAGTCGCCCATCGACCAGCACCGCCTTGGGACTTCTTGCTCCGGGTGAGCACCGCAACCCACGGGAACAAAAGACAACGGGTTAGCAAAGGCAAGGCATCATAGCGCTGCGCATAGCGCCTACTTACCGCATCAAGGCGCTCTCGAAACACCATCATCTGCCGGTGAGTCCAAATTCAGCCAATGTTTCACAGCAAACTTCCGCGCACCTAAGGAGAGAGAAAAGACATTATTGAATCCAAGAAAGGCTTACAGTATAACAGTAATAAGACCTACCTGAAAGACTCTAAAGGGCAGCATCAGTGAAGCAACTAGATCGCACTCGCCCACAAAGGACAACGCGCCCCTGCCAAGAAGGCAGGACGGAGAGCACGCCAAAACCCATAACAAGGTGAGGAAAGGTCCGGGGAGGGGCTGCGGGCATACGGGGTGTTGGGAGGCTCTTATCCCAGTTGCCCAGTCTTGAACATTGCCCACCTGTTTTCCAGGCAGAACTTCCCCACTGATTATACCAGGGAGCGGCTGAAAAGGGCACCAGAGGCCCCGCAGCTGGGTGGCGTCCCTGTGGATACCAGGTGAGTGTAATAGAACGCGAAGCATGCCAAACCAATCCACCTGGGCGCCATGGAAACATCAGAATTAGACCAATTGGCCCAATTGTTGGGAGAACTTTGTGCCGAGGTTCACTCTGCCAGACAGGAGACTAACGCTCTCCGGAGAGACTTATTGCGAACTAAAGAGCGTACCGAAGATATCAGCAGGCAAGCCTTGCAATCACAAGTGGGTCAGACGCCTCTACCTGGGAACAACCCACCGATGCAAAATCCTAGCATGTCATCCACTGTCTCTACTCCGGTACAAGTTGTGTTACCAGGTATAGTTCGTTTGGCAGCACCGGAGAGGTTGGCTGGTGATCCACGAAAATATGCAGCTTTCATGATTCAGTGTCGCCTTCATTTTCTTTGCAGGCCGGGAGCATTCTCAAATGACCAAGCCCGGGAAGCCTTCGTTTTATCATATCTAAGTGGCAGCGCCGCAGATTGGTCGGTACCATTGGTGTCCCATGATGACCCTTTATTACATAACTTTGGAGACTTTCAGAGGGAAATGGAAAAACCCTTTGCTCGCCATACCCGAGAACAAGCTGTGGACAATGAACTCCTTTCCCTCCGACAGGGGAATCAGGATTTGTTAACGTACATCGCTACTTTCAACCGATTGGTTTCTGAAGCCAGGTGGCCTGAAAAAAAAAAGAACCACGTTGTTTCTTTGGGGTTTATGAGGCGAATTAAAAGACGTTCTAGTTCAAGTGGTTAATCCTCCCAGAGATTGTTCTGAATTCATAGAATTGGTTGTGCAACTGGACCACCGGTTGCAAGACCGAAAAGCAGACCGTTCTAAAATGGACCCTCGGCCAGTGCACGTTCGGCCTAGAGACAATGTAATGCGAGTGCAAGAAAATACTGTGGAACCCATGCAAATCGGAGGGGTACGACCCCCCACTAACAAAACAAGAGCGAGATAAAAGGAGACAACAACAACTATGTCTGTACTGCCGAAAGTCAGGGCACCTCCTGAAGGACTGCCCAGTGAAACCTCTGAGGAAGATTGTTGGAGCCACGGAAAAAGATGAAGAGAAGGCGTGTCAGTCAGGAAACTGCCCAGCTCGGCAAACGTAGAGGTCCGTTTGTCGAGTGAGGGAAAGGAGCCACCGACCTCACACTTTGCAATTCCGGTGATCTTAATTAATAACCAACGGTCGTCAAGCATGCATGCCTTGAAGCATACATCGACAGCGGAGCAGTTGGGAATTATATAGATCAGGACCTAGCTACAGAGATGCGGCTTTCCCTGTGTTCCAAGCCGATTACAGACAAGGTAACCACGGTGGATGGGACAGAAATCGCTTCCGGGCCCGTAACCCAGCGCACAGCTGAGATAACCTTGCTGTGCCAGGACGGACATCAGGAGCTTATTTTGTTCGATCTCATCAAGGCACCTCAATTCTGGCTCATACTAGGGATGCCATGGTTAGTTGCTCACAACCCTTTGATTGACTGGCGGGCAAGAAAATTAACCTTTCCCAGCGACTGCTCTCCAGCCTGTTATTACCAAGAACAGAAACCTGCTTTCAGTATCTCTACGACTCCTGATGTGGCAACTTTGGGAGTGACTAGTACCTTGCCTGAGGAATACCAAGATTTCCAGGATGTATTCCAGAAGGACTAAGCAAACACGCTGCCGCCGCACAGGCCCTATGACTGCCAGATCGACCTTGTTCCCGGTGCTCAGGTTCCTTGCGGTAGAATCTATGCTCTCACGGAACCCGAAAACCTTCATCTGAAGACTTATTTAGGCCAGTACCTCGCAAATGGATTCATCCGCCCATACAAGTCCCCTTCAGCTAGTCCTTTGTTCTTCGTACCTAAAAAAGAAGGGGACCTAAGAACCTGTATTGACTACCGCGCATTAAACCAGATCACTGTAAAGAACCGTTACCCCTTGCCGTTCATCCCAGAAATGCTGGACCAGGTCAAAGATGCCCAAATTTACACCAAACTGGACCTTCGAGGAGCATACCACCTGGTGCGGGTCAGAAGCGGAGACAAATGGAAAGTTGCTTTCCGCACCAAATATGGTTTGTTCGAATATCAAGTCATGCCCTTTGGGTTATGCAACGCTCCTGCAGCGTTTCAGTATTTTATGAATGACGTTTTGAGAGAGTTAATTGATGTCTGCGCCCTAGTGTACACAGATGATATCTTGGTGTACTCCACTTCAAAACAGGATCACATCGAGCACGTCCATTCAGTCCTCTCCAAGCTCCGGGAACATCGGTTATATGCAAAGCTGGAGAAGTGCTTTTTTCACGTCACCGAAGTTGAGTTTCTGGGTTTTATTCTTACTCCAGGAGGCATCAGAATGGACCTGCATAAAGTGGACGCCGTTTTGAAATGCGCTTCACCAACGTCAGTAAAAGGGGTACAGAACATGTTGGGCTTTGCGAACTTCTATCGCCGGTTCATACCAGACTTCTCACAGGTCGTACACCTGATCACCATATTGCTAAGAAAAAATAACAAGAAATTTGCCTGGACCGAAGAAGCAGAGAAGGCTTTTCAGGAACTCAAGAAAAGGTTCACCTCCGCGCCAATCCTGCGACATCCTCGCCCCGATCTTCTTTATATCGTGGAAACAGACGCTTCCAGCATAGCGATGGGAGCTGTCCTCTCGCAAAGAGATCCAGTAACAGGCCAGCTATATCCAGTGGCCTTTTGGTCGAAGAAATTTTCCCCCCTGGAGATGAATTATGCCATCAGGGACAAAGAATTCTTGGTGATCAAATCCGCCTTTAAGGCCTGGCAGTACTACCTTCTGGGGGCCAGACACACCATTACAGTTATCACAGACCACCGAAACCTGCAATACCTTAAGACAGCTAAAGCCCAGTCTTCACGCCATTTGCGGTGGGATCTTTTCTTCGCCGAATACGACTGTCATCACTTTTCGACCAGGGGTCAAGAATGGAAAAGCTGATGCACTCTCTCGTACAGGCACTGATGACTTGGTATATATGCCCCCAGATCCAGTCCCCATCATACCGGAAGACAAGCTCTTGGGCCTCACTACGGCCTTAACCCAAGTTGAACTGAGAGATGAGATTCAACTAACCATGAACCCAGATGCCTTCCTCGCATGGCAAGCGCACGGAGAACCATTAAAGATCACTTACCCTTTTTTAAGGACCGGTTGTATGTACCCATCAAAGACTTACAACAACAAATTGTTGCTAGTTATCATGATTCCCTGATCGAAGGGCACCCAGGAATCAGCAAGACTCTAGCCAAGGTAAAACAGAACTTCTGGTGGCCTGCCTGGCGTAAAGATGTCATCCAATATGTTCAGTCCTGCGGAGTCTGTGCGCAAAACAAGTCACAAAAACAAAAACCATCCGGTCTTCTGCAACCTTTAGACATTCCTCCCACTCCCTGGCACACTCTTTCCCTCGACTTCATCACTGACCTACCTCCCAGTCAAGGGTTTAACACCATCCTGGTAGTCGTGGACTTGTTCTCAAAGATGGCACACTTTTTTCCACTCAAAGGCATCCCTGACGCACCCACTCTACCCAAAGTGTTCCTGGATGGTATTGTAAAACTGCATGGCTTCCCATCATTCCTGATCTCCGATCGAGGTAGCCAGTTCATCTCCACCTTCTGGAAAAAATGTTGTGCAATGGCACAAATTGACGTCAGGCTATCCACTAGCCATCACCCCCAAAAGGACAGTCAGACCGAGAGGACCAACCAGACCCTCGAATAGTACCTACGGTGCATGTTACACCATGAACTAAGAGACTGGAAAGATTTGTTATGGATAGCCGAGTACGCATATAACAACTCCTTGCACTCCAGTACCGGACAAACACCCTTGTCTACCCTTTATGGTAGACACCCACGTACCTCAGAACTAGATGTCCCAACAAATTTGGAAATGCCAGCAGTAAAAACTCTTCACACCAACATCACTCAGGCTTTCAAAAAGGCCAAAGAACATCTTATTTTCGCCAAAGAAAAAAAAAAGCAATTTGCCGACCAACACCGGAAAAAGGCCCCAGACTATCCGGTAGGAGACAAGGTTTGGCTGGCTGCCAAGTTTGTACCCATCAAGGGAACCCGGACTTTTCAACCCAGGTACTTAGGACCTTACACCATCAAGGCAATTATCAATCCAGCGGCCGTCAAACTAGACTTACCACCTAACCTACAGATTCACCTAGTATTTGACGTGTCCCTATTAAAACCGATGTAGCCTGGTACACAGGTTGGGACACCACCAAAATCCATACTTATTGACGGAGAACCAGAATTCGAAGTCAGAAGCATCTTGGATTCCAAGTATTCGAGGGGAAGGTACAATGTAGGTATTGACATCATATATTTTACATGTTACGGGTTAGATGCAGGGTCGAGGCCTGTTCTGTTAGGATGGTTTTCTGTTATTTTCCAGGCTTGAACCGCGAGTCAGGTCACTTCGGGGACAGTGATGTACTGCGGAAGGTAAATGATAGTGTTTGTTCTGATACTTGTTTGTGTCTGGTTGCTCGTGAGAATGGCCCTTCGGCGGAACTGCCATGGAGCAGAGGCGCCAGGGGAAGGGCATGGCTCTCTGAGAGTGGGGGCCAAGCTGCAGCATTCGCAGGCAGGCTGTCTCGTTGGGTTTCAGGTTGTCAGTATCAAAAATGGAGTCCCGATGCTTTCCAAAATGGTGTCCATGGTACAGCATGATCAGTCCTGTGTGTGGGTCAGTAGTCACCCCGTCGCCTGGGCCTTGGCAACAGGGGTGGCCCCTGACGAGCCACGAACCTCACATAGGTGGGGCTTGTCTGGGAGGGGGGTCTTTCAGACCTGTCCTCCCATAGAGAAGTCACTGATCCTCTCTGCAATCCTCGAATTGGTTGTCCTTCTGGGAAATGGTCAAGAACAACACTGAGAAACGGTTCTGGGCCATGTCTAGACGCTTTTATCTCCAACAACATAGGTATAGCATTGAACCCCATATGTGAGAGCGTTTAGGACGATACCTCAGGAACATTTTCTACTGTCCTAACATGGACCAGGGGGGTAATACCCAGTATACATATAAGCCAGAATTTGCCGTGGGTTTTCATAAAGATGACATCATTTTTATAATCAATTCTCTGAACAACTCTCACGAAGGCGGCCCAGATACATTGCCTAACGCAGTGCTTAAGGAAAACCTGGAATTTTGGGCATTTGTACTGGAAAATCTTTTTAATAAAATATTGGTAGATGGGGTCATTCCACTTAGCTGGCGGTGGTCCATTATGATCCCTGTCCATAAGAGGGGTGATCACAAACTATCGGCTTCTGGCAATGATCGACGCCTGCAAGAAGGTCTTTGCAAACAACCTCCTAAAATTATTTAACAAATGGATTGTGGAAGAGGGTTTGTTGCACCCCCCCAACGCAGTGCTTAAGGAAAACCTGGAATTTTGGGCATTTGTACTGGAAAATCTTTTTAATAAAATATTGGTAGATGGGGTCATTCCACTTAGCTGGCGGTGGTCCATTATGATCCCTGTCCATAAGAGGGGTGATCACAAACTATCGGCTTCTGGCAATGATCGACGCCTGCAAGAAGGTCTTTGCAAACAACCTCCTAAAATTATTTAACAAATGGATTGTGGAAGAGGGTTTGTTGCACCCCCCCAACGCAGTGCTTAAGGAAAACCTGGAATTTTGGGCATTTGTACTGGAAAATCTTTTTAATAAAATATTGGTAGATGGGGTCATTCCACTTAGCTGGCGGTGGTCCATTATGATCCCTGTCCATAAGAGGGGTGATCACAAACTATCGGCTTCTGGCAATGATCGACGCCTGCAAGAAGGTCTTTGCGAACAACCTCCTAAAATTATTTAACAAATGGATTGTGGAAGAGGGTTTGTTGCACCCCCCCAACCAAACAGGCTTCTGTAAAGGGTGCAATACTATGCATAGCATCTGTGCCCTAGAATATGTCATTGCAGCATGTAGGAAGACACAGAAGGATATCTTACATATGTGCTTCATAGATTTTAGCCAGGCCTTCGACACCGTCTCACAATTATTTCTATGGAACAAACTCCGGCACTGGGGCATTGACTGCTCATTATTATACTTTTATCATATTAGTACATTCTGATAATATGGTAAGAGTATGACTTCATCAGATGGAGCATATGTCATCTGAGATGGGGGTCAACATCTGGTGTGTTCTGGCACCTGTATTTTATAATCTTAATGTGAGAGATATGGACCCTGCTATCCAATTGGTTCGTAACCTCCCACGTAAAATTGAAACACGGGCAGTGTCTCGGCTCGGGTATGCCGATGACACCGTTCTACTGGATCGCTCTCCCATTGGGCTGCAGTGATCAATCAATGCTCTCGCCCTGTTTGCGCGTAGTAATAACTTGGTTGTTAACGCCAGTAGGACCAAAATATTGGTTATCGGTGCACGGTCCCGCAGGACTGTGATTACCTGGTCCATGAATGGGACTCTGCTTGAAGTGGTGAACAATATACATATTTGGGATTTCCTATTTGTTGTCCGCCCTCATTGGAATTTTATAATCACCATAATAATATTAAGATCTTTAAGAAATGGTTCCTCTTTAAAAAAAAAAAAAATGAATCCGTCTTAAAACAGGAAATAACAAGGGACAGATAGCCTTGTATTGGAAAAGTATTGGAATTCTTTATGGGTTGGGTGCAATTCTGGCACATCTGATGAGCTGGGTGACCTGATTGGAAGGTAAAATACTGCTGTCTATATTGAGGGGGAGGGGGGACCCACAGTCAGTGCCTGTGGAGGCTCTGCGCTGCGAATTGGGTCTGCAATCATTAAGATCTTGCTGGCTCACGCAGTGGAGTATTATGTATATCACCATTCTGCAAGCTATTGAAAAGCCTAATACTCTTCTTTCTTATTTAGCTGCAGCTAACACTGGCTCTTGTAGGAACATGATTCTCTTACAATTGCGTGAAGATACAGACTTGCTTACCAAAACCTTTCATTAAATGTATTGTTAACCCTTCCTAACTGGGTACTTGTCCTAAAGAAGAAGGCCCAAGTTCTTGCTCATTGTAATGGCGTTGATCATCTTTCCTCTTTGACACTTTATGTAGAATATAGCAAACAGGGCTTTGGCAGTAACAACAGAAATGCTCTATGTACATATTTAAATCAATTCTACCTGCGCATGAACATCTTACCTACACTTGAGCACACAGGTAGATGGAATTGCCCAGAGAGGAAAGACTTGGCTGTCTCTGTAATCAAACAGTGGAGTCTGCACGTCACATTTTAACACAATGCCCAGCTATGACTGTTATCTATGAAAAAGGGTATACACTTTTTTTTTTCACATGATATGAGTAGAGAAGACGATCAATTTTGGAGTACAATGCTTGGAGCGGAATCTGTTGTGATTACAGCCGCAACATACCATGTGTGGAAATTTGCTTGTGCACTTATTAATGGTGAATGATTTTAATTATTTTTTGCTTGTTTATTTTGAGAACATTGTGGCCAATGTTGTTTTGATGATCTTATATTACTTAGTTGTGCAATCCTTCACTATTTATGGTATCGTTTTTATATTGTACCTTTTAGATGGATGTCTATGATGTTTATTTTTAACCAATAAACACATTAAAAAAATCAAATAAAAAGAGGATTCCAAAATGGCTTTCACGGTGTGAGGGTGTCTCCCAAGCTCCAGCAGCAAGACTTTTAGCAAGCCCATGGGCCGGCGACTTAAAATGAATGGATGCTGCTGGCGAGACTCCAGATGAAGGCGGAGACAGATGCAGTACAAGTGGCAGCGGAGAGACCACGAGAAAACGCATAATTGAGTTGGAAATATCTTCGACATTGAGATGGGGATGGCCCGGGCACAAGAGGTCTGGATAGGGGGCCATGAAATGATTGATGCGTCTTTATGACTTTGTCTGGTTTATTTAGCCAAAATGAAACAATAAATGACTGAGGCAGATGCAGCAGCGATCCTGGAAACCCGTGCTTAAGAAAACTTTGGAATACGAAGTGGGTGGGGTACTGACAAGCCGGTGAGTGACCAAATGGGCATATAACTGTGGTCGCAAGAAGATAAGTGCATATATGGAGCACATCAGCCTACTTAATGTTTATGAAGCCATTCCCCCAGTGTCTCAAAGGGTCTAAAAAGTATAATATTTGACTTTCGTAAAAGGAGGATGGTGTCCCGCATTCAAGGATAATATAAACACTGCTCTCAGGGGATGCGAGAGGGGGGACCAAGTTACACTGACGATACAGAAGCATTCATTTAAAGATGAAGACGGAACAAACAAAAGGGACAGACTTAAAACAGTTATGAAATAACACTGGGGTAAAAGAGAGGAACATCCCTAAAGAGTGATATAAGTAAAAGAAGAGACAGGTAAGGCTCTATTGTTTGGACTTATAAAGTGACTTATCATTGATCAATGTGAACCACTACAGGTAATTTACTTTGGCTAAGGTAAAACACAGATGAAAAATATTGCGACAGGCACTATGTGAGATCGAGCAATCCAGTTGGCTTCAATTTATAACCTCATTCAATTACTCATCATTTGGACAAGCAAGGGTGGTGTTACAGTTCCAGGAACACAAAAGAGTGGTCTGGAAGAAGAGGGTGCCGCGACAGACTCATATTAATACTGCTGCAGTGTACTAGTGGAATAATTTTACTTTAGCATTTGCTCATGCATGGTGCATCCCCGACCGAGAGGATACTTTACAATTCCAGATGCCGGGGGCTAAAGGGAAAACCCCTACTTCTTAATCCAAGATGTCTGTCAGTTCACAAGGGTGCTAGTTAGAACGCTGTTGGAAACCTCGCACAGGAGACATTTCTTTGGGGGAGGAAACAGCGCAGCAGTCTTTAGGATAAAGTAAATCCGAACATACTGAAATGGTTTTAAACAAGGAAGATCTCCAGGACTGTTTAAAAGGAATGGAAGAAAGGATGATAAATGCCTTCCAATCACAGCTAGGTAAAATGAAGGAAGAGTTGCAGGGCTCAATGACGGAAGTGAAGAAGGAGATCAGTGAAATTGGTGCAAGGGTGGATACAACTGAACGGGGCCTATCTGAAATGACGAAAGAAGCAGGTCAAAACAGTGAGCTTTTAGATCTACTGGCTAGAGCCACACACAATTTGGCAATACAGGTGGAAGACCAGGAACATTTTTCCCGAAGGTTGAATATACGTGTGAAGGGATTACCGCAGGACATAAAGGATATAGACTTGAGGCCAATGATCCAGCAGTGTTCTGGGAGTCTAGGCACGGATATAACACCTGAGGATGTGGGGATTGAGATAGTTCACTGTGTGGGCCCCAGGGGATTGGGTCCAGGTACAAGACCAAGAGATGTGCTAGTGGTCATATCCTCATTCAAGATTAAAGAGGAGGTTCTTAGGATGGCGAGATCACAATCGGACTTAACTATTAGTGGGGTTAAGATATATATTTTTCAAGACGTTGCATTGACGACTTTGCATAAAAGGAGGGCCATGTATCCGGTCACTAAAGAACTAATAGCTAAACATGTTTAGTATAAATGGACCTTTCCATTAGGCCTGCTGTTCACATGGGAAGGCAAGCAATACAAGATAACGTCCTGTGAGGAAGGTTTGTCTATCATGAACATACAAGGGGGCAGGCGATCCAGTGGACAAATGCAAGAACATTCATCTGAAGGACATTGCCAGTGGAATTGGTATGCAGCACCGGGCAGACGAGACAGCAGATATGCAAAACTGCTAGGCCCTCTGGGCAACATGGACAAGCCTTGACCGTCAGGAGGCGTTTGAGAAGTTGATTCAAATTTAGTATTGTTGTCACTCCTGTTGTCTAGCGATATAAAGTGGTTAGATATGATAGTAAAATTGGTGGTGAGGGGTACCAAGTGGATGAGAAAGGAATACGGGGCATATGTATCAACCTGGCTGGAGGGAGGGTTGAGGTGACGGCATTGAGGAATCACTTGGGGGGGGTGTAGTTCGCCCTCACCAGGGGTGTTCTCGGGGTCGCCACAGGATCAGAGCCCCAGGAAGGAATCTGGGGGTTTCCGTAGGAACTCTGTCTTGGACCGGGAAGGGGTTAGGGGGATAATCTTGGGGGGATGGTAGGGGGATAGTTTAGGGAAAGGATATGGAGGGAGAAGGGGGGAGTTGGGGGCAGTTGGGAAAGGGAGTGTGGGGGATGGCTTAGCCAGAAATCCGAGTATAAACGGGATTAATCATTGCGTTCTGAGGTTTGTGAAGGACATTATTTTAACGACAAGTTATGGCTATAACAGTATACTTACATAATGTAAGAGGTATGAACTCCCCGGTGAAGCGTAAGAAAATAGAGGTGCAGATTAGACGACTCAGAGCGGATATAATAATGCCGCAAGAGACCCACATAAGGAAAGCAGATAGGTCACTACAGCGATTTCAACCATTTACGCAAGTATATCAAGCCAGTGCCCCAGGCAAAACAGCAGGGGTGCTGATAGGCTTTAAAGACGCTGTAAAGGCAAAAGTTGAACGAATAGAGGTGAACAAGCAAGGCAGATACCTGTTCCTAGTGATTCTTTTGGGACACACTAGGCTGACTGTGGGCACAGTCTATGCACCTAGTATGGGGCAGGAGGCATTTATTAGGGTGTCTCTCCTAAAACTAGAAAGATAATGCTTACTAGGGACTTCAATATGGCCTGTGACCCAGTTTTAGATAGGAATGCGCACAATAGACACACCAGGAATACCCTTAGAAGGCTTTAAAAAAGAAATGTGCCCACTTACCTCTAGTAGATATTTGGCAATCAAAAGAAGGGAATGAGTGTGGTTATACGTGTTTTTCCTACAAATATCAAACATATTCCAGAATAGATTATGTATGGACAACAACATCACTAGTGGTGGAGGTGATCAAGGTTGATATAGGGGCTATTTGACTTCCGATCATGACCCAATGGTGGTAGAATTGAAGGGGATGGGTAATCGGAAGAGAGTATGGATCCGGACATGCCCCCGGGAAGTACTTCGGTAGAAGCATTGAACAATGGGATAGACTAATATTTCATGCATAATGAAAGCAAGGGAATGACAGCTGAGGGGGTCTGGGAGGCATTTAAAGCGGTCATTAGAGGCGAGATTATATCAATCCAAGGGAAAAAGTAAATTGAGGGTGGCAATGGAGATAGATGGAATTAGAGGCCCAATTAAGAGAGGCTCAGCGTAAACTTGCGCAGGGTAAGAATAAAGAGGTATATAATAAATTGAAAGGATTAGGAACACAATTGGAACTGCTACCTACACAATATGCGGAGAGGGCCCTGCTAAATATTAGCCAACGCTACTATGTAAGTGCCAATAAGGCAGATGGGCTACTAGCCAGACAGATTAGAAGGGACACAGCGAAATGTACGAAAATGTGAATTAACCAAAAGGATGGTATAGTGGCGCTGGACTTAGAAACAATATTACAAGAGTTTGAAGAGTATTATGGGGCTCTTTATATGTCAGATGAACTGGATCAGAGGGAAGTGGCTCAATATCTTAGCAGCCTCCCGCAGCAGAAAATAGCTGAACAAGAAAAGGATAGATTGGATAGAGAGATTACGGAGGAGGAAGTTGTGGCCTCTATTCAGAAACTACCCGAAAACAAATCTCTGGGTCCCGATGGATTCACTGCACGTTTTTACCAGACATTTTGTAAACAGTTGAGTCCCAGACTGGTGCGTCTATTCAATTTTATCAGGGAGAATGGACAAGTGACCCCTACCATTGCTGAGGCGAAAGTGGTGGTATTTGCAAAACCCAATAAGGATTCAACATTATGTGGATCATATCGGCCCATAGATTTATTAACTCTAGATGCAAAAATGTATACGGGCATATTGGCAGCCAGTCACCCCGCTCCTTCCGGACATTCATTCTATTGACCAGTCAGGCTTCATAACAGAAACAGAGAAAAACAAGGGATAATATAGGAAAATTGGCACATTTGCTAGAGAAAACTAACTCCCATTAGATCCCAGTGGTTCTGATCTCACTCGACGCAGAGAAAGTGTTTGACCGAGTCGAGTGGCGGTTCCTATTTTCCACCCTGGTGCATATGGGTTTTGGTCCTGGGTTAATTCGGATGATAAAAGCTAATTGTGTGAATCCCTAAATTCGGCTCTCTATTAATTCCCACATATCAGAAAACATTTATATTACGTGAGGGACAAGTCAGGGATGTCTGCTTTCCCCATTTGTATGTGCCATTTATTTAGAACCCCTATTAACAACTATAAGATGCAATCAAAAGATGAGGGGTATTCGGTTTGGGGCGGAAGAATACAAAATAATGGCATTTGCTGATGATACGATGATGTCCCTGACAGACCCAGAAGATTCTATTCCAGCATTGTGTCAGGAATTAATAAGGGTGGAGAAAGTGATGGGGCTGAGGATAAATGTTTCTAAGTCAGAAATAATGGGTATAATGGGCATTCCCTCCTTTCCCGTACACATAATCCATCCTATATTTTGGGATTCTCCAACTTCCCAACTACCTCCCCTCTCTCACCCTCTTTCTACACAAACACTGGGCTGATGAAGAGGGTGACTGAGAGTAAAGAGGCTAACACGTATGTATCTCATTGGACATGCCCCGCTAATCAGGTCAGGCAAAGTCAGGCCCTTGACCGTAATCTCATTCATCTGATACCCATTGGCTCCCACCACACGGATAAAAGGCGGAACGTAGAGACACATTCTGAGCAAGGTAGAACACGAGAAGGAGCAGATCCTCCGGGGAAAAGGCAAACCCACTGGAGCAGGATGAGTGATGGAGGGACCAGTGCAGGGGATTGAGGAACCCTGAGGTTCCCTGGAGGAGGTTGTTGCCTCTCGGAAACCATAAAGGAGATGCAGAGAAAGCCAAATTGCAGACAAGAAGAAACCTGCATTGTGTTTCAAGGGTGCCGGCGACCCTCCCGGATGAACGACAAGAGTTGGCGAGGCCAAGCCTGTGGTATTAACCTTGACTCATGAATTAAAGCTGCAAAGACAAGAAAGGAATGCACACAGCCGGTGAGTTAGCAAAAGACATGAAAGGCCGGTGTGTGTCAAGGAAAGATTGAAGCTGCAACAGTGTATCTTAACAGTGAAGGTTGCACACATGCTAATGAGATGCGAAAGAAAGCAAACCAGTTTTGAACTTTAACATACCGATAACTGGGAAGCCAGTGATACAGAGTAGCGGAGTGGTCCGGCAAAAGGAAGTAGCCCACTCGAAAGTCTCCGCAAAATACTTGATGTCAAGATATAAAGTGAACAAACTCTGAAAAGTGCAAATGGACCAGATTAACCCAGATTAACCCAGACGAAAGGGGAAGTTGAAAGGTGATTGCTTTAAGAGGAAGATTTCCTTGAACTTTTGTACTTGTGGTATGGAACTACCAAGACCAAGAGACATTGGGGCAAATAGCGTTAGAGATTCGAAGTGGTGCTGCAGAGGTTTATGGTAGAAGCCTTGCACATTCGAAAGTCTTCTACATCAGTGAAAGGTTTGAGCCCGACTGAGGTAGTCCGAAAGCATGCAATAGGTTAGCGGAAAAGCTTGGGGAAGGAAACCCCTGCAAATGCTGCTATTACGAGGTCCGAGCCCGGCTGAGGGAGATCTATGTTGAATCAGGTACTTTTTGGTTGAAAGGTCTGAGCCCGACTGAAGAAGTAGTACATGAACTATTAATGCTTTGAGAGGTCTGAGCCCTACAAAGGCAGACCTACGTGGACTTTTTACTGAACTGTGAGAGAACTTTTGGAAAGCTGGAATAAGTGACTTTAACATGGAAGGCCAAGCGGGCCTCGACCCACGTTTTAAACTGCCTTTTGTTTATAACCTGAGCCAGAGTTTGTCATTCTGTTTACGAAGGCCGCCTTACTCCGTGCTGTCCAACGTGCGGCGGAGAGCCGACTCAGCCACATTGATCCTTTGTTATAAAACTGACTTGCCATTGCATATACATTCCCTTTTACACACTTTTTGTATAAGAAATCATGCAGGAATTAGGTTTTGTTAGCATCGGCCATTTTGATTTGATATAGACTGACTAGGACTGTGTTTTCTTTCTTATTTGATGGTAGAGACTACTGCCATCTTAACTATAGGGCAAAGTAGGAGTTCTTCCAAACCCAGCAAATTGAATAAAGGTTTTGAAACCATGCCTCCCTTACACATGCTGGCAGGAGAGTAAACCAGGAGTGGGAAAGGAAGTGAATCTGAAGTTGGGAAAAGTTTCAAACCAATACATAAAAGGGAAGACTTAAACCTCTTTATGGAATCAATGAAAAAGAAGTAAATACCCTGGCAGGAGAGTACAACAGGGACACATTGGGCCTGATTCATGGAAGTGTTTTATAATGGCACAATCCCATAGGAAAATGTTCTGTGAATCAGGGCCATTGTGTGAGGGGTCAGACTTGTGAGAAGCACCGCGTTGTGAAGTTTACTCAATAAATGCCATTTTATTATTATAAAAGGTTGGATGAATGCCTCACTATCCCTACCCTGACGAGGATTTCCCTGCCTAAAATAAACTAAAGGAAATACTCTAACAAAGGATATGTGTCTCACACTTATACATATAACAAATGAATAAGGAAATACATGGCAGTTCAAAACCAAAATGATGTAATTCACAATGCAACCAGTCTTTCTTGATAACCATGTTTCTGCTTCACAGTTCAAGAAAAGACCACTGGTTTGCTTCCAATACAGTTCGATGCCACTTCAACTTGTTAAAAAGATTTCCCACACAGAAGATATAACCCTCTTCCTCTTTCTTGAATAGGTTCTCAGTTCATCAATAGCAACAATAATTGTCTTGGCCAGGGTGATTTTTGCCACAGTGAAAACTTCTAAAGAAATATAGCTTTTTTTGGAACATCTCTACTTTGCTCTTACTTAGCACCACAAGCAACATAAAATGCCTCTGTCAGGAATACCTTGTAGCACTACTTCAACTTTCACCTGGTCTACTTCCATGCCAGGCCTATAACTTCAAACGTTTGCCATTTGGGTCTGCTTCCCTGCTCGAACAGCGTTACACAACAATAATACTTTTGTGGTTAAGATGAACTGACAATGTTTACAACAGCTTCACAGTTTTAGACAAATTGCAGCTTCAAAACTTTCAACAACTTTTCAGAGAGAACAAGATTCACGTTGATGCTCTTTATCACTCTTCTGTAATGATGCTCCTCTCCATCTGGATATCTATTCCCTGAAGGTCAGCCTTTTGCCCCTCTTGTTTCCCCACTACACAACTAACCAATGACTGATAGAAATGGGGTCTGTTCCTGCTTCTCCCTTGGTTTTGCCAATGTGTGTTTATCCCAGCCTGTACTATATGCTGTACAAAGTATGGGAAACACGTTTCAGAGCTTATAGACCCTGCATCTGCCCCCTTCTGCTGTTGGCAATATTGGCTAGTTTGTATGCGTCTTGGTCTTAATCTCTCTCTGCTTGGGCAATGCTTGTAGGTATTAACTCTCAAAAGTTGCCCTCTCGGGTTACTGGGTTTTCCACAGACTCACACTTTTAAGGATACAGTAATTTGGCTTTGTTATGATAGACTTCTGCTGCTTTTCCCTAGTTCGGTATTCAAAATTAACTCGGGATCCACTTTCACACACATGCAATTCCTGCTCCTGCTGCTTCGCAATAGTTCGGTATTCAAAACCAACTTGGAATTGTTTTTACTTCTACGCTAGCGTTGTTCACTGCTGAATGTCTGCTTCTGAAACGCGTAACGCTAGCGGGGACAGAGTGCTACAGGGTCACTGACAGCTTGTGAACTCACCGGATAAGACGTGCAACTCCGTTCTCCTTGCCGCTCACAGGACTTCTGCTGCTGTGGCTCCTCACAACCCGGCAATCTGCTTCTGTTTGTCTGCCTTCGCCCACACCACCTCCTCTTGCTCCGGAGGCCCTCTTGTGCACCCCAGCCATCACAGACAGCCTTGAGGCACTCGGATGCACGCAAGCCACCTGAGACTGCCTCCTGCACGCTTTCCTCTGCGCGGCCTCTGCAGAACAGATCACAAGGGAACAAGCTTCTCTCCTGCACGCTTCCCACTGTGCGATCTCTGCACTTCAGATTTCTGGAGACACAGACCCTCTCAGGACCGGCATCTGATAGCTGCCAAACAGTGGTCTCAGCGCCCTCTCTCTTCTCCAGCTTGTGCCTGTGCTGCCAGCACAAACCACGTGGCTTCTGCTTCTCGCTTCCTCTGTTCCTCTCCAAGAATAATGTTTTCATGTCATTTCATCGTGGGATGTTTTTTCGCTGGGTTTTTTACCACAGATTTCTTAACCAAAAAATATTTTTTTAAAAAATGTTTTTGGGGGGTTCCCCCCAAATCCCACATCCCCTTTCATTTTTTATATATTCTCGAACACCAACACCCCAAATGTATATTTTTCTAACCCCCTAAACATGTCGATGAGTTTTTTTCCGTTACAAAAAGTCTGCAGTAAAAACCCCAACGAAAATACAACCCGCGATGAAAGGACATCGTACCACAATAACAACTCTATAGCCTGCACCTGAGGGGGTCTTTTAATCCTCTGTCTCCCTCAGGTGCATTAATGAGCTGACCACTCCTTCAAGTTTGTACCTCTTCTCCGTCCTAGCACTTAGGGAATTATTGGACTTGAAGTCCCTAATGGGAAAATTAGGTTCTCTTATTTCTGTTGTTTTACAATAAGCCATTAAAAGAGTAGGGCTTCAGGGAAAGTTGAACAAGGGGGTTTTTCCATTCCTCCTGACCTACTTCCCCCATCATGTGATCCTCCCGCAGAACACCACCCCCAGGGTCTGGATCAGAAAGCGTCTGCCTTTCCCTGGCCACATGAGAAGGGTCCCAGGCCAGGTTTTCTGGGGAATCATTGCGAATTCATCACAATAGAGAGGAGCAATCAGTGGAGAAGGATAGAGAGATACCCTAAGAAAGTAAGTGGAAAATACTCAGTGTGATGAACTGGAATTATTAAAAAGGAATTGTGTATTTAAAGGGAGGTGCAAGGGGAAGGCCAATTTCCTTGACATTGTGAAGTAAAGGGCATCATATTTCTAAAGGAAACTCATGGAAAGATGAATATCATGTGTTTATTTATTTGTAAGGCGCACCACACACGAAGGTATCTGGCCGCTGCGGTTACAAGCATACTTTAGGCATAAGATTGTGAATACTTAAAGTAAAGCTTTGAAGGTTGAAGGAATACAAGGATTTTTTCCTTAAAAAGCATAAAGGGCTAAAGAAAGATAGACGAGCTCAAGGGAGAAATCATTCTTGTTGAACTGGTAAAGCGAAGCCTTAAAAAGGGAAGAGAAACACAGGCAAGGAGCAATCCCCTTGCAGACATATCAAGTTTATAGTAGAAGGGTCAGATTAGGGTTTTTGGACACAGGATGGGAAGGCACTCTTTTGTTTAACATCCTGACGCAGACATTCCTTAGTTTTGTTGAGGCAGGGAAACCCTTCTTGGTATTAGGGATAGGATTTTCCCCAACCCTCTTGTTTTGAAAATAAAAGTTAGAAGTCATCTTGAAACCGATGACTTTGTCTGAGACTTACTCTTGATCCCTTTATAGCCTTTACAATGGTAATTCTGCCAGAATCCATTGGTACTTAGCGGGAGATGTAACAGTACGATAGACATCAAAGTGGGGTTAAGACAATGTTGTTTCCTTGCACCCACACTTTGTTGCATGTTTATTAACCAGATCATCACAAAACTAGAACATCTGCAAACTGACACCCTAAGCTTGCGTGGACAGAATGCCCTTAGTTTTGTTTGCGGATGACAGATTATTAATTTCTCCCACCCTGTGTGGACTCCGTAAACACGGAATATGGGCTCCCGATCAACCACAGTAAAACAAAAATGATGGTATTCCGCACCTTGCAGAAGAGAGTGAAGCACAGACATTTTCATAGAGATAGATGTATAGAGCAAGTGGGGAGCTTTGATTATCTTGGTACCAGGTTTAGGAGTGAGAGCAGTTGGGCAAGCCAGGTGGATAAATATCTGCCAACCCTGGAAAAAACTACCAATGCCATATTAAAATGTATTCCAAGTCATGGGAATGGCGCATTTACACCAGCGCTTCAATTATATAACATCCAAGCTGGGGCTGTTTCCGTTTTTGGAGTTCAACAGTTCCTGACTTGACATAGTTTAGAAAAAATATGTCAAAAAGGCTTTGTGCTTACCACAAAGCACTATGAATGCAGCTCTGCGATTGGAACTCAATCAAACTCCATCTCGAATGCAACTTCTTTTAGTCTTGTTCGATCCTGGCTTCAATTGTGTGTTTCCCCATCTCTAACAAATATCGAGAAGCAATGGTAGATATTCTGTCACAAAATGGGGGCACTAACACAAGTTGGTGTAGGCATATTAGGCTATTATTGACCTCATTAGGCCACGAGGACCTGTGGTACAACCCAGAAACGATAAATAGCCATCCAAGGGCAAAAAATTAAAACCGGTTCACAACTCCCGATTGCTTAGTAACCTAAGCAACACCTGTCATCAATCTAACTTCGCTGCAGCGTACTGGAGTTCCAAATTAAACTATGGTTATGAAAGTTACCTGGACGAAATATCCCCACCCTGTGCACAAGCACTTATATTAGATTCTGCTTGGGCGTTCTTCCCCTACAAACCCTCCAACTTGCATGAGCATGAGAGATTCTGATCTATGTCCTTCCTGCCCTACGACTAAACAGGATATCACACACTTCTTGTTCCTATGTGCGTTTTACATAGGATTAAGGGAGCAATATTTGAAACCAATCTTAAAAGAATCTCTGTCCGTCATCTCTCGGATGCTTTAACTCTATGTAAGTTGACAAATACACTTTTGCCGTATCTAGATACATTTTTTAGATCTTGGTCATACAGACATATGAATGACTGCTAGTTCTTATGGTTGATGCTTCCTTTATGAAATGCAATGTTTATATATATATATATATATATATATATATATATATATATATATATATTTTGTATATAATATATATATATATATATTAATCGTTTTAAAAAAGATAAAACTTGAATGCATTATTTTATACCTCTTTTCACTCCCCTTCTCATCAAATAGGTGGCAAAAGTTTGCATTCATGGTATCATTTTACAAAATTGTAATGCATTTGCTCTTTCAAATTGCCATAACTTGGAATTTTCATTTTGTTGCTGTTGTATACTATGCTTTTTGCTTTTAGGGAGTAAATCCGAAAATAAAGCATTGAAGTGATGTATCTGTAGTGAAGGCTAATATTGTTGCATGGTGACAAGAGTCTCACTGCTGTACGCTTGCATGTTTGCCCGCAAAATAAAGACAATGTCTCCCCTTTGTGGCAAATTGGAAACTTGGTTATCTGACAAATGAACTGTGGGAAAGCCACTGCCCACTGAGTAATTTCCCTGGGAATTAGAAAACAGTGTTATAGGTGACATTGACATTCGTACTCTGACCATGTTCTGCCATTACTTAAAAGCAGTAAAACAAATAATGGGATCATTAACAAATTGACTAAACCGGATAGTAATACACAGATAGCCACCTCACAATCTTTGTGTTATGAGCTCTCTACCTTTTTTATCCGTAAAATTGAGGAGATTAGGATGGGAATTGTGGGTAAGGGAAACCCAAGCGATCTACATTATGCGAACATTGAACGTGGCATCCCTATGCTGTCGGTCAGAAAAAAGGCAGCGGTCCTATTTTCTGACTTGCCTTAATGAACAAGGAGGAGCTAATTAAGATAGTTGCAAAGCTTAAATCGGCATCGCCCTTAGATCCCATTCCATTGAGACTGTTTAAAGCAGCGCCTATGAAGTTTTATGACACACTGGCTGCTGCAGTAAATTTGTCTCTGCAGTGGGGCGTAGTTCCATCTAAGCTTAAAGAGGCTTTAGTTATTCCATTGCTGAAAAAGCCATCACTTGATCCTCTGATTTTAGCTAACTATCGGCCTATTTCACTCCTGCCCTTTCCTATGAAGATTTTGGAAGCAGTAGTGACCCCCCTGAGAACTTTCTTGGAAAGTCAAGACATCTTAGATCGCTTCCAAATGGATTTTCGCCCCTTGATGAAAACTGAATCAGTTGTGGTATCTGTATTGGATGATCTTACCATAATCAGGGACGAAGGCGGCATGACAGGTCTCATTCTTTTGGACCTGTTGGCTGCTTTCGATACCATTGATCATGGATAATTGATGGTGAGGCTAGAGGAGGCAGTATTTGCTGGGGCAGCACTGGATTGGTTTCATGCTTTCTTGACCTCTCGCTCGCAGATAGTTTTCCCTTCACCCATACTGCTCCTCTCTGGTTTCGGTCTCCTGTGGTGTTCCGCAAGGTTTGGCTTTTTCTCCCCTGCTTTTCAATTTATATATTCGCCCCTTTGCTGATCTTGATTCTTCTGTTTGGCTTTAGAGTCTTCTCATATGCAGATGACACACAGATGTTGTTTAGACTAGACACTAAGCAGGACGATGTAAGATATAAGCTAAAAAACTGTCTGGAAGCCGTCCGAGTCTAGATGGAGTCAAATTGTCTTAAATTGAATGGCGGGAAGACAGAGATTCTGATCTAGGACCCCACAGGGGCTTCTGAGGGATGGTCCGATGCTTTTTGGCCCGCATCATTGGGCCCGTTAAGACAGCTCGTAATTTAGGTGTAAAGTTTTCGGAATCCCTGTCTATGGAGGCGTAGGTTAACTCAGTGTATGGTGCAGGCTTTAAGCTCAAACAGCTAAAGAAAGTCCTCCCGTTTATTTCAGATATATTTCATGCTCTAGTAGTGGCAGCTTGTGTTAATGGGAGTCTGGATTATTGTAATGCTGTTTGCCTGTCACAGCCTGCGCAGCAGTGTGTTTGGTTACCCACTTGCCAGCCAGAGCAGGAGTAACGAAGGCTAGACAATCTCTCCATTACCTCCCGGTAGAAGCTCAGTTACAGTTTAAGGCGCTTTGCATTATGCAGCGTGTACTAGGTGGAAATGGATGATTAGCCATCCAGGAGAAACTGATTAGATATAGCCCGGTGTGTTCTTTGAGATCCTCGAATGTATCACTCCTTCCGATATCCAAGTAGAGCAAAGAACATTTGGGTGGCCGGGCTTTTTCAGTGGCTGGCCCCAGGATTTGGAATTCGTTGCCTGAAAATGTGAGAAAAGGTGAGGATTTCATATCCTTCAAAAATCATCTCAAAACGTTTCTCTTTAGATAAAGCTCAGAGATACCCCCTTTGACACATGGGTTTCGTTTACATCTATCCTGACTATTAGTTGTTTGAGCGCCATAATGCCTTGAGTGATAGAGCGCTATAAAAATAAATTGATTGATTACACTGTGGTTTATAGCTGTTGATTGGCAAATGGAAATTAAAAAGCAAATCAAAGTAATATATCCAGTGTATATTTTTGCAGTGGGGTACAGCAAGCAATCCCTGCTGCAGCATCATCACTGTCCAACAGTTTTTACTTGAACTATTGATGTTTGTAGTGTGACACTCTGACTGCAGGAAAACATGGAATAATATCCCTTCACTGTTAAGATTTCAATTGCCTATAATGTTAGGGTGATGTGGGGAGTTCCCCAAAATCCCCATTCTAGCATGTGGGAGTAGCAAGCTGCTAGGTATGGGGTTGGTCCGACCGCTACCTGATGTGCCTCCCTATAGGGGTAGGCAAAGTGGGATTCCAGAGGACAAGACGGGATCCCAAAGACCTGCTACTAACGGATGAGGTTGCTTGTGGAAGTGTTGATCCTCACAACTACATGAACCAAGATGTATTTGCAGTATTAATTGAGGGAGCCAAAGAGAGGAGGCTCACGCCCACCGCTCTTAAGTGATTCCAGTGCAACGTTAGCCCATGTGACTTCAATAAGAGGCAAGGCTTTGCAGCTCTGCATAACACATAGGAGGACTTGCTTGGATGGCACTGAACGCCACGCTCACTTGTAACTCCTCTCTAACCCTCATTAGTGATTATAAGAACTATCAGATAATTAATCAATCTGAATGATAAAACAATGATATAATGAAAGGGATACAAAAACACTTTGGGGAATAACCAGTTAACCCTGAGATGTCAAGTTGGAATGAGGTATAAGTGATTGGAAGTCAGCCTAGAATCCAAGCCCCTGTTGAGGAAGTATGACAGGGGCTAGGGACATTCAGAAGGGCAGAGACTCCTGGAGATAGCAGACATGTCTGCTCATGCTCCCTTGCTGAAGAGTCATGAAGCCCCTCGAACAAGGCTGAAGATTCTGGGAAATGCTAGACGAATCTAGAGGAAGCAGTCCTCACTTGGGGACCCTGCAAGGGAATATTGGCCCAGGGTATTGGCAACAGCACTCCAAAGGTAAATGGGAGAGACTGACCCATGGGAGGAGGTTAATTGACTGCCAGACAAACCCAATGGGGGTGGTGGAGGGGTTTGAGGGGCATGAATAACCATTACATCTGGTGAGAAACCCAAACTAAGCTAAGGTCTGGGGAGGCCTGTTAGAATCCTGAATCAAGCCAAGACCAGGCGAGGCCTATTGTGAACCATGAGCCATGTCTGAGGAGAGGACATGAAAGAGCTAGGCTAAGCAGAGAGGCCATATTAATCATACTAGATTGTGTGTAACGGATACAAGAGCCTGCCCTGAGAAATACTTTGTTGGTGATATTAGAAAAGGGTTGGACTTGGACAAGTAGGTTTGTGAAGATTGTTTTAGGGGCCAAACCTTCAAAAACTCCTATTGTTAGAACTGGATATCTTGGCGGCGAAGAACTCATTCAAACTAGATAATGGAACTTTACTTTGCCCACCAGTTTGAAAGACTTTTTCTTTGTAGAGGTGGATATCTCAGGGTTAGACAAAGACTTATAAGAATGGGGCGAACATTAGCATTTGGGGAGAGGAACAGAAGCCTCCAAAGTGCCCAGCACCTGTAAGAAAAACTCAAGTTATATAAATATGACCCGTTCACTGTCTACTTAAAAAAATATTCCTATTGTTTGTAGCTTTTCCCCAGGACATGTAGGCATGTAGCCAACCCTTAAACCTGATAACTAATTTAATAAAGATTGCTTAGTTTAACCAGTACCATGCGTCGCATTTTGCACTGGACGGTCTCACGCAGCGGGTACACCAAGATGGCTACTTTGTATTCTGTTCTCAACTGAGATGCGATGCAATATGTTCAACCTTGTGGTATTCTAAGTCTTTGAATGATTCCCAAACTAAACGTCTGTAAGTCTTCATCAATGCAATCTCCATTTACTTATGGTGTACAGAGGCTTGTGCAAAGCCTGCACTGCCAGACTTGCATAGCTTACATTTGCTGAACCTTGACCTTCTTTCCTTCGACCCTTCCCTTGAACTTTCTACCCTGGATATAAAATGAGACTACTATACCTGCATTCAAATGTTTCCTTCAACTGCATCTCCTCTCCTCGGAAGGGCACCACATCATCCCTCCCGCTTGATCTCTTCCTCTCCTCCTTGTACATACTGGATATTCAACCGTTGACCACTACATTGTATAAAACATATGTTGTCAGTATGTGATGTCCCCAGTCTCTGTTCACTAGAATCTTCCCCCTTGGTCACATGTATCTTACCTGCTTGTTTATGACTTTGAGCTTTTGGGGAGGACCTTGTATAGGGATTGTTCCAGTGACTTATCCTCAGGTACAAGAGTTGTGATCGAAGCCCTCACCTTTTTGTTCAGTACATACAAAACGCATATTGCCACAGTACAGAAGTCCAAATGAAATGCCCCACTTAATCTGCCTGGATGTCAGTGTATGTGGCTAATCTGCCGAGGATTGCTTTGATCTGTCACAGCATAGCATGTACAATATGCTTACTCATGACTGTACCCAGATGATGTGTATCCTCTTTTTCCAATCCAGGCGGATCAACTAATTGAGAGGCTGCAGGCTGAAAATACGGCCAGTTGAAGGCAACAATCCTGGACTCTTTGAGTATCAGTTGATCGACCTATTTCCATGAAGTATGATGCATAAACGCTGAACTTTAACTTATCTGCTGTTCTTTATTTGACATGAGATGCTCACTGCGTAAACAGTACTCATTTGATCCATAAAAAAGAAAGCTTTGTAAGAATGTATTGCTTTTGGTCATTTATGAAAGGTGACTCCCACTGCATTTAATTCACAATATCAGCTGTACTAAACAACATTATTTACCCTAAAGATTCATCTATCTATATTAGCCTGTAATTTATAGTCCCGAGTATGCAAACCTCTACCTGAAATCCAATCTCAGCATATCCTTAATTCCTGCAGAGTGGCAGGTGAAACTTTAATTAACTAATTCAACCGTCCTTTTTATCTGCATAAGACCTTTTGCTAAGCATGAGTTTAAAGTTGAAAAGCGGGTGTAAAACAACGCAATGTATTTTTGGGGCACTTGCATGGTTTGCCACTTTCTTATTGCATTAGAGCCATTTGCGGGTACTTTCATTGCAAGAAGGGAAATGTTATTTACTTTAGCGATTGACTTTCTCGTTTATCAAGGTGCTCAATGTATAGATTAGGGCCTTTGATGTGCCCCTCCTAACATAAGGGCTAATTTGTGCTATGGGAAGAACCACTGTGTGTGGAACCAATGAGATTACATACAGTGCTAATTTTCTTCTTAGAAAAGTTCCCTGTGATTCCCTAATGGTCCCCAAAAAGTGTGTATTGTATTTATATTCCCCTTAGACACAAACCGGTTGGATAGCTCAGTGAGTTTAGCTCTCACTACTGAGATCTATAGGTTGTCTGCGAGATCAGTCATGCATACATCAGCAGCGTTAGCGCAGTCTTTCATCACTCTGAGGTTGATAAAAGGGTCATCATTCAATTGGACATTATTAACACCTATTAACTATAGTGCTGCAAGACTGTGATAACATACACTACATAAAAAACCATTTTGTATGAATATTTGTATTGGTCTTTTGGCATAAATGGCATGAGTGTCGGCTACTGCAGTGAAATTGGCTGCGTTGGCCCATGTTGGGTTTCCTTTGTGTTCAAGCAGAAAGGCCTTTTTTGGATGCCATGGTATGTGTAACTTGTAGCCATCCATCTGTACTGCCCTATTAACTAACTGCACCACTGTCACTTGGGTAGAAACTAGTTTCCTGTTCAATAATGTGTGTACCTCTTAAGCAAATGAAATTGCCCCACTAGCAATGGGCTATGCTGCGATACAATTGTTTGTTTATTGACATCAATTCCTATGCACCCTTCTTCTCCTGGTGAAAAGTAAACGTTCTGCTAGTATTAAGACATTTAAACTAAATAAACTGTGATTTTGTATCTGTCCTTGTGTATGTAAATGCTGCATAGTAGCCTGAATCCTGAAGATTGCCTGCTACATTTGTCTGTATTACATGTAAAGATTGTGTTAGTCGCTTATACTGGAAAACGTATTTTGAAGGCTGCTTGTGGTATGCCTTATACTGTCATGTAAATCTTGCCAATAAATAAAGTAATGCATTATATAATGTGAAATCCTGTTATGAAGCAGAGTTCGATTCATTAGTTCCACCCTAAAATCCCCCATTGCCTTTTTTCTAATATTCACTTGCAACTAAGTGCCTTTAGTTATATCAGAACTTTGATCAGGTATTGGCAATCTGCCGTTTCAAGTCACACCTCGCGGAACGCAGCAAATGGCTCTTGCTAACTAAGTGTTGCAGTACATTCCATGATGAGCCAAATGTTTACTTCTACTTGTGCTCCTTCATCCCTTAACAGCTGAGGGGCTCTTTTCAAAGGTGCTGGTTCTGGTTTTATGTGCGCATATGTTCCCATTGAACCTTTTAATTAATATTTTTTATGAGTTAGCCATACAAGAGTATGTGATTTTTAACAAATCTGATATACAGATTTAAATAAAAATACCATGATATTGAAATGTCTTCTTAGTATCAGTAATGAATGCCCAGTAACCCCAACAATATACAGTGAGGTAAGACTGAAAAAGTGTAGATCGCAGTTGGGTAAATGTGGTACAAAGTGGGTTTTAATGAGAGGCATGCGATGGGACCCCCCATTTATGGATAAGGAAAGTTATAACATAGTTAAAACAGTATTGCACAAATTCTGTACAACGAGCTCTGTAAAAACATGTGGATACACAGACAACTTTTGTATCCTTATGCCATTTTTAGGTGATTGTAATGCTACCCTGTATATGTTGTTTTAAACAATGCCAAAGTATGTGGGAAATGTGTGTTTTTAACAATGTCAATAAAATGTTGAAAAATGGTTTTGTGTTTTTCATAAAGGGCATCAAAGTTCTATGCAAGGCCATCTGAATTTAGAGATGGAATTATATGTTTTAACAATTATATGATCACCTTTGTAAGAGCCAATGTTGCATGCCACATGTTGGTCACCTACAAATATCATTTTTTACACTTTACATGAACATATATAATGTATAACCTGTCTTCCCCTGTCCCATTGAACTTTGACTGAGATTATTGTCCAGAGTGGAAGATGAATAGGTTAATGTGCAACATACACGTTGCCTATAAAGGAAATGATATGGAACTGTTTGGGGTATGTCCATTGTGACAGAGTATGTGAAATGGTGCATAGACGCAGGACCTTGTAGAATCCATCTTGACACAATAGTTTGTCAATTGCAAAAGGGCCAAGAGCAACATACTCTGCTTCACCCCTGTACCATGTGTGGCAAGGCACAATTCTCGCAGTGCTTAATTTGCGGGAGTGTTTGCCAGGGCCCAGCGCTGGCACTTATTTCTGAGCCTCTGCACTTATTTTCTCAGACTGTCTGATTATGATGTGGTGTTTTGACAAATGTATTATTTTAACTCCTATTCAGTTGTCGCAACAACAGTGTGCGCTGGCCAGTCTGTTCATTCTGGGCTGGCTCATTATTAGTTATGAGCATGCTGACCAAGGTGAGCAGGGTAGTGCTAGTTATCGATTTTCATGGCTAGCAATGAGCTGGAAAGTGACAATACTGGGTGCTTTTACTTGCCATGCCCGTACACTGCTCCAGTCATCCTGCATAACATTGCTGCAGCTCCACTACAGTAATAACCAGCAACACTACCAGTGTAGTTTGAGAACAAGAGGACAGTCACCAGCATGAAGCACCAACACAGGGGCAAGGCCAGAGAAAAGACCATTGCCCAAGAGGAGTAGTTGTAATTGAGCCAACCTATACACCCATATTTTTCAGGGTTTGTCAGTCAATTTACCATAGGAGAGCACATTTGCTCTTTTTTCTGTGGATAGAGGGTCAACATTTTCCACTTGCCAAACTGTTAACAATGAGGATGTGTTTAAAGAAGTACTTAAACTAGTATGTGATTTTATATTGATTTGCATCTTTAAATTGCACTTGTGAAATAGAGTATCCTTCACCCACAATAGCTAGTGGAAGTTGCTACTTTAACCCTACATAAACCGACATTGTGGGGTGCAGCCATGGGTGGCAGCATCAGTGGGCTGGGAGTTGCCCCCCTCTCTGCTCAGTGCTGCAAAATGTTATTATTGTTCTCCAGCATGGGGTCTGGCATGGATTCACATGCTCATGAATATTCCCCGTCGTCAGGCTGGGAATCCTCGGTAAAGAAAAAACCAGTATCAGTTTCGTTTCTGATCTGTCTTTCGTAGTAATAACCAATCACTGGTCTCTGCGTCATACTGACCACAGCACCGCCTCTGGCAGCCATCTTCAGATTTTTACCGCACGTTAATGTGTTGGGATCCTCGTGCTATTGCTCTCGAGCGTTAGTGCTATTTTTTTCACGTTTTTTCTCAAAAACTTCGTTTTTTCGGTCAAAAGAGCCTCAAGCTCCACCGACTCTCCATCCGATCAACGGGGACCCGTTTCGGATTCGTCTGCGCCCCTCAAGGGTGAAGATTTCGTCGAGCTACGCTTTTGGAGGACTCCAGAAGTTTCTCAGGCCCGGCCATGGCCCAGGAGAAGGGAAGCTCGACGCCCGGAAAGCTGTTCAGGGTCTGCCCTGGATGCCAGCTGCAGAACGTCTTCAAGGAGGACGAACACTCTTTTTGTCTTTACTGCCTACATGAGGACAAGACGCACGTGGAGAAGAACTGTGCGTTTTGCGGCAACATGTCGGAGCGGACCATGAAGGAACGCCATCAACGTCTCGCCAACTGGCTAGAAGGGAAGAGCCCGTCCGGCGAGAAGAAGAGGAAGAAATCCGAGCTGTCTTCTAAGACCTTTGAGGACGCCCCGGCGACGGGGGTCCAACATAAGGCCAAGCACCGCGAGTCCGCTGGCACCGGGAGCGCCGACCGGTCGGGCTCTACGGGCGCCAGGCAGGGCGCACCCTCCCCGGCACCATCAACCACGGGCCAACGCTCTGGGTCGGGTAAGAGGAAGGCCGAGCACCCGGCGAAGCTCCTGGAGAGGCCCCGGTCGAGCTCGAAGGCGGAGGGGGAGCGAGGCAGTGTCCCCCCCCTCAAGGATAAGGCGGTGAGCGCACCTAAGGTGGTGAAGGCCTTAATCCATCCGGCCAGCCCTCTATCGAAACTGTCGCGGCGGCCCTGGCTCAGCCTGTGGAGGCTACACCAGTGGTGGCGACCTCGGGGCTCAGAGTCTCCCTGCCACCTCGGAGGGAGTCCTCTTTTGTGCCCATCAATAGGACCCCCGTGAAATCCCCCGTGGGGAAGAAAAAGGGGGGTCAGGGCGTCGTCGTAGATTCGGCCTCAACCTCGGAGGAGGAGCTGGTCGAGGTCTTAAGCCACGGCCTCGGCGTGGAAGAAGACCGGCCCGTCGGGATGGATCCCGACGCAGGTGACGACATCGTCGAGGGTACCGACGGGGCCCCTGATCGCCCGTCGGATTCCCCTCTGCCAGCGCCGCAAGACAACTCGGCGGCCATTTTGTTGGCTATACAGTCCTTATGCTCTGAGATAAGGACGAGACTACCGTTGCCGACGGAACCTCTCCCGTCGGGGGACCCAGAACCGGGACCTTCTGGTGTTCCCCCTACCAAGAAAAGAAGGATCCACCCTCCACCTCCTTTTCCGCCGTCGTGCCCCTTCCAGCCCTCCTCCCCGTCCACCCGAGGGGATGATACGGGGACTGACACGGCAGCGACGGGTACGGATGACGAGGTATATGATGAGGATGTACCGTCGTCGCCTCCCACCAGGGCTTCTCCGCCCGACGAGATTGGATCGTTCCACTCAATGATCGCCAGGGCATCCGAGCTTTTCCAACTCTGCCCTGAGGAGAAGAAGAAGGAAGGTTTCCTTTATCAGCGGCGCGAGGCCAAGAGAGGAAGACGGTCCTCGCGGTGCCTCTATTGGACGACATTTGGGATGAGGGCCTCACCCTCCTCAAGAACCCGTCCACGACGCCAGCTAGAAGAGACCGGTACGAGAAAAAGTACCGGGTCCCGGACACGGCCCCCCTGTGCCTCCGGGCGCAGCCTACCCCGGACTCCGTCGTCTCCGCGGCGGCCAGGAAAAAAGCGGGGGGGTGCGGCCTCCACATCGACTTCCCCACCGGACGGCGAGGGAAAGAAATTGGACGCTATGGGACGCAGAGTCATCTCGTCTGCAGCGACGACGATTAAAGCTGCCAACGCCTTGGCTATCGTGGCCCGATACGACAGGGAGCTCTGGTACAAACTGGCTCCCCTGCTGGACTTCTTGCCGGACGACAAGAGGGCAGAGGCCCTGGAGATCCTGCAGGAAGGTGAGGTGGCTTCGGACCACGCCATTACCGTTGCGACGGACATCGCCGACACTGGGTTCCGCCAGTTGGGCAACAGCGTTTGCCTTAGGCGGCGTGGATGGCTCAAGGCTACGGACTTCCATCAAGACGTTCAGACCAGAGTCCTGGACATGCCCTTCGATGGGAACAACCTGTTTGGGAAAACGGTGGACGATTCCCTTCAGGCCATTAAAGCGGACACCGAGACGGCCCGGGCCCTTGGAGTTCTGCAACAACGACGGACGCCCTTTCGGAGCAGCGGAGGCAAGGGCGCCTCCAAAGGTTCCGGCGGTGGTTTCTCCTCCTACCGTCAAGCGGCCCGCTCGTCATCTCAGGAGGCCTACAGAGGACGAGGCAAGCCTGGCAGACCCCACCGTCGTCGCCAAGGACAAGGCGCTAAAGCCTCGTCGAAGCAGGATTGAACCGGCCGGGGGGTCGGGCCCCCACCGAAGCACCCCGGTGGGAGGCCGGCTGGCGAGCTTCGTCAGCGTGTGGGAGTCCATCTCCACCGACCGTTGGGTGCTGGACGCCTTGGCCCGGGGCCACGCGCTCGAGTTTCAAAGAAAGTGTCCGCGCGTCCCCCCCGTGGCCAGGAAAGAACTTCACGTCCCTCAACTTCTCCTGGAGGTGAAGGCGATGCTCAAGAAGGGCGCGATCGAACTCGTCCCAAAGAGGCTTTGGGGCTCCGGAGTCTACTCGAGATACTTCCTCGTGAAGAAGAAGACGGGAGGATGGCGCCCCATCCTGGACCTGCGACGTCTGAACAAGTTCATCAAGGCACAAAAGTTCCGGATGGTCACCCTCCAGCACGTCCTGGGTCAGCTGGAGGAAGGAGACTTCCTGTCGTCGTTGGATTTGGAGCATGCCTACTTCCATATTCCCATCTTGAAGGGGCACCGAAAATTCCTCAGGTTTGTGGTCCAAGGGCGGCATTACCAGTTCAAAGCCCTCCCCTTCGGTCTACGGTCGGCACCCAGGGTGTTCACCAAGTGCCTCGCACCGGTGGTGGCTCAGCTGCGCCGCGAAGGGATCCACGTCTACCCCTACCAGGACGACTGGCTCATCCGAGCCAAGACAAGGGAGCTCGCCGTGGTCCACACGGCAAGGACCGTCCAACTTCTCACGTACCTGGGATTCTCCGTGAACTACGCCAAATCCCACCTGGTACCCGCGCAAGACACACTGTTTCTGGGAGCGAGGCTCAACACAGTGTCCCTTCGGGCCTCCCCGTCGGAGGAGAGGACCAGGACCATCCTGGGCAAGGGGCAGCGGATGTTGGTGGCCGACGCGGCCAAGGTGAGGTCCATCAAGTCCCTCCTCGGAATGATGTCTTCCTGCATCTACCTCATTCCCATGTGCAGGCTCCGGATGCGCCCGTTGCAGGAGTTCCTGGACGCGCGCTGGATCCAAACGACGGGCAACTTCGAGGAAAGGATCACACTCGACGAGAGTTTCCGACGAGCGATCCGGTGGTGGGGCACTCGCGCGCATCTGACGACGGGCATGGACTTCCAGACCCCAGCCCACCAGGAGACAGTGACCACGGATGCCTCCCTGGAAGGGTGGGGAGCGCACACCGAAAATCTGCACGCAAGGGGCCTTTGGCTCCCGACGGAGAAATCCTTACATATCAACGTCCTGGAGCTCCGTGCAGTGTTTTGGGCCCTCAGGTCCTTCCTTCCGTCCCTCAAGGGCAAGGTGGTGAGGATCTTCACCGACAACACCACCACCATGTTTTACATCAGGAAACAGGGCGGAACCAGGTCCCCAGCACTGTCCAAGGAGGCGCAGGACCTGTGGCATTGGGCAGTCGCCCAAGGGATGTTTCTGGTGCCGTTTCATCTGGCAGGGATAAAAAACACCATCGCCGACTCACTCAGCAGGGAGCTGCGCTCGTGCCACGAGTGGGAACTACAGCAGGATCTAGTGGATCGCCTCTTCCGACGGTGGGGCACACCCCAGATCGACCTGTTCGCGACGGCGACGAACTCCAAGTGCCGGAGGTTCGCCAGCAGGTTTCCCCAGGCGAGGAGCATGGGCGATGCTTTCTCATTCCCCTGGGAGGGCCTGTTCCTCTACGCGTTCCCTCCTTTGCCACTGCTAATCCGGCTCATCAACCAGCTCAAGAGGTTACGGTGCAGGATGATCCTCGTCGCACCTGCGTGGCCAAGGCAGATATGGTTCCCGGACCTTCTGGACTTGTCAGCGTCCCCGCCAATCAAGCTGCCGGTGGACGCGGATCTGCTCTCCAGGGAAGGAGGTGCCATCCTCCACCACGACCCGAAATCGCTGAACTTGCAGGCTTGGCTCCTGCAGCGCTAGAGTTCGGAGGATACGACATACCGGCCGACTGCAGAGAGGTTCTTGCAAAGGCCAGAGCGTCCTCGACTCTTAAATGCTACGGACACAAATGGAAGAGGTTCTCTGTCTGGTGCCACGCACAGAAGATTAACCCTCTACGGATTACGGCTCCCCAAGTTCTGCCGTACCTGCTGACGCTGGCCAAAGCTGGACTGGCACACGCGTCCATCAAGATTCATCTTGCTGCGATCTCCCGATACACCAGAACCACGGGACGGACGTCCTTGTGGTCTCATCGTCTGGTGAAAGAGTTCATGAAGGGACTGTTCAGATCGTTCCCGCCGGTGAAGGCTCCGGCCCCGGCGTGGGAGCTCAACGTGGTGCTGACCAAGCTCATGGGACCTCCGTTCGAGCCTCTGCACTCGGCCCCGTTGAAGTTTCTGTCATGGAAAACAGCGTTTCTTGTGGCCATCACCTCCGCACGACGGGTGGGAGAGATCCAGGCCCTTTCCTGCAAGGCCCCGTACTTGACTTTTCACGACACGAGGGTAGTGCTCAGGACGCACCCCTCCTTCATGCCCAAGGTACCGTCGGACTTCCATCTCAACGAACCCTTGGTGTTGCCTGTGTTCTTCCCGTCGCCTTCGTCGCCGGCTGAGAGGACTTTGCACTCGCTGGATGTGGCTAGAGCGCTGAAGTTCTACGTGGACCGCACGAAGTGTTTTCGGAAGACGTCACAACTCTTTGTGAACTTTGGACCTGTCAATCAGGGGAAGGCTCTCTCGAAGGCTTCCATTTCCAGATGGCTCTCCGGCTGTATCATGTACTGTCATCGGTTGGCAATCCGACCGCTGCCCGGCCGTCCGAGAGCCCATTCCACCAGAGCGATCGCAGCTACCACGGCGTTCCTTTCTGGTGTGCCCCTGCTGGGCATATGCAGGGCTGCTACGTGGAGGTCGACGCACACCTTCACGAAGTTCTACTGCGTCGATCGGGATTCCAGGGAGGAGTCCAGGGTCGGCCAAGCAGTGCTGCGCAACCTGTTCGCCTGAGGTGAGCCTGGTGAGGAGGTAAGATGCTTAATGTTGAGTTTGATGCAATGCTTAATGTTGAGCCTTTGCCACCTCCCGTGGTTGTGCATGTGTGTACTGCTATGTATTCTTTATTCATGAGCATGTGAATCCATGCCAGACCCCATGCTGGAGAAGGAACAAGTTACTTACCTGTAACTGTTGTTCTCCAGCATGGGTCTGGCATGGATTCACATGCGAACCCTCCCGCCTACCCCTCTGCGGCTCTTCACTTGGTCATACTGCCACTTCACGTGCTTCCAAATCTGAAGATGGCTGCCAGAGGCGGTGCTTAGGTAGAGGGCAGTCATTGGCTGTGGTCAGTATGACGCAGAGACCAGTGATTGGTTATTACTACGAAAGACAGATCAGAAACGAAACTGATACTGGTTTTTTCTTTACCGAGGATTCCCAGCCTGACGACGGGGAATATTCATGAGCATGTGAATCCATGCCAGACCCATGCTGGAGAACAACAGTTACAGGTAAGTAACTTGTTCCTTTTACAAATTAAGCACTGCCTCTGCCACAGTCGAAGGATAAATGTAAATGTCTATAGACCTCGGTGTGGTGCTTAGCTGCCCGGGCCATAGAAGACCTTTGCAGCAACACAAAGGAATTGCTTTCCACGGGTTAGTGAAGATGGGTTGCTGGCTGACTTCTAGTGGTGTGCAAAAGTGGGCAGGATCGGGGAGAAAGTAGTGTTGATAGCAGTCTTCTCCCTGATTCTTGTGTCTAGCATGTGGCACTAGGAAGCTATTGGAAATCGGAAGCTGGTACAAGACGGAGAAGAGGGAGCAGCCTCTATATTATTTGGTGTGTGTCTTGGTCTGTAGGGGTGGAGTGGTTTCTGGGGTAATATGAAACTTTGAACAGTGTTATTTCCTTGGCGACATATCAGGCTGTCAGGCATTTGCTGGAGGGAGTGGGACACTGTTTAGTCATTTCCAATCTGAAACTGCCATGGTCACAACCTGGAGGCATTGTCAAAATGGAATGAGCCTTTTCAGTTTAGTTAAATTCATGCTTTATTTCGGAATTAATTTCCATAAAATCCACATTCATAACATATGCGATAGAATCATGGCTAAATAAGCACATATTACATAATTTTGAGACTCTAAATATACTCTGCAAATTTACACTAAAAGGGATGAATATTAAAACGATTACAGTAAAATATGTTAACACTATTTTCAGTTAGTATCTGGCTTGTTAATTGGAATTGATATAGGCAATACATTTCATTTGCCATCTGCAAATCTATTTCCACCGTGTAATTGCTGTGTTGATGAAAAGGAGGTCAGTAGCAGGAAATGAGTTATCACTGACAGTATTCTTACCACTGGCAGCATTTACTACTGACTATCATGCGATTTCGCTGAATTAATTCTGGAGCAGAATTCATAGCCGAGTGCTAATTTACCTCTTGCTGTATTTCGTCCGAAATGAGGCTACTTTATGCGTTTAGCCCATACATTTATGATCCCTCATACACATATTGCACAGGTTGTACAGGGGGGGTCAGACCAATGTGCGAGGTAGTTTCTCTTCCATATTATCATTTTTGTGACCGTGACCATTTATATATAACTCTTATTGCCAAGGGAAGTGCAAGTATAGTACTTTAAATAATGCAGCAAGGAGAGAGTTTTTTTAAAATATATGAAAATACCTCTTAATATATTTTAAAAACCCCCTCTCCTTGCTGCTACAATTTCCGATTAATAATCCTAGAGGTTGGGCATTCATTTATATATATATTTCTGCCTGCACTCAGACTAGTAAATATAGGCATATTAATAGTTGAATTCCCTCAGGCTAAAGATCATATGTTGCACAAACATGTCCCAGAGTTAATTGATTGTTAATGGTTAAGGGATTGGATCACACACATATATTAGTAAGACAATTGTCCCAAAATGGGTTCCTATGGCAATCATTCATAGCCACACTTCAACAGTATTCTGGAACAATAGTAGGTGATATTTTATACATTCATTTGAAGAAAAACACTGAGCCCCTGTTTAAACCAGAACCAATTGAATAAAAAATAGTGTGCACTTCCCTTTGGTGCCATGTGCGCTCTGTTGTCTCCTTATTCCATTTTCTGAATGTTCTCCATTCCTTAACTCTTCATTGTTATCCATCTGGTAACGAATGTCCAAAGTTGTGCTAAGGGACATCTTGAATCATTTTTAATAATGCTACTGAGTTGTTCCTTGATGGTAATTCTTAATTTTCTTACAGTGCTTCCAACATAAGGTTGGATTCCCCAATTGATTCTCACAGATATTGACCCCCCCCCCCCTTCACTGATAGTCTGTAACTCACTTCTCTTATTCAGTGCAGGTTGTCAAATTGACCAATGGTCACATTTGTGGAACCCTGTTTTCCCTTGTTCCAACCAAGTTCTACTGGTGCCTTTTATTATTCTGGACATAATAGCCATTGAGGGTTTATTGTCAATATATTGGACAAGTTCCCTGTCCAGATGAAGACTATGCAAGTTTTTCGAGGGGATTGGGTCCTCCGACGTATTCCATATCTATGACAGTAATCACCACAGCTGTGCTGCTTTGGAAAAACTTTCTGCGTCCTGCGTCGATGACGTCGATAGGCCGCCCTCGAGGACCTCCTTTGACGGCTGACGTCACTGGATGTTCTAAGTAGGACGCACGACGCCCGTAGCCTCAGTTCCATTTTTTCCGCGAACGTGTTTGCTTCGGAGATCTCGGCGCGCCTCGACTCTTTGGAGTTTCTGTTCTTTCGGTTCTTCGAACCTGTTCGTTTGTGAAGTTAAAAGTCCTTTGTAATGTCTACCTCTTCTTCCACCCCGCGTCCGGGCTTCAAGAAGTGCGGAGACTACGGGTCCAAGATGTCGGTAACGGACTCGCACGACGTCTGCCTCTGGTGCCTCGGGAAGGCCCATGACACGGATGGTTGTGTCGACTGCCAGTCGCTTACGTCTAAAGCCTTGCGGGAGCGCAAGAAGAAACTGTCGGTCGGTAAGGTGTCCAAGCCCCGGAAGTCGAGGTCCGCGGGGCTTTCGACAGACGATTCGAGGGGCGACTCTCTGCATCGTTGTTGGAAGTCCAGTGGGTCTTGGTCCCGGAGTGGGTCCCGCCACTCCTTTGCCTCTTCGAAGCACTCCCGGAAGCACCGTCATCGGTCACCTTCCCCTTCCTCATCCGAGGACTCTGCGGGTCGCTTATCCCACCAAGCATGTGACGCCGGAGGAATGGGCTTCCTTCGGTAAGAAAATGCTAGCGATTCTCGAATCGCAGGGCACTGGTCCGTCTGCGCCTCTGAGTGGGGTCGGTCGTGATCGGACTAGAGACACTGCTCGTACACCTTCGGGCTCGGGTGGTCGACACGATTCGTGGGAGCGGTCCCGCTCGGACAAGGGGAATCGTTCTAGTCACGCCCGTTCCAGGTCCCGGTCCTCAACGCGCTCGAGACCGTGTGAGCCTGTGATGTCTTCGAGGAAGACGTCGACGCCTGTGGCGCCGAGGTCGTCGAGGGACTCTCTCGAGGCTCCGCCTCCAAGGAAGTCGTCGACGCCATCAGCGCCCAGGATGTCGAGGGACACGCTCGGGGCTCCGCCCTCGAGGCCTGTGTCGACGCCGTTGATGCTGTGGGTTCTGCGTCAATGCCGATTCACTCGACGTCCTCAACACCTTTCGAGGCTCTTTCGATGGGGGTACCCCAGGGCACGGTGGAACCCCCTAGAAAGGCTCTGGCCAAGGTCAAGCATGGCTTTGTTCCCCATTCTGTGCCCACTTTCCGCCATCTTGAGTACATTTCGGAGGTGGATGAGGGCTCTGATGATGGCATGGTTCCTGATATGGTGCCAGATGAGATTCTCTCGGGCCATAGCCAGATTGAGGACCTGCGTCAGTCCCTGCATGACGCCAGTGGTCTGGACACCTCTCTGGAGGTGGAGTTTTAAAGGCCTGAGCATGGCACCCATGCCGACTCCTCGTACCAGCGCCTTATCTCTAGGGTCACCGAGTACTTGGGGTGGTCTGCTCCCCCAGGGCATTTTCTTCAGGATGACCTCACGGATATCCTCGACCAAGGTCCACCAACTGACCCGGTACTGCCGTTCCATATGGCTCTACAGAGGAGGGTGGCGGCGGCGTGGACTGCTCCGGAGAGTCTCCCGGCAGTGGGCAAGTCTTTGCCATGAAAATACCACCCAGCCAGTAGCGACCCCTGCACTTTCCATAAACTGTTGATATTTCCTGAGTATTAAGCGATAAACCTCACTACTCTGAATGCAAATAACCAACTTGCTCAACCTTGGGTGTCGGAAACTGCTAATTTATTTTTGGCATCTGTTTTTAGATACTTTGAAACATCGATTATCGAACATCTGCTCTTAAACTTATTATATAGAAGTCTGACTGCCACTACAAATTCCTTCTAGCCCTTGTGAACACTCCTATTGGAATGTTTAAATATATTCAACTCTTCTAGTGTACCACTATAGAGGACCAAAATGCTGTGTGACAAATCAAAGGTATTCGTCCGTTCTTTCCAGGGGGAGACACCCCCGTTGAGGCTAGGGGCGTGAGCCCCCTTCCCAAGACCCTGTGTAGGGGTTTGGGCAAGTTGATCCTCACTGGGAGGGACTCCACCTTAGGGGACAGGGACTCTAATTCCCACAAGCAACTCTCTAGGCCACCCAATGTATCTGCATATATGTGACTGCCGTCCATAAGCTATATCTCTTTAAGAAGAGATATGTATATAACTGGGATGAGTGGATCACAAGGGGCAAGAGATTATGGCGTGCAGGGGAATCCCCCTGACATAATCACACCTTGGAGAGGCTGACCAGGAGGATGCAGCGGAACACGCAATAGTTTGAATAGCGAAGAATGCCGGGTCAAGACGCCAAAGGCCCTGTGAAGCAGGAAACGGGGAAGCCGTTGTGGGGATGGGGAGAGAAAACTTGGCCCAAGTGGTGGCGTGACCACGACTATCCCGTGGTGGACCAGACACCCGTCTAACAACGCCAAGACCAATGCAGCCTGGAGCACTGACGGCTCCCACCTGCCAGCGTCCCTTGGCCACAGCAACCGACAGAGACATGAGGAACGGAACATTGGAGAAACCTGAGACCGAGAAGCGAAAATGTGAAGCTGGTTACCCGAGCAAGTGACAAGCCCTGCAACGTCACCCTGGCCAAACAAAAGTACAGGGGTGAACGGGAGAGGCGGGAGACCGCCCGGGCAATCAAGTATACATAGAGGAACACGTGAAAGGCCTGAGGGTGACATTCAAATAGTAAACCCAAATAAGTTGATATGTGAGGAACAAATAAAGCGCTTGACAAACAAGGCTGAGTGGGAAACAGAGGAAAGGCTGAAACGAATACCCTGGGAAGAGGGAAAATGACCACAACAGCTCAGTGTTGAAGAGTGGGGAAGGCACTCCATATACAAGCGTAATAAGAATTATTTTTTGAAACTGCCAAGTGAATTAAATAAAAAGAGAAAGAAACCAGTAGAGAAAATCCAGGAGAGGGGGATTCCTAATGCAGAGAAAATCTTACAAAACCTAAGAAGTTTGGATCTCAAGCACGTGTGAAACATTAAAGCAAAGTAAAGACTGTGAGACAGTATTTATCGATTTTGTTTTTATTATATTATATTATACTCGACCTTAACAAAACAAAAATAAAAAAAGTAAAATACCCCATACAAAAACATCAATACATAAACATTTACAGTATAATTCATCATCCAACAAAACGTCAATATTATTCCTCAATTCATACATTCTGCCTACTCGTAAAAGAGAAAAAAATATAAAAAAACATTTTGTCATATACATAATTTAAAGACATATCTGTCAATTCATATACCATTTTTTTTTACCATATAGACCAATATTTTCAACTAATGTGTAGCAGAATCAATTTACCTAAAAGCAAATTTTCACGGGTCAACTTCTATACCCAATGAGTTTCGAAAAACTACAACAGCAATCGCATAGGAGGTCGGTGTGGCAATTTTTCCAAAACACCTCTACACCAAACGGTTCCATTTTACCCACATACTTTGCAAAATAGAGATTACGATTTTTAATCGGTGCAGGGCACCACATTATAAGATGTTTCAAGGATTCAATAGATCCACTATCCGTACAGAAACGGCAGAAGCTAATTTCCCTTGTCAGTTTACTGTGACCTTGTAGTATTTCCAGTGTCTTATAAAGATTCCAACGGAAACAAACAAAATCGTGCCTCATTCTTTGACCGGGGAAACATTTCATATGTTGCGCTAAATCACTCACTCGTTTGTGTTCATGGACTAAGCAGGGACGTCATTTCACCAAAATGCCAGGGGTAGTGGAAGTGACATCACACGACCTTTGACCCCCTGATGACATCACAGGAAGTGATGTAGTTTGTCCCCACCCCGAAGTGATATTGCGGGAAGCAATGGAACACAACCTTTCCCCTGTTGACAAAATAGGAAGTGACATCACATAGCATTGTACACTACGAAAAATATGGTTACGATATCACTATAATGTGATGTACATTTCATGCAACAATGGATCGCCATATGTAGCTTTAAGATCAGTGTGTACAGGCCCATATTATCAAATTACTGTGAATGCAAGCAGGCATCATGACCAAATGATAATGATGATGATGTGTTATTATATAGCACTTACGCTTAAGCGCTTTATGTAGAAAAAATATACACCCGACATCATCAAACCTGTGTCGGTACTCATTTATCGACCTCATAAGGATGAAAGACTGAGCTGAGGCGTTTAAGAACAGACTAAGTCATTGACTCACCCCCTGAAGTGTGCCTGAAATAAACCTTTAATGAGTGTAGCAATTATTGTATAGAATTCCAGAAAGACATATTATTTGGAATTCCTATTCTTTCTTATTTAGGGTCAGTGCTGAAAGTGTTAAACTTGTGGCACTTCTGTTCTTATTTTGCTTCTTTTTTTGTTAAAGGGCCTGAACAAGAAAGCCAGCCCCTCCAGGAGTATGCATTATAAAAAAACGGATTTTTTAATTATTTTTTTTTTACAGAGGTCACAAGGGAGACCCCAGAGGTCGCAAGGGAGACCCCTGGCTACCCCTAAATGATGTCCCTGGGTCTAAGTGAAGTACATTTTTTTGCTGATGGAATTTTGCAGTAAGGTTGACCCATTCAAGCTGATTAAGGGATTTCTTAACCTTATTTGGATTATTTATCAGGTCCATGCCCGATACTCCCAAAGCCGACATCATTTGAACACACCCCCCCTCAAATTCTTCTAGGGACTTACAGGGTAATTCATAGAATTTCGCAGAAAAGTGTCGCAAGCGGCTGGCGCAGAGTGTCCGCGTGCGATTGACTGCGCCAGGCACGTGCGCTAAAACCGATTTCCGCGCACAGCGTATTCATGGATTTTAGGCTCCCAAACCAGCCGTGGCGCAGAGAATCGCAGCGACCCTGCAGCAGCGCCAGTAACGCCCCCAAGAACGCCCTCGCGCAAGGAAAAGCCATCAAAATAGCTAAATCATCGCAAAGGGCTGCGCTAATCCTGGATCAGTTCACCGGGCTGGCAAACAGCAAACGCCAAGCGGGGAACATGTATTTCAGGGGTGCGCGGGAAGTTCCACACGCGATTGGCCCCTGCAAGCAGGGTACGTGTATTTCAGGGGTGCGCGGGAAGTTCCACACGCGATTGTCCCAGTGCGAGCAGGGTACGTGTATTCCATGGGTGCGCAGGAAGTTCCACACGCGATTTCAGCAGGGTACGTGTATTTCAGGGGTGCGCGGGAAGTTCCACACGCGAATGGGCCAGTGCGAGCAGGGTACGTGTATTCCATGGGTGCGCGGGAAGTTCCACACGCGATTTCATCAGGGTACGTGTATTTCAGGGGTGCGCGGGAAGTTCCACACGCAATTGTCCCAGTGCGAGCAGGGTACGTGTATTTCAGGGGTGCGCGGGAAGTTCCACACACGATTGGCCCCGTGCAAGCAGGGTACGTGTATTTCTGGGGTGCGCGGGAAGTTCCACATGCGATTGGCCCCATGCAAGCAGGGTACGTGTATTTCAGGGGTGCGCGGGAAGTTCCACACGCGATTTCAGCAGGGTACGTGTATTGCAGGGGTGCGCGGGAAGTTCCACATGCGATTTCAGCAGGGTACGTGTATTCCAGGGGTGCGCGGGAAGTTCCACATGCGATTTCAGCAGGGTACGTGTATTCCAGGGGTGCGCGGGAAGTTCCACACGCAAATTCAGCAGGGTATGTGTATTTCAGGGGTTCTGGGGAGTACTACACGTGAATTGGCCGTGTGGGTCCTCCCAGGTGTACGCTCCACAACCTCCACGACCCCTGCAGGCAGCCCACACCACGGGGGACTACCCTGCACCCCTGCTCATGTCCCGCAGGCAGCCTATCCACCATGGGCATGCCCCCCAGCCAACCCACATGTCACCTTGCACTACTGATCAACAATGCATGTCTCCCACCACCCCCCGCCACCATGGGCACCCTCCACCAGGCCCCACTCATGTCTCCCACCACCCCCCAGCCACCATGGGCACCCTCCACCAGGCCCCCACTCATGTCTCCCACCCACCCCCAAGCCACCATGGGCACCCTCCACCAGGCCGCCACTCATGTCTCCCACCACCCCCACCCCCCAGGAGTGCAGGGGCACCCTCCACCAGGCCCCCACTCATGTCTCCCACCCCCCAGCAGTGCAGGGGCAGCCTCCACCAGGCCCCCACTCATGTCTCCCACCACCCCCACCCCCCAGCCACCAGGGGCAGCCTCCACCAGGCCCCCACTCATGTCTCCCACCACCCCCACCCCCCAGCAACCATGGGCAGCCCCCACCAGGCTCCCACCCATGTCTCCCACCACCCCCACCCCCCAGCAGTGCAGGGGCACCCTCCACCAGGCCCCCACTCATGTCTCACACCACCCCCACCCCCCAGCAGTGCAGGGGCACCCTCCACCAGGCCCCCACTCATGTCTCCCACCCCCCAGCATCCAGGGGCACCCTCCACCAGGCCCCCACTCATGTCTCCCACACCCCCCAGCATCCAGGGGCACCCTCCACCAGGCCCCCACTCATGTCTCCCACCACCCCCACCCCCCAGCCAGCAGGGGCACCCTCCACCAGGCCCCCACTCATGTCTCCCACCCCACCCCCCCCACCCCCAGCATCCAGGGGCACCCTCCACCAGGCCCCCACTCATGTCTCCCACCACCCCCCAGCCAGCAGGGGCACCCTCCACCAGGCCCCCACTTAGGTCTCCCACCACCCCCACCCCCCAGCAGTGCAGGGGCAGCCTCCACCAGCCCCCACTCATGTCTCCCACCACCCCAACCCCCCAGCAGTGCATGGGCAGCCTCCACCAGGCCCCAACCCATGTCCCCTATCACCACCACCCCACAGCAGTGCAGGGGCACCCTCCAACAGGCCCCCACTCATGCCTCCCACCACCCCCAGCCACCAGGGGCAGCCTCCACCAGGCCCCCACTCATGTCTCCCACCACCCCCACCCCCCAGCAACCATGGGCAGCCCCCACCAGGCTCCCACCCATGTCTCCCACCACCCCCACCCCCCAGCAGTGCAGGGGCACCCTCCACCAGGCCCCCACTCATGTCTCCCACCACCCCCAGCCACCAGGGGCAGCCTCCACCAGGCCCCCACTCATGTCTCCCACCTCCCCACCCCCCAGCATCCAGGGGCAGCCTCCACCAGGCCCCCACCCATGTCCCCTATCACCCCCACCCCCCAGCAGTGCAGGGGCAGCCTCCACCAGGCCCCCACCCATGTCCCCTATCACCACCACCCCCCAGCAGTGCAGGGGCACCCTCCACCAGGCCCCCACTCATGTCTCCCACCACCCCCACCCCCCAGAAACCATGGGCAGCCCCCACCAGGCTCCCACCCATGTCTCCCACCACCCCTACCCCCCAGCAGTGCAGAGGCAGCCTCCACCAGGCCCCCACTCATGTCTCCCACCACCCCCACCCCCCAGCAGTGCAGGGGCACCCTCCACCAGGCCCCCACTCATGTCTCCCACCACTCCCATCCCCCAGCAGTGCAGGGGCAGCCTCCACCAGGCCCCCACTCATGTCTCTCACCACCCCACCCCCCAGCAGTGCAGGGGCACCCTCCACCAGGCCCCCACCCATGTCCCCTATCATCCCCACCCCCCAGCAGTGCAGGGGCACCCTCCACCAGGCCCCCACCCATGTCCCCTATCACCCCCACCCCCCAGCAGTGCAGGGGCACCCTCCACCAGGCCCCCACTCATGTCTCCCACCACCCCCAGCCACCAGGGGCAGCCTCCACCAGGCCCCCACTCATGTCTCCCACCCTCCCCCACCCCCAGCATCCAGGGGCAGCCTCCACCAGGCCCCCACTCATGTCCCCTATCACCCCCACCCCCCAGCAGTGCAGGGGCACCCTCCACCAGGCCCCCACTCATGTCTCCCACCACCCCCACCCCCCCAGCCACCAGGGGCAGCCTCCACCAGGCCCCCACTCATGTCTCCCACCACCCGCACCCCCCAGCAGTGCAGGGGCAGCCTCCACCAGGCCCCCACTCATGTCTCCCACCACCCCCACCCCCCAGCAGTGCAGGGGCAGCCTCCACCAGGCCCCCACTCATGTCTCCCACCCCCCAGCAGTGCAGGGGCACCTTCCACCAGGCCCCCACTCATGTCTCCCACCCTCCCCCACCCCCAGCATCCAGGGGCAGCCTCCACCAGGCCCCCACCCATATCCCCTATCACCACCCCCCCCCAGCAGTGCAGGGGCACCCTCCACCAGGCCCCCACTCATGTCTCCCACCACCCCCAGCCCCCAGGAACCATAATTAGCCCCCACCAGGCTCCCACCCATGTCTCCCACCACCCCCACCCCCCAGCAGTGCAGGGGCAGCCTCCACCAGGCCCCCACTCAAGTCTCCCACCACCCCCACCCCCCAGCAGTGCAGGGGCACCTTCCACCAGGCCCCCACTCATGTCTCCCACCTCCCCCAGCAGTGCAGGGGCAGCCTCCACCAGGCCCCCACTCGTGTCTCCCACCACCCCCACCCCCCAGCAGTGCAGGGGCACCCTCCACCAGGCCCCCACCCATGTCCCCTATCACCCCCACCCCCCAGCAGTGCAGGGGTAGCCTCCACCAGGCCCCCACTCATGTCTCCCACCACCCCCACCCCCCAGCCAGCAGGGGCACCCTCCACCAGGCCCCCACTCATGTCTCCCACCCCACCCACCCCCCAGCATCCAGGGGCAGCCCCCACCAGGCTCCCACCCATGTCTCCCACCACCCCACCCCCAGCAACCATGGGCAGCCCCCACCAGGCCCCCACTCATGTCTCCCACCCCCCCACCCCCAGCAGTGCAGGGGCACCCTCCACCAGGCCCCCACTCATGTCTCCCACCCCCCAGCAACCATGGGCAGGCTCCAACCCATGTCTCCCACCACCCCCACCCCCCAGCAGTGCAGGGGCACCCTCCACCAGGCCCCCACTCATTTCTCACACCACCCCCACCCCCCAGCAGTGCAGGGGCACCCTCCACCAGGCCCCCACTCATGTCTCCCACCCCCCCCACCCCCCAGCATCCAGGGGCACCCTCCACCAGGCCCCCACTCATGTCTCCCACCACCCCCACCCCCCAGCAACCATGGGCAGCCCCCAACAGGCTCCCACCCATGTCTCCCACCACCCCCCAGCCAGCAGGGGCACCCTCCACCAGGCCCCCACTCATGTCTCCCACCCCCCCCACCCCCCAGCATCCAGGGGCAGCCCCCACCAGGCTCCCACCCATGTCTCCCACCACCCCCACCCCCCAGCAACCATGGGCAGCCCCCACCAGGCTCCCACCCATGTCTCCCACCACCCCCACCCCCCAGCCACCATGGGCAGCCTCCACCAGGTCCTCACAATCCCCAATCATGTGCGTCATGGTCAGCCTCCACAGCCAAAAAGCCCAACCAAGTAACCCATTCACCCACATGAAAAAGGAAATTACACGTTACACCCCCAATGTTCATAAAGCTAATGAACCCATGTCCGTCACACACAATGGTTGCAATTGAATGGGAAAACACCCAACATGACATGCATGAAAGCAATGAGATGATACCACACAGGGAAGTATGAAAACAAAATTGTATTAAAAAAATAAGAATGCAAATGAAATGAAATGAAACAAACTACAATGGGAATGAAAAAAAGATAAGCTGCATGTCTGTTAAAAAAATAAAAACACCAAATCCCAATCCAAAAAAATGTAGTCCAAAGTCAAATGAAAAATATAATCAATCCAATGAAGAACTATGTACAAAACATCCAAGGGTCCATGAGCCCAACTGAACAAAGGAAACCTACAAAAAACCCTAACTAAAATGCAACTATATACAAAAAGTGGAGCAGTGTCCGTCGACTCCAAATCATAAGAACAAACAAAGGAAACTTAAAACTAAAGAACTATATACAAAGGCGGCGGGCAAGTCCAGCGGCTCACTCCGTGGTGTTCCGGGCCAGGGCATCATCGAACTCCTGTTCGATGTCCCGGAGGCGGTCCAGTTCCATGGCCCGAGGGTCCGCAGGGACGACGCCGTGTCCTCCTCCAACCCCCTGCGGATTGCCTCGAGGCACTCGGCCCGCCTCAGGGCCCTCCGCATGGAGTTCTCCGCCCTGACCATTGTGAGCCGCGCCTCTTCCGCCCACCGCCGCTCCGCACCTATGGCGTGGCCCAACCGCTGCCACACGGAAGACACTCTCTGTCCTGGGTCCTCCTGCCCTCCGGCCGATGCCTGCCCCTCCGATGTCGAAGGCCCCGAGCCTTCATGTCTCCCACCATGTTGCTCCCAAGCACTCAGCCCCCTGGAGAAGGTCCTCAATGTACTGCACTTCTTAGCCACTGGATCATTTCAGCGGACAAGTGCCATAGTGGGTAGGGTATCACAGGCCACCCAGTCACGCTGCCTACACTAGGTCTTGAACATCATCACTGCACGCCCATCAGTCCGCAGGCACATATACCTGCCCAGAACACCTGCAGAAAGTCATGCTGCCGCCCTGGATTTTTACGGTGTGGCACGATTCCCCAAAGTGCTAGGTGCCATCGACTGCACCCATGTGGCTCTACGTCCCCCCAGGGCATCCGAGCACATCTATAGGAACCGCAAGCACTGGCATTCCATCAACGTGCAGGTAGTATGTGATGCCAAGGGAATCATCACCTCAGTATATGCCAACTATCCCGGCTCCACCCACGACAGCTTCATTTACCGAATGTCCACCTTAAGCCGGGACCTAGAAGCTGGGCGGTATTGCGATGCATGGCTGCTTGGTGAGTATGAATGCCACTGCACATGCATGCATGTCAGATACTGAGCAAGGTCACAACCCCACCAATGATACCAATCACCACCTCCACAGGGGACAGTGCCTACCCTCTCAGCCCCCACATGATGACGCCAATTCGGAACCCCGCCACCCCAGGTAAGATATAACACAGCCCACATTACAACACGGGGCATAGTGGAGCGCACATTCGGAGTGCTAAAGTCACGCTTTCGCTCCCTTGACCGTTCTGGCGGGCAGCTGTTGTACGCTCCCCCAGTAGTGTGCAGGATCACAGTGGCAGCATGTGTCCTGACAACGTTGCAACACGCCGGGGCCTGGCCGTGGACATGGTGGTGGCCCCACATCCCCAACCACATGCACAGCCGCTGCGCATGGGAGGGGAAAGTGCACGGGGGGAGGCAGCCCGTACACAGCTAGTGGCTAATTACTTCACATAGAAATCACACCCCTGTGGAGTGCACACTGCCCTGGCACATTCCATCTGACAATCAATGATGACTCAACCTGACACTGATCCTGAATGTCTGGAGAATCAACCGTGAAAACCATATCAGCCTGCAATTGTTCACCTGGCAGTGTTACAATGTGTGCATCCCTACCCACACAGACACCACCAATGCAGTTTTGTGAAGAAACACATCCAAGCAGCTAAAATGAATACCCACTTGCAAAATGCAACAAGAGGACAGTGCCATGTCAGCCAACCCATCCCCAGCACCGCCACACGACACACCGTGCCATGTCATGCCATTTGCAGGTAAACAAAGTAATCCCCACAACATGACACTAGTGTCACTATGTACAGTGTCCCGAATTTAAACTTGCAACACCTGAAATGCTCACAGTAATGCAGGACCAACAACAAACTTGAGCAGGTACTACCATTAACATGACATCACAAATGTAAGAAATTAGTAGTCTCACCACCTGGAAATGCCTGCACTCCCACCACTACCAACTGTGCAGTGTTGGCGCCATGTAGAGTAGTAGGTGCACTGCTGCCAACATGGACCCCATCTCCAAACTAGAGGGCCTTATGTAGACATGAGGAAGGGACCTGCAAATTGGGAGGTAGACACAGATGATGAGTTACACATCAATGCAACATGCAGTGTACAACACAACAGCAATATGCACTAGGAATGTATACACAGTATTGACTACACTACCCACACATGTAGTGGGAGTCCAATGTCACCATGTACGTCAATGTTACTTGGGCATACCCTTTGCAAGCCCATGGAAACGGGAAGCAGGAGGGGTGTGTGTGACTCAAACCCAAGCATCTGAACCAAATACATGAGAAGCCTGCATGTGCCCAGCCACAATGCAGCGTATGCCCACAGGAACCACGGAAGGCAACAAATTGTCCCAAACAATTGGGAAAAATAAATATAAAAATAAAAATCAAAAATGGCCATTGATGGGCCCGGGGGGGTTTGGGAGGCCACCCAGGAGGTCCGAGGACAGGGTGCACACCAAAACCCACCTGTGCGGATCCTGGGGAAAAAAAACACTTCCATGGGCTCATGGCCCACACGGCTACCCTATTGTGGGAGTATCACTGCTGTCGCTATTATCACCCTGTGCAGCTGCATCTGGAGGTGGTTGCACTATGGGAGGCAGCCCACGCAAGGCCCTAGTCTGCTCCTCCATGGCTGCAAGCATGCGGGTGTGGTAGGTCTGGTTCTGGAGGATGAGTGTGCGGAGGTCCCCATGCAACAACTCACGGGATGCCCGGACCTCCGCCCTCGTTGCCTGCTTCTCAGCTGAGAGCGTACGGGTGAGACGCTCCAGCTGCTGTTCTGTCCTTTGATGTGTTGAAACCTCAAGCTCAACAAGAGTCGTCCTGAGGTGAAGGAGCTCCTGCCTCAGGGCTTCCCTGTGGCCCTGGGACTCTATGGAGATGGCCTCCTGCAGAGTCGCCAGTGCCGCCCGCCTGTCCCTGTTGGACGCCAACATGTCCTCCCTGTGTGACTGGCAGATGGAGTCGGTTGCCTGCTGTAGTCGCTCCATCAGCCTTTCAGGGGGGACAATGGAAGTGGCCACCCTATCCATGGCCTGAGCCATCATCTCGGATGATGCTGCCTGTTGGGTTGCCATAACGTAAATGGATTTCTCCCATGCGGTATTGCCAGGTGGCGTACGGCCACCACGTCGGCGGGCACCACACCTGTCTGGGGCAAGGCGAAGTGCGCCTTGCTGTGCCGGCACTGCCTGAGGCTGCAGGACTGCATTCCCCCTCTGATCTGCTGGCCCAGGATCAGATGTCGCGGAGTGTGACCCTGCATCCGTAACCACCAAATTCGTAGCTGCCAACACTGACATCCCCATTGAGGGTTCTGACCCTGGTGCAGGTGGGTGGGACAGAACAGAATCCCTCCCTGGAACACTCACCTGCGACGGCACTTAGGTCTCATCATCCGAATCAACACCTGAGTACAGCTCGGGGGAGGTGCAGCCAGAGACACCCCTTGAGAGCACGACCTGCAGCACTTGTGGGTTCTCACCCACCACCACACCACGTCCCTCACTGGTGGTTGGTCGGCCCTCTGACCCCTCCTGGGTCTGCACCATCTCCACAACCCCAGCAGTATCAGGTGCGTCTTCCCCTGCAAAGACATAAAAACAAAGAAATGGAAACAGGCATTAGCACCATGGCACACAATGAGGGCTGAGAAGCAAGAGAACCAGTACTTGATTGACACATGTCCCACATGACTAAAACCCTCCCATGCATGCACCCTCACTGCATATGAAGGGCAGGCAAATGGCACACACTGATGACACCAAGATAGAAGATGAACACATTTTCTGCATGCTGCCTGGCAGTGGCATCACACATTGGCCTGTGATTGCCAGGTGAAACACACATGCCATCACACAGATGGCATGTACCATTGCTATTGAGTGAAGATGGAGAGGAGGGCAGCACCTATTCATTCAGTCCAGTTCCCGCATGTAATAGCTTTTCTAATTCAAACAGGTCAGATTTTTCACCTGGAGCTGCCAGTCCAAAATGGTCCAATTGCACAGGGACATGTGTGAACAAATGATATCCAGGTAACAAAGTCACTCCACCTTGCCATAGCCATGTCAGACATGTGACTAGAGGACTGCGAAATGCCTAGTAAAAGTGGTGGAATGCAAACAATCTGCCTGAATGAACAGTGAAAAATAAGCAACAATGTTGTGGCAAGGTGACACTTCAAGGGCAACTGGCGTGCAGTTGGGCTGGATGTCTACTGTTGGCAGAAGGGATACTGCTATGGCCTAATGCAGCTGCGCAGGATGTATTGCATGAAGCACATGGCTGACCCATACTACTCAGGCGCACAAACTCTCACCTGGCACACAAACAGAAGCCCTCACACACACACCATGCACATGGATGACACACACATGCATGTGCACTCACCGGACAATGCCTCGTAATCAGGCAGATCTCCCACGCCTTGGATCTATTCCTCCGTGACGTAGGTCCCAGCAACTGACTCATGTGGAGTGAGTTCCATGTCTACTACTGGAGACCCACCTCCAGTCACTAGAGTTGCGGCATGACTTGAGGCCAGCTTACTCTTTGCCCTGCGCTTTAGGTCATTCCAGCGCTTATAGCAATCATTGGCTGTGCGCCTCACGATTCCAAGGGCACTTACGATGTCCGCAACGGTCTGCCAGTGTGCCTGGCGTTGTGCAGGTGTGGTCTTGGATCCTGCAACAATGACCATCTCGTTATCATGTGCGGACACATACTCCACAAGTGCATTCAGTTCGTCATCCGTGAAGCTGGGCTTCCTGGACGGGCCGGACTGCGTAGCCGTGTCTGGGGCATCAGCCTGTGCCGGACGAGCTTCCGCTTGGAAGGTGGTGGTGATCCTGAGTGTCCTGCGCCGCTCTGGACACTAGGGGCAGGAGCCCTGGTGGACTCTGTATCAGGAGTGGGGGATTGCACACTCATCATGGGAGTTGGTGCAGGCATTGGTTCAAGTGTAATGGTGTCAGGGGGAATGTCAGCAGGATGGACTAGGACCGACACTGTCCTGGCTGGGTGTGTGAGAGCTGGGGTGGATGGAGCCGCAGCTGCCCCTGCAGCCTCTCCGCCCTGCCTACTTGGGGCAGCAGATGACCTTGCTGCCCCAGATGCACGTGGCATGATGACATCAACGTGCACCAGCGCACATGTCATAGGGCTGCTGACCTGGAAGTCAGCCATGGAGTCAGCCAGGTCTGGTGCCACAATGGGCTGGTCCAACAAGGGCTGAGCATGGATGGTGTCAGCCACATCAGCCTCAACGGGAGGGGGGGATTATGGGTGCCCTTGACTGGTCCTCCACACATGGGGGGACAGGCTCACCCTGCAAGTAACGACCACGTCCCCTACCGGATCCACCACGGCCACCACTTGTGGCTCTTCCACCTTTGCCACCCTTACGGAATCCTCGCCTCCCAGCCATGGCACTGATGTTAATGTGTGTATGGGAGTGGCTGTAAACTATTGTCCTGGGCAATTGGGGGTCAAAGGGGTTGGGTACCAGATGGTAATTGTACCCTAGTGCTCTAGCAAGGCTGAATGTAACCCCTGGGGAAAGATGACGGGTCACGCTACGCACAGGAGCCCCAAAAAAGGGAGATGAGGTGCACGCAACCCCTCCTAGACCACGTGTGCAGAAAGAAAAACCTGCACTACGCTGTGGCACCCAGTAACACAAGAATGAACGTATGCGTGTCACACGCAGCCTAGAATGACCTCTGATGGGGTAGGCTACACACGGGGCAAGCACAGATGTTAGATACGTGCGTGACTCACCGTCTGCCAGGTAAAAAAGCGTGAAAAAGGAGCGCGTTTGGTTGGCAACACCCCCGCCAAAAGAAGATTTGTACGCTGTCTGAGGAGACAGGACAACAGTAGAAGGGAACACTGTTTGAGGGAACAGGCCCAGGTAAACCAGTAAAAGAGAAAAAAGAGAAAAAGCTGTCGGAGGTAACAGGGAATACGAACTTGAAACGCTGTGAAGTAAATCGCGTGTGAAACGACAAGAAGTACAGAATTCACCCACTCGCTCTCCACGAAAAGCACGTACGAGGAAATGGTGTTCTACACGTACCTTTTATACAGGCCCACACGTCCAGCGTCACTTACGCGGCGTGTACGCGCTAGAGCCATTTCCACCAATTACACGCTTTGTCACTTCTGCGTGTAGGGCCATTTCCACCAATTAAACGCTTTGTTACTTCTGCGTGTAGGGCCATTTCCACCAATTACACGCTTTGTCACTGCCGCGTGTACGCGCTAGGCCCATTCCCACCAATTACACGCTTTGACACTCGTACGTGTCTTTCATTTTTTTCACACGCAACATTTTCAAACGTGTGCCCAATTCAACGTGCACGTGACTTCATAGACGCGCATACGCTGGCGACGCGTTTACGCGCTGAGGGCCTTTGGTCCAATAGAATCGCGTATGCGTGCTGACGCGCTTACGCGCTAAGGGCCTTTCCTCGATTTTCACTCTGACGTGCAGGATTTTCACGTGGCAAATCACTCCGTACCAAGCTGGCCACGCGTAAGCACACGGAAGACCACGCTCCTGCCCAGAAGGCCGAACTACTGCCCCCCAGAGCCCCGAGCACGCTCCCACCTGCCATCTGCTGCTGCCTGACTGCCTGCTGCCCACGTGCACTGCCATTTGCTGCCTGCACATCAGCCAGGGGTGCTGTGCTGTGACCACCCCTGCTGGAACTGAAGACTCCCGACTGGGATTCCATCGCTCCACAGCCCAGCCCCAGGACCCAGTTGCCCACCCACTCCTGCCTCTGGGGTTGTCATGTCGGGGCAAACACCATCTGTGACCACTGACAACCCCCGGCCAGAGAGGCAGAGGGGCACCAGCTTCAGTGCCACCGAAGTTGGTGTCCTGGTGGAGCAAGTCCTGGGGCAGTATGATGCCCTCTTTGGAAGTTCCCGCGCCGACAAGGAAGGACGGACTCGGATCTGGACTGACATTGTGACTGCCATCAACGTGGAGGGGGTGGCAGTCCGGGACTTACAACATGTCAGGAAGCGCTGGGAGGACTTCAGGTCCAGGACCCTGAACAAGGCCCGGCGCCTCTTGAAGGCAGCGGATGCCAAGGGGCGCCGGGGCCACTTGTCAGAAGAACAGATGAGGGTCCTGGAACGCATATCCCCAGCGCTCCACGTCCAGGTCCTAGAGAAGCAGACCCGTCTGGAGTCGAGCGGTGAGTGTACATGCATCCTGATTGTGAGCAGTGCGTGTGGTGATTATTCGGTATTGTGCAGGTTGCACATCTGTTTGTATGGGGTCGAGTATGGGTGGGGGTGTACAGGGCCGTGGGGCTGACACATGCGAGGGCTGTAATGTGTGAGACATGGATGGTGCTTGTGTGTGTAGGCTTGCATGCCAAATGCAGTTGTGCGTGCACACATGTTTGGATGAATGTGTATGTAAGTAGACATGTCCGTGATGTCACGCATGTATGTTGTTTTCGGCTGCATGTATGAGCACTGTGTACATGTGCATGTGTGTGTATTTGACAAGGGTGCAACAGTGATGCAACATGGATGCATGTGACAGCGGTATGTGGAAGCCTGATTGGCAGATGTGACATGGATGCCCGTCTGAACACTGCGACACTTGGCAGAGGTGTACACATGCATGCAAGTGTGGTGGTGTGTGTACATGTGTGGTGCACTTCCTGTGTTGCATGTGATGTCTGGTTCCCCTTGGGCTGCTCATGCAGTTGTATGTGTAAGGATGGGGGTGGCAGTTGCGATATGGCTGTGGTATGGCTCATGTGTGCGAGTTGTAATGACATGTGTGTTGGGGATTGTGATGACATGTCTGAGGTTTGCCAATGCCACTCATGTGCAACTGTCATGTGTGTATGTGTCCATTGTACAGTGCCCTGATGCCTGTGTTTTGTTTCTCCCTGTCTGCAGCGTCAACTGATGAAGAGGCCGGAGAAGGTGCTGTGGAGCACAGCGGCGGGGATCCGACCGCCAGCCGGAGACGCAAGGCCCGGCTCCCCTCCCGTGTTGTCATCTCGTCGGGGAGTGAGGAGTCCGGTGCCGCGTCCCAGGCCGCAGCTGCCGGGGGGAGGTCCAAGAGGCGGAGGTTGGAGTTGGACTCCTCGGCAGCAGAAGGGGCAGCTGGGACCCCACAGGGCCCAACAGGGGAAGATGGCACGGAGTCATCCAGGTTGGTGGGGGGTTTGGTGAAGGAGGAGGCTGTGCAAGCACCAGAGACGGGGTCTGGAGGTGGGGATCCCACTGGTGCTAGTGGTGCAGTGCAGTGCAGGACCAGGGACAGGAGGCAGCACAGGCCGCCGCGGAGGTGCCTGTGTGCAATCCTGTCCCTGATCCTGTCCCTGCATCATCTTGCACCAGCAGGGATGCCTACGTCCAGACCCGTTTTCAGGCAGGGGATGAGCTGATGTCAACTGGCCTTCCTCTGCCTGCGGACGTGGCCATCCAGGTCCGCGTTGAGCCTGTCCTGGCTGGTGTGGCGTTGCGTCAACGGGCCATGCGAGGTGACCTGCAGTCTTTTCATGGAGAGACTGCACGTCATCTCGAATGGCTCGTTGACCACGTCAGCCTGCTGGGACAGGTCACCCAGGCCGGATTCCTCCATCTGATGGGGCTTGCTCCGACCCCCTCCTCAACTGGACCCCCTACGCGCCAGTCGTCCTCTGTGCCATCTTCCCACCCATCAGTCACCTGGGTGCCCTGTGGAGCTGCCTCTGACGGTGCGGCCAGGCTGGTGGAGGAGGCATCCCTGCCACAGTCGGGAGTCGGAGGTCCAGCAGGGGTGGCCACATCAACAACTGCACCCCAGCCGGCGGAGGATGTGCAGGCAGCAGGAGGCAGTGCATGGGCAGAGGCAGAGCAGCAGCAGCAACATGGTGGGAGACATGAAGGCTCGGGGCCTTCGACATCGGAGGGGCAGGCATCGGCCGGAGGGCAGGAGGACCCAGGACAGAGAGTGTCTTCCGTGTGGCAGCGGTTGGGCCACGCCATAGGTGCGGAGCGGCGGCGGGCGGAAGAGGCGCGGCTCACAATGGTCAGGGCGGAGAACTCCATGCGGAGGGCCCTGAGGCGGGCCGAGTGCCTCGAGGCAATCAGCAGGGGGTTGGAGGAGGACACGGCGTCGTCCCTGCGGACCCCCTGGGCCATGGAACTGGACCGCCTCCAGGACATCGAACAGGAGTTCGATGATGCCCTGGCCCGGAACACCACGGAGTGAGCCGCTGGACTTGCCCGCCGCCTTTGATATATAGTTCTTTAGTTTTAGGTTTCCTTTGTTTGTTCTTATGATTTGGAGTCGACAGACACTGCTCCACTTTTTGTATATAGTTGCATTTTAGTTAGGGTTTTTTGTAGGTTTCCTTTGTTCAGTTGGGCTCATGGACCCTTGGATGTTTTGTACATAGTTCTTCATTGGATTGATTTTATTTTTCATTTGACTTTGGGCTACATTTTTTTGGATTGGGATTTGGTGTTTTTATTTTTTTAACAGACATGCAGCTTATCTTTTTTTCATTCCCATTGTAGTTTGTTTCATTTCATTTGCATTCTTATTTTTTTAATACAATTTTGCTTTCATACTTCACTGTGTGGCATCATCTCATTGCTTTCATGCATGTCATGTTGGGTGTTTTCCCATTCAATTGCAACCATTGTGTGTGACGGACATGGGTTCATTAGCTTTATGAACATTGGGGGTGTAACATGTAATTTCCTTTTCCATGTGGGTGAATGGGTTACTTGGTTGGGCTTTTTGGCTGTGGAGGCTGACCATGACGCACATGATTGGGGATTGTGAGGACCTGGTGGAGGCTGCCCATGGTGGCTGGGGGGTGGGGGTGGTGGGAGACATGGGTGGGAGCCTGGTGGGGGCTGCCCATGGTTGCTGGGGGGTGGGGGTGGTGGGAGACATGGTGGGAGCCTGGTGGAGGGTGCCCCTGCACTGCTGGGGGGTGGGGGGGGTGGTTGACATGAGTGGGGGCCTGGTGGGGGGTGCCCCTGTACTGCTGGGGGGTGGGGGTGGTGGGAGACATGGGTGGGAGCCTGGTAGGGGCTGCCCATGGTTGCTGGGGGGTGGGGGTGGTGGGAGACATGAGTGGGGGCCTGGTGGAGGCTGCCCCTGCACTGCTGGGGGGTGGGGGTGGTGGGAGACATGAGTGGGGGCCTGGTGGAGGGTGCCCCTGCACTGCTGGGGGGTGGGGGTGGTGGGAGACATGAGTGGGGGCCTGGTGGAGGGTGCCCCTGCACTGCTGGGGGGTGGTGGTGATAGGGGACATGGGTGGGGGCCTGGTGGAGGCTGCCCCTGCACTGCTGGGGGGTGGGGGTGGTGGGAGACATGAGTGGGGGCCTGGTGGAGGGTGCCCCTGCACTGCTGGGGGGTGGTGGTGATAGGGGACATGGGTGGGGGCCTGGTGGAGGCTGCCCCTGCACTGCTGGGGGGTGGGGGTGGTGGGAGACATGAGTGGGGGCCTGGTGGAGGCTGCCCCTGGTGGCTGGGGGGTGGGGGTGGTGGGAGACATGAGTGGGGGCCTGGTGGAGGGTGCCCCTGCACTTCTGGGGGGTGGGGGTGATAGGGGACATTGGTGGGGGCCTGGTGGAGGCTGCCCCTGGATGCTGGGGGGTGGGGGGGGTGGGAGACATGAGTGGGGGCCTGGTGGAGGCTCCCCCTGGTGGCTGGGGGGTGGGGGTGGTGGGAGACATGAGTGGGGGCCTGGTGGAGGGTGCCCCTGCACTGCTGGGGGGTGGGTGTGATATGGGACATGGGTGGGGGCCTGGTGGAGGCTGCCCCTGCACTGCTGGGGGGTGGGGGTGGTGGGAAACTTGAGTGGGGGCCTGGTGGAGGGTGCCCCTGCTGGCTGGGGGGTGGGGGTGGTGGGAGACATGAGTGGGGGCCTGGTGGAGGGTGCCCCTGCACTGCTGGGGGGTGGGGGTGGTGGGAGACATGGGTGGGAGCCTGGTGGGGGCCGCCCATGGTTGCTGGGGAGTGAGGGTGGTGGGAGACATGAGTGGGGGCCTGGTGGAGGCTGCCCCTGGTGGCTGGGGGATGGGGGTGGTGGGAGACATGAGTGGGGGCCTGGTGGAGGGTGCCCCTGCACTGCTGGGGGGTGGGGGTGGTGGGAGACATGGGTGGGAGCCTGGTGGGGGCTGCCCATGGTTGCTGGGGGGTGGGGGTGGTGGGAGACATGAGTGGGGGCCTGGTAGAGGCTGCCCCTGGTGGCTGGGGGGTGGGGGTGGTGGGAGACATGAGTGGGGGCCTGGTGGAGGTTGCCCCTGCACTGCTGGGGGGTGGTGGTGATAGGGGACCTGGGTGGGGGTCTGGTAGAGGCTGCCCATGCACTGCTGGGGGGTGGGGGTGGTGGGAGACATGAGTGGGGGCCTGGTGGAGGGTGCCCCTGCTGGCTGGGGGTGGGGGTGGTGGGAGACATGAGTGGGGGCCTGGTGGAGGGTGCCCCTGCAGGCTGGGGGGTGGGGGTGGTGGGAGACATGAGTGGGGGCCTGGTGGAGGGTGCCCCTGGATGCTGGGGGTGGGGGGGGTGGGAGACATGAGTGGGGGCCTGGTGGAGGGTGCCCCTGCTGGCTGGGGGGTGGGGGTGGTGGGAGACATGAGTGGGGGCCTGGTGGAGGGTGCCCCTGGATGCTGGGGGGATGGGAGGGGGTGGGAGACATGAGTGGGGGCCTGGTGGAGGGTGCCCCTGGATGCTGGGGGGTGGGAGGGGTGGGAGACATGAGTGGGGGCCTGGTGGATGCTGCCCCTGGTGGCCGGGGGGTGGGGGTGGTGGGAGACATGAGTGGGGGCCTGGTGGAGGCTGCCTCTGGTGGCTGGGGGATGGGGGTGGTGGGAGACATGAGTGGGGGCCTGGTGGAGGGTGCCCCTGCACTGCTGGGGGGTGGGGGTGGTGGGAGACATGGGTGGGAGCCTGGTGGGGGCTGCCCATGGTTGCTGGGGGGTGGGGGTGGTGGGAGACATGAGTGGGGGCCTGGTGGAGGCTGCCCTTGGTGGCTGGGGGGTGGGAGTGGTGGGAGACATGAGTGGGGGCCTGGTGGAGAGTGCCCCTGCACTGCTGGGGGGTGGTGGTGATAGGGGACATGGGTGGGGGCCTGGTGGAGGCTGCCCATGCACTGCTGGGGGGTGGGGGTGGTGGGAGACATGAGTGGGGGCCTGGTGGAGGCTGCCCCTGCACTGCTGGGGGGTGGGGGTGGTGGGAGACATGAGTGGGGGCCTGGTGGAGGGTGCCCCTGCTGGCTGGGGGGTGGGGGTGGTGGGAGACATGAGTGGGGGCCTGGTGGAGGGGTGCCCCTGCTGGCTGGGGGGTGGGGGTGGTGGGAGACATGAGTGGGGGCCTGGTGGAGGGTGCCCCTGCTGGCTGGGGGGTGGGGGTGGTGGGAGACATGAGTGGGGGCCTGGTGGAGGGTGCCCCTGCTGGCTGGGGGGTGGGGGTGGTGGGAGACATGAGTGGGGGCCTGGTGGAGGGTGCCCCTGGATGCTGGGGGTGGGGGGGATGGGAGACATGAGTGGGGGCCTGGTGGAGGGTGCCCCTGCTGGCTGGGGGGTGGGTGTGGTGGGAGACATGAGTGGGGGCCTGGTGGAGGGTGCCCCTGGATGCTGGGGGGTGGGGGGGTGGGAGACATGAGTGGGGGCCTGGTGGAGGGTGCCCCTGGATGCTGGGGGGGGTGGGAGACATGAGGGGGGGCCTGGTGGAGGCTGCCCCTGCACTGCTGGGGGGTGGGGGTGGTGTGAGACATGAGTGGGGGCCTAGTGGAGGGTGCCCCTGCACTGCTGGGGGTGGGGGTGGTGGGAGACATGAGTGGCGGCCTGGTGGAGGGTGCCCCTGCACTGCTGGGGGTGGTGGTGATAGGGGACATGGGTGGGGGCCTGGTGGAGGCTGCCCCTGCACTGCTGGGGGGTGGGGGTGGTGGGAGACATGAGTGGGGGCCTGGTGGAGGGTGCCCCTGCACTGCTGGGGGGTGGTGGTGATAGGGGACATGGGTGGGGGCCTGGTGGAGGCTGCCCCTGCACTGCTGGGGGGTGGGGGTGGTGGGAGACATGAGTGGGGGCCTGGTGGAGGCTGCCCCTGGTGGCTGGGGGATGGGGGTGGTGGGAGACATGAGTGGGGGCCTGGTGGAGGGTGCCCCTGCACTGCTGGGGGGTGGGGGTGATAGGGGACATGGGTGGGGGCCTGGTGGAGACTGCCCCTGGATGCTGGGGGGTGGAGGGGGTGGGAGACATGAGTGGGGGCCTGGTGGAGGCTGCCCCTGGGGGCTGGGGGGTGGGGGTGGTGGGAGACATGAGTGGGGGCCTGGTGGAGGGTGCCCCTGCACTGCTGGGGGGTGGGGGTGATAGGGGACATGGGTGGGGGCCTGGTGGAGGCCGCCCCTGCACTGCTGGGGGTGGGGGTGATGGAAGACATGAGTGGGGGCCTGGTGGAGGGTGCCCCTGCTGGCTGGGGGGTGGGGGTGGTGGGAGACATGAGTGGGGGCCTGGTGGAGGGTGCCCCTGCACTGCTGGGGGGTGGGGGTGGTGGGAGACATGGGTGGGGGCCTGGTGGAGGGTGCCCCTGCTGGCTGGGGGGTGGGGGTGGTGGGAGACATGAGTGGGGGCCTGGTGGAGGGTGCCCCTGGATGCTGGGGGTGGGGGGGTGGGAGACATGAGTGGGGGCCTGGTGGAGGGTGCCCCTGGTGGCTGGGGGGTGGGGGTGGTGGGAGACATGAGTGGGGGCCTGGTGGAGGGTGCCCCTGGATGCTGGGGGGTGGGGGGTGGGAGACATGAGTGGGGGCCTGGTGGAGGGTGCCCCTGGATGCTGGGAGGTGAGGGGGGGTGGGAGACATGAGAGGGGGCCTGGTGGAGGCTGCCCCTGGTGGCTGGGGGGTGGGGGTGGTGGGAGACATGAGTGGGGGCCTGGTGGAGGGTGCCCCTGCACTGCTGGGGGGGGGGGTGGTGATAGGGGACATGAGTGGGGGCCTGGTGGAGGCTGCCCCTGGTGGCTGGGGGGTGGGGGTGGTAGGAGACATGAGTGGGGGCCTGGTGGAGGCTGCCCCTGGTGGCTGGGGGGTGGGGGTGGGGGTGGTGGGAGACATGAGTGGGGGCCTGGTGGAGGCTGCCCCTGCACTGCTGGGGGGTGGGGGTGGTGGGAGACATGAGTGGGGGCCTGGTGGAGGGTGCCCCTGCTGGCTGGGGGGTGGGGGTGCTGGGTGACATGAGCAGGTGTGCAGGGTAGTCCCCTGTGGTGTGTGCTGCCTGCAGGGGCCGTGGAGGGCGTACAGGGAATACCTGGGAGCACACAGCCAAATCGCGTGTAGATTTTCCCGCGTACCCCTGTCATACACGTGCCCAATCCAAATCGCGTGTGGAACTTCCCGCGCACCCCTGAAATCCACGTACACGGCCAATTCGCGTGTGGATCTTCCCGCGCACCCCTGTAATCCACGTACACGTCCAAATGGCGTGTGGAACTTCCCGCGCACCCCTGTAATCCGTGTACCCTGACAAATCGTGTGTGGAACTTCCCGCAAACCCCTGGAATTCATGTACCTTGACAAATTGCGTGTGGAACTTCCCGCGCACCCCTGTAATCCGCGTACCCTGACAAATCGCGTGTGGAACTTCCCGCAAACCCCTGGAATTCACGTACCCGGCCAAATTGCGTGTAGAACTTCCCACGCACCCCTGAAATCCACGTACCCGGCCAAATCGCGTGTGGAACTTCCCGCGCACCCCTGAAATCCACGTACCCGGCCAAATCGCGTGTGGAACTTCCCACGCACCCCTGAAATCCACATACCCGGCCAAATCGCGTGTGGAAATTCCTGCGCACCCCTGAAATCCACGTACACGGCCAAATCGCGTGTGAGACTTCCCGCGCACCCCTGAAATCCACGTACCCGGCCAAATCGCGTGTGGAAATTCCCGCGCACCCCTGCAATCCACGTACACGGCCAAATCGCGTGTGAGACTTCCCGCGCACCCCGGTATACACGCACACGTATTTTTTGTCAGCGGGTGTCCGTGTTTGTGGGTACCCCTTTGCACGTCATTTGTCCTGGAGGGCCACAGTATGGGACATTCATCATGGCAGTATATAGGTGCTATTTGTTGGCGCACCTTTTGGCGCACATTTCTTACAGGCGCAGAGACGCTACCGCCTGCTTTCTTGTGGCGGTCGTGCTTGTGCCTGTGCGCTGGTTTGAGCGTGCACTTTTTTTCCCTATTCTATTCCATGAATACGTGTTGTAGGCGAGCGTGTGGGCGTTCCGCGCACTTGTGCCCTGTACTTCCACCGTGACGCCCACATTTTGGCAAGTTGTTCCCCATTCCGAGTGTTACGCCCCGTGTTCCGCCTACTTTTGTTGCGTGCGCTGCGCTATGTGCGATTTTCGCTGTGGCCTGTGCGATTTTCGCTGTGACCTGGCGCACGCAGTTAGATGGCCTGTGCGCCAACGTGCGCCACGCACTTTTTTATCGCACATCCGATGGTTTTCTCGTGCACGGCCTTCCATGAATCGATGTGCACTGCTTTTCGTGCGATTTTCGCACTTGCGCTGCGATTTTCGCAATTCCACTGCGATTCGCACGTTTTTGGCCACTTGCGCTGCGCTAATTATTCCATGAATCGGTGCCTTAATTTCCCCCTGCTTCATCATCCTGCCGACATCACAGTATAACGAATTTAGGCCAGAGATTGTAAACTTTTCTTTCCACTTTACCATCACAGCAATTCCTCCCAAGCCCAAATCAAACAAGAGTGCTGATGTGGCACTGAATTAGGAATCCCCAAAACGCAGCGCCAAACCCGACTCTCCATTCTGACTAGGAAAGCTTCTATCCAATTGGGGTACATTGCCGTTCCATAGGTAAGTTTAGGAATTACAGTTCCAACATAGAATTTAATTAAAGGAACCATCGAGAATTTACAGAATAGTCTTTTTAAACAAACCATCTGGGAAATTAGTAAATCCTGTATTTTTTTTTAAAAAAACGGAAACCCCTGGCCTTGTTTAGTCTACTGGTGATAAGGAAGCCCAGATATTTTATTTCTGTCACCTTTTTTCAAACTCTGTCCACCCAGAAACCAATTAGTCTTTGGCATTGCTCTTCCTTTAGAGCGAGTCAAGATCCTAGTTTTGTTGGTATTAGTTTTTAGACAATTATCATGGACATGTTTTTCAAATAACGTTAGCAGCCTTTGGAGACCTTTGGAGTACAGTCAATTTGTAAAAAATCATCTGCGTATGCCATACAAAGCGCATGCAGGTGACCCAACCTAGTTGGTACGAAAGACCCTATCTTTTCCCAAGCAACTGAAAAGTATAGATTAAAAAGACAATAGTGCCAGCATACACCCCTGTCTCAAACTTTTTTGTACTCTGATTTCCCTTGTCCGGTCCCCATCTGCATTCAACCTAACCTGAATTAGTATTCATACAATCTTCTAATTATTTTCAATAGACCAGGGGATATCCCCCGTCCATCAGTTTTACCCACAGTTTGTTTTGGTTCACCATGTCGAAAACCTGACTAAGATCAATAGATGCAACCAAAATGTCTTTGTACTTTCCCTCAATTGTGAATTGTTGACACAGCTTCATGATTACCCTGTTAATTTCTGTTCTTTGGCATTTTCTAAAGCCCGTTTTCCAATGACAAAGACCCCCAGAATAGACCGCCCAAGCCCCCAGATGTTTTAACATAGTTGACGCAAAGATTTTACTATCTGCGTCAATAATGGAGATGGGTCAGTAGTTTATAGGATATGTGCGGAGACATTGTTTATATATAGGAATTATAGGAGCAATTCTCCAGGAAGTAGGAAATTGATCATTTTCCATGATATCACTAAATAGGACTGATATAATAAAGGCCAAACCTTTAGGGTTCGCCTTGAATAGCTTATTTGATAGTTTATTCGGGCCGGGGGCCTTTGAGTCACTCGCTCCCTTTATACATTCCATAATTGTCTGTGGAGACAAATCTATGTTGTCTCTATTCAGAGCCACCCCATTTTCCATTGGTTTCTCCTGGAGTATCCCTCTATCCATAGAATATAAACATTCGAAATCGGGAATCCATTCTGCTTCCGCCACTGGATTTACCTGTACTTTCATATGCAGATATTTCCCAGAATTAACCATAACCCAAAATTTACCGTAGTTGTTTTGTCTAAGGGAGTCCAGCATATTCATTGAATCATGGTTTTGTAATTTAGCTCTCTGTCTCTTTATCCAATTTTTATATTTTAATACAATTTTACCCATTTTCATATTATTTCCTGCAGATCACAGATTTGTTTTCTTTATTGATCTTACTGATGCTTTCATTTCCAATTTTTCCATTGCTACCCTCTTGTCAAAAACATGGGTATTCCCTTTGTCCTGTACAGTCTTAATGGGATTTCTGTTAAATCCCTGAAGGTTAGCCATCATCGTGTCCTCGATCTATCGATTGAGAATAACCCTGTTTTCTGCTGTAAGTCGGTTGTCTCCATTACCTTCTCAATCACATTATTGAATCTCTCAATTAGGCCTTCATTGCATGTGATTCTGTTTCCCCCCAGGTTTACCATTGGTTCACACATTCCATTTTGTATACACACCCTAGGCAGGATCAAGAAGCAAGACAGATAACATTGATCACTCCATGTAGTTGGTTCAACCGAGAATTTCACACAGTGATAAAAGAGAAAATGATCCATAAAGACATAGTCCAATGTGGAATGTGAGTTTCCTCTGAACCAAGTATAGTGTTCTATTTCATCCCCTATTAGAGATCGGTTTACCTTGAGTAGTCCCAAATTTCTTAGGGCAGCAGACCATAGGTCACCATTTTGGGATTTCTTCCCCGCAGGACTCGGATTACCAGTCCTACCATCGGAGTCAGTTGACTGCTCTCTCAACCAGCAAGTACAATTTAAATCCCCCCACCAATACAATATGGCCATTTGCCCTTCTAGATCTCCATGTGTTCACTATATTTGCCAATGCTTTTTCTGCACTGGGAATTGTACTCTCTTGTTCCTTTATCCCACCAAGGGAAACTTGGATTCTCGCCTGGCTGGACCTTGGCCCAGGGCCGATGTATATATGATGATCTAGACATGTCAGAGACACTTTCCCCCTGATTCGAGTATATAGCAGGCGAGGTTGATGTTTGTGGCATCAACAATGTCTGATCTGAGACTTGACTCCCCATAACGGTGTGCATTGACTTATCCTGATTTTCACATTGTTCAAATAGTGGTAGTAAATTATTCCCAAACGATACAGCAGTAGCCCCCACGGGGTTCCTTCCTAGACCATGGGGGGATTCCCTCAACCCACTTTTCAGGTCGTGGGGACTCCGGTAAAGGGGAGATTTCTAGCTATCTCAAACATTTGTTCCGCGATCATCAAATCGGAGTGTTTGGACAAACTCCTAAGGGAGTACATAACAATGATGAAAGGGAGATGTTAGGTGCAAACTGCCTCATGGGAATCAACTTCCAGTTGCCCCTCCGCAGCACTGCACACAAAGACCCCTTGCACTGAGCACAGTGTTTTGAGGACACTTCCTTGATGGACACAAAAAAAAAATTGCACTAGCCCAGTTTGTGACCTCGTCGGATCAGAGTCTCTGGGTCTACTGCACACGCACTTCACTGCGTGCGGCACGAATCCCACACACTTGACTAAGTAGACTGTCCAGCAAACAATGTACTTCTGCTGAACCCGAGAGCTCAAAGGCAGAGCCTGCAGTCACTCTCGTATTACACTTTATGGTTTATTGGGTTAAAATTATGCACATGTGGACCCAGATAACCCTGAGAGAAAACGACAGCCTAAAGAGAAACGACCAGGAGATGAGACATTCTTTTGGCTGATTTTAGTTTTTTGTATTAGTAGCCGGGTCAGGTAGAGTTACGTTAGGACTGAGGACATTTACTTTGGACTTCCTGACAACAGACAAGCACCTTTTTAGTTACTTTAGTAGGGCATGGAAACCCCTCTAGCAATAGAGATAAATATGTATTTTATAATTTAATTAAAAGAAAGTCAACATGTCCAGAGTGTGTCCGACTCCTTTCGACCCGCTAACGTTGTCTCTGTAGCAGGACCACATGTCTATCTAATGTGCCAGCTAAAGGTAGTAGAGCATGGGTTGTTCTATATTGTCGCATGAATAGGTTGCTAGCGATAATGCATATCGAGCACCCATTGCGATGCCTTTAATTTAAAGATAGTAATCACTGTTAAAGAAGGAGCTGTCTGAAAGAATGAACAATAATATTTCAATCAACATGGGGAAATGTGTGCAATGGGAAGCATATTTCTTTTTAAAGAAAAGTCCTATGTTTCAAAGGCTTCACAATGGTCAATAATAGAAATATTCAAGGGGTATTCCTGTACATCAATGTGGAACTCTGGGACTGAGATCCAATACAGAAAAACGTGTTTCCATTGAAGAAACTAAATCATGCAGAACGTATGAACTATTCAAACAAACATTTAACAATAAAGTATTTGTGACAGGATTACATTGAATCAAGCAACCAACATGTATTTACTAGTGTCTACTGTGCTGATTTCAAAGTAGTATTTTCGAATGGATTGTGTCCTCCCACGTATTCCTCATCTTTGATAATTATCTTCCTGCTTCAGAAAAAAAATATTCTTAACAGAGGGCGCTGTGCAGTAGCGTGGATGACTCTATGTCCCTCGAAGGTCTTCGTCCGTCGGTCGACGTCACCGGCAGTATATGTAGCATGCTCATCGCCCATTGGCTTCAGTTCTGTTTTTCGAACGCAGCTTTCGCTTTGAGAGAAATTACGGCGTGCTTCGGTTCATTAAATACAAAAGTCATGTCTACACTGTCGACTCCATCAACGCCCAAGACGGGTTTTAAGAAGTGTCAGGATTGCGGGTCTAAGATGTCCATCACTGACGCCCACCGCATTTGCGTGTTGTGCCTCAGCACTGAGCATCGTACGAAGGAGTGCAAATCCTGTCAGACGATGACTGACAAGGCTTTGAGAGGTAAATTGGCAGTGGGTAGAATTTCAAAATCTGCTTCTGTCCCAAAATAATGTCATTCAGATGAGTCGAGAGATTCTCCTTGTTGAAAAGGATCTAAGAAATCTTGATCGAGAAGTCGTTCGCATCATTCTTCATCTTCCAGGAAGTCGAATAAACAACGTCATAGGTCTCCTTCTTCCACAAGTGACTCCTCACCCGAGAGAATAACATGTCAGACTAAATCTGACTCCCCAGCAAAATGGGAAGAGTTTTGGATGGAAGATGATGAAAATCTTCAAGATAAGCCCCTACTCCCTCAAAAGATCGGAAGAAAGATCATGTCCGGTCGCTTTGCATAACGACGACAAAGGAAAGTCTAAGGCTAAACCCTGTGCACCCTCAAGTCTGGGACGCAAGCCTGATGAACATCAAGTGTCTTCGAAGCCTCAAAAGAGTGAAAAGGTGTAGAGGACCTCAGCGAGTCGAGAGTCCAGCCCTTCGAGGGTTTTGTCAAAGTCATCTTCCATGAAAGCAATAGGCAATATCAGTTCCATCGATGCCCTCAACGTCCGAACCTTTGACACCCATATCGAAGCCATTGACGCCTAAATTGAAGACTTCGACGCCCTTGAGGCCTACTCTGAAGACTTTTTCTGAGCCATTAAAGGTAACACAAGAGAAATCTTATAAGCCTGTACCACAAAAAGATTTCTTCAAATCTTTCTTCAATCTATGAAGAGCATGAACCATCTGATGATGATCTGACACCGTCTGGTCTTCAATATGGCACTCCAAATGTGCCAGATGAGTTCATTTCAGATGAATTTAGAATTCAAGATCTCTATGACAAACTACAAACAGCCAGTGGAGTAGCTAAATCTCCTGAGCTGTAATTTGGAAAGCCACATCCTGCAGATCACGATGGCAGCTCATATAGACAATTGATGAGCAAAGTAATAAAATATTTGGGATGGAGTAGACCTGCTCCTCCTTTTCAACAGGATGATTTGACAGACATATTGGATTGGGGTGCACAGAGGGATCCCATTTTGCCCTTCCATATTGCTTTGCAAAAAAGGATTACAACAAATTGGGGAACCCCAGATTCTATTTCTGCAGTTAATAAGAACTTTCCCAAGAAATATAGACTGTCAAGCAGTGACCCAGATTACTTGACCAAGCACCCGACTCCAGAAAGTTTGGTGATCCAAGCAGCCACGTCCACAAAACGATCTGTTTACCCTAGCATTCCTACATACAGGGATGATAAACTGGTGTACGCTTAGGCACGGAAAGTATTTACTGCCGGTAGCATGACCTTGAAATCGGCAAATGCCACTTGTGCCTAATCTAAATTTCCATTCATCCTTTGGGATTGCACAGTAATGACGGCTTACCACATCCCCAAAGGGGAAGAGAGAGACGGCTTCCTGGCTATCATCAAGGATGGTAAGGAGGCAATGTGTGAGGGCCTCCAGCCAGGTCTGGACACTTCAGATAGTATTAGCAGATCCATGGTGACTAGCACCGTGCTACGCAGAATTGCGTGGCTGAGGAAGTCAGAGATTTGCACTGGGCGTGCAATCTAGATTACTCAATATGCCCTATGACCGCTCTAGACTGTTTGGTAGCAAGGCTGATGAAAGTCTGGAAAGGCTATAGACCTCAAAAGCAGAGGCTAAATCTCTTAGCGCCGCTATTCGACAGCCTCAACATTCCTACTCAGGTATGTCATCTTGGAGGGGTAAGTCCTCAATTGGAAGAGGGAGAGGACAAGCCAGTCATAAAGGGCAAAGAAGATTCCCTCGTGGTGGACGAGGGAGAGGTGCTAAATCAGCCCAAGCAGCGGCAGCTTTGCCTTCAGCCGCCTCAAAACCTCTCTGAGGCCTTAATTCATAAGACCCCAGTGGGAGGCATGCTCTCACAGCATATGAAAGAGTGGCGAGACATTACTTCAGATGCTTGGGCAATGGAAACAGTGGCCCAGGGTTACTGCCTTCCTTTTCTAAAAAGGCCCCAGGATCATCCACCGGGGAACAGCTCATTAAAAATTCCAGATACGCTCCTTATGCAAGAAATGTTGATCCTGCTAGAGAAAGGTGCAATAGAAGCAGTACCTGCAGCAGCGAGGAACAAGGGTTGGTACTACCCATATTTTCTAATCCCCAAAAAGGACGGAGGATTGAGAACCATCTTGGATTAAAGAACTTGAACATGTTCCTTAGGAAGTACAAGTTCAAGATGGTTTCCTTTTCTCATATCCTTCAGGTCCAAGACTGGATGGTATCATTGGACCTTCAGGATGCTTACTTTCATGTGACTATCCATCACAAGCACAGAAAGTACCGGAGTTTCGCAGTTGGTGGTTCTCATTTTCAGTTTCGCGTTCTGCCATTTGGGCTGACCTCCGTCCAAGGGTTTTTCACCAAGTTAATAGCGGTTGTGGCAGCGAGTCTCAGGAGAGGGGGGATTCACGTCTACCCCTACCTGGACGATTGGCTGATCAGGGCTCGTTCTCCCAAACAGACCCTGGATCATCTCAGCGTGACTTGCCTTTTTCCCCACAAACTGGGCTTCTCCCTCAGTTACAATTAGTCAAACATGATACCATCTCAAAGACTCCAATTCATCAAAACAGTCCTGATGCCTCCTCGGGAAAAGCCTCACCACCCGAGGTAAGGGCTCATCACATTTTGCAGATGGTGACCGAATTTCAGAGTGCCCGGAGTCTTCCGGTCTTCGATTTCCTGAGGTTGCTCGGCCTCATGGCAACCTGCATTTTTCTGGTGCCCCCGGCTCGCCTGAGAATGCAATCCCTCTAATGGGCTCTCAGGACTCAGTGGTTCCAATTCTCAGGCAGGATGTCAGACCTCCTTCAGGTTCCAAGCAGAGTCGTACAGGCCTTCTGTGGGGGGCCTGCAAGGACAACATTCTGAAGGGAGAAACTTTTTGGCAATAGTGCTGGAGATAACAGTAGTGACTGACGCCTCACTCACGTGGTGGGGAGCCCACACCAACGATCAGACAATTAGCGGTCGTTGGTCTCGATCGGAGTTCAAACTACATATCAATCTTCTGGAGCTGAGGGCAATCAGACAAGTGCTGAAGCCCTTTCTACCCTCCGTACAGGGAAAGAATGTCCTGACAATGACAGACAACACAGTGGCCATGTACTAACTCAACAAGAGAGGAGATGTAGGGTTACTACCACTATGCAGAGGCAATGCAGCTCTGGTACTGGGCAATCCAAGAAGGAATCTCCCTATCGACGGTTCACCTAGCCCGAGAAGAGAACACACCGCGACGGATGCTACGAGCAGGCAGAGCACAGTCTCCCACGAGTGGGAACTAGCTCACAAGAGAACCACACCCTAGGGCGAACCCCTCAGTGGATCTGTTCGCGACCAGTGTCAACCGGAAGTGTGCGTTATTCTGTTCCAGGGAATTTCCCCCAAGAGGAGCTCTAGGAGACGCTTTTGTGGTGGACTGGAAGTTTCCACTTCTGCATGCGTTCTCTACAGTCCCCGTCATTCCTCACGTGATCAGGAGGTTTAGAAAGTTTGGGAAATCCATGATCCTAATTGCCCCGGATTGGGCCAGGAGGACATGGTACCCTGACCTTCTAGCCATGTCCATTTGCCCTTCGATACGTCTTCCACAAAGAGAGGACATTCTCTCGCAAGAGGAGAGTCAGATTCTCCATTCAGAGGTCAAAACACTCAACCTTCACCCTTCACGCATGGTTTCTGAGAGGCTGAGGTACAAGTATTGGGACCTCCCGGAAGACATAATGGAGATTTTGCTTTCGTCCATAAGGCCGGCAACAAAATCCTTATACCTCTGTTGTTCGAACAAGTTAATCAGCTGATATAGGGATAAGAATGTGGATCCATTTCATTGCGATACACCCACAGTGTTATCTTTTCTACTTCACTTAGCAAATCTGGGGCTCCGGATCACAGCAATAAAAGGTTATCTGGCAGCGCTTTTGATTTTCAATCGCTCACCAGAGGAAACCTCAAACTTTAACATCCCTTTAATCATTAAGTTTCTTAAAGGACTCACTAATGTGTTTCCTCCTACTCCCTTTCCGGCACCTGTTTGGGATTTAAATCTTGTATTAACATTCTTTACATGCATTACTTTTGAACCCATGCATTCATGTCCATTGAGACTATTGACACTAAAAACTGTTTTGCTAGTCGAAATCTCACCTGCCCGCAGGGTGAGCGAATTGCAAGCACTGCCTTGTAAACCTGCATATATACGGTCTTCCAGAAGGATAAGGTTATTCTTAAAGTAAGACCTTTGTTTCTGCCAAAAATAGCCTCTGACTTCCATTTGTCCCAAAATATCCTTTTACCAACTTTCTATCTCCCTCCTCATCTTGGAAAGGAGGAAGACAGGTTACATAGAGTGGACCCTACGAGGACGCTCTGTTTTTATATCTTGCGAATGTCCAAAATTCAACAGGATGACTAATTATTCATCGGAAATACAGGTCGTGAATTGGAGTTAGCAATAACAAAACAGACACTATCCAGATGGATTATTCTGGCAATCCAGTCATGCTATAGACTGGCTGGTAAAGATCCCCCAGAGGGTCTAAGAGCTAACTCAACAAGGGGCATGGCTACTTCTTCCGCTCTTCAGAGACGGGTACCTATTAAAAACATTTTGAATGGATTGTTTCCTCCCACGTATTCCTTATCTTTGATATATCCATTTCCAGCTTGCTGTGGCCTCTGAAGGTTTTTTTCAGTAGAGTCTATTGTTCAGCTCCGTTTTTCCGCGCTTCGTAAGCCTCAGAGACGTAACACTTGGTTTCTCAGTGAATCAAAAACTTTGGAATTTTCGTGAAGAGAAAATATTGAATTCTTCAAACCACAATGGCATCTTCGTCAGCTCCATCGACGCCCCGATCCAGATTTTAAAAATGCCGGGATTGTCGGACAAAGATGTCCTTGACTGATCCCCACAGGGTCCGTCTATGGGGCGTGGGCCCAGAGCACCTGTGTTCAGAGTGTGAAGAATGTCTTTCTATGATGGCGAAATCCTCGAGGGAGCGCAGGGGGAAGCTGCAGAGAGGTAAGACCGTAAAATCTGTTACCCTTTCAAAATTGACCTCGAGTCGAGACCGTCGTCTCCTTGTCGAAAAAGAAAGCACTCCCGTACTAGGTCTCGGAGTGGATCACACCACTCATCCACTTTGAGACACAATAAGAAGAGCTGCCGTAGATCGCCCTCATCTTCGTCCTCCAGTTCCCCAGAAAAAGTTGCTTGCCCCACTAAGTACAGCTCGCCAGCTCAGTGGGAGGAATTACGTTTAAAAATGTTAAGGGTCTTCGGGAACGTGGCCTTGCCCCCCTCGGCGAATCATAGAGATGATACTCCGGGTAAAAAACCTGATAAACATAAAAGCTGTGAGTCGTCCACCTCGGCAAAACATACTCCTCGAGAGCGTCATGAACACTAGAGTAGATAAAAAGCCTCTTCGACGCATAAAATGTCGACCTTACCTTCGAAGTCCAAAACTGCATCATCGACGACTTCGTTGAAGGAGAAGTTACTGATGCCTTGTGCGCCCACTCCTTCTATGCCGCTCGCACCTGAGGCATCGAAGTCTCCTTCGAGAGCGTTGAGACCGGTGTCGACCCTATCAGCGATATTGAAGAAAATCCTGAATCCCTCGAGAACATCGAGGTCAAACTTGAGTACACCAACACCTTTCACAAGTACAACGAGACCTAAGAGGTCTACCTCGACGATTTTGAGTTTTTATAGAGCACCTTCATCTCTTGAGAAAAGCTTCACGCCTCTTCCATGCTCTGATTATTTCAGGTCTTTATCTTCCATATATGAAGAGGGGGAAGACTCAGATTCAGAAAGGCCTTTTGGTCTAGAACCTATAAGACCTCCTCTACCAGAGGAATTTGGACCAGAAGAGGTCAGGCTAAAGGATCTGCAATAATCCTTACAGGAGGCCAGTGGTATTGATACCTCTCCAGAGGTGGTCTTCAGTAAACCGGAGCCTGGTGATCGTGCAGAAAGAAATTATAGGTTATTTATGAACAGGGTAATGGAATACATTGGGTGGTCGAGACCCACACCCACTTTTGACCAAGATGACAATTTAGATAAGGGACCTCAAGAAGACCCTATAGTTCCCTTCCATAAAGCCTTGCAGAAGTGTCCACACATTGGGAGACTCCTGAAGTAATTCCTACAGTCAGTAAAAAACTCTCTGCAAAATATAGGACATCGGCTGCAGACCCTACTTATTTTTCTTAACACCGACTCCAGAGAGTCTAGTAGTCCAAGCTGCAATTTCATCAGGCAGACAATCAGCATACCCCACAATCCTGCAGGATCGTGATGACAAAAAATTTGACGCCATGGCCAAGAAGGTCTTCTCGGCATGCAGCATGGCTCCTAAGTCTGCTAACGCCACATGCACGCTGCCAAGATTCAACCACACCCTTTGGGAGTGTGCTTCAGTGGCGACTGACCACCTCCCCGAAGGAGAGGAGAGAGACAGTTTCTTGAACATTATCAAGGACGGGAGGGATGCGATGTGTGAGTCCATCCAAACCGGTCTCGACTCTGTTGACAGCATCAGCAGAGCCATGGTGGCTAGTACCACAATCTGCAGATTTGCGTGGTTGCGGAAATCTGGCTTTACTCCTGATGTCCAATCCAGACTTCTGAATATGCCCTTTGACGGCACTCATCTATTTGGTAAAAAAAGCTGATGACAGTTTGGAGAGGTTGCAAACTTCCAAAGTGGCGGCCAAATCCCTTCTAGCTGCAATTCGACAAACTCCAAACCGCCCCACAGGTACGCCCTGGAGGGGTAGGTCCTTTTCGCTTTTACTCAACTTTCGGAAAAGGCAGAGGACAGCCGGCTCAAAGGGACCAGAGATGATTCACCCATGGTGGATGGGGCAAAGGTACCAAGTCCACATCTGCAGGTGCTGCCTTGCCTTCAGCATCTGCTTCAGCCGCCCCAAAACCCTGCTGAGGTCTTAGTACACAAGACACCAGTAGGAGGAAGGTTAACTCAACATCTGACAGAATGGCAGGCTATTACTTCAGATGCTTTGGCATTGGAGGCAGTTGCCCATGGTTACTGCCTGCCTTTCCTACACACTACTCAGAGTCAATCACCAGGGAACAACTCTTTGATATTTCCAGACCCGCTCCTTTTGCAGGAGATTTTGGACCAGCTAGGGAAAGGTGCTATAGAACCAGTACCTGCAGCGGAGAGGAACAAGGGTTGGTACTCCCCATATTTCCTAATTCCGAAAAAGGACAGAGGAATGAGATCCATCTTGGACTTACGAGAATTGAACAAATTCCTCAGGAAAGACAAGTTCAAGATGGTAACCCTTTCTCAGATCCTTCAGACCCTCCAACTTCAGGATTGGTTGGTATCTCTGGACCTTCAGGATGCTTACTTTCATGTGCCAATCTATCCCAAGCACAGAAAGTACCTGAGGTTCGCCATTGGCAGCTCTTACTATCAATTTCGGGTTCTGCAATTTGGGCTGACCTCTGAGCTAATGGCAGTTGTGGCAGCAATTCATTTCTACCCCTACCTGGACGACTGGTTGATCAGAGCAGTGTCTCTGGAACAAGTTCAAGATCATCAGGATTATGTTTGCCACTTCCTCCACAAGCTCGGCTTCTCCCTCAACTTCAAGAAGTCCCATATGATACCATCACAAAACCTCCAGTCTATTGGAGCAGTCCTGAACACATCCCTGGGAAAAGCCTTGCCACCAGAGGTGAGGGCTCAAGATATTCTACAGATGGTGACCAAATTTCAGAATGCCTAACATCTACCGGCCTTCGTATTTTTTTTTTTATTTTTTATTTTTTCGATTTTTTTATTTTTTTAGGTTGCTCGGCCTCATGGCACCCTGCATTTTTCTAGTGCCAGAGGCTCGCCTAAGAATGAGGTCTCTCTAGTGGGCTCCAAGGACCCAATTCGCAAGAAAGATGTCAGATCTCCTACAAATTCTGAACAGAGTCACACTGGACCTTCAGTGGTGGGCCTGTCGGGAGAACATCTTGAAAGGAGAACCATTTTGGCAATCATGGCCGGAGATAACAGTAGTGACGGACGCCTCACTCACAGAGTGGGGAGCCCATGCCAACAATTTGACCATCAGCGGTCGTTGGTCTCCATCAGAGTCCAAACTACACATCAACCTTTTGGAGCTGAGAGCAAGAGCAATCCGGCTAGCACTGAAAGCTTTCCTGCCATCAGTACAGGGAAAAAATGTTTTGATAATGACGGACATCACAGTGGCCATGCACTACCTCAACAAAACAGGAGGTATAGGGTCACTGCCACTGTGCAGAGAGGCAATGGAGCTCTGGTTCTGGGCAATTCGAGAAGGAATTTCTCTATCGGCAGTTCACCTAGCCGTCGAGAAGAACACAGCAGCGGATGCTCTTGAGTAGGCAGACCACAGTGTCTCATGCGTGGGAACTAGCTCATGAAGTCCTTCAAGAGATATTGACCCTTTCGAGAACCCTTCAAGTGGATCTGTTCGTGACCAGTGCAAACTGTACTGCTCAAGGGAATTTCCCCCAAGAGGAGCTCTAGGAGATGCGTTTGTGGTGGAATGGGAGTTTCCGGCTTCTATACGCGTTTCCTCCAGTTCCCGTCATTCCTCATGTAATAAGGAGGTTGAGAAGATTCCGGAAAACCATGATCCTAATTGCCCCGGACTCGGCCAGGAGAACGTGGTACCCGGATCTTCTAGACATGTCCATCTGTCCTCCGATTATTCGTCCACAAAGAGAGCATCTTCTCTCACGAGAGGAGGGTCAGGTTCTCCATCCGGATATCAGAACTCTCATCCTTCACGCATGGTTTCTGAAAGGCTGAGGTACAAGATTGGGACCTCCCAGATGACGTAATGGAGGTGTTGCTTTCGGCCAGAAGGCCAGCCATCAAATCACTGTACCGCTGCAGTTGAAACAAGTTCTGCAGCTGGTGTAGAGATAAGACTATTGACCGTTTTTCATGCAACACGCAGACAGTATTATCTTTCCTACGACACTTAGCAAATTTAGGGCTACAAGTCAGCACAATTAAGAGTTACCTTGCTGCGCTATCAATTTTCAAACGCACGGCTGAGGAACCCTCATATTTTAAGATGCCTTTAGTCATTCCATTTCTGAAAGGGTTGACTAATGTTTATCCTCCAAATCCTTTTCAAGTTCCCCTGTGGGACTTAAATCTAGTTCTAAAATTTCTAATGGGAACTCCCTTTGAACCCCTCCATTCCTGCCCATTAAGTTTTCTCACTCTCAAAACTGTTTTCCTAGTGGCTATAACTTCTGACAGAAAAGTGAGCAAACTACAAGCTTTATCTTACAAACCTCTACATACTATCTTCCACAAGTATAAAGTAGTTCTTCAGGTGAAGCCTAATTTCCTCCCAAAGGTTGTGTCAGAATTTCAGATTACGTAGAAGATAACCTTACCTTCATTTTACCCTCCTCCTCATCCGGGAAAAGAGGAAGAAAGGTTGCACAGACTTGATCCAAAGCATGCTTTGAGTTTCTACATCAGCAGACTTGCAAGACTTAGGCAAACTGACCAATTGTTTGTGGGGTATGCAGGACATAAACTAGGGCTATCCCATAAAGAACAAAGTTTTCTTTATAGAAATAGGATTCACTGAGCAGTGTATGTCAGCAGTGCTATCTCAAAAACATGATTTGAACCATAAAACTATTGCTTATGCGAGTAAAGCATTTTCTCAGGTTGACTAAATTCAGTGAATGTGAAAAGGCTCTTCTGACCACTATATGGGCATTAAAACATTTTCGTCCCATTGTTCAAGGGGAGAAGGTAATCATTGAGACAAATCATCAACCATTGCAGTTTTCACAGAGTAAAAGAATTAGATCAGGCAATCTAGCACAGTCCAGAATTACCTCATGGACGTTGGCATTGCAGGGCTTTCCTATAGAAGAGAGATATGGCCAAAATAAAAAAAGCCCAATTGTTCAAGGGTTGGCGGATCTACATGACTGTGCAGCTGAATGTGTATCAGATGAGGTAGAGGTGAAGTCCAGTTTGCAGAAATTTGAACAATCACCACACAAAGCGTTTGATGAAAATACATGCAAGAAATTGCCAATTGTGTATGTCGATGGATGTGCTTTTCATATTGAAAATTACAGCAATAAACAGTTGGTGTCTGGGATAGGAAATGTCTGGTTGAGATGTGAGGACATTCCTAGTATAGGAATGAGAATTGGGGCTAGGAGTAGCCAGGTAGCAGAGTTAGCGGCTATTTATAAAGCAATTACTACTGCAGTTGCTAACAAATTCAGTGAAATCGTCCTGGTGACTGATTCTGATTATGCAAGAAATTGCTTTGTAGAATATTTGCCAAGCTTGAAAGCAAGAGGCATGCTCACATATAACAAAAAGCCTCTCAAACATGGGAAAATTATTCAAGCTACAGACAAATTAGTGTCAGAGAATGATTTAACAGTATACTGGAGGAAATTTCGTGGACATTTGAAAACACTAGGCACTTCATCACGAGTTGGGCGGTAACGCCGGCACTAATACCACTGGCACTATCTGCCCTACCGCCAAACCCACCGGCGCTATTAGCGCTGGATCACGGGTTTGGCGGATTTGCAATTCCCCATTCCCCATTGAGCCCATTCGGGAATGCCCCATTCCCCATTGGGCTCAATGGGGAAATTTCACGCTCATACAGCTGGCGGATTTCCCGCCAGCGGTATGAGCCCGAATTTTCAGCGGATTTTCCCTCAGCTCAGAGCTGGGGAGAAATCCGCCGAAGCCTTGATTTGGCAGACCCTTAAATCCGTCAGTAACAGCGCTACCGCCGGATTTAAGGGTTACAGCCAAACTCGTGATGAGGCCCTAGGCGAGGATAAGGAGGGAAATGATAGAGCAGATCAATTGGCCAAGATTGGGGCTGTGATGGGAGAATTGTTGCCTATTGAACACTTAATTGGTGAAATACAAACAGATGCAGTTACACGCTCTAAAGCTCTGAAAGAAGTTGAACAACCCGTAGTGCAATGGGGTTATGATACAACATATCAGGATCTGATTAAGGCACACAAAGATGACCCTGTATGGGGTTTATTATAATCATTTGATAGACCCCGAACAAAATCCTTTAACTGAAAATGATTGTACAGGAAAAGAAGAGTTGAGGCTGTTATTAAAGAAAAAAAACAAATTAAACTACAGGATGGTCTGATGATCAGGGAATCTATAACCGGACAGATACAGTGGGTGGTACCTCTTTCATTCAGAAGGATGATGTTACACCATGCGGATGATGTGATAACTGCAGGACACAGAGGTTCACAAAAAACTTTGGAGATACTGAAAGATTATGCTTACTGGCCGCACATGTCCCAAGATGTGGAATTAAATACCAGGGGCTGTCTGATATGTACACAATTTAAAACTGCTTCACCAATGCATAGAGCTCCATTGATGAAAAGAGGTTTAACTCTTCCATGGTCGAATTTACAAATCGACTATGTAAGGCCTGTAAAGAGATTGAGTAGGGGAAACCGTTATCTTTTGAAGGTGGTATGTTTAATGTCAAAATGGGTAGAATGTATTCCTGCACCAGATTGTAGTGCGTAGATAGCAGCTACATTGCTGGTAAATCACATGTTTTCAAGATTTGGGTTACCACAAAGAATAGAGTCAGACAGAGGAAGTCCTTTCACGAGCACCTTAATGAGCAAGGTGTGGCAGATATTGGGGCTAAAAAGGAAGTTGCTATCGGCCCACCTCTTCTGGGAATGTTGAACGTTGCAATAGATCTGTAGTGGAAATACTAAAGAAGTTTGTAGCAGAGGCAGGTTCTAGTTAGGATTTGCGATTACCTTTAGTATTGATGGCCATCAGGTCGACTCCTGCTAAAGCGACAGGTATCAGTCCTCATAAGGTATTGACAGGAAGGAAAATGGTACCACCACAACATTTATTATACAGAACACATGAGCAGACACTTGTAAAGTGCATCTACAGTTCACGAATATGTGGAAGAACTGAGAAAACATTTACAACATGCATTTGCATTTGTGCAGTGACATTTGGAAAGAGCTGCTGATAGTGCAAAGACATATTATGATAAAAAAACATCTGTGAAATAATTTAAAATAGGTGATCGGGTATATAAGTTTCATTTTGGAAAATGTAGACATAAAAACTCAAAATTTCTGGTGGCATGGCAAGGTCCATTTGAGATAGTGGATAAAGTGTCCACGGTAGTCTATAAGATATTAAAGACAGAGGGTGAAATGGTGACAGAACAATTTGTTCATGTTAACCAAATTAAGCCCTGTCATCCTAAACATGAATTCAGGAGACTTGAGCAGGTAGAGACAGGTTAAGTGTACTAATTTCATGGAAAAGTAAGATGCAGTTGTTTTTTTCATAATGCATGTAACCTAATGACAAGGTGGTATATTTCTCACGCCATGAGAAACCAGATATATTGTTTAGTGCGGAGATAAATGCAAATGAAAGTGCCACATTTGGAAAAAGTGTGGTAATGTGCATTGATGGAAGGTGCTGAATCACGTTAACTTAGTATGGTACAGTGTGATAGAATATTCTGCATGAACATTGTTGTGATATATAATAATGTGAGATGTAAATATTGTGTTTTTCTCTAACATGTGCTTAATTGCAGGTATTCAAAAGTAAAGGATCATAATGTTTTGGGCCACATTTTTGTTTTTGGCCGGGGAGTAGAAAGGGTAAAATTGGTATTGTGCTATGTACTTAATTTATTCCTTTTCTATTTGATTTAGATAAATTTAACTATCATCTTGGCCTGGGGGTTGGAGGTTGCAGGACTGGAGGACTCGAGGACTCGAGGGATAATGGATTCCTCGAGTCCACGGAAGGAAGTACCAGGAAAGCCCCGGATCGGGGCGAAGACAAAGTCTGCAAGAAGGAAGACAATGACAATAGTGTCGGCAACGTGGATGATTAGCATACTGATCATGGTGGGTCTTAAAGCCACAGGAGCGCAAGTAATCATTGAGCCCACACCAGCATCTGGTATTGCAGTGGAGGAAACGCCTGGGTTTATTATGTGTAACAGGCATTAGATATATCAGAATGTATATGTCCCCATAAGCCCTGACAATTTGATTGAGAGATCAAAACTATAATCACGGCTGATCAGACCAGAGATTGGCTAAAATTGAGAAAAGAGGACGCTAAGCAGGCAATAAGAGACATTGTAATGCAATTAGAAAAGACCTTTGTGAATTCAGCGGATATAAAGAAAAGGAGGGGAAAGAGAGGGGCTGTATTGCTTGTGGTCTCTGGTGATGTCTATTATTAGAGCTGTAATAGGCACTACAATGTCTACAGCTAATGCAATTTCAGTAGGGACATTGAAAGCCAAAGCACAGCAATTGACTCATGATCTGGACATGATCCAAAAGGCTGGAATTAGAGGTGGATTGGATGAACAAGTAAAATTCGTCAATGAGACTATTATGTTAAATAAGCAGGCTAAAATTCTGCAACACAGTACAAATGTTATAATTAAACATGACAGCGTGTTAAGTGATATTATGAATATAGTAAATCCTCTTGATAGGTTAACAAAATATATCGGAGAGGTTCAAACTGCAATTTCCCCAATTCCTTCAAGGACATAAACAGTTATACTTTGTTTCGCAGGAAATTGTTCATCAGATGATGGCGAGAATTACTCAAAGAGAAATAGAAACAATGCAAGTTAAAATTGCGTTTGAAATGGGCAGTGTAATGCCCCTGTATGTGAATTTAGAAGCGACAATGTTAATTTATTGTGATTGTAAACAATACATGGAATAGATTGTCACTACATGTACTAACCCACCAATATGCAAACTACTACAGTACTTCAGTACGCATATGTCATGTGCTACGGCACATAAACTTTGTAAATATGTCTTCTTGTTGAAATAAACCTTCCTGTTTTTGTACCTTACGGTGATCTCTTTTCAAGCTAGTAGCAACCTAGCTTCCCTGCAAGGTCTCGTGTGACCCCCTGTCACACCCTGTCAGGCATCTAGAGTCAGGCCCCCAAAAAAAGAGGGTTCCGCCCATTTTTTGCTCCTTGTGAATTTAGAAAGAATGGAAATTGGATTCTTGTTATGTGTCCCATATATAGATCCTGAACTTATTTACCAAACTAAGTGGGTGCATAATGTGGGATTTTGGCAAGATTGGAAATACATAAAAATCAAAACTCCAGAGGTGGTGGCATTTCAGTCATGGGAACCTGAGGTTTACTTGATCCCAAATCTGGACACATGTATAAGGTTTAAAGAACAACATTATGTAACGCTCACCTGGCTCCCACAGAGGCGCTGACCTGGTCTGGATTGCTGTGACCTCTTCAAGCGCGATGCGCAGGATTCGAAACACCGACTGAACTGGACCCCAAAATCTGGCTTGTCTGGCCAGTAGAAAAAAATTTCTGTAGGTGGAGAAAGGGGATTAACTGACTGCAGAGTATTGTGATTGCTTCCCACCTCCCCTTTGCTCTTCTCTGACAACCTCCGAAATCCCCAATCAAGGCTCACTTTAATGTTTGAATGGATGAGCTCTCCATCCTGCTTCTGGTGCAGGGGCGCGTAGTTACTTCACTGGTTTCGGAAGGCGAAATGCCGTAAGTATGCAGTACGCAGTTTAAAAAGTTCCAGAGTCTTCTCTTTGTTTGCTTTTCTTAACCTGTGATCTGTCCTATTTTTCAGGTGCAGAGTGGAAGTGATGCTTCGAGGGATATTGCCGGAGATAAACTCAGGTGAGTTTGTGATAAAATGATCCCTTTAAATGTCTTTGAATCCCTCTAGTAATGTCTTTCTTTTTTCCTCTTAGGGGCCGGGGTGCGGTACCAGGCCAAGAAGTGGCGCCGACCCGAAATGAGGAGTGGTTCCGTCAAATATGGCCAGGTAAGTCTTGTGACGGAAAATCAGGCTTCCCTCATTTGTTCCTCCTGCTCACTTTTTGTCTCTTCTCCCCTGCAGGTGCAGAGATGTGGCGGAATGCCCAGAAGGTCGCGGTGGATAGTGAAGAGCCCACGAGGCAGGTGAGTGATGCGCGGCGCTGCTACAAGTAGCGCAATGCTTTTAAAGAATGTCTATCTTCAGGATTGCTGGCGTGATGATTCCGGAGACAGGTAAGAAATTAGATTAAGTTCTTGGTTTTCACCTTTTCTCTTCCCTTCCTTCCTTTCAGGTATCCCAAGATCGAGGCGGGCGTGGCTGGAGGCAAGATGCAGGAGCAGGCACGGTGAGCGTTCAGCTGCTAGATGCAGAGCAACGCGAAGCACGTGTGGCAGTCCGGGCGTGGTTTAAATAGCCTTGGAAGAAGTTCCAGGTAAGTATTCTTCCTCGGTCCCCACCCAAGTAAAATAGTTCCTTTGAGAAAATAGTCCCTCCTAAGCCTCATTTGGCTTGAGGCTTCATGCAGCATGGTCTGCATCAGGTAAGTGCACCAAACACCCTCTTTTATGAGCCTGGCGCCAGGACTGATGTCCAACATGAGCCTGGCGCCCAAGGCGCCAGGACAAAGTCCAAAGAGCCCCTATTAGGGGCCGCTGGGCTTTTACCCGAGGGCATGATGCCTGCTCCCGGGGATGCTGGGCCTGTCCTGGTGCTCCGGGGGTAGGCATCATGACACATTACATGTGTCCAGGTAAACCATTTGTTCCCTATGCTGCAGATGCTATCTGTGGTTTGAAACCTGACCCAGGTGTATCAGGGGGCTGTGAAGTGGTTATTAGCAATTCGGGTAGTGAGGAACTAAGATGGTTAAAAATAGGTGGTTGGTTAGCACCTCTTTGAAGAATTATACAATTACGCATTTGAATCATGGGACATTTGTTGTCAAGCAGTTGAAATATAACGTATTTTACCTACAGGTTCCGAAAGATACAACTGTCTCGATTGGGGGTTTAACCCTGTTCCACGTTGCAAATGATATCTGGGAAAGCCAAGTGGAAAACATTGAGTTTTTTCAAAGGGACTTGTTCCTGATTGATCCAGATGTAGACATTTTATTGAGCCATAAGGAAAGGCACACCATTAAGATGAATCTGAGGAAAAATAACATCACGGTTAGCAGTCTGGGTGTAATGGAGGTAGATTTGTTTAACTGGGGAACCTAGGTGGAACGCACTATGGTGTGTTTGGCAGTGTTGGTGTTGGTGATGGATGGGTGGCTGGTTATTTTGTCTATAAAGATGAGGATGTTGATTATACTACTAGCAACAATGGGAAATGTGAGATATCCCTATGCGGATACATTATTTTTTTAAATTGTGTTTCCTCCAATTATGGGTTTATTAGCCAGAATTGTCAGAAAAAGGAGGGTATGTAAGGATATATTTGGGGATTTTATTGATAGTATGCAGTATGCCATATCTAAATGCACTCATTTCAAAATAGGTGCACAATAGGTGCAAAATAGTTTTCAGTAACAGCCAGCAGGCAATTTTTCAGAATATTTAGTAAAATGTTTTAGCACAGTGTGCTGTCATTTTAAAATGAAGAGGTGCACATTTTTTACAAATTGGATATTTTCATGTGTGCGAACTGCATTAGAAATACATTATTAATTAACCTTATACTAACTGCCTTACTAATATATACATTTCAACCCCTATGCAGTTTTTGTGCACAATGAAATGCATTCTACATGCACAGTTTAAAATTCACTTTATTTTCCACGAAGAGATGCACACTCAGTCCATGTGAGCGTTCATTTTTTACGCGGAGAGCAGAAATATGCGGAAGGAAGGAAGGAAGGAAGGAAGGAAGGAAGGAAGGAAGGAAGGAAGGAAGGAAGGAAGGAAGGAAGGAAGGAAGGAAGGAAGGAAGGAAGGAAGGAAGGAAGGAAGGAAGGAAGGAAGGAAGGAAGGAAGGAAGGAAGGAAGGAAGGAAGGAAGGCTGGCTTTGGAGAGCTGAAATCTTCATTGTCTTGAAAAACGAGAGCTGGTACAGGACACATTCTTTTATTCTGATTGGTAGAGATTGAGGGTGGATGGGCCACGTCAATAGAGGGCTGACCTATGGGTGATAGGCAGGAGGAGTTTTCTTAAGGAATAACGAGGGGGAAGAGTTCAGATCGTGCTGGGACAGAGAGACAGATGGTGCTGCATAATAAATGCTGCTGGACTCCATGTGGGTGTGAGCGTTCGCTATGAACTTAAACAGCTGGGAGCTCCCCACACATGCGAAGGAACTCTTGGCACTGGGTCTGCAAAGCAGCAAGGTCGTACAGACAATCCTGACAACGAGAGTTTCAGACTTCACTGGCCTGGGTGAGTTAGTGCCAAGAGGGGAAAAAGAATGAATGGGAGATGACATAATTTGTTGGCAGTGCGGGGAGTTTAAAAAAAAATACTGCATATTCCTATTTTTCTATGTTTAAAAGTGCCAAACATCAAATTCATTTTTTATGCAATGTGACTGTTTGTTTTCTGTTCTCTTTTATATTTTGTAGGCGATGCAGTGATATTATGTGGTAAGATGTATTTCTGTTTATAATTGTTATATAATACAGAGTGTACAAAAAAACAAAGGCTGGGATTTTGGTGTCATTCGTGCGTCTGTGAATCACAGGGGAATCACAAGGGTTTGATGTTTATACCAGAGCGGTAAAGCATTTGCTAATTTACCACTGTAGCTAAAATAGCAAGCAAGGAAAAGTGAATAAATACCTGCAAGGTAGGAAGGTGTGTGTAGGTGTTGTGAGTGATTCCTTCTTTGCATGCTGAAAAGAAGGCAGTGTCAGATGAGACCCATAGATTACTGGATGTACATAAGCCAGTAATACCAGCCACAAACCATAGGTGGCCTTCTGAATAAACTCATTTGGGTTCTCTGAAGTGTGATAGGTTTGGGGGTTCTCTACAGAAGACCAAAAGACATTCTAATAGAGAGGAAAGGTTTGTTTTATGATGGGGTTGTAGTATAAAAAACCATGCTCACCACTATACCACAAAAATAAGGTAATTCTGAAAATACCACAAAGTAAGATACCACTAAAATTACCACCAACACAAGCTAATATTATATTATCACCAAAACAGAGTAATATTAAACTATCTCTAAATGGAAGGCCAGTTTACCACCAAAATATCACGGTAAGAAAATACTGCCAAATCCCGAATTTACCCCAATAAGACAAAACCTCCTAGAGGTAAAAGGATGGCAACATTATTTTCTGAATGATGTGAAATTCAGAAACAACCTTGGGAGGAAGCAAGGCTTCAGCTTTAATACCACTCTGTCTTTATGAAAGACAATGTGAGGAGGCTTGCAGGATAAAGCTTGTAGCTCACTCACCCTTGGGGCAGATGTTATTTCCACTAAGAAGACTGTCCTGGGGGTAAGAAGTCTTAAGGGGCATGAATGAAGAGGCTTAAAAGGACCACCCATCAGAAAGTTTAAGACCAAATTGAGATCCCACAGTGGGACTTGAAAAGGAGTTGGGGGATAAACATTAGTTAATCCCTTCAAGAATTGTATTACCAGAGGTATTTTAAAGTGGGAGACTTCCTCTGCAGTTCGCTTGAAGATGGAAAGCGCAGCTAGGTAGCCTTTGATCATATCAATCTGGAGCCCCAGATTTGCTAAATGCAAAACAAAAGATAAAACCATTGGTGTATTGCATGAGAAAGGGTCAATATTCAACATTCTTATCCCTACACCAGCTGCAGAATGTATTCCAATGGCAGCGTTATAAGGATTTGGTTGCTGGCCTTCGGGCTGATCGCAAAACCTCCACTACATCGTCAGGGAGGTCCCAATCCTTGTATCTCAGCCTCTCAGAAACCATGCGTGAAGGCTGAGAGTCCTGATATCCTGATGGAGAACCCAACCCTCTTCTCGCAAGAGAATATCCTCTCTTTGTGGAAGACGAATCAGAGGGCAGATGGACATGTTCAGAAGGTCTGGGTATCACGTTCTCCTGGCCCAATCTGGGGCAATTAGTATCATGGATTTCCTCAACCTCCTTATTACGTGTAAAATGACGGGGACTGGAGTAAACACATAGAGGAGTGGAAATTCCCAGTCCTCCACTAATGCGTCTCCTGGAGCTCCTCTCGGAGGAAATTCCCTTGAGCAGTACAGTTCGCACTTCCGGTTGGCATTGGTCACGGACAGATCCACTTGAGGGGTTCTCCAAAGGGTGAATATCTCTTGAAGGACTTCATGAGCTAGTTCCCACTCGTGGGAGACTGTGCTCTGCCTGCTCAGAGCATCCGCTGTCGTGGTCTTCTCTCTTCACTAAGTGAACTGCCGACAGAGAGGTTCCTTCTTGTATTGTCCGAAACCAGAGCTGCATTGCCTCTCTGCACAGTGGTAGTGACCCTACACCCCCTCTCTTGTTGAGGTAGTACATGGCCACTGTGTTGTCCATCGTTATCAGGACATTCTTTCCCCATAGAGATGGCAGGAAGGCCTTCAGCGCTAGTCTGATTGCCCTCAGCTTTAAAAGGTTGATATGTAGTTTGGACTCTGATGGAGACCAACGACCGCTGATGGTGAAATCCTTTGTATGGGCTCCCAACCCCGTGAGTGAGGCATCAGTCACTACTGTAATCTCTGGCCATAGTTGCCAAAACGGTTCTCCTTTCAAGCAGTTCTCCTGACAGGCCCACCACTAAAGGTCCAGCAAGACTCTGTTTGGGATTTGTAGGAGATCTGACATCCTTCCTGAGAATTATGACCACTGGGTTCTGAGAGCCCACTGGAGAGATCTAATTCTCAGGCGAGCCTCTGGCACTGGAAAATGCAGGATGCCATGAGGCAGAGCCACCTCAAAAAAATCGAAGGCCGGTAGATATTGGGCATTTTGGAATTTTGTCACCATCTGCATAATGTCTTCAGTCCTCACCTCTGGTGGCGAGGCTTTTCCCAGGGATGCATCCAGGACTGCTGCGATAGACTGGAGTCTTTGTGATGGTATCATGTGGGACTTCTTGAAGTTGAGGAAGAAGCCCAGCCTGTAGAGAGAGTGGCAAGTATAGCTGAGATGATCTAGGGCTTGTTCTGGGGAACTGGCCCTGATCAGTCAATCATCCAGATAAGGGTAGACGTGAATCTCCCTCTCCTTAGACTTGTCACCGCCATTAGCTTGGTCAAAACTCTTGGGATGCAGGTTAGTCCAAATGGCAGAACCCGGAACTGATAGTGAGAGTTGCCAACGGCGAACCTCAGGTACTTTCTGTGCTTGTAATGGACCAGCACACTAAAATAAGCATCCTGGAGGTCCAATGATACCATCCAATCCTGAAGCTGGAGAGCCTGAAGAATCTGACAAAGGGTTACCATCTTGAACTTGTCCTTCCTGAGAAACCTGTTCAAGTCTTTTAAGTCCAAGATGGGTCTCATTCCTCCATCCTTCTTTGGTGTTAGAAATATGGGGAGTACCAACCCTTGTTCCTCTCCGCTACAGGTACTGGTTCGAAAGCCCCTTTCTCCAGCAGGGTTAAAATCTCCTGAATAAAGAGCGGATCCGGAACCTTCAAAGAGTTGTTCCCCGGTGGATAACTGAGGTTTTTGTAGGAGAGGCAGGCAGTAACCTTGGGCAACTGTCTCCAATGCCCAAGCATCTGAAGTAATAGCCTGCCATTCTGTCAGATGCTCTGACAACCTGCCTCCTGCTGCTGTCTTGTGATGTAAGAGCTTAGAGAGGTTTTGGAGCGGCTGATGCAGAGGCTGAGGGTAAAGCAGCCCCTGCTATTGCGGTCTTAGTACATCTGCCCCGTCCACCACAGGGAATCGTCTTTCACCTCTATGAGCTGGCTGTTCTCTGCCTTTTCTGAATGCAGAATAATAGCGAAAGGACCTACCCCTCCAGGGCGCACCTGTGGGGCAGTTTGGAGTCTGCCTTATTGCAGCTCCAAGGGATTTGGCCGCCGCCTTGGAAGTATGCAGCTTCTCCAAACTCTCATCAGCTTTATTCCCAAATAGATGTGTGCCGTCAAAGGGCATGTTGAGAAGTCTGGATTGTACGTCTCGGGCAAATCCTGACTTCTGCAAAAACGCAAATCTGAGGATTACCATACTAGCCGCCATGGCTCTGCTTATGCTGTCAGCAGAGTCGAGACCGGCCTGGAGGGAATCGCACATAGCATCCTTTCCATCCTTGATAATGTTCAAGAAGCTGTCTCTTTTCTACCCTTCAGGGATGTGGTCAGCCGCCATCAAAATACAATCCCAAAGGGTGTGGGTAAACGTCACCAGCGTGCTTGTGGCATTAGCAGACTTTAACACCATACTACCGGCCAAGTAAACTTTCTTGGCCATGGCATCGAATATTTTGTCATCCCTATCATGTGGGATTGTGGGATAGGCATTTTGTTTGCCAGAAGAGGTTGCAGCCTTTAAAACCAGGCTTTCTGGTGCTGGATGCTTCAAAAGGTACAGAGGGTCCAAAGCTGATGTTCTATATTTAGCTGTTAACCTCTTATTCTCTGCTGGGACAACCTAAGGTGTTTCCCAGTTGGAAGATACTCTCTTCTGTAGAGCCTTGTTAAATGACACAATAGGGTCTTCCTGTGATCCTTTGTCGAGTATGTCTGTTAAATCATCCTGCTCTAAAACAGGTGTGGGTCTGGACCATGCCATGTATTGCATTACTCTAGTCATTAGCTGTCTATAGTTGCCTTCAGCATGATCTCCTGGATCTCCTCTTCCAAATTCCACTTCTGGGGAAGTATCAATGCCACTTCCCGCATGCAGAGAGTCCTGCAGGTTTTGTATTCGTGATTCCTCTGATATAAGTTCTTCTGGAACTCAAGGTGTCCAAAAGGTCTTTCCTTGTCAGATGAGTGTTCTGCAGCCTCATAGATTGAGGAAAGAGTTTTGAAGAAGTCTGATCAAGGTTGAGGTGTGTAAATCCTACATAGAGCTGAGATCGAGCTGGAAAGAGAGTTGGAAGGTGGCGGGGCTTATACAGAGGTAGTCTTCAAATTACAACAGAAGTGTGCGGAATACTGGGATAGGCTCTGTAACTTAAATTATAAAAAGTATATAGAGAGACAGCATGCGGGAGGAGATAAAACGGGCCGACTCCTAGCGTGGTTGTACAAGAGCGAAACCCCGAGACCCCCGATTCGAATTGTAACCAATGATGAGGGCGAGACGGTGGACACCCAGGAAGGTGTAAACAGAGCATTTGCGGAATACTATAAGGCATTATATGAAGATGATGAGGGGAGCAGCCAGGAGGAGATAGATGAGGTACTGGAAGATATAGGCCTGCCTAAGGTCAGTGACGAGGAGAGGGAGGAGCTGGATGCTCCGATCACTCTAGAGGAATTGAAAGAGATTGTAAGGCAGTTACCCACCAGCAAAGCTCCAGGTGCAGACGGGTTCCCTAGTGAATTTTATAAAGTGTATGGGGAGGAGGTGCTCCCACCCATGCTAGAAATGCTTAGCGAAGTGTTCGAGGTAGGACGGTTGCCGGAGTCACTCAGGGAGGCGATTATAATACCGCTCCCCAAGCCCAATAAACTGGGACACGGTTGCGGTTCCTACAGGCCCTTCTCGATGCTGAACCAGGACAGCAAGATACTGACAGCTGTCCTGGCCAACAGAATGTGGAGAGTAATCGGCAAGTTAATTCACCCTGACCAGACGGGCTATGTCCCGAGCAGGAACATCACTCACAACCATAGACGACTCCACCGAGTGGTCGAGTGGGGGTGCAGTAATGACGGCAAAATGGCGATTGTGGCATTGGACGCAGTTAAAGCGTTCGACTCTGTTAAGTGGCCGTGGTTGCTGGCGGCCCTAGGAGGGTATGGAGTGGGACCAGGTTATATTAGATGGGCTGAGATGTTATACAGTGAACCGCTGGCCAGGGTCCGTACGGGTGCAGTGGTGTCTGAAAGATGGCAGCTGGGCAGAGGCACTAGGCAGGGGTGCCCCTGGTCCCCGATGCTGTACATACTGGCCCTGGAGCCCTTAGCAATGTACCTCAGGCAACAATATGACCCGATCGGTATTGAGGTGGGAGGGGAGCGTCACCTTATATCCTTGTATGCGGATGACTTGTTACTATACCTGAAATACCCGGAAGAAAATCTGTGGTATGTTTTGGAGGTGATGGGGAGGTATGCCAGGCTGTCCGGTATAGCGGTGAACCCCCAGAAATCTGCCCTATTCTCGCTGGGGAGGTATGTGGGAACGCCTGTAGAGAGGTTGCTGGTGTTGCAGATCCCGTGGGCAGCGAGCTCCTTCCGCTACCTTGGAATAGATGTGTATCACACGACGGAGGAAGAACATAGGCGCAATACTGAAATAGCCATTGGGAAAATCGGGAAATGCATGAGGTTCTGGGAGAGGTTGCCCTTAGCGATGATGGGCCGATGTGCTATGCTTAAAATGGTGGTATTACGTAGGCTTTTGCATTACTTCAACAATATCCCACACATGATACCTAAGAAGTTTTTTGTTAAGCTGCACAGTATGTGCAGGGAATTTTTGTGGCACGGTACCCGGAACAGAGTTGCATTATGGAAGCTGCAGAACTTTTATGAAAAAGGCGGTATTAAACTGCCTAATTTTGAGGCCTACTATGTAGCGGCGCAACTGCAATATGTGGCTAAGTGGCTCTCTGATGAAGAGAACCCTGAACACAGGTTGTTCGGGAGGAACTGTACTCCTTTTTACTTGCGGGAAATGATCTGGGTGGCTAGCTCAGATATGAGGGAGCGCCCTAGAATGCTGTTGTTGGGGTGGAACATGTGGCGCCGAGCCTGCCGGATGATGGGGGACCCCTTCCCGTGTGTTCCGCAGATACCGTTGGTCGCACTGGCAAAGGGGGACAGGCAGCTGAGGGTAATTATTAGGACCTATTGGGAATCAGTGGGACTAGTCACTTTGGGAGACATTTGGCAGGACGGGACTATTATGGAGTTGGGGGAACTTGGGGAAGTGACGGAATTGCACGTAGGCCAATATGTCACTTATCATAGGGTAGTGCAGGAGATTCGGAGTAGGTGGCCTGAAACTATTTTGGCGGAGGAACCGGATGCTACGGTTGGGGTAATATATGATACATCGGAGGGTGGGCATGAGGTTTCTAGACTGTATGAGATGTTGATGACTAAGGTTGAGAAGGACCTGGTGCATTTGAGATTAGAATGGGAAACAGAGATGGGAGCCCCGATGGAAGATGGGATGTGGGAACATGCTTTGGGATATCATAAGAAGGTTTCGAGAAATGCCAGGTTCAAACAAATACAGCTATATATAACGCACAGGGCATACATGACCCCTCTGAGAATATCAAAGTTCCGAAATGTTGGGCGCCAGGTGTGCCCTAAGTGTGACGAGGAGAATGCAGACATGATACACATGTTCTGGGCGTGCCCGGTAATTGAATGCTACTGGGGTGAAGTAGCACAGAAACTAGCGGGGAAGGGGGTCATGCTCATAATAGACTCGGCCTGGGCCTGCTTGCTGGGAGGGTATCCCAGAGCGCGAAAACTTAAACATGTAGGGAAATTGAAAGATTTGGCATATGTGCTCGCGAAACGAAGGATTGCCATGGGATGGAAGGAGTGTCATAAGCCGCGAGTGGAAGTCTGGTGGAAGGACCTACAAAAATGGGTGGAGGCTGAAACAGTGGTGTGGCAAGAGGCTGGGAACGCGGGGGAGGATGAAGAAATGGGTTCCCTCATGGCATGGAAATTATTGATAGCTGAAATGTTTGGAGCAGTGTCGGCTCCAGCTGAATCTGAGGGCGGCGATACCCTGACACACGGAACGGATACTGATTGTGAAGAACAAATAGGCTCATAAGGGGTGGGGGGATTGGGAGTGCGGTGTTTATGTTGTTAAATGTGTTTAATTATGTTTTGTTGTATTGTTGTTTGGTTCTAGGGACATCGATTCAACAAGCATTGACGCACAGCACCCTTTTCTGAAAAAAGAATTCTGAGGCAGCAAGCTGGATATTAGGAAATATCAAAGATAAGGAATACGTGGAAGGACAAAATCCATTCAAAGTGTGCTGTGCTTGAGTGTCCCGCCTTGTCCTGTGCTTCAAACGTGGTGAAGGGAGACCCTGCCCATACATCCTAACTTATCATTTGGTGACACTTTTTTTCTTGTGAACATTATCCCACACTCTTTTGAAGTATAACGGTAAAAATTGGCAATATTTTTTTTTAGTTAGGCCCTTTTATTTGACTAAACTTTACTAGGACTGTATTATTATTATTTGATGGTCGTAGCATGCCCCCATTTTAGAGTTAGGTTTAGATTAGGCGTTTATCTGACACATTTTTTTTTTTCAATTTAGATGTTTATTAGTATTTTTTGGAAATACAATTCACAGGAAAAAGGCACAATAAATCATAAATTTTCCTTAAACAACTCCCCCTCTCCCCACCACCTTTGAGTTAAACACATGGACCTTTCTACCAGTGAGAACAAAGGACCACTTACATAACACAGGTAAACAAACTTAATGGCGGCACTAGACCGTTACAGAGGTCATGACTCCCCCTACAAACATTGGCATCATCATAGGCAAGCTTGTTAATTCTGTAGCGAATAGCGTATCAGGGCTCAGAGTTTAGGTTTAACACTACCCCATTTCAGCATAAAAATCCCCTTTCGATATGAAACTACTCCAGACGATCATTCACCATAGCGGACAGTTTTGCATAAGTAAATATGTCCCACAATTTGTTTACCCAGTCATTTTTGGAGGGTAAGGAGACACACTTCCATTTTTGGGCTAGGGCCACTCTCCTCGCTCTCAGCATTGCGTCAACAGGTTTTGGGAATCTTGGCTCGTTACTTTACTCATCAGGGATGCTAAGAAGGAGTTGGAGAGGTTCCAGCTCAGGGGCTATACCCACTGAGTCTTTGATCCAACTGCAGACTTCAGACCAGTAAACCTTTACCTTTGGGCAGGACCAGCAGATATGGAGCCATGAACCAGTCTGTTCACAGGGTCTGGGGCAGCGGGGGTAGGATCCCAGGAACATCTTGTGAAGTCTGTGGGAGGTAGGTGCCAGAAGTGTAATATTTTAAAGTTATGTTCCATTGCCGAGGTGTAGAGATTTCCAGAAAACATTACCTTATACATTTTACCCCAGGGCTCTTCTGAAATTTCCCACAATGACTGTACGGCCCAGAATTGCTTAAAATTCTGTCTTCCTTCCAAGTCCGACATAATCATCACTTTGTATATTTTGGACAGGATTCTGTTTCTTGAGGTGGCTTTGTTAATGACTCTCTCAAAGGGAGTGAGGGCTCTAGAGATCGTGGAGTGCCATCTTGGATCAGACAGAATACCCTTGAGGCGTAGATTCTCAAAAATGTGCCTCCAGGTACTCGAACAAGGGGTTGAATTCAATGAATTGGCCTTCCAGGAATAGTTGACCAGCTCTCTCTAGGCCATTGTCGGACCATTTTTGCGAGTGGTGAAAACCCCTCCCACCAACCTCCAGCGGGAACCCCCACACTGAACTCAACGGGGAAGGCCAGGTAGAGAGGAGGTTATTATTTGTACCCTTTTTCCATAAAGTACACAAGACAGCGAGAGTTGGGTGCTTCCTGACGTGGCCAGAGATGGATTTTGTTGGGGACCACAATAAGTCTCCGACTTTCTTTTGGTGAGTGCTTAGGTCCTCGATGTATGTCCAGTATGTGCATAAGTCATCTCTGAGTTGTTCTAACAAGACTCAGAACTGGGCAACTTTGTAGTACAGCCAGAAGTCAGGGAGCCCAAAACCACCAAAATCTCTAGGCAGGATTAGTGTTGAAATTTTAATTCTAGGCCTCCTCCCTTTCCATATGAATTTGCTTACCATTATCTTTAGTTTGACAAAGAAGGGTTCATGGAGAAGAGTTGGGAGGGCAGTGAATAGGTACAGCAGCCGTGGAAGTACATTCATTTTAACTGTGACCATCCTTCCAAACCATGAGTGTGTTAGTGGGTCCCAGCGTGCTAGTTGAATTGATCTTCGCCAACATTGGCGTAAAGGTATGCTCCACCAGCGTTAGAGATCCCTGGGAATTTTGATTCCCAAGTACGGGATAAATATGTTCTCAATTCTCATTCCCCCATGGTTCTCTTGTCTCTGGTTGTGGAGTCGATGACTCGAATGGGCATTATGCTAGACTTGGGAATGTATGAGAACCAAATAAACAAATTTATTTGGGAGGGAAGTTCAGGTAGTGACTTTTCTACGTCTGTCAATTAGCACATGATATCATCTGCAAACAAAGAGAGTTTGAAGTCTAGGATACCAGAACAAATTCCTGCAATATTTTGGTTATTCCTGATTGCAATGGCCAAGGGCTCCAACATGAGGGCTTATATCAAGTGGGAAATAGGACAGCCTTGCCTGGTTCCTCTAGTAAGGTGGAATGGGGCAGAAGTAGTACCGTTGACCGCCACCCTAGCCAGCAGGTCATTATAAAGACCTACAATGCATTGCCTAAAGTTGTTACCAAACCCCATTTTTTGAAGGACCTTCCATGTAGCTCCATTCTACGCGATCAAAGGCTTACTCAAAGTCAAAGTCTATTGAAACCATGTAAGCATCCATCCCCTTGTTTTGCACCTAGTTAATTAAATTGATCGATTTTCTTATATTATCCGACCCCTGGCAACCCGGAATAAAACCTACTTGGTCCCGTAGGTCTGGGAAGACATTGCGTGGTGGAGCCTATTGGCTAGGACTTTCGCCATGATCTTTACGTCCGTATTTAGCAAAAAGATAGGGCAGTAGGATTGGCATCGGGATGGGTCTTTACCTTCCTTCAGAATAACAACTACGAGGGCTGAGACCATGGATCTCGGGAGGGAGCCCGAAACCAGGGAGTTATTAAACAGTTAACCCATAAAGGGGCCAGAGTGGTGCGGGACGTTTTGAAGAATCGAACCGTGAAACCATCTTCCCTGGGAGCCGTGCCCCCCTTCATTTTACCAATGGTATCCAGAACCTCCTCCTCAGTGAATGGGGCTTCCAGCGCAGCTACTTTGTCCAGTGACAGACACGGGATGGGGAGAGTGTTCAGGAATTGGTCAATATGGGAACGATCTTCATTATATTCAGACGTATAAAGGGTTTCGTCTGAGCATCGTCAAGGAGTTTTTCTCGTCTCGTAGGCTGTATTGCAGCTACCCTTCTAGAGTTTCTTTTCTCCCTTAATCTCCAAGCCAGGATTTTATCAGCTCGTTCCCCCTTCTCCATGTATTGCTGTTTGAGGAATGTACATTTTCATGAAGTTCGGTCAATTAGAAGGGCCTTCAGTTCGGCTCTGTATTTCTGGAGTTTCTCCTCATCTGCAGGAAGCATTTGGGAGCTCAGTTTCCCTCCCAGTTGTAATTTATCTATTTTACCCCTAAGTATCAGTTCTTGCACAACTTTTTCTCTCTTCCTATTAGCTCCCATTCCTATCAAGACTCCTCGAATAGTTGCCTTAAAAGCCTCCCATACTCCTGGAATCCCCACCTCACCACTGCAATTGAAGTGGAAGAATTCTTTAATTGATTTCAGCAGTGTTTGGGCCAGATCCTTGTCTTTTAACAAAAGGTTGTTGCAGGAACATTTAGTACTGTGTTTCTCTGAGAACCAGTCCCCTATTCTGACTCTAAACATGTCATGGTCCGACCACAGAATGGACTCCGTGATTGATTCCAGCACTCTGTTTTTAGAGGGCTCTCGATAAGGAGGTAATCTATCCTTGAGAATGTGTCATGCATTTTAGAGTAGTAAGTGAACGGGGGGTCCCGCCCCCTCACCTGGAAGAGAGAATCCACCACCCCCAATTCTGCATTGGTTCATTGAAAACAGAGGGCCTTTTTGTACTGAGCGCGGGCGGCAGCATATGTGGCTGGCCTTTTTCTGTCTATGTGAGGTCGAGGACCATGTTGAAGTCGCCCCCTATAATCAAGGAACCTTCAATGAAGTATTGAATTTTGCCCAGAACTGGTCTTGACGGTCGTTAGGACACTAAACTGAGATTAGGGTAAGCATGTTGCCTTTAACCTCCCCCTTGATCATTACGTATTGACCACTGGGGTCTTTTGAGTCCGCCTTTGAGACAAAATGTAGCTTATTAGCCACCAAAATTGCAACCCCCTTTTTTTTGGCATGGTTGGATGTGTAAAAGACCCCACATATAGCTTTGGCTCTAAGAGCTGGTTCCTTCCCTCTTTGCCAGTGTGTCTCCTGCAGAAACATGATGTTTAACTTTGATCGGTGAAATTCGTGCAATGTTAGGGATCTCTTGTTTGTAGAGTTTAAACCTCTGACGTTCAGTGAGCTCAGTGCCATCGTACAAATCGCAATAGCCATTCACTTCTGAATTTGAACCGAAAAACAACCTCTTATCAGGACCACCTGACATGTGAACTGGTGACATAAATCCAACATTGTTGTCTGTTACCGTCCCAACCTTTTGTAAACTGGTCGTAACCAAACTAGTAAACAGGACAAACCCCTTGTAAGGAACCTCTCCCACCCCTGGCGTCTGAACTCCTGACGACATCCTGGACATCCATGGTCCAGACTATTATTTTCACCCCCACTTGCGTCACCCCAATGCCACTGCTGAGCCCCCTTAGAAAGTCCTCCTCTTGTATTGTTAACTCGCCACTCAGTCTCCATGAACTTTTGGAGACTCAGAACAGGAAAAGAGAAAAGATCGAAATGAGAAACCCCATCAGACACTTCGAGGCTAACGAAGTCCCCCCGCACTCACAGGCTAGGGAGGTCATGTTCATCCCCCATCATTTGGAAAGTTCACCAGAATTCTTCCCAGAGCTGCCGATGTATAGCTCGCCCCTCAAGATTACGGGGGTGAAGCTGGATTCAGCTTCTTGAATTTATGAAGCCCTTTGACCCAATGTCTATCCATGGAGCCCTTACTTTTTGGAGGCCTATTCTGCAATCCTTCTGGGCCCCCAAGAGTGGCCCCCGGGGCAGCCTCTCCGAGCACCTCGTGCGCAGGGGCGGACTGGCCTATAGGGAACACTGGAGATTTCCCGGTGGGCATCTGCGCCCTGGGCCTCTTTTGTGTGGTAGTTCCATATTCTCTCATAGGAAAAGCATTGAGCTTGCTGAAAATGTGTCATATGGGACCACTTTGAAAATTATTTCCAGGGCCTCTTTTGGTCCCCAGTAATTATTTCCAGGGCCTCTTTTAGTTCCCAGTCCACCCCTGCTCGTGCATCACTCTATTGATGTCCTCTGTGACCAGGTTATATTTGTACTCCTCAAACTCGAGAGGCAAGAGAGAAGGGAAATCCCCATCTGTATCGTAACCCCTTTGTTGTGAGCCATTTAGTCAGGGGGGTGCAGAGTCTTCTGCGGGGCAGGGTGAAGGCCGACAGGTCCCGGAATATCGAAATTTGAGAGGTCCCCCATGCCACCAGGACTCTTTTTCTGGCTGTGTCCAGTATCTTTGCTTTTTCCGAGTAGTAGTGGAATTTAGCCAGCACTGACCTCGGTCCACAGGCACCCCCACTGCTCTGGGTGCTCGTCGCGGGTGGGTTCTGTGGTATTGTTGTCATTAAAGAATTTCCTGATGACTTTGTTGATGAATTTATTTACGTCACCTTGCGTTTCTCCATCCCTTTACGGAAAGCCAAAAAATCTCAGGTTGCACTGGCGCTCTCGGTTTTCAAAGTCATCCATTTTCAGGACACTCTGCTCCTCCCTCCTCTCCAGTTCCAAAATGATCATGTTGATCTGGGTTTCCAGTATGTCGATCAAGGTTTGGTTTGCTTCAAGACCCTGGATTCTGTCGTCCATATTTTCTATCTTCTTGTCAAGCCCATCGAGCCTCCTGCCAATGTCCGATGTGAAGCCCCTTATTTCTTCGAGCAACGCTGCCATGTACTTTCTCAGGCATTGGGAGTCCTCCTTGTTTGGTGATGGCAGAGAGGGTGTAGTCACCTGGGGTTTCTGGTGTACCGATTCGTAGTGACATTTTTTTTTTTAATAAAGTATTTTATTATTATTATTGTATTACAACAATCACAAGGACAAAAACAAATCAACATAAGGACTATCATGGTCAGTCTCAATCAACAAAGGCAGTACACATATCAGCTGTGGTCAAGAGTCTTCCTTAGTACATATATTGGCATGTAGTACATAATACCCATTGCACGCTCCCCAGCATGCAGGAGGTAGTCTTAGATCACTTCTTCTTCCCATCTATCCCAAATTTTCGAGGCTTTGTTGGGACAGCCCCTTGCAGAATAGATTCTATGCTCCATCATGGCACACACGTCCATATCCAGTTTCCATTGATCCATTGTCGGGGGGTCAGGGGCTCCCCATTTCTGCGCTATATTACGCTTGATCAGCCCTGTTGCCGTGTGTAGGAGCAATCTCTCCCACTTGTTAGCCTTGATTTCATTAGGTACTCCCAGGAGTAGGGCCTTTGGGTCCAGTGGTATGGTCCGGGCCAGGACCCTGGAGAGCTCCCCACAGCATGCATTCCAAAAGGTCCGGGGACATTCCCACAAGATGTGGAAGAAGGTTCCCTCCTCCTCCCCGCATCGGAGACAATTTGGGTTTGGGGCCCTTTTCCAGCCGTATAGTCGCGTCCTAGGGTAATATACCCGGTGCAGTATCTTCAACTGCACCAGTCGGAGCCTAGAGGAGATAGCATTTTCTCGAGGATGCATGAGGACTTGTATCCAGTCCTCCGGATCTATTTCCCCCACATCCGCTTCCCATTTCGCCTTGAGCTCATTCAGTTCGGGGGTGGCAAAGGAGGATATGGCATTGTATAAGATGGAAGTGCATTTGGTGGGAATATACGCTGGTAGGATGTTGCGCTCTATGGGGGTGTAGTCCGGTAGCCTTGTGTCTGCTGTTAAGTGGGTTCTTAAAGCGTGGGATAGTTGTATGTAATGATACCGTTCCGTATTTGGGATCTGGAAATGTGACTGTAGATCTTCAAATGAGGTCAGTTTCCCATCTGTGAGCATATCCCCCACTCCCGTGACCCCTGCTTTCATCCAGTTGGGCCATGGCTCAAGTTCACGGGATGCAGCTAGATTATTATTTTGCCAGAGAGGTTGTGCGATGGTGACTTTATTGTCCCACCCAACGAACCGGTGTGCTTGTCTCCAGACCATAGTGAGGTGCGTTGTAGTTGTGGGTGGGGGGGGTTCTCGGGAGGGGTTGATAGAGAATGGTCAGCGGGTCTGCATTTTGTATAGTAGCTATCTCAGCGCGTATGTGAGGTAGGTCCCGATTCCCGTGAAGAAGATCATTAACCACAGCCAGTTGTGATGCCCAGTAGTAGGTTTGGAGACGGGGGACTCCCACTCCCCCCTCCCAGATCGATCTCTGGAGAGTGGTTAACGCTATTCGTGGTTGACCCCCCCCCCCATATAAGGTCCCTAAGAAGTGTCTCTACTAGGTGAAACTCTGAATCTGGGATTCTGTGTGGGGCATTCTGAAGGACGTAAAGGTATCTGGGAAGGGTCATCATTTTAAAGAGTGCCGTTCTACCCATAAGGGTCAGGGGGAGAAGTTTCCAGTGTTGGACATCGATAATGAACCAGTCTGTGATCGGTCGGAGATTGTGTTCTACATAACTTGTCAAGTCCCCGGATATCCAGATTCCCAGGTATCGAAAGCCTTGCGTTCAACTCGGTACGGGCACTCCTGGGGGATGGCCTGCTCTCCGTCCTTTACCGGGAAGAAAACTGATTTATCCCAGTTGATTCTGAGACCGCAAAATTTACCAAAGCGGACGAGCAGTTGTGTTACGAAGGGGCAGGATCGAGGCAGGTCTCACAGGTATATAAGGAGATTGTCTGCGTAAAGAGATGTACGGTCATCATAGCCCTCTGGCCAACTAAACCCCGTCCAGGCAGTATTTTGGCAAAGCCAAATAGCGAGTGGTTCGATTGCAAGGGCAAACAAAGGGGAGAGAGCGGGCATCCTTGCCACGTACCCCGGCCCAAGGGGAAGGATCGAGAGGACCATCCATTTACCCTTACCTCCGCCTGGATGTTCGTATAGAGTAATTGTACCCATCCTAAAAAGACTTCTCCGAATCCCATACGGCGCATGATCTCCCAAAGGCTTTCCCATCGAATTGAATCGAATGCTTTTTCAAAATCGATTGCCAGCAGGGCCAAAGGTCCGATTATAATCGGAGATCTCTCCATTGCCAGATGGAGACGGCGTAGATTCATCCGGTTCGATTTGTGGGGCATGAATCCACATTGGTCCGGGTGAATCAGGGTGGATGCAACCAGTTGTAACCGGTTCGCCAGGAGCTTTGCGAGGACCCTGGCCTCTCCATTAATCAATGATATAGGTCTGTAGGAAGCACATTTGTGTGGAGGTTTGTCAGGTTTGGGTATGACCACGATGGTCGCCTTACACAGGTCTGGTGGGAGAGTCCCTTGTTCCCGGGCAGCAAGAAACATTCTGTGCAGGGGGGCCGCCATTTTGTCTGCTCCTAGCTTTTGCCAAGTTTCAACGGGGAATCCGTTTGGGCCCGGTGTTTTCCCCGGCTGGAGCTGAGATATTGCCTCTGAAATCTCGGCCTCTGATAAGGCGGAGTCCAGATGTTCCCTCTGCTGCACGGAGAGCGTCGGCAACGATAGCTCGTCTAAGAGGGAGGGGTCTAGTGGAGAGGCTGGCCTCTGATAAGGCGGAGTCCAGATGTTCCCTCTGCTGCACGGAGAGCTTCGGCAACGATAGCTCGTCTAAGAGGGAGGGGTCTAGTGGAGAGGCTGGGGCTCGGTATAAGTCTGCGTAGAACATCGAGAAGGCCTTAGCAATCTCAGCGTCTGAGTGATAGCTGTCGCCCTGTGGTGTGACTATTTCCCAGACATGGCGTTGTCCTTCGTCTCTTTTCTGCAGCCAGGCGAGCATTTTGCCCGCTTTGTCCCCTAGTTTGTATACTCTCGCTTTAGCCTGCCAGTGGGCCTGCTTAGCGTCATCCATCGCTCTGTTCCGAAGGCGCTCTTGGGCGCGTTGGAGGGAACGATGGGTCTCAGGCGTGGAATCGGAAATATGTTTAGCCTCCCTGTCGCTCACTTCCTTCTCGGCCTCTAGTATCTTTTGGAGCCGGGTGTTCCTTTTATGTGTCGTCCAGGAGAGGATTTCACCCCTGAGCACTGTTTTGTATGCCTCCCATACTGTCACGGGGTTGTCTACCGATTCTTCATTAATTTCGAAGTATTCGGCGGACATTTCCTCTAGGCTATCTATCAGCTCTGGGAACCCCAGGTAGTAGCTATTAAGTCTCCACGTTCTGGGGGGGAGGGCGCCCTGCATACATATTTCCATCGAAAGCGGTGAATGGTCCGAGTTGCCCCGAGGGAGCAGTTCTGCGGACATTGCCCTGTAAAGGTCGGTGTGTGGTAGAAGAAAATAATCCAGTCTGGACATAGAACCGTGGGCACCAGAGTGGAACGAATATTCCCTAACATCGGGGTGTAGCTCCCTCCATACATCCCGGAACCCAAGAGCAGATGTAAAGTTGGCTAATTTGGTAGGGGTATCTGGGTTACGATTCCAGAGGTGGGAGCGGTCAGTGTTGTTGTTCATGGTGTCATTGAAATCCCCCCCTAGGATGTATATGTCAGGGTGATGTTTCCCTATAAGGGTGGTGAGGTCATCCAGTAATTCCTGTCCCAGACCCGGTGGAGAATAAATCGAGACAGTTGCCACCTTTTGACCCCAGATCATTCCCAGGATGAACAGGTATCGGCCCCTGGGATCTTGTTCTACGGTATGTTGAATAAATGGTATACGTTTGTGTATCAGAATGAGGGTGCCCCTGGAGCCCATTGTGTACCCCGCATGAAAGGCAAGGTGATAGTTAGTTCTCTGGAAAAAAAGCACAGTTTCCCCCAGCCAAGTGGGTTTCCGTCAGGAGGGCCACATCAGGGGAATGTCTATTTAGGAATTGCATGATAAGGCGCCGTTTGATTCCTGACCCCATCCCATTCACATTCCAAGTGAGGAGTTTCAAGGATTTAGTGTGCTGCATGAGGGATGTGTGAGTTTGTGTAGAGGATATTTACTATGTATGATGGGGATTTTCAGGGTATAGCGATCCATAAGAGATGGCGGTGTATTTCTCGCCTGTACTAAGGAAGCAGGGTTGCCTTGTGGAATACTGCAAGACGTCCCTAACAAGGGACAGTGAGTAGTTCGGCCCATGAGCAAGTGGCAGTCCTGAAGTAACCAACAAAGTTTTGAACTTTCCCAACACACCCTCACCCTATACTCCACCCCAACATGAAGTACCTGTCGCCCAAACATGCTGATACTTCAACTTAAGGTGTCAGCTCAAAAACCAGACCCTTAGATAGGGTCGAAACCAGCAAGAAAAAGAGGGGGGGGGGGGGGAGAGAGGTCTAACCAAGGGAGAGTTCAGACCTTTCTCCAGAGTTCCCACCTTGCGCCCATCGTCGACTTCTTCCATGGTGGGTAGATTGCGCGTTGATATCGGAGGCCCGGGCGGTACACACTCATGTGTCCCAGCAGTGTCTAAGGTCCTAGTAGGGGACTATAGTTAGTTCATTCCTCTTCTTGTTGTGCCGCTGGCTCCAGGATCTCCTGTCCCCCCGGTTCTGGGTGTCTCCTCGGGAGTTGGCGATGGCCGCCATTATGTCCCGTAAGGAGAGGGATTCATCTCCCGTGGGGGAGTTTGGTCGTGTTGCTGGGTCCGCCGGGGCCGGGTTAGTAGCGACGGCAAACTGGTCCATGCTGCTCTGTGTAGATGGTTTCTTCTGCCTGTCCTTCCCCATATTTTCGGGAGTTGTGGGGTGTCTGCTGCGACGGGGCGGGAATTATTGTATGTACGCTGTTGGAGTGGTCGTACCCCCCAGGTGTGTAGGATGGTGGCCGTGCAGCGAGTCAAGTGGGGGGGTGTGAGTTCCAAAAGCCTCCTCCACCAGGGCCTGGGGCTTATATGCCCTCCAGCGCCTCTAGCTGTTCACCCAAGCAGGTGGTGGTCCCCCCTCCGCTGGTACGGTTCAGTCCTCAGCGGGCACCCTGTTGGCAAGGTTCGATCACTTACTTCTAACGCGGTTGTAGTCGCGGCGTGGTGTCCCAAAGTGGATATGATTCAGGAGGTAGGAGCCGCACACCACCGGGAACTCAGGAGGGCCGCCATTTCCCCCCCCACTTCTCTCGTGGATCGGATCTGTCCGGGCATCTTTCGGGTGTCAGCGGGGCTCAGCCAGTGAATAGTCTCAGATTCTGCGGTGGAGGAAGAGAGGATGGTCCCGGGCGCCCGCCTCACGTTTTGTCCCGTGCCCCGCCGTGTCAGGTCGTCTCGGGCCTCTCAAACAGGCGGAGGAAGTCCGTCCTCAGACACCGGCGGCCATCTTGGTCACGTAGCTCCGCTGCGGGCCTCTGCAAAATGTGGATTTATCTCCGTCGTCTGGGCAGGTAGGTGCCACCACCTCCGTCAACCCGAGCCCGTAGCTTTATGGGCTCGGTCGCAGTGTTTATGCCACACGAAATCCCCAGGAATCAGGATGAAAATGCAGGATTATTTTGGCGCTTGCGGGAGCTCACTCGGCTCACGTCCGCATCGTCCGCGCGTTGGCCACGCCCCGGTCTCGTAGTGACATTTTTGAAGTGCAGAGGACCAACTCATGGGTGGTGGGCTCCCCAGGGAAGATTGCAAAGTCAGGAGGCAGGCTGTGCCAGGGACAACCAGGCTTCTGCTCCAGTCGAGCGCCCCAATCCCAGGCGAGTAAGGCTGCTATGGGGTCGAGGACCCGGGTTGCCAGGGAGGGTCACCCGCTTCCCCGTGGGTTAGCGGGCGCCCAGCCCTCCCGGCGGCAGAGCTCGTACTGATGGACTGATGGTTATGTGTGAGCCCTCAGCTGTTACTCCTCTGTGCTCTGGATTCCACTAGGGCCCAGTATTACTCAGAGGGCGTGGGGAGGGAGGCCCAGCACACTAGGCTCCTGGGGTGTGAGCAGGCCCTCATGCTTACTCTAGGTGCGGGTGCAGGGTGTACCCCTGCTGGTCAAGATATTCAGAGGGTGCCATCATTACCCCTCAACTTGGACCCCTGACAGTGCGGCCTCCTCCTCCTGGGGGCAGGTAGGGGTGCCAGGGGGCTCTGCAGTCCCTTCTAATCTCTTCTTCCTTCCCCTCTTTTCTCTCTTTCTTCCCCTCTTTCCTCCTCTCCCCCCTCTCCTCCTTTCCTCCTCTTCTCTCTGGGAGCATCAGGGGATCCTCTCCTCCTCTGCACCCCCACGCTGGTCTGGCAGTTCTTTGGTCCCTTCCTGCTGTGGGTTCTCCCTCTTGGGGCCCACGTAATGTGGGGGCTTCTCTACTTCACCTAGGCAGGGGCCCGGCGTCGCACCAGCCTCTACTCGTCCCGCAACCGGGACTCCCACCTCAGGGGGGGGCACTCTCCAGATGTTCTCTGTCCTCTGTGGACTGCGGCCACCTTGTGTTCCGGGCCGGAGGGTGCAAAGACACCTCACGTCTGTCCCTTGTTACTCGCCTTCTCTTTTGGTGAACCTGGACCGTCCCCCTCCCTCTCTGTGGGATGTGTGGGGAGGTGGGTTCCTGGGCTGCTGGGTGCCCGTCTCATTTCCTCCTCTTGCAGGGCCCACTTCATGACCCAGCTCTGGTCCTTTGCTTGTGGAGCCTGTGGCCGGATCGGGAGCAGGGCTCTCCCTTGGTCAACCTCAGCGGGTCTTTACTTGGTTTTCCTTAGTCCCCGGAGCTCGAGGGAAAGCCCATGGGGGGAGGGGAGTGGAGGAAGCACGGTGTGGCACACACAGGGGCTGGGGGTAGTTGGGGGGAGTTACTACCATTGATGGGGGTTCTCTGGGGGGGCTCAAGACACAGAACGGGCCCATTGGTGAGGGGCTGTGCAGAGCAGTCAGCTCATCTCTGTGCCCCCTGGTGGCAAAAACTATCTCATCCATTTTAACAGTTTAATAAACACCCTTAAACTGTGATTGCTTGTGTCTGCCTTACTTTGATACCATGCCTTTCTTACAGCAGTAATTTAGTTCTTCTGGGTGCAAGAGCATCCACTGCCTTTTGTAGGGTACCCTAGATTTCTTCACTCATTATGTGAGCACTGACTGACATTTCAATATGTATTGCTAACGGCAGCAGCCATTTCTTCATCGCTTCTGGCGTAGGTTTCTTAATATTACGTGTCACTTTGTGCTGTTTAGTTATTTTCATATTTTTTATCTGAGTTTCACATAAGATGTTCAGATGAATAAAGGCATGATCAGACCAAGGACACTGGCTTACAACTGGATCAGTCGTGGAATTGTTATGTGTTTCCAGTCCTGAACATTTCCCTTAATATGTGTCGGCTCTCTAACCCTCTGTAGAAAGCCCGGTTGCTAAGGGATTTTTTCAAGCATTTTGGCCACGAGATCTTTTTTACAGTACAACCATAAATTCATGTTGGCCAGGATGTCAGCTTTGGTATTGGGTTTGAGGAATGAGAGCAGTCAGTTACTCCGTCGCCTTTACCTTCTTCTCTATCTTGCCTCAATATTTTGCATCCATTTGCGATTGGGTGGGTCCGCCTGCTTTAAATAACCAGGTCTCTGTGATAGCAAAGCTATCCAATTCCTTTTCAGCTATGTAAGAGGCAATGCCAGTGGCTTGCTTTAACAGTGATCTTGTGTCAAGTAGCATGATTTTCAGCACTGAGTTGCTAGCTGGATCATTAATCTGTGTAGAGTGGGAAGGGTCCGGCGTATTAAGAATATTTGCTTCATCCAGTTCTATCTTCAAAGAGGCATTATTCCCATGGTATATCACCCAAGACAAGTGGGCACTATCCACCGTGGTGGGTGGTTATTTTATAGAGCTTATACAAAGACCATCCATCCACGGCCAAGACAAAGGAAGACAACTCAGGAAGAACACTGCATACTGCTAGAAGAGGTCAGAGCACTGCTGGAGAAAGACGCTATAGAAATCGCCCTAGCAAATCAGGTAAACAAGGGTATCTATTCAACGTATTTCCTTGTGCCAAAAAAAGACCTAACAATTTGCCCGGTCCTAGACCTGCGTCCAGCAAACACATATGTCAAGCCACACACATTTTGCATGACAACACTGCAAGAGGAAATCCCCCTATTAAAATAAGAGGACTACATGGCAACATTGGATATAAAAGATGCATATTTTCATATTTCAATGTTCCCACTGCACAGACAGATAATACATGCGCTTCAAAATAGCAGAACAACACTACCAGTTTAAGGTGCTCCTCTTCGGCATAGCCTCGGCTCCAAGGGTATTCCCCTAATGCAGAGAATCAATCCCAGTGTACCCTTATCTGGACGACTGGCTGATAATAGGGGAATCCCCTCAAGAACTATCGAACTTCTATTCTAATCAGGATTTTCCATCAACGAGAAAAAACCAAGTCCTGTAAATTACCCTTTCAGATCATGCCCCAATCCCGGTAGATCTTAAAATTCCAAAAACTACAAATAAACTATAGTCATGTAGATTCATGTTAGCATTTTTACAAGACCAGGTGACAAAGGAAGAAATTGCAGGACAAATAAGGGAATTTTTGTACCTAAACCAGGAGGGTGAGAGTTCAATAAATATCATCTGAGACACCATTGAGGCTACACTGAGAGGGTTTCTTATAGCAGCTGAGGCCAACAGAGTATAGCTTTAGAACTCAAATTAGAGGGGGAATTATCACAAATTTGAAAGAAAATTGAGACTAACTCAGGCCCACAGATACAAAAGGAGTTTAAGACTGTGGCAGGCAAATTAAATCTTCATATAACCAAGAAAGCAGAAAAAGCCCTCCTATTTATCAAACAAAAATATTATATAAAAGTCAATACAATTGACCATCTATTAGCAAGTAACCTTCGCCAGAAGGCAGCATCAAGGATTATTCAACTGGTCAAACTGCCCTCGTGAGAGCTCAGTTCAGAAAATACCTCTGTCCTCCAGAAATTTCACTCCTTTTATTCCAATTTGTATAAACCAGAAGCTCCAGATACATAGATGCAAAAAGAATATTTAGAGTCGGTCTCCCTTCCTCAACTGACGTCGACAGATAGCTAGTCACTGGAAACACCCATTACTCAGGATGAAGTACTCGGGTTATCTGGGATCTTTCCCTTTACAAAGCACCAGGTCCAGATGTCTTCCCAGCCAGGTTTTACAAAACATTTAGCACTATATTAGTCCCTATCTTGACCAAATGGTATTAGCCTCTTTGACCTAAAACATTTGACCTAATGACCAAATTGACTTTTTTTTTTAATAGACCAAATTAACCTTTTTTTGCATCTAGTCCAAATTGACCTTTTTTGTTTTAAGTCAAATAGGCTAATGGTGCAGGGGTTGCGGGGATGTCCCCCGCTGCTCATGTTCATGTAAGTAGGTCAAAAAGGTATAAGTAGGGAAAAAGAGTGGTGACGTCCCCCGCATCCTTAAAAACATGGTCACTTACCTGGCCTTATTTGATTGAAACTTGTTCACTTACCTGGTTCTTCATTTTCTCTATTTCTCAATTTCTTTGTTTCTTTCTATGCCTTAAAACACAAATTATAAACAAGATTTTTGGTTGAACAATATTTCCTACACTGAGTGGCCCTTTTTACATTATATTAATGAACACAATGAAATGTGAACCCCTATTTTATGTCATGATATAATTTCATTGAAATATAATTTCGTTTTATTATATTTTTTCTTTTGCTGCTGACCGGTAATCATAACGTTTACCTTGTTTTTCTGCAAAAAAAGTTGTTATGTTTTTTCTGCCTGAAAATACTTTCAAGAAAGGACTCAAAAACCACACAACCTCAATTTCACCTCGGTGTTCAATTTCTCCTCAGAAATCACTACAAAGCTGTGTTAGAAAGAACTTATGTTTTAGTTCAATATATTGCAAGAATTTCTTTTTTATGGCCTTTCCTCCAACATCCTAAGCATTTCCTCATCTCCGAACATTGCAACGAAGCGAGTTTTACTTTTTGCATAAGGCTCGCATACAATCCCGGCCACATACTTTGCCTTTATATCACGGTGTGACAGTAAGAAATAATTATAGCCATAAAGTGAAAGTGTGTTTACATAATGTACCTACTTGATGCTGTTCCGCGTGCAACATTCAATGCGATTGGATCGCGAATCTGCCACAATGCGTTCAATTTTGTTCCAGCCAAATTGCAGCGGGCAATTTGACTGCCGTCAAACAGCCTAAACCGACCAAATTATATCATTCAAATGGATTGTGTCCTCCCACGTATTCCTCATCTTGTGATAATCGTTATCTCCAGCTTCCTTCGCTGCTTCGGAAAAGTTTTTTCTCAGCAGAGGGCGCTCTGCTCGAGGTCGTGGCGTCGATTGTCCCTCGACATACTCCGTACTCTGTCGACGTCACCGATGGTATAAGTAGCTCGAGCCGCGCACGTTGCTTTAGTTACGTTTTTCTGATCGCTTCGCTTTCGAGAACGGCGCGCTTCTATTTTCTGTGAAGAAAATGTCATCATCTTCGACACCTTCGACACCCAGGACTGGGTTCAAGAAGTGTGCAGATTGTGGATCTAAGATGTCGATTACCGATCCCCACCCGATTTGTCTCTGGTGTCTCGGTTCCAATCGCCGAACCGACGACTGCGGCTCCTGCCAATCGATAACCGAAAAGCGCTTCGTGAGGAGAGGTAAACTGTCGGTGGGGGGGGCTTCAAAAAAGGTTTCGTCAAAAAAACATAAGAAAGCGACCGATTCTAAGGGATCGGATCACCATAGACACTCGAAGAGATCTCGATCTAGAAGTAGTTCGAGACATTCTTCGTCGTCATCGAAAAAAATGAAGAGGAGACATAGATCTCCCTCATCATCTTCTTCATCAGAGTCGACCGAAGAAATTCGTTGTCCGACTAAATCGGATTCTCCCAGTAAATGGGAAGAATTCCGCAAAAAGATGATGGAGGTTTTCGAGAATGCGGCCTCGACCCCCTCGAAAGAACCTCGAAAAAGCCATACCCCTAAGGTTGCTCCGTTGGAGACAAAGGGAAGTCCAAGGCTACTATGGCTAAGACCAGTAGCGTCGAGGAATACAAAAAACCTCGAGTCGACGTAAAACCGTCGAAGAAACCTCGAGAGTCGAGCACCTCTGCGGTGCCGCCCAAGAAACACAAATCGTCGAAGAATTTCGACACCAAAACCACATACGTCATCGACGCCATTATCGAAGTCATCTTCGAAAACTTCGAAGACACCCTCGAAAACTTCGAGGGATTTGCCATTTCCTTCGAAGCAGATGGAAGAGGAAGAAAGGAGATTCACTCATTTGCCCAGATCAGACTTTTTCAAGTCTATGTCTGCAATTTATGAAGAGTCTGCGTCAGAAGAAGAAGACGAAGTTACTCCCTTGGGAGTTACTTATGGGACAAGATAAGTTCCTGAAGAACTTATTGACCAGGAATCCAGAATGAGAGACCTGAGTGATACTCTACATTCTGCCAGTGGAGTTGACACATCCCCAAAATTAGAGTTCACCAAACCTGATCCTGCAGAGCATGCAGATACTGGGTACAGGGGTCTTATGACCAGGGTAGTTGAATACATGGGTTGGGGTAATACTTCACCCATTTTTTAGCAAGATGACATGATGGATATTATCGTCAAGGGACCTCAGAAGGATCCTGTTCTCCCTTTTCACAGGGCCCTTCAAAGGACTGTGGAGGAAAACTGGGAGAAACCAGAAACCATTGCTGCTGCAGACAGCACTTTTCCAAGAAAATACAGACCAGCTGGATCAGATCCAGAATATTTGAATAAACATCCGACTCCAGAGAGTTTAGTCATTCAAGCAGCATCCACTTCGAAACAAACTGCTTATCAAACTATCCCTCCAGATAGAGAGGATAAAAAAATTGACGCCTGGGCACGTAAAGTTTTCACGTCAGGCAGTATGGCACTTAAGTCGGCAAATGTCACCTGTACCCTAGCCAGGTTTACCCATACCCTGTGGGACTGTATTTCGGCGGCGGCTGATCATATTCCGGAAGGCGAGGAAAGGGAAGGCTTCCTGAATATAGTCAAAGACGGGAAGGAGGCAATGGGGGAATGCCTCCAGTCTGGACTGGATACTGCTGATACTATCAGCAGATCCATGGCTGCAAGCGTTGTGCTACGCAGATTTGCGTGGTTGAGGAAGTCGGGATTTGCACCGGATGTGCAAGCTAGACTCCTCAACATGCCCTTTGATGGCTCGAGGCTCTTTGGCAGAAAGGCTGATGAAAGCCTTGAAAAACTTCAGACCTCGAAAGCGGCAGCTAAATCACTTAGCGCCTCTTTGCGCCAGCCTTTAAAACCCTATTCCGGCTAATCTTCCTGGAGGGGTCGTTCTTTTCGATACTACTCCTCTTTTGGTAGAGGAAGAGGACAGGCTTCTCAAAGAGGCAGAAAGAACTTCCCTCGTGGTGGACGAGGAAGAGGTGCAAAATCAGCCTCAGGAGCGGCATCTGTACCCTCAGCCACTCCTGCAGCCGCCTCCAAATCCCTTCTGAGACCTTGTTACACAAAACACCAGTGGGAGGCAGGATCTCTCAACATATGAAGGAATGGCGGGGCATTACCTCAGATGCTTGGACACTGGAAACAGTAGCCCAAGGTTAATGTCTCCCCTTTCTAAAAAGACCTCAGAATCATCCATCGGGAGCCAACTCCGTAAAAACTCCAGACCCGCTCCTGTTGCAGGAAATTTTAACCCTGCTAGAGAAAGGTGCCATAGAACTGGTACCTGTAGCGGAGAGGAACAGGGGTTGGTACTCCCCATATTTTCTCATCCCAAAAAAGGACGGAGGACTGAGACCCATCTTGGACCTGAGAAACTTGAACAAGTTCCTCAGGAAGGACAAGTTCAGGATGGTGACGCTTTCTCAGATCCTTCAGGCTCTCCAACTCCAAGATTGGTTGGTATCATTGGACCTTCAAGATGCTTACTTTCATGTGCCAATCCATCCAAAGCACAAAAAGTACCTGAGGTTCTCGATTGGCAAGGCTCATTATCAGTTTCGAGTTCTGCCATTCGGGTTGACCTCCGCCCCGAGGGTTTTCACCAAACTGTTGGCAGTTGTGGCAGCAAGTCTCAGGAAGGGAGGTATTCACATATATCCCTACCTGGATGACTGGTTGATCAGAGCAAGTTCCCCAGAACAAGCTCAGGAACATCTTTCGATCACCTGCCACTTTCTCCACAAACTGGGCTTCTCCCTCAATTTCAAGAAGTCCCACATGATACCATCCCAGAAACTCCAGTTTATCGGAGCAGTCTTGGACACTTCATCGGGAAAAGCCTCGCCTCCCGAAGTGAGAGCTCTCCACATCCAGCAGATGGTAACAAAATTCCAGAATGCCCAACGTCTAACGGCCTTCGATTTTCTCAGGTTGCTCGGCCTCATGGCATCCTGCATTTTTCTTGTACCAGAGGCCAGATTGAGAATGAGATCCCTTCAATGGGCACTCAGAACTCAGTGGTCCCAGTTCTCAGGGAATATGTCGGATCTTCTGCAAGTCCCGAGCACAGTTGCTCAGGATCTTCTATGGTGGGCTTGCAACAACAACATTCTCAAGGGAGAGTCTTTTTGGCAACCATGGCCGGAGATAACAGTAGTGACGGACGCCTCACTCACGGGGTGGGGAGCACACACTAACGATCTGACAATCAGCGGTCGTTGGTCTCCATCGGAGTCCAAACTACACATCAACCTATTAGAGCTGAGGGCAATCAGACTAGCTCTGAAGGCCTTTCTGCCCTCTGTACAGGGAAAGAATGTCCTGATAATGACGGACAACACAGTGGCCATGTACTATCTCAACAAGAGAGGAGGAGTAGGGTCACTGCCACTGTGCAGAGAGGCAATGCAGCTCTGTTTCTGGGCAATAAGAGAAGGAATCTCTCTGTCGGCAATTCACCTAGCTGGAGAGAAGAACACGGCGGCAGACGCTCTGAGCAGGCAGAGCACGGTCTCTCACGAGTGGGAGCTGGCTCAGGAAGTCCTTCTGGAGATCTTCACCCTTTGGGAACCCCTGAAGTGGATCTGTTTGCCACCGCGATCAACTGGAAGTGCGATCAGTACTGCTCAAGGGAATTTCCTCAAAGAGGAGCTCTGGGAGACGCATTCGTAGTGGAGTGGAAGTTTCCACTGCTGTACGCATTTCCCCCAGTCCCCGTGATTCCTCAAGTAATCAAGAGGTTGAGAAAGTTCAGGAAAACCAATTGCCCCGGTTTGGGCCAGGAGGACGTGGTACCTGGACCTTCTAGACATGTCCATCTGCCCTCCAATACGTCTTACGCAAAGAGAGGATCTTCTCTCACAAGAGGAAGGTCAGGTTCTCCATCCAGAGGTCAAAACACTCAGCCTTCACGCATGGTTTCTGAGAGGTTGAGATACAAGGATTGGGATCTTCCGGATGACGTAATGGAAATCTTGCTTTCGGCCAGAAGACCAGCAACGAAGTCTTTGTACCGATGTCGCTGGAATAGGTTTAGTAACTGGTGCAAAGACAAAGATGTGGACCCTTTTCAGTGTGGCACCCCAATGGTGCTTTCCTTTCTGCTACATCTAGCTAATCTGGGGCTCCAGATAGGAACAATCAAAGGATACCTTGCTGCGCTATCCATTTTCAAGCGCTCCTCGGAAGAGGTTTCATATTTCAAAATACCGTTAATAGTTCAATTCTTAAAGGGGCTCACTAATGTGTACCCTCCAGTCCCTTTTCATGTACCAGCCTGGGACTTAAATTTAGTTTTAAAATTCTTGACTTGCATACCTTTTGAGCCTCTGCACTCATGTCCATTGAGGCTTTTGACTCTAAACACTGTCCTACTTGTGGCCCTATCATCAGCCCGCAGGGTTAGCGAACTTCAGGCTCTCTCATGCAAACCACCATATACTATTTTTTATAAAGATAAGGTAGTCCTTAAAGTTAAACCTTCATTTTTGCCAAAAGTAGTCTCGGACTTCCATTTGTCACAAAAAATAGTGCTTCCTACGTTTTATCCTCCTCCTCATCTGGGGAAAGAAGAGGAGAGATTACACAGATTAGATCCCAAGAGGGCTCTTAGTTTTTACATCTCTAGGATGGCTAAATTGAGACAAGATGACCAACTGTTTGTGGGTTACACTGGTCAAAAATGAGGCTTATCTGTAACGAAACAGACCATTTCCCACTGGATCATATTAGCTATAGTTGAATGCTATAGATTAGCGGGAAAAGAACCACCAGATGGGCTTCGTGCCCATTCTACAAGGGGAATGGCTACTTCTGTGGCTCTAAAGAGGGGAGTCCCGGCAGCAGACATTTGCGCAGCTGCAACCTGGAAAACAATACATACCTTTGTTAAACATTATTGTCTGGACACTGCCTCCTCTAATGAGGGTTTATTTGCAAAGGCAGTTCTGCATTCTGTCCACGAAAACTGAAATGGTACTCCCACCTCCAAAAATTGATACTGCTATGGTAGCCTATCACAAGATGAGGAATACGTGGAAGGACACAATCCATTCGAAGAACAAGTTACTTACCAACTGTAACATTCTTTCGACTGGATGTTCCTCCCACGTATTCCTCATCGACCCTCCCATCCAACCCCACAGTACAGTTTACGTGTTCTTACACTTTCCTCTCACGAAGAATGTATCGGTCATGGGTGTTCCTCCTATATATATATTTCATCGAAAAAACAAAACTGAAGCAACGGGCACGGCTCGAGCTACTTATACCATCGGTGATGTCGACAGAGTACGGGGTACGTCGAGGGACAATCGACGCCAGGACCTCGAGCACAGCGCCCTCTGCCGAGAAAGTTTTTTTCCGAAGCAGGGAAGGAAGCTGGAGATAACGATTATCACAAGATGAGGAAAACGTGGGAGGAACATCCAGTCGAAAGAACGTTACAGTTGGTAAGTAACTTGTTCTTCTTTCACAAACACAGGTCACAGTTCTCCTTGCATGGATAAGGCGAAAATAATTTTCTTCCCAAAACCTGGTAAAGATTTAACTATTTGCCGATCGTCCCCCCCCCCCCAATAGCTTTAATAAATATAGATGCAAAGATTTTTTACCAAGGTACTGGCTAATCATCTAGTATATTTTATGCCTTCCCTAATTAATCCAGATCAAACAGGTTTCATAAAACATAGACAGATGCATTTAAACATCAGAAGAGTCTGCCACATTCTAGAGAAAGTGGAAAGGAAACAGGTCCCAGCAGTACTTGTTTCCATTGATGCCGAAAAGGCTTTTGACTGTGTGGAATGGTCATTCCTTATTTTAACTTTAAGTAAAATGGGATTTGGACCAAAACACATAGGCATGATTAAAGCTAATTATAATAATCCAACCGCAAAGTTATCGATCCACGGCCATATATCCCATCTGATTTATTTACAATGGAGAACAAGGCTGCCCACTGAGACTTCTGCTGTATGCATTTAATTTAGAACCGCTGACTAAATTTCCACAGACAAAGTGGATACATTTCGGCGGGGTTTCCCACAAAATCATGGCATATGCCAACGACATGTTATTGAATGGTATCAGATCCATCTAACTCATTGCAGACTGCCACTCTGCAACTAGAGAACTTTGGCAAGGTGGCTGGATTGAAGATTAATAGCCAAGTCTGCAATTTAAAATCTATCCCTGTCACCTTTAGAAATGAGGGACCTACAAGAACATACACAACTGGGATGGGTGTCAGCGGGAATCAAACTACTAGTGGTGGTAATAACTCCTAAACTTAAAGGTTTATACGCAGGTACTATCCCACATTGCTAAAAGTAACAGAAGAGCAGTTAAGAGGTGGGATCCTCTCACTATATCATGGTTAGGTAGAATAAACTTAATAAAAATGGTTGTTCTCCCCAAAGCTCTGTACCTCTTCCAAGCACTACCGGTTAGGGTACCCATATCCTTTTTTCATAGCATACATAGAGACATATCCGCGTTCATATGGCAGAATGAAACCCTGCGCGTCGCACTAATGCTTCCAACGGAAAGGGGCGGGATAGGACTTTCAAACTTTTAAAATATTATTGCGCAGCGCAAATAAGGGTGATCAAAGAATGGTCTATGAGTGAGTTGGAGAAAAGATGGATACAGGTGGAACAGGCAGTGGGAGTACCTAGACTTCAGGAAGTGTTATGGCTCCCGAAAAAAGACTGCTGCGCCAACATACACGCGAGCGACATAACAGGAGTTACAGAGGAAATATGGGACACAGCAGTTAAAAAGTATAATTGGACTTCATTTCCCTCCCAACTCACCCCCAAATTCTTTAATCCACAATTTACCCTGGGGCCATGAGCCCAAGGCATTTAAAGAATAGAACTGGCAGGCTGCGTAAAACTCAGGGATATGTTTCAGGGAGAGGAGGTTAAACCAAATTACACAATGTAAGCAAGAGTTGAGCCTATCTGAAAATTCAAGATTTCTATATTTTCAAGTGAGGCACTGGATTCTCGCCCTGCCGGTCCATGCCGCAGCGACAAGAGAGTTAACACTCTTCGAAAAAAATATAACATCAGATCCGGGGGACAAAGCCCTCATCTCTAATCTACATAAGTTGATGAGGGAGGTGATATATGATATGATAGTTTATTTATATAGCGCCCATACACAATGTGTTTCAAAGCACTTCAAGGCAAGGGAGGAACAAGGGAAAATACAATGACATTCTTACAGGCCATGAACAGTAAGGATGTGAAATTAACTATTCTACTCGGCCTGATGACATTTCAGATAGTGCAAGAGCTAAAACATAGATAAGGGAGGGAGGCGGAGATTGGTAAGGAAATGGAAACAAACAGGCGACTAACGTACTAGGCCTGACGACATTTCTGGTACAGCTGGAGAACAACAAAAGGTGAGGGAGAGGGGTGCAGAAAGGGGGGGGGACAAAACAAGCAACTATCGTACTAGGCCTGATGACATTTCAGATCGTGCTGGGTGCGAGGGGGAGGGAAACAACTAAGGGTAGGGGGAGGAGACAGACGAGGTTGCTATCATACTAGGTCCAGGGACAATTCTGATAGAGTATGTGCATAGAAGAAAGTAAGGGGAGGAGGGGAGGAGATAGGAAAAGGGAAAAAGGGACAGGAGAAGAGAACAGACCAGAGAGTAAGCAGTCAAAAAGAGTGGAGAAGCAAGAGGGGAGAGCGAATACAATTGCAGAAATCAGTAGTAACACATAATGTTGCAAGCCAAGATACAAGATGAAGATGGGAGCAGCATGATTCAGGGCCACCATGAATACAAGATGCAAAGGAAGTCCAGCATGAGAGTTGAGAAAGGGTGGCGCACAGTGAATCAATGTAGTGCATAAAAGTAAAATCCAACATTGGCCACAAGACGGTGATGGTGAAACCAGAATGTATCAGGACATACTCCTGCAGAAGTAGGCTGGAGTGGGGGAAGCAGGGTAGAAGAATCAAGCAAAACAGGCAACACTGTGTGCGAGAAGGGAGGGGGCACAAGGGAACTTCACAGGGGGGAACAGAGAAGGTGGGGATGGACGGTGGGGACAGAGGGAATAAACGCATGTTGGTGCATGCTTACCTGCTGTCTGAGATGGGGGTCGGGCCCTGGGTCCTCCTAGTCCAAAAAGGTCCAAACAGGAATTGTCCTTTTCTTCATCTGCCCTTCACTTCGGACGCCTGGGCGAGAGATGCCCTTGATCTAAGAGTTAAGAGCTGGAAGGAAGAGGCAGGGCTAAGAAGGTGGGTGGTGCTTAGGCCAGGTCACCTACATCCACTTGCAACTGCTCCCCATCTGCAAAGGAAAAGAGGCTGGAGGGCTCCTTAAGTAGGGACAAAGAGTGGCAACCAGGAAGGCACCAGGTAGGTGGAGCTTGCTAAATGGGGAAAAAGAGCAGCAACCTGGAAGGTGCCAGGTGGGCGGAGATTAGTCTAGGTGACCTAGATCCACTTGCACCTGCGCCCCATCTGCAAAGGAAAAGAGGCTGTAGGGCTCCTTAAGTAGCGAAAAAGAGCAGCAACCAGGAAGGCACCAGGTGGGCGGGGCTTGCTAAGTGGGAAAAAGAGCAGCAACCTGGAAGGCGAAGTAGTACCTAGCTATATCCAATGCTGGCAAACAACTGGGAGAGGGAAGACATTTCAGAATAGAATAGGCACATTTGTGGAAAATAATTCCCAAACTCACCAGATTAATACAGATCAGAGAATAATAGTTCAACATAATGATGCAATGGCACTACACCCCAGTTAGTTTGGGGCAAATGAAATTATCATTGACTGACAAATGCTGGAGTGAGTGCAGAGGGGTGGAGCATTGGAACATATATGGTGGGCTGCCCAGTGTTGACTCAATTTTGGGAAGTAGTGAATAAATATATGTTAGAAATGTTGCCCTGCAAAAGGTCAAATCGCAGCGCACATGCCTTATAATTTTGATGGACGAAGACTTTAGGCAGCAACCGAAAGCTACACAGAATGCACATTTAATTATTCAATTGGCTGCATTGCTAGCGATAACCCAAAAATTGAAAACAAAACAACGCCCTCACATCACTGAATGGTACACCAAAGTTTGGAACTTTTTAGCGATGGAATGGATGACATACTCAATACCAGGGGAATATACCGCTTTCTCCAAGGACTGGAAAGAAGTGCTAGACTTCTTACATAAGGACTATAATGTAATGGACTGTCCGCAGAAACTGTGCATATTAACCATTGCTTGAGCAACTAAGAACGTTGCTATGATGGCTGCTATGATGGCTGTACATTCGGCATTAGAAACATGGGTATTTGACAAGATGGACAGGGCTGGGTTGAGGGGGTTAGAGGGCTAAAGGGAAATCAGGTGGAGAGAGGGGAATATTGTTATTTTGTAATCTATAAGAAATGCTAATAAAAAATAATTAAAAAATTACCACAAAGACTAGGAAACGAATTGGGAGACTCTCTCTTGAATATAAATGATTACCATGTATGCTCTCTTGTAACGATTGTTAAAATTGAAAGCTCAGCAGGACATACTTGATGCCATGAAGCAAATTTCCCCTTTGTAAGGAAGGCATGGGATCAACATGTTTGGTCTTCTGATTGCTATTCTTTCTTTCGGGGTCACATTCTCTGGATTTAGGGAGCCCTCTATCTGGCATCTGGGTTTGAGAATGGTAGGTGGGTTTGTGATCATTCCGTTCTTCACCTCTGTGTACAGAGTGAAAATGTTTTGCTGCGTCTTAGAGATTTTGGCCTGTTTCAATAGCCATGATTAGGTTAGGTCAGTTTAGCTGCAATACTGCTTTCTGTAAAAAAGGAGGTAGAGAATTTGTGAGTAGTAGCATTCTTTCATGGTCTTGTTGTTAATCCAGAGGGCTACCATGTTCTTAATTCCATCCCCCAATTCAAGGGGGGTTTCCCCAGGGTTTAATTTAATAGACCTTAGTTTCTGTCGATTGAAGTCACAGGTTTGGCCTACTCTTTTGAGAAGTCCCTCTTTTATGGATATAAAGGTAGCTCCCTGGACAAGGTTAAGTAGCTGGTGCGCAGTCTGTAGCACATTTTTCAATAGGGGTCCCAAATAAAAAATAAATTAGATTTTCTTCCCACCCCAACAGCTCAGCTAATCACTTGAAATTCAAAAAGAAATTCCCTAGATCTTCACCCTCCTGTTAAGGCTGTAGTATCCATTGAGGTAGTATGGGTCTGGTCTGTAATTCCACTAATTTTGTTAAATTCTCTTGAAGACGAGTTTCGGCCTGCATCTGATGGGGAGCCAGTTGGGCCACGACATCTTCAAGATCAGCCATATCTTCTGGGGGAGTAAGGGATCCCTCTAACACTTTATGAATAAGAAATAACATTGGTTCACCCTCCGAAAGGGTTTGGAATTCGCCTGACTCCTCTGAACTGATAGAGGAGATGATTTGGGTGGGTTGATCTCTACACCGATGGGCCAGAAACTGAAACTAGTCTGGTACCAAAGAAAAAATGTTCAGGGAAATGTGGATTCAAGGCACTAGGTCTAATGAAGATATGTGCAGGCCTTATTTTTAAGACTATTCAATCCCATTGTTGTATATTATAGTGGGAGAGTGGAAGGGTATCTATCAACACCTGGGTTTTGAAAAACAAATTTTGTTGTCCAATTGGGATTTGAAGCTGGGAGAACAAGGCCTCTTTTATGGTGTATATATTCTGTCAGACTCAAGGAGTTCAATAATCATGTTTTCTCCTTCTGGTGGTATAACGATTATTAGCATGGTTTTCAACTTTTGTCAGTTGAATCACATCCCACTTCTGACACCACATGTAGGGAAGGCATGGTAGCAACAGTAAAACAGACACAAGTGACCACAGTTCAAGAGTGTTTATTGAACTTCAATAAAGTGTTTGAAAAACACTGATCTAATCCTTAATCTACAGATGGGAGCAAGCAACGACCATCCAATATTAATAACGGACTACTAGTGGTGTCTTGTCAAAATAAAAGGGCCTATTATCAATCCTTACTTCTAAATACAAATAGTGTGGAAAACAGTGTTACAAAAAAGAAAGAAGTGTTCACAAAATGATATGTCAGGATGTTCAGGCCATTGGCTTCCCTTCCCCATGTTTTCAGCACAGGACACGACGGTACACTCAAGCTTAGCACAGTCTCTGGCTCGTCTAGCAAGAGGATACAGTCCAATCATTAGCATCAAGTTCTTCCGTGCCCAAGTCACTTTAACTTCCAAAGTCTCTTCTTTTAGGGTGCCCCATGCGACAAACAAACAATATGTTATTTTCCTCTTCCAGATTTTCACAAGTACAAAATTTCTCAGCCGATTCATTATTCACCTTGGATCCCCTCAGCCGGGCTCAGATTCTCTTAGATTATTCATGCATTCAATTTCTCATAGGATATTCTTTCTCGGGTGACTCACGGTTCACCACAGATCCCCCCTCAGCCGGGCTCAGATCCCAGATCCCCCTCAGCCAGGATCAGATCCTTTAAACACAATGTTCAATTAGTCTCCCTCCGGCAGGCTCGGATGTATTCCAATTTAATCTTTCAACATAAACTTGCTTTAACCAAAAAGCTCTCCTCTGATCTCCCTCTGCTAGGCTTGGACCAACTTCAATTTACTTTAGCATCAAGTTTCTTTATATTATTGCTAATCGAACACTTTCGAATGTGCACAGGGTTTTACTTGACCCGTTCCAGGACCACTTCGAGTTCAAACTTCTTTATCACTCTTTAGCATTTGCCACCTTTCATTTGGATACCTAACGGAGACTTTCAAATGAGCACACTGTCCTGTTTGGCCGATTCTGCTAACTCCCGTTCCTCCCCACTCTCCTCACCTGATTCAAAGTCCTCAGGTTGCAGTTGCCTGTGAGAGAGATAGTCCTTCTCCTTTTTGTGTTGAAAGTATCTGTCTCGAGAGGAAGCCACAGTGAGTGCTAAAGTATAGCAAACCTGGGGCCCCCTTCCCGAGACCAGACAGTACGAAGGGAAAAAGCCTGTTCAGGCAGAAAAAACCCTCCGAGGAGTGCAGCGGTTTGAGAGGATCTGGAGCAAGCAGTTGTAGTGGAGTTCTTGAGGCAGTTAGCTGATGGGAGCAGGCGAAGCCGGACATCCAAAGCAAAGAAGGATCCGGAGAGAAAGAGAGCCACCGGAAAGGGTACCAGCAGAGAAAACAACTCCGGAGCAACAGGAACCAGGGCGGCTGAATGACAGCGCAGCCGAAAGGTAAGGCAGAGAAGGCGGGCGTGGAGAACAGCGCACCGTAGAGCTGAGAGGCGAGACGAGGGAAGGAAGAGAGAGAGAGAGGTAGTCCGGAGAAGGCGGACCGAAAGTACAGATAGTGACCAAGGTGGTCAAGGCTGGAAAACTAGAGTGTAAACCCAAAGGAGCGAGCTAGTGCAGTGAAGGGGGTTGCAACGCCACGATCGCTGGGAGAGGAGGAAAGAAATGCTACCAGCGGCGCCATGTTGGAAAACCACTAGACCGTAGGGTGAGTAACAGAGAAATCACGTAGCGGAACCTCCGCACGCCCTTCCAGCGCGTAACCGCCAACGCGGATACAAACGCCAAACAGGACGGCGAATGACAGTATGCCCCCTCCTAGAGCGTAGGACCCCCTGCTTAAAGGGGAAGCGGGCATGAAACTGAGCCAACAACCGAGGGGCATGAATGTTGGAAACCGGTTCCCACGAGTCCTCTGACCTAGGGTAACCCTTCCAGGACACCAAATACTCCAACCTACCACGGTAGTGGCGGGAGTCATGTAAAGTAGAGACCTCATATTCCCTAGAGGAATCCACCTGAGGAAAAGGCTGGTCGGGAACAGCTCTCTGTTGGACGTCCGGAATGAAAGGTTTGAGAAGAGAGGCATGGAAGACAGGATGAATGCGGCGGAGGTAAGGAGGTAGTTTAAGTCGAAAGGTAACAGGATTTATTTTGGAAAGAATGGGAAAAGGACCCAAAAAGCGAGGAGAGAGTTTAGAAGGGTGAACCCATCGCGGCAAGAACCTGGTGGACAACCAGACCTTGTCCCCTTCCTTCCATTCAGGGCAAGGCCTACAATGTTTGTCCACTTGGGTTTTGTTGTATTGACGACTCTTCTCCAAACACCTTCTGGCAGTGACGTGTGCATCAGAAATAGACTGCAGTACCTCTTCAGCCGTCGGGGAATTGGTGGGCGACGGAATGTAGGGAAGAAGAGATCTTGGGTGTACCCCATAGGTGCAAAAGAAAGGAGAGAGTCCAATGGCTGTATGAAATGAGTTATTATAAGTAAACTCTGCCGTAGGAAGCAAAGAAACCCAATTGTCCTGAAGACGATTGCTGTAGCATCTAAGGTACTGTTCCAATGTGGCGTTAAGGCGCTCAGTTTGACCGTTGGTCTGAGGGTGGAAGCCAGACGACAGAGCACGTTCCATACCAAGGTGAGAACAAAGAGCCTTCCAAAACTTCGAAACGAATTGGCTGCCACGATCCGAGATGATCTTGTCAGGGAGACCATGAAGACGGAAGATATCCTGGGCGAAAACCTCAGCCATCTCGGTAGCAGTAGGAAGACCAGGCAATGGGGAAAAATGAGCCAGTTTGGTCAAGGTGTCAACTGTAACCATAATACAGGAGCAGGAGTTGGAAACAGGAAGTTCTACAATGAAATCCGTAGAAAGCAAACCCCAAGGGCGAGAGGGTACCTCAGGTTGGGTGAGAAGACCCAAGGGCTTGCCGGTAATGGACTTAGTCATGACACAAACCGGGCAACTGAGTATGTATTCCTCCACATCCTTTTTGAGTTCCGGCCAAAAAAAAGAACGAGTGATAGATTCTGTGGTATTTAGCTTCCCACGATGACCTGCAGTGAGTGAATCATGACACCAATTTATGATCTTCAGACGTAGTGGACCGGAAGGTATGTATAAACGATGGTTGAGGTATAGCAAACCCTCCTTGTTGGTGTAGGAAGTCTCTCCTCTGAGTAGCGGAACAGTATCTTCCGAAGCAACACCAGCTCGAACCTCTTCCAAAAAGGTATTAGCAACTGTTAAGATCCTATTCCTGTGGAACATCGGCTCTGGGGTATGTCTTTTCTCCTCACATTTGGAACCCTTCCGAGAGAGAGCATCCGCAAGAGTATTGTTGGTACCAGGCAAGTAGGTAATTCGCAGATCATATTGGGCAAAGAAATATGCCCAGCGAGCCTGCATGGAGTTGACACACTCCATATTCTGAAGGACCTTGAGATTCTTATGGTCCGTTCTGATGATAATGGTCTGCCTTGCTCCCATCAATAGATGTCGCCAGGTCTCACATGCGTGTTTTATAGCCAGCAATTCTTTTTCCAGTATGGAGTAGTTGAGTTGGCTGGGAGTCAACATCTTGGAAAGGTAACAAATGGGGTGCTCTCGTTCCTCGAACACTTGTAGCAGAACAGCTCCAATGGCCATGGCCGAGGCGTCAGTTTCGACGATGAACTGTCTATTCTGGTCAGGATGGCGCAAAATGGGAGCAGTACGAAAGAGATTCTTGAGATTGTGAAAACTCTGTTCTGCTTCGGAAGTCCAGCTAAAGGGATTGTTGGCCTTCTTGAGTAAAGAAGTAATAGGGAGAACTGCTTTAGAGAAGTTTGGGATGAATGAGCGATAGAAATTAGAGAGCCCGAGAAACCTTTGGACCTCTTTGATCGAAGTCGGAGAAGGCCAGTCCAGACTAGCTGATACTTTGGTGGGATCCATGGCGATACCTCTTTCAGAAAGATGATACCCTAGATAGGGCACTGAAGTAGCAGCAAAAACACACTTCTCTGGTTTGACAAGAAGTTGGTTGTTTTTAAGTCTTTCCAGAACTTTTTGGACATGGGTTTTGTGATCCTCTAGGGTGCTGGAATATATAAGGATGTCGTCCAGGTATATGATCATGGAGACAGACAATAAGACTGAAAACATCCGATCCATAAACCGTTGAAATACAGCAGGAGCATTCACCAAACCAAAGGGCATTACTCGGTACTCAAATAAACCGAAAGGAGTGCGAAAAACGGTCTTCCATTCATCTCCTTTGGCGATGCGTAACAAATGGTAGGCATTTCTGAGGTCTAATTTGGTGAACCAACGTGCACCTTGAACAGCTTCAATGATCTCATGTATTAATGGCATAGGATACCGATCCCGGATGGTAACCTTGTTGAGGCCTCGGTAATCGATACATGGGCGCAAGTCAGTAGAGTCCCTCTTCTTGATAAAGAACAAAGAAGCTCCGGCAGGAGACTTGGAAGGTTGAATGAGCCCATTCTGAACATTGGCATCAAGATAATCTTTAAGAACCTTTCTTTCCGCTTGAGTTAAAGAGAACATCCTACAGAATGGAACCAAAGCATTGGGTTCTAAGTCAATGTTACAATCTTCTGGCCTATGGGGAGGTAAGGTCGCTGGCTTTCTTTCGACGAACACCTCCGAGTAAGGGGAACAGTACAGAGGTAGAGCATGAACCCCAGCCAGTTGTGTGGTAGACCCTGTAACAATCTGAGGAATACTGTCTTCAGAAAAACAGTTGAGCTTGCAGTAGGAGGAACTAAATTGTAGTTGATTGTCCGCCCAATTGACATGAGGGTTATGTTTTCTGAGCCATGTGATGCCAAGAATAACCGGAAAATGGGCAGCTCGAATGATGTCGAACCGGATTGTCTCAGAATGTTGAAATATGGTAACCGATAGATCCTTGGTGGTGTGAGCAATAGGTCCTGAAGAGAGAGGAGAACCGTCGACCCCTTCTACCTTTTGATCTTCTTTGCGAGGCAAGGTACGGAGACCCATCCTTTTGGTCCAGATGATGTCGACAAAGTTTCCGGCGGCTCTGCAGTCCAGGAGTGCGAGACACTCGACTGTTCTGCCGTTGACCTTTATAATAACAGGTAGAACCATAAGCCTGGAATCCTCAGGAATGTATGGAACCGAAATAGAGAGAGAGACATAGGGACTGGTGGATGAATCAGAAGCCCCTCGGAACCAGGTCCCTACTGGTGCCGAGGGAAACCATTTCCCTGACGTTTCTGAGGAAGTTCAGTACATTCCTTGAGGAGATGTTGATCCGATCCACAATAGGCACATAGACCTTTCTCCTTCCTTCTTCTTTCAGCCGCGGAAAGAGGTCCTCTAGTAGCTCCAATCTGCATGGGTTCGTCTGAAGTATGGGAAGGAGAGGAGGAGACGGTGGAATCGGAAAAATGAACGGTTGTTTGTTGTTTTCGGCGTTCTGACCTTCGTTCCTGCAGTCTGTATTCAATTTGTAAGGCTGCGGAAAGCAGATCCGGAAAAGATGGTGGCCTGGATGCTCTGGCGAGTTCGTCCTTAATTTCCTCCTTAAGGCCTCACCGAAATATGGCAAATTGTGCATGTTCAGACCACCCAGCACCCGAAGCCAATCTCTTGAATTCTGATATGTACGATAGAACATCCGATGACCCTTGTCGGATATCCAACAGGTCCTCGCAGGCGGTGAAAGTCAGTTCGGGTCTCTCAAAGGTTTGCTTCAACAGGGTCTGAAAACCAGCAAAATCGTGTAAGATGGGATTAGCCCCGGTAACCAGCGGAGTGACCCATGCCAGGGCATTGCCGGTCATGTTCGAAATCATGAACCCGATCTTTGTCTGGTCGGTGGCAAACAGCCGGGGCCTGAAAGTAAAATATACTAAGCAGGCCTCCAAAAACTCTTTGACCTTTTTAGGAGTTCCATCAAACTTCCCTGCCGAAAGAGCATGACAGGAAGTTCTGGGGATTGTGGTTCGCGGGCAGTAATCATCTGTTTCAAGACTACATTCTCTCCCTTAACAGTTTGTAACTCTTGGGAGATTCCCTGAATGGCCTTCCATAATTCTTGTATCTGCTCTTCTGCCGACATCTCTTGGCGTTGCAATCTGTCCTGTTTGGCTGATTCCGCTAACTCCCGTTCCTCCCCACTCTCCTCACCTGATTCAAAGTCCTCAGGTTGCAGTTGCCTGTGAGAGAGATAGTCCTTCTCCTTTTTGTGTTGAAAGTATCTGTCTCGAGAGGAAGCCACAGTGAGTGCTAAAGTATAGCAAACCTGGGGCCCCCTTCCCGAGACCAGACAGTACGAAGGGAAAAAGCCTGTTCAGGCAGAAAAAACCCTCCGAGGAGTGCAGCGGTTTGAGAGGATCTGGAGCAAGCAGTTGTAGTGGAGTTCTTGAGGCAGTTAGCTGATGGGAGCAGGCGAAGCCGGACATCCAAAGCAAAGAAGGATCCGGAGAGAAAGAGAGCCACCGGAAAGGGTACCAGCAGAGAAAACAATTCCGGAGCAACAGGAACCAGGGCGGCTGAATGACAGCGCAGCCGAAAGGTAAAGCAGTGAAGGCGGGCGTGGAGAACAGCGCACCGTAGAGCTGAGAGGCGAGACGAGGGAAGGAAGAGAGAGAGAGAGGTAGTCCGGAGAAGGCGGACCGAAAGTACAGATAGTGACCAAGGTGGTCAAGGCTGGAAAACTAGCGTGTAAACCCAAAGGAGCGAGCTGGCGCAGTGAAGGGGGTTGCAACGCCGCGATCGCTGGGAGAGGAGGAAAGAAATACTACCAGCGGCGCCATGTTGGAAAACCACTAGACCGTAGGGTGAGTAACAGAGAAATCACGTAGCGGAACCTCCGCACGCCCTTCCAGCGCGTAACCGCCAACGCGGATACAAACGCCAAACAGGACGGCGAATGACACACACATGTGGTGACGGACCACTCTAAGGTATTGTATCTTGGCTTCAAAGTTCAATCACTCATCTCTTCACCTTTCACTATACAGTGTTGCTGCCTGCAACCTTGGCTTAAGCACAGACCGGTCTGGTATCAGTCTCCCCAACTCACCAGCAGTGCTGACTTCACTGGTGCTGCTTTGGTGTAGGAGCAAATGACAGTACCCCAGCAGCAAATGACTCTCCCCGCCTTGACAATTGACACAGGAGATCCCCAGCTACCGCTGACACACAATGCAGGATCCTTCAGCCTTAATTCCTGGTCTTACGTTTCATATTCTTGAAGGTTCATGAAAGTAATGGTCTTTTGTTGAAAAGGTCAAGGGCACCTCCTGTCTTTCACCTTGTATTAAACTACCATCTTGGAACTGCTGCTTCCTTGTGTACCTTGCTCAGAGTGTGCTTTCATGCTTCGCCTTTTATCAATGTGGAGAAGTGTAATGGAAGTCAGGTGTGTGTGTGATGGTCAGTATTTGCCTGACTCTGCCTGACCATTGTATTGGGACAAGTCAGGTATACGGCTCGGGTGTGGGTCCGTTTTCTCTCATAGTGAGCTGGTTGTGAGAAATTGTTTGTCAGGGAAGGGGATGGGGGGACTGGGCTTCCTAAGTTTCCTGGTAGGATGGGGTAAAGGTGTTACAGGGAAGGGGATACCGCATCTTGCCATCCAGTGTCCCACTCAGACTCCACGAAAACTGCTCGCCCAGGTGATCCTCCTGCACTTGTTCAGCCCCAGGAACTGGATCCAAAAGCGATGGCCATGACTTTGCCCCCTGGATGACAGATCCCCTGGAAACTAGCGAGTGAGACACCTTCAAGTTTCTCACACCTTTGGATTTGAATTTCCTTTTATACACCTTCCAAATCAAGACATTTGACAACATCATGCTACCTATTCCAAGTTTAAGGATCATCCAGTACCTTATGTAAGGGAGGCACGGTATCACATGTATGACACTGACACAAAATATACATGTTTTAAAAACCTCTATTAGATTCTCTGGGTTTGGAAAAACTCCTACCTTGCCCTATAGCTATGATGGGAGTAGTCTCTACCATCAAATATCAAAGAAAACCCAGTCCTAGTCAGTCTATGTCAAATCAAAATGCCTATACTAACAAAACCGAACGCCTGCCCTATCTCTTATACAAAAAGTGTGTAAAGGGGAATGTGTATGCAAAGATAAGTCAATGTTATAACATAAAGGATCAATGTCTCTGAGTCAGCGCTCCTCCCCATCTTGGACAGCAAGGAGTAAGGCGGCCCCCGTAAACAGGATGACACACTCTGGCTCAAGTTATCAAAATAAAGCCAGTTCAAAACGTGAGTCGACTCCCGCTTGGCCATCCACATTAAAGTCACTTATTCCAGCTTTCCAAAAGTCCTTTCACAGTTCAACAAAAGTTCACGTAGGTCTCCCACTGTCGGGCTCGGACCTCCCAAAGCATCAATAGTTCACGTAAGCCTCCCTCAATCGGGCTTGCACCTTTCAATCAAAAAGTACCTGATTCAACTTAGATCTCCCTCAGCCGGGTTCGGCCCTTCCATTATTGTCAAAGACTTTCAAATGTGCAAGGCTTTTACCATAGACCTCTGCAGGATCACTTTGACTTTCACTTCAGATTTCCCTTAATGTTATTTGTCCCAATGTCTCTTGGTATTGGTAGTTCAACACCTCAAACAGAAAAGTTCAAAGAAATCTTCCTCTTCAGGCAATCACCTTTTTAACTTCCCCTTTCATTGGGGTTAATCTTGACCATTGTGCATCTCACAGTTCGTTCACTTTGGTGCTTTACAACAAGACATCAAAACATTTTGCGAGACTTTCGAGTAGGCTATTTCCTTTCACCGGACCACTCCGCTATTCTGTATCACTGGCTTCACACTTATCTGTGACTTACATGTTCATCACTGGTTTGCTTTCTTTCGCGTCTCATCCGCATGTGCGCAACCTTCAATTATGTTATAAACTGTTGCGGCTTCAATCCTTTCTTGACACAAACCAGCCTTTCGTTTATTTTGCTAACTCACGGGTTGTGTACATTCCTTTCTTGTCTTTGCAGCTAACGGGTCTCAGATGTATGTCATTATAGTGAAGTGCCTGACTCTGTCTGACCTGATTAAAGGGACATGTCCAAGGAGATATGTAAGGGTTAGCCTCCTTATTCTCAGTCGCCCTCCTCCTTGGCCCAGTTTTCCTGTAGAAAGGTGGGGAGTTGGGACATTGGAGAATCCTAAAAAAATAGGATGGGGTATGTGCATGGGAAAGGGGGCGATACTGCGTCTCACCATCGGTTGCCTCACCCCCACTCCCTGAAGATCCCCCACCCAAGTGATCCTCCCGCACTGGTCCACCCCCAGGGTCTGGATCCAAAGGTGATGGCTGTGCCCTGATCACCTGAGAGAGAGATCCCCGGGGACTAGCAAGTGAAACACGCTTTGATTTCTCACACTTAGCCTTCACTTCTATATCTTGATAATTAAATAACAATCTTTTGGCACATATCCATGCATTTGATGGCTATGACAAAAGAGCAACTTCTGTGATTGGACTAATTTCTTAGGTTGTGTTGCTATTTTCTCTTTATTCACTTACGTGTCATAGGAACATCGTAATCATCTCTATTTAGTTTTCTTAAATTCATTTATCACAAATCGGCAATTCTACTTTGACACATCGGTTTTTACAACAGTGATCAATTTATAATGAACCAAACAAAAATGATAAGATTGCAGTGCATTGTTAGTGATAAAAGAACCGCTTCTAGTTCTAGGTAATGAATACTGTAGTGAAGGGAGATGGTATTGCCCCAAAAAATTGAGAAGAAAAAAACCTGAACGCACAGTTACCACACATTCGGCCTTAGCATCTAAATACCTATTATAGCGAACAAGGGGACCAGGGGTTGTGTCCCCCGCTATCCTTGTTCACTATAATGGGTTTGGGGGTTGCAGGGGTGGCCACCGCTTCCAGAGAAAAGAATGCAGCAGGAAAGAAGTTAAGAAGAAGAATAAATGGACCCTGCACGGAAGTCCCGACCCACTTTAGGGTTAGGAAACTTCTGCCACAGGGAGACAGACAAAACAAGATTGCAGAGAGAAAGTAAGGAAGCAGAGGAACAGGTAGGTAGGGTGCAAGGGGTAGCAGGTAGGTGTAAAGTGGATCCAGCTGATAGAAGGGATCACCGCATATGTAAATCATTGCAGGATTTTAACATAGAACCAAGGTAGACATACTAATGTCTACTCAGTTCTCATGCTGCTCATCAGAGGCATCACACAGCCACAGTGAGTATCATAATAATCCACATACATTGCATTAAGTAGGTTTTATAGTCTGTGCTAGGTTGGCACTCGCTACGAGTGACAAGGTGCTAAGGCCATTTTACATTTCGGTAGCCTTCCCGGACAGAATGTTGGCCACAGCAAGCACATGGTTCCTGCTGGTGGAGTATTCTCTGTTGGTGCCCTGTGCTCCACAACAATGAGACCTAACAGTTAAGGTCTCCAAGAATCAATTCTTACAGAATGAGAACAACTTGCCTGAAGAGAAGCAACGCATGCAATTAATGAAGCAAAGTAATAACCACACAATCGTCTCGTCCTTGCCATAGCATTTCACCCTCAAAGTGAACCAGCCCATGCTTTCTGGCTCTCAAAAGTACACCAACTAATTTATTGGAAATGGTCACATACTGATCAAAGAGTCTTTTAAAGGTCACTTTAGTGTTTCCATCCTCTCCACTCTCCCCAATGCTTTCAATAATTGAACAGAGCTCTTGCACCTCTCTACCCAGGTGCTTGTGAGCTTCATGCCCCCTTTGCTCCGTTTTGGATCCATGCTTGGGTCTACCATATTCAGGGTCTTCCCTTTCATAATGCACAGCAATGGTGGTGCTAGCAGTGCGGTCATTGCTGAAAGGGTTATGTGCTTGGTATTCCATGTGATCCTCTGTCCAGTTCTGCCAGCTCTTCTTCAGATCTCCGACATAGCTGGATAACGGCCTGCCACAAAGGTCTCTGCTATGATTTGGTCCATCCATGATGCTACCTACAGATGTTTCTTGTAGGATGGTGGAGAGAAGTACGTTGAAACCAAGTTGTGCGTTACCAGTAATGGTAACTTTCAAACAAATTATTGACCATCTTAATATTCCATATGATCGTTGAGGAAAGCTGGGTTCCACCCTCTTTCATCCTATTCTCATCTTCGTAGGCAATACCCAAAGCCAAACAACATGTTCCATCGATCAACACATACTCTGCAATGAGAAAAAAAAACATGTATTAAAGAAAGAGATCTTCCTATTAGATGTTTAACTTTAAAAGGGCAGTCATTTGTTTTCAAGTTATAAAAACACAGCTATTTCAAGAACACAGATTGGGAAGATGCCACCTTGGGATGGGCATGCCTTGTCCTAACTGCCTTCTTCAGAATGTTTTACTTCTTATATTGTTCCACACTCTGGAGATAAACAGAGTATCAACTTGATGCTGGGGACCAATCAAGACTATAAAGCGCCTTAGAGATCCAGAGCTCAATGACAGAATAAAAATGTCCTTCCCAACAATGGACAGGCGTTGAATCTCCCACCAGCTTCAGGTCGGGTTGCTAAGGAAAACTTTGATTTCAATTATTGACGGCATGTGTTTTATTTTACTGATTCACAACAGACTTTTTTTGAAATGGCAGGAAGGGAAGAGCAAGGGTTGGTAGGGATGAAAGGCTGAGGGGAAGGGCGTCACAAAGTAGTGCATTCAAACAATCCTAGCACAGTACATGAACATTATAAAAGCACCCAGGCCAGGTGCAGCAGCTAATCAGTTTGCTCCAAACCTCGGCTAAATCTCAAAATCCAAGCTTGGGATTTGGAGCAACTGCCCAGCATCTCCTCTGCACTCACCGGGTGGCCCTGTCGCTCCCCCACCGCTGCCAACTGACGGTCCCACTCACCTGACTAGGCTCCTGTTAGGTTTCCCTCACTAGCACGGGCTGATCCCACGATGGAAATGGAAGAGGGGCTCGGCCCGAGTGTCCCTTTCCATTTTCATGCCAGCCATTTTTTGTGCTTTTTATGATCTGAAACAACAGGTTGCATGCTTGCAGTGGCTTATTTCAGACATCATTGCTTTCAGCACCCCATTATATCAATAATACCATATCCCACTGGTTTTAACAGTCGGTAATGGTGCATGGGCCTAGCATTAAGACCCTTGCTTCGCTTGGGCTATAACTGGTGAAGGGCGTTATGGCTTGAATATTGGAATGTTATTGGGCCATTATGAACAATGGGTCTGCAGAGGGCTTAAACAACTGTTACAAAGCCTGCTGTGTCTCTCAACATTCCGCCTCATTGCTCAGTGTCTCCCCAAGTTAACATTCCAAAGCACAATGCTTACAAGTTACACAAGATTCTAGGTACCTTCGCCATTTCTTTTACAGGGGCAGATACTCTGTGGAAGTCTCACCCAAGAGGAGGTGGGTGAGCCCTATAGAAGGCAGGCAGACCAGTCTGGTAGAGTGGGGTGCATGAACTGGGGTCCCACATTGGTGAAATCTGGAGAGATTAGGAGGCAGAGGCAGAAGACCAGGAGGAAGTAGCAGGAGCGAATGCGACTGAGAAGTGGCAACAGGGGAGAGCAGGAGGAGGTGGTGAGATCTGCTGGAGTAGAGTGGAGGGAGGAGGTAAACCCTGGAGTGAATGGAGTAGTTTTAACAGCAGAGGAAAGCAGGGAGGATGTCAACTCTGGGGTGAAGTGGAAGGAGGTTGCAACAGCAAAGCAGAGAAAAGGGGTGAGGAAGTGCATGGAGTGGATACCTAGAAGGCCATTCTGACAGTTATGTTGTTTTCATTACATACTCCGGTTTGGGAAGTTCCCTGTTGCCTTTTATTTAGCCCGCTCTACATAATCCTTAATAAAACCACCTTGGCATTCTCGTTGATACCCATTTGTCTGCTACACGACAGGAAACTGAAAGGCTCTGAACTATTTGGGGTCCTTGTTGTGAAGGCCTAAGTGTGTCAGACAACGTATTCTAAATTCAAAAGGGAGCCAATGCAGAGCCTTGATAGCCAGATAAATACAATTGTGCATGTTAAGGCTCAAGATCTGTCCAGCTGCACAATTGTGATAGAATCCTAATTGGTGGCTTCGACTTTTAGTTAGTCCTAAATACAGTCAAGTACACAAGAGTCCAAACATGATCATTGGTAAAAAACGATTTTGTTTTTTTATTTATGAGCAAAACATTTCCACTCTGAGTCAAAACACAAAATGTCAGGACATGCTTTTACCAACAGTTCAAGCAATTCAATGGTCTCCTAAAGTTTCCAAGAGTTGTGGGGTAACTCCATATCATTAACAGCCTCTATGTTCTTTCCCCACAAGTCCTTTGTCTTGTCTCCTATTTATGGTGGAATACAACCACCTGCTTTACATCCTGAGGCTCCTATAGAAGTTGTGATGTCTCCATCACAAGTCATAGATACAGCTGTAGTTTCTCTTCCAATTGCAGATAGGGCCAAGTGGGATTGTCATCCTCCGTTTCAACAGAGGAGCTAAAAGGGCCATGTTAACTCTGTGACAAATCACCATTACAGGGACGTAGAAATTGTATTCCCACATTCTTTGAAACTTTACCAAAAACTACTGTCTGCAACCAATGGGGAGAATCAGAAAGGTTAAGACCATGGGCCTCATTACCAGTGTTTCGGTCCGGAAACAAGGGTGCCGGTAAACTCATCAGCACCCCTGTTTCCGGACCGCCACACTAAGTGTCTGCCTGCAGGGGCCGTTGTGCCCAACAGGTCTGACCCTGCCGTGTGTAGCGGCCCCGGTAGGCAGATTCATCACGGAAGCACCGGCCCCACTAGCAATGGTGTCGGTGCTTCCGTGAACCCATTCCCGTGGAGTCCTATAGGACTATAGGACTCCACGGGAATGGGGACTAACATTTATTTTCCGGCACCTAGCTTCTGGGTCTGCCAGGACTTGTAATGTCCCGGTGGCACCGGGAAGCTAGGTCCCTTACGAGGGAGAAAGCAACCCATCGGATGCACCAGCGGGTTACTGCCTATCTCGTAATGAGGCCCCAAGACTAAGGTCCAGAAGAAATTTGGTTAACTTGGCGTGGTGTCTCTGCCTCAATGAAACGTCCTACCTCAAGAATCTGGTAATCATCTCTCTAATGAGAAGGTCAAGAGCAGAACTAATACTAGGGGAGGACAAGGCCACTAAGGCTAGACCACTCCCAGGCGAGGGCACAACTTAAAACCGCCTTGGCTTCTGGTGAGCACGGTCAGGAGGTGGTATTTTACAGTGCCCCATTCTAGTGGAGTAGGTCCAGAGGCGCAGGCCCTAGTGGCATTTAAGAGGAGTGGACACACTGTGGAAGACCCAGCCATTTCTAGAACTCCCAGAACATCACCCATAAGTAGGCTGGGTCAACTTTTGTTATTGCAATCAGAAAGATGTAAGGCCCTTAGGAAACATCAGGATGTTCGAGTGTAGCATTGGTTCTGCAAATGGGGCCCGAGTTGACTATCACCTACAGAAATCCGAATTTCCATGTTACCTGGCCTGGATGCCATCTGGACAAATGCATATAAAGGCGGCATGGGCTTGTGATCTAGCAGTACCTTCTATGCCCTTGGGTAACGAGGACATTGTGGATACTGATAGTAAAAATGGTGAACCACTCATGGTGTGCAAACAAAAACCGGTTCTCAGGAATGACCCGCCCGTACCCTTTCCATTCAACCAGGTATTGTAAACGTTCGCGGGACTAACTGTAGACCTAAAAATGTTAACAACTTCATGTTGCCGATGTGTGCCCATGATAATAGGAGGGTCTCTGATTTATTCTGGTCTCTGATTGTTTTATGGTCTCTGGCATACACCATTTGAATAGAGATATGTGGAAAAGCGGATGGATCTGCCACTGGATTGATGTTTGAGTGCATGCATGATGGAGCTGATCACCTTTTGGGGACAAAAAAGCCCTATAAAATGAAGTCATTTTCGGTGACATGGAATCCACAAATAGCTTCTGAATAGCCACACTACCTCCTATACCAATGGCAGGGCCTGTTGAGCAATATTTGTCAACCTGTTTCTCGTAAGCAGTTTGGTCCTTTGAGATGTTTTTAACTTGCATATGTACCGGAGCTATGGTAAGCAGTGTGTCCTGTGCTGCGAGTGCAGTGTATTGCTGAGGCATATGGATTGAAAGACGTGGATGAATGCCATAGGTGGCATAAAACGGTGGAAACACGGTTGAACTGTCGATGGAATAGTTCTATGCAAATTCTGCTAACGGTAATAAAGTAAACTATGGATCTGAATGTTGTAGGCAAAAAAGACACAAATATTTCTCAATTTTTCAATTTAGGCGTTCTTTCTGCCAATCCATCTGTGGATGGTAAGCCGATGAAAGTAGTGTCTCTGTTCCCAGTAGATTTGTCAGAAATGGCAAGTTAACTGCAGCCCATGATTGGAGAGGAGTCTGGAAGGTAGATCATGTAAATGAAAAACATGACTGAGAGCAAGGTGAACTCTGAGCTGCAAGAGGAATCGCTAGAGTGGAAACCAAATGGATGATTTTAGTTGGGTAGTTTATTGCAACTAGATTGTTGCCAGAGAGTACAAAGTATCCATATTACATGCCCTTCATATTCAGAGAAAGTACAAGAGAACACGAGGATATCATCCCGACATATGACCACAAACTATTCAAAGGCTTCTCTAAAAATGTTATCAACACAGTGTTGGAACATGGCCGGGGCATTTCACAGACAGAAGGGATTGACCTGATACTCCAACATCCCATACCTTCTTCTGCATCCATGTTCCATTCATCTGCAGCATGAACACAATAATATTATATGCCCTGCATACATCCAACTTGTATAGATGCTATCCTCTCATACCTTTTCCAGCAAGGCCAATATTGGAGGTAGCAGATACCTGTTCCTAATGAGGAACTATTCCAAGTACAATAGTCTATACAGCCCAGGGATTGTCAGTACTCTTTTAAGGCACGTAGAAAGTAGTAAGTCAGCTGGGGATTTTGAATGTCTTATGAAGACCGTCAAATACGGACCACAATAATGGTCCTCCTTTGCAGTCGGAGTGTAAATGTGCCCACATGCTATCTTCACTACAGGAACCAAGTCTATAGGGCAATCATACTCCTTCATGGGAGAGAGATTAGCGGCTTGTGTTTTACTGAATAAATTGTTGAACATAACATGGAAGCAGGTTTAAGAGTACAGTAGCAATCTGATAGGCCAAATAGGAGGCCACACAGAAAGAAAGTGAAACCTCTCATCTGTCCTTGGTCCTGCAGAAAAGGCATACTATCACAGCCCCCATCAAATAAGATGGTACGCTGCACCCAATCTATGGAGAGGTGTGGGCAGTAAGCCATGTTGTTCGTAGGATCACTCTAAATAAGGAGGTATCTATGAGATGGAATGTCATGGATCCACAGTGGCCATTCACATGAATTCACATGAATCATTTGTTTGTCTAATGGAAGATAGATTGGTACCATTTACTGCCTGAATGGGATCTGGTTTTTTCTTTGTGGGTGTATGGAAGGACCAAGCATATTGCAAATCTATGTAGTTAACTGTGCACAAATTCAAATGGGCCACTGTTTCCACAGAAGGGACCCGTGGTCATGAGAGGGTTGCCCATACATGTATATGTTGTACAGTAGGTTGCAGAGTACCTGCCAGAATCTGTGAATGCATCACACCTGGGCGTATTTCCTCTGGCATTCACTTGACCTTTCTATAAGTTGTTGATCCATTTACAGTACTAGATCAAGTAAAACAGGAAATCTGTAAATAGGGATGGAACTATGGATAGAGCATCTTTCAATTCATCCCGCAATCCTATGTAAAAACGGTTGTTTTTTTGTCTTCTTGCCATGAATCGGAGGCAGCTATTTGGTTAAATTTGGCTACATGCTGGAATAAATTCCTGCTCCCTTGTCTGAGCTCTAGGAATTAACAGTCTGACACCTGCAATGGATATCAAATACCAATGCAGCTGTCAGGGCATCAAAATTGTATAATAAATGTTCATTTTTCACTAATAATGGTATTTTACAAGACGCTGCTAATCCTAAATATGACAACAACCTGCACTTATGTAATTGCCGCCATGAGTCGGGTACCTGGTCTATAGTGGCATGAGGCCAAAGTGCTCCCAAAATTGTCAAGACAACCAGACTGTAGGGCACCAATAAGGAGGGACCATGCAATACATTTCCCAGTCTTTTGGGTCTTAAAAAGATGGGGAGGAAATCCAGAAAAAAAATGACACAGAGTACCAATATGAAAGCTGCAAGAGAGAATGCAGATTAAAAGTAGTAACTCCAAGGCAAGATGGTATACTTAACATACAACTGATAAAATAAAAAAGCAAGTTGCATACCTACAGGTGTTCCACTAGCTCTCACAGGGATAAAGCTGTCTGGAGTTGTCGGTTTTGTCATGGTAGGGAGTAGGTCCCTTGACTGGTCTTAATTCCTGGGCAATGGGGTGAAGCCTTCTTAAGTAGCCAGATGAAAACAACATATTGGCATATTCAAAGTCCAATACATGGTCCATAGGAGTGTAGTTCCCAGAAAACCCCAACCAAGTTTAAGGAAGGTCTTGAATTGGGTCCAAGGCCCAGAGTGCAAATCTAGAAAAACAGTCACCAATCCAAGCAGAAGCCTGAACAATCACCAAAATAAGCTGTTTCTAAATCACTCAGGGGAAAGAGCACAAACAGTAAGTTGAGGCTATGCTAGAGTGTTAATGCCAGTGGAAGCCACAAAGGCAGGACAAACCAACAGAGGAGATAAAAATAAGAAGGACCTGAAGCAGGAAACATGAGATGTGGGGAAAAAACTACAACATAAAAAAGGATCTCAATTAACAGGAGCAGGTAGGAATGCGGTGTGACAAATCTAGGGTATTCGTCCCTTCTCGCCAAGGAGGAGCCTTCCCCTTTGGGACTAGGAATGTGGGCCCCCTATGCAATATCCTCCCTAGGGGACAGGGCAAGCGGGATCCCATAGTGGGTGACCCCTCCTCTGAGGGCAAGGACTGTTGAAGCAGGTATTTACTTTCACCTCCCCCGATTACAAATTCATCTCCCCCATTACAAATTCCCAAGCATTCATTGGGTGTATGGGATTGGACAGGATAGACTTGTGCAGGACACCTTTAAGGTGGAAGGATTGGTCTCGGACTTACCCAGAACCATGGCTCCGTTAACTCCAAGTAGGGTCTAAAACTCATCAGGAGCCCAAGAAAGAGAGAGAGTGCAGCCGTGGCGTGAGAGAGGCCAGCTTGTGTGTCCATACCATGGAGGGAGTCCCACCTAAATCGGCCTGCGTTGAACGGACGAGCCACGCAGTCGGTGTGGTTTGCAGGGGCCAGAAGCAGCCCGCGTACTTCCCGCCACCGAGAGAGGAAACCACTTCCAGAGACAGAAGATGCACCAGCGGCCTACTCCTCTTAGAAAAGAGGAACAAACCGAGCAGAAGTAGCCGACCGTGCAGACGGGAGTCAGGATGGGGAAGCAGGTCCACGCATGCCCAGGAGACTGCCTCCACAAATGAAGCTTGCCGCCAGAATAAAGGTATGCAGCATCACATGGAAAGCGGTTGGAGGGCTGTGAAGAAGGCTGTGATGACTATCCGGTATTCATCCATCCATTCTCCCAAAGGGAGGTAAACACGCTCTACAAGACCCTACTTGGAGGTCGTGGCAAGTGGGACCTCACTGGGAGAGATTCCCCCTTAGGGGACAAGAACTCCCGTTCGTTCGAGGAACTCCCGAGACCACCGACAGCCACCTATATGTGACAGTCAAGTATAAAGATGCCACATTGTTCCTTATAGTAGACAGAGGGCAATGCTACAAAAAACCAATATTAAAAAGGAGATTCCTCTTTAAGGAGAGATGAGTTGGTGAAGAAGAGAAGGAGAGTATTGTATGCAGGTCAAGTCCCCTGACATCATCACGTCTGCTGGAGGCAGAGTCGACACAGGTTACGGAGCACCAGGATTTACGGGGGAACCAAGAACGCCAGTGTGGAACGCTGGAGGCCCAGCGTATGAAAAAAGCTGAGAAATCGTTGTGAAGAGGAAGAGAGGAACTATGTACCCAGTTGGTGGAGTGACCACATATGCAGTATGTTGGGCATGACTCCTGAACAACGACTCAGAGACCACAGTTGCTGGAAGCTTGAACAGCCGCCTATCGAGAGTGTCCATGTACAGCAGTAACCCAACCAGAAGCCGAGAACGGGACCACTGGCAAGAGTGAGGAGCGAGAAGCCTGACACCAAAGAGCGTCGCCCAAGTGAGAGCTGAACCCTGCAAACTTCCCCTGCATATAGAGAGAGGTTATCGGGGAATCCGGGAGATGTGGGAGGCTGGCGGGGCATCATATGTATTAAGAAACTCATCTCAATCCTAAGGACGAGATATTAAACCTAAAACTGTATAAGTGGAATGGTGAAAGCCAGAGAACGCAAACATTGAATAACCTGTTTGAGGAAGACAGGTATTATATGAAGAGAGGAACTCGTTCCAGTCCTGAGGACGAGTGGACACTAGAAAGATCAGTTAACAAGAGGTGAAAAACCTATAAAAGAGGGATCTAACCATCCCAGCTGGGGAATTAATAGAGACTGGAAAAAAGTCCCCGGGGAAGATGGGAAGATACCCTGTGCCTTCAAAGTTGAAGACTGGAGCAAGGGCAACATAAAGTCATGTAATGAGAGACAGGAAATAAGATTGTCAAGTGAACAAGATGAAAGAGGAGACAACCTCAGAAAGGGAATCCATGACAAGGAAGGTCTAAAAAGGGATCAAGACAAGCCCATATTAGGAAAGCCTGAATTTACAGGGAAGAGTCTGCAAGTTTACACTTGAGTGTGAGAACGAAGGAACGATATTGTAAATATAATACCACAGAACCACAAAACCTGAATTTTGGAAGAGCTACAAGAGTTGATCAAAGCCCACACAGAGCTAACATTTGAAGACCCGATGAGGGGGGTAAGAGAAGCTATGAGAGCAACTGCAACCAAAGCAGGGCCAAGCAGGCCCATAGCCCACTCAGGGCTAATAAATGGACAAACCCAGGAGGTGGTTGAAAGAAACTACGGCCACAGACAGAACATAGGTTGGGTTGAGCCTACCCGAGGCCGAGAGCAGGGATTTCCAAACAGGAATAAGGAGAAAGTTGTGATTGTTAAAGACCAAATCAGAGAGCCCCATTAGGTTCAATATATCCCTGAGAAGGGAATAAACCAAGCACTGTTTGGACCCACTGATAAAGCCATTTTGTGTTAACAGATTAGTAAGAGACTTTGTTGTTGTTGTGTTGTGTCCACCAGAAACACCAGGCAAGAGCTGGAAGAGACTCTTTGTTGGAAATAACGTTTTGTTTGTTCATTGGAACTACCAAATAAGGAACCATAGGAGACTTTTGAGAATTCATTGGTGGGGAAATGGGCGGCAGAAAACCAGCCTCCATCTGGTGAACCCAAGGGGAGACCCAGCCTGTTTAGATTGTCTTTCTTTTTCTTATTGGTCAGACAGATATTAGGGTAGTATAGGTTTGTTCCCCCACTTTATTTTGATTTTAAGTTGCATACAAATAACAATATCATTTGGTTCTTGTACATGGAATCTTAAATGATAAACAAGATACCCTCTCATTGGGGTTATACACAATTATCTACATTGCAAATAAATCACTCCAGTATCCCCATATACAATACAATTATTCATTTGATATGACCAAACAGACAGCAGACACAAACAAAACAAAATGATACTATACAAACATGAAAATATCGTGAAAATAAACTTGCCAAATGATACTACACACTAATAGTCCATATCAACTACCAACATCCCCCCACACTAATTGCATATAACCCGCACTCAGCCATATAAGTCATTAAATGGTCCCCAGGACTCCAGGTTATATTCCCTCCCGATTTTGTTTCTTCATCCTTTGTTTTTCATACTTGGAAAGTGTTTGCAAATCTGTCACCAAGTTATCAATTAAGGGATTTGTTCTTGTTTTCCAAACTCTTAAAATATTCTTGTTTGCCACCAGAAGCGTTCTATCAATCCAACCTGATCGATTTCTGGAAACCTCACATCTGCCCGGCTTTGAAAGCAGAATAACAGCTGAATGGGACCTCAGAAACATTACACCCAGAGTTGTATCCAGCCTATCTAATACATCCCTCCTGAAATCGACAACCCATGGACAGTCCCATAACATATGCAACAAGGATCCTCTACCTCTGCTGCATCCCCAGCATGTCTCATTATCAAGCATACCCAGCCCAAACATCTTCAACGGGGACCAGTATAGACAACCTAGAATTCTCTGATGCGTATAACGTAGGTTCAGGTCCATTTTCGCTTTCGAAATGACCCTCCATAGCCTTTCCCACTCTTTTATTGTTACCTTATTACCTAGCTCTTCTATCCAGGCTAGCCTCAATTTTTACCCCGAAGCTACATACGAACAATCTGTTGCCATCATCCTTAGATAGGTCAACACCATTTGTGGCGGCGTGCCAAACAGGTCACACACCTCTGGCCTGTTTCCCATTGGAGACTTCAGCATCTTCTATCATTAGGACCTTTAAGTATCTACATATCCTGAGTTCTCTCTTGCTTAACCTATATTTTTGAACGAGAACCGCAAATGGTTTCATTTTACCATCCAACATTACATCTCCAATCTTCATAATACCTCTATTAACCCAGCTTCGCCATTATCAATGTCTTATTATCTATTTTTAAACCAGGGTTATGCTATATAGACGCTCCGTAGTGCATATGGAAACCCTACCTAATATGATATGATATGATAGGTTATTTATATCACGCTTAATACCCAGAGGTTTATAAGCGTGGACCCGGGATTCGAACCTGTGTTGCTCCGAGTCGTCTTGCTTCCAAGACGAGCACGTTGCCGCTGAGCTATCCTCCCGGGACAAATCCATGATTAATCCATGATTCAAGCGCACGTTTGGTCGCACTAATAGTCGACAATCTAGCTGGCAGTTTAGTCATGTTACCAACTGAGTACAAGCTATCTAAGTGATATGGTGACAACTTCTCCCTCTCTATTACCATCCACAAGGGTTCTGGACCAACATTATGCGCAAAGTAGTTGGCTGATTTTTTTTTCCAGGAAATCTTTACAGTAGTGTTCTACTATCGGATAACCAAAGCCACCCTCTCTTACATTTCTAAACATGATGTGCCTTAGAATCTTTGGTCTTTTCTCAGCACCCCATAGGAATCCCTGAAAGACTGTTAATACGCTTAAGCATACATTTGGGGACGTTTAGAGGAAGAGATTGGATAACATAACATATTATACCTTGGGACGGAGCAACATCTTAATAGCCTTTATTTTTGCCCAGACATTTAAGTTTACTTGTTCCCATTGTCTGACATCTTGTTGAAGTACCTCTATTATCTTACTAGTATTAAACTCAATAATCTTTTTTACATCACGAACCAGATAAATCCCCTGGTTTTTCACACTAGAATTAACTCACTGGCATGTCCAATCTGATAGCCCACTACAAACCAAGGATTCTTTAAGTGGAAAAGACCACAGTTTTACAACAATTAATTTTGTGTCCTGAAAGCCGACCAACATCTTCAAAAGGAGTTTTCAGTGACGCCCCCCATCATCTGGGTTCGACAGAATTACTGTCATGTCATCTGCATAAGAAAGCACCTTAACCTCTCTGTCCCCTAAAAGTAAACCATGAATGTTAGACTCCAGTCTGATATAGGCGGCTAGGGGCTCCAATGCTAGATTGAAGAGAAAAGGTGACAGTGGACACCTTGTCTAGTACCACTAAATACAGGAAAAGATTCAGAGACTTCATCGTTCACCCATATTCTAGCAGTAATATGTGATTGTAGTGCACCGATAGCATTCAGAAAGAGAGGTCCAAATCCCATATCAAGAAGTGTAAAATTCAAGAATGTCATGTTAACCCACCGAACGCTTTTTCAGCATCCATAACTATTAAGACTATGGGGCTCATTACGAGTCTGGTGGTAGCCGTGCCTGTAAAACCGGCAGGCTGCCGCCAGATCTGTAGTGATTTACCGGTGCTGGATTTGCCAGAATTACTGGGGGATTACAGCCCCGATGGTCTGGTAAATCCGGCGCCGGCAATTCTGTTAATCCCCATTCCTGTGGAGTTGCATAGGAATCCATGGTGTCAGGTGTATTGACCCACGTTTTAGTCATTAAGCTGCAACATTTGGTGCTGTGGGCTTAGAAAATCCAAGATGGCCAAAAAGCCCACATGTGCGCCAGAATCCAGGAGAACCGCGCAGTTTGTGCGCACACCAAAATGGTCGCCTAACCTTCCACCCACCAGTGCGAGCGTGATGGGCCAGGGGTGCCATGAGTGGAATGTGTGCCAAAGGAAAAACAGCAGTGCCTGTTAGCTTAAAAAGCCCTTTGAAATCATCTTGGTTTCTCTGAATGCAAGCTAAAAATGCCTATGTCAAACATTGCAGGATATTCAAAAATCTCACTGAACACCAGCAGACATTTGGCAGAATGAAGTTTTGTGTCCATACAAAATCTGGAAAGAAAAAGAGCCCAAAACAATGTTCATAACAAAACTGGCTGAGCTGTGGAGGTCAGCAGCTTACGTTAAACTGAACTGAAAACCACTAAAATCGAAATGTTTAAATTAAATGAGGGACCTACTTTTGAGTGTCACATAGTTTGTAACTGTTGAAATGTACTAGTTCTGAACTTAGAAACAGCACTCTAGCTGCATGTGTAAAACATTGTCAGCTTGATTTGAATGTAGAAAACTGGGAACAAAAAGTGACATTTAGCTGAAACCTGGCTTAATGAAACTGGATTCTGCCTGACAACTACCCCCGACAGCAGTTGAAACTGGATCAACAGCTGTGTTCCCAGGCCTGGCTGCATTCTGCTGCCCCCACAAAAAGGAGGTGACACCTCTCTGATTGAATTACCTGGGGACTGCAGGAAACTGAACAATGGACTCAGGCAAATGTTATATTGGGGGGGGGCGTAAAGTGGCTTCCTCTTGGGAGAAGAAGTGCCTGTGAGAGCCAGCTGAGCTTGGGGGAAGTGGATAAACCAGTTCTTCCACCATGTGATGTGGGAAGCCACACCCCGTTTTGACCAGGGCATAAGTTAAAAAGATAGATAACTCATAGTGCGGACTGGTCAAAATTATATAAGTAATATCATTATTCTTGTGATTTTTCTGTGCACGTTTTAAGAGGCGTTAGGACCCTGTGGTGTAATCTGGGGGGTTGCTAGCGGAAAATATGGTCTTACTCCAAATGTCTGCATGTTAAAAATCTGACACTTCATCAATTAATGTCCATACTCCTTGGGCACATGTGTGTACATTTTGGTAAATGTCCGATATTGGTAAACCAGTCAAAAAGTGCAAAATGTTGTCATTTTTGAATGCAAGCCCCCAGGAAGATCAGAGGCGGACAAGCATGGACCATAAGGAATATATAATGTGTACATGTAATTTCAGCAAATTGTGTATCTGGGAAATATGTATTTGAATTAAATATAGATTTGTGGGCAAATTGACCAGCGGAGGATCCTCTGACCCATAAACAGACCTCATCATGCTGACAATCCATTTCCTTCCCCCAATCATGGGAGAGGGGAGAATTGGGCCAATGACAAGTAGAGAGGGGCAGGCTCAGTTATGCCACGCACACACCCACTTCCAAAACACATAAAAAGAGACTGCTGGGACAGGTAGAGACATTCAATTCCATTTTCTGCGGGACGCTCTGCCGGGAGACTCCAGACTTCACATCCATCAATCTCCAAAGACCAGAACTTTACTTCAGAACTTAAAGCAAGGGCCTAAACCCACAAACTGAGAACTCTTCTCAGCAGGCCTCCGCATCCTTAAAATCATCTGCAAACTATTCCACAGCCGGGCGAGCTGATTGAATTCTGCGCCAAGAACTTTTGCCGGAACCGCAGACCGGACCCAGACCGCTGTGAGAAGAACCAGAGATCCGGATCGCTGTGAGCAGAACCGGTGCCTGATTGACCCGCCGAGCAGAGAGAACCGCCGCTGGACGTGTTGACCAGATCCGTGACGAGGCCTATTTCAAATTTATATTGTGAGTACCTAGCAGAACTGTGCAGAACCAATCTCTTAGTTAAAATAATCTAATCCAAACGATTTTAACCTAAGTAGAACTGCCTCCTAGTAATCCTGTCACCTGTCAATTCTGCAGCTGCAAGCTGTCACCTGTCATTTTGAGTTTACTTTAAATCAGAAAAACTACCTTTATTAAATCGTCCGTACATCTTGAACCGTTTGGGCTAGGAACGAAATTTCATTTTAAGGCTGTGATTCTAGGCTTTCCTACAAACCTAGAACCGACTTCCTACTCCCTATACTTTTTCCGCAATCGCGATTTACGCACTCGCGAAATTTACTGTGATTTGGCTCAATTTCTCCACTTGTAAAAATAGCAGCTCCATTCTTACCTTTGTTAAAATGGTAATAACTCATCGAGCATTGCTAAAGTGAGCCTGAACTAATACCAACAAGCATCTCTCACTCACCCTGAATCTCTAGAGGGAATTAAAATCAGTTAGCACATTTTCCCATCCGTTGCCATCACATTTAACAGCATTTTGGGCCTGTGTTTCAAACTTCTACCCGTTTCCTCTAAGCTTGCTGGGGGGGAACTGAATTTCGTATTGTATTTGATTGCCTTCCTGAGAACTGTGTGCTCCTCTTTCCATCTCCTTCCATTCCTTGCATTGCATATAGGGGGGGGGGGGTGAATTGCCACCAGGGGAAAAGTGATTACATTGTCTTTTGTTGAAACCATATCAAGTTATTTTCTGTGGTGCATTTCATTCATCATTGCATTTCCTTGAACCATATAAAGCATTCTTTCCCACCTTATTCTTCTGTTCCTATTCATAAGTTACCTCTTGCAGATTACTGCTCATATTCACAAGTGTAATATCCATTATCAATTTATTTATAGAAGTGTGATATATATATATATATATATATATGTATATATATGTATATATATATATATATATATATATGTATATATATATATATATATATATATGATACATTACTCACCGTAATCGTATTTCTGATGCTTGTATCTGCTTAGATTCACATGCTGTGCATAGGCCGACATCTAGTGGAAGCTGCGGAGTATTACAGTTTGTTTTTCGAAACTCGAAAATGGGCGTCGACACAGGCGTGCCAGTAATACTATCCCTAGTGTGACGTCCACTGTACCCAAGATCCCTCACGCGTCTAGGATCCTCAGATTGCATTTTTTCTGACATGAGGAAGCATGAGGAGTAGCGTGAGTACAGATAATCCAAGCAGATAGACACAAAGGTAAGACTACAAGCAATCATGCGCCTTCTCTCGGAGGGGAGGAAGGGTGGGTCGCATGTGAATCTAAGCAGATACAAGCATCAGAAATACGATTACGGTGAGTAATGTATCCCTTCTGAGGCTTGTAGAATCTGCTTAGATCACATGCTGTGCATAGATTAGCGAGCAGTACCAGAAGAAGGAGGTGGGATGTGAGAAGGGTCATGAGCAAACAGGTGTCTTAGAACCGCTTGTCCCACTTGTGTATCTGTTTTGGAATGAGTGTCAATGCAGTAATGCTGAGTAAAAGTGTGAATAGAGCTCCAAGTAGCTGCTTTGCAAATGGTGTCGAGGGGAACATTTGCAATGAAAGCCAGAGTGGCCCCAATGCCTCTAGTAGAGTGGGCCCTTGGCGTAAAAGGCAGAGTTTTTTCAGAAAGAGAGTAACACAGCTGTATACAGTTGATAATCCACTTCGAGATAGCGCCTTTAGAGACGCGATCTCCCTCTCTGCCTGTAGCTACGGAGACAAACAGTTGATCTGTTTTCCTTAGCGGTCTGGTTTTATTTACATAGTAGAGGACCGCCCTACGCACATCTAGGGTGTGTAGTTTCACCTCAGCCGAGCTTTGCGGGTTCTGGAAGAAAGCCGGAAGCTCGATGGACTGGTTTACATGGAACTTTGATATACATTTAGGTGAGAACCTAGGGTGTGTGCGTAAAACCAGTTTGTCTTTGTGGATAGTAAAGAAAGGATCCTGCACTGACAGAGCCTGAATTTCACTGACCCTTCTTATAGAGGTAATGGCTACTAAGAAGGCCGTTTTATAAGTCAGGTGTTTGAGACTACTTTTATGCATGGGTTCGAAAGGGGGGCCCATGAGCTTAGCTAGCACCACATTAAGGTCCCAACCTGGCGGTGGATTTGAAATAGGAGGGTGAAGTCTCTTTACTCCTTCCATGAAGGCTTTAACTACTGGTACTTTCCACCACGACACTTTGTTATGGGATGTGGTGTAAGCCGAGAGGGCTGCCAGGTGTACTTTCAGAGAGTTAAAAACCAATCCTGCATCCAGCAGGTGGAGCATGTATGTCACGACGTTGGAAGGAGTGCAATCAACAGGGTTGATTTGTTTATTCTGGCACCAAATAACAAATCTTTTCCACTTGTCAAAGTAACAGTGCCTTGTGTTTGGTTTCCTGGATTCTTTTAGGATGTCTGTGCGCCGGGAGCATGGAAATATGAAAATAAGCATCTTTCATATCCAAGGTTGCCATGTAATCCCCCTTTTTTAGGAGGGGGATTACCTCTTGTAGCGTGGTCATACGGAATTTTTGGGGCTTGACATACTTGTTGGCAGGCCGTAGGTCCAATACTGGGCGCATTGTCAAATCTTTCTTTGGCACAAGGAAGTAAGTTGAATAGATACCCTTGTTTACCTGGTGTCCTGGGACGAGTTCTATCGCGTCCTTTTCTAGCAGAATGGCAATCTCCTCGAGAAGGATCTTCTGATGTTCTAAGGAGTGTACTTTTTGTCGTGGAGGATGGTTCCGGGGACGCTGCAGTAATTCTATACAATATCCTGTGGACACTGTTGACAGTACCCATCTGTCTGAGGTGATCCCTTCCCAAGCCTGGGTGAAGTTGGAAATGCGTCCCCCTACTGGGGTTGCGTGAGAAGGGACCCTGAACTGAGCGTCACTGCTTTGGTGGAGGCGTGCCACCACCCTTGTTGGGGCTGCCTCTGCCTCTCCCACGACCTCTTTTGTTACCTCTGCCGTAACTCTGTGTAGACTGCTGGCTGTTGTTCCACTGTGTACCCTGTCCCTGGGCATAGTTGCCTCTTTGTGAATTTTGGCCGCGTGGGCGACGAAAATTACTGTTCCCCCTCTGGTTAGGGGGTTTGTTGGTTAGTTGGCCAAGGGATTTCAGTGTTTCGTATTCGTCCTTGGCGTTTTTCAGTGCATCTTCGACTGCTTTCCCAAACAATAGATCGGGTTCCACCGGCTTGTCTATTAATGAAGCCTGAGTTTCTGTTTTGAACCCCGACTGCCGTAACCAAGCATGTCTCTTGATAACAGTACCTTCTGCTATCAATCTCCCTGCGTTGTCTGCGGCGTCGAAAGTTGCTTTCAATATGCAACCAGACACGGCTCTCCCTTCTGCCGAGATCCGGGCCAATTGGCCCTTTAAGGGTTCCGGAGCAGAGGCTATGAGTGCCGCGACCTCTTCCCATTGATGGCAGTTGTAGCTGGCCAACAGGGTGGTGGAGTTAGCAATCCTTGCTTGGTAGGCGGACGTTGAGGCTACCTTTCTGCCAAACCCGTAAAGTTTCTTGCTCTCCTTGTCGGGAGGAGCTTCTGACGAAGATAAGGGTGTTCCAGCCCTCTTCCGAGTGTTGGTAACCACTAGGGAGTCTGGTTTAAGATGTCCTCTTATATAGAGAGGGTCAGATTGGGCTGCCCGGAAAAGTTTTTCGACCCTGGGGTTGACTGCTCTGGTGAGGTTTGGGTTCACCAGGGACGGATCTATTCTTCGTTGGATGGATTTAAGGATAGGGATGGTCTGAGCGACCGGCCTCCTCTCTCCCACCAACTCTTCTGCGAAGTCCCTTTCCTCCTGTACACCGTGGGTGTCGATGTGAAAATGTTCTGCCGCGCGAGCGAGAACCTCATTAAGGAGGGGCTGGTTATCGACTGGCGAGTCGGTAACTGGGGCTTCGTTCTCTACCGGGAATCTACTCTGTAAATTTCCTGCTCATCTTCTCCCTCCTCCTGGTCCTCATCATCCGCATAGTATTCCGTCCCGGTTTGTTCCTCCATAATTTCAAACTCCTGGTCTCCCTCAGGGAAAGGCTCTCCTTGGTACCTGGGGTGTGGAGTAGAGTATGGAGTAGAGTAAGGCTGTACCTCGAAGGGTTCAGGTCTTTCGAACCGGGCCCTTTTACTTAGGGGGATGAGATCAGTGGAACCTGAGGGTGTGGCTCCCTGAGGGTCATACGAGAGGAAATGCTCTGGATTCTTGTCGTAAAAATCAGCCAAGGAAGACATCCTTGACATGACCCTGTCTATGTCTTCGCTGGACCATTCTTTGGAACAGGGGATGACTTTAGTAGGCAATTTAGGGGACTTATCAAGGGTACCCTTGCTGGATGTTGATCTCCCAGTAGACTTGTATTTGTTTGTCTGCTTAGGGGGGGAAGGATGGTCTTACAGGAGTGGAAGAATGTGCTTTCCGCTGTTTCCCCACCTCCCCGTGCGTGGAAAAATGTTTTCCCTGTCCCTTGGAGGCCCCGGAGACTTTCGATCGGGAGAGGTATCTGTGTTTTTCAAGCGTGGGGCCTCGCTGGTGTTAACTAAGGGCTCTGTCTCTTGGAGCGCGGCCTGGGGGTGGAAGTCGTCTTCGTCCTCCGACGATCGAACTTCCATTAGTCTAGGGAGCGAGGCACTCTTGGCAAGAGTGGATGATTGCCTTGCGTCATGAGGCGATCTCGATCGAGAGCGCCCAGAGGACACTGAGTCGGACCGTTCTATCTGTGCCTCTTTGCGAGAAGTCGACGCCGTCGAGGTTCGGTTGGACTTAGTGTGCTTAGTGTGTGTAGGGTGTGTAGCGCTTGCGTCGCCGGGGGTCTTCCCCATAGCCGCCCTGCCGGACGACCTTCCGAGTTCGGGGACCTGCGCTCGGCTGTCTTTCGACGCCGTAATGCCCTCGCCGTCCGAAAGTACGGCGTCGCTGCCATCGCTGAAGGCGCCCTCCGCTGCCATGGCCGCCTGCCTGGCGTGGTGGGCCCAACGCTTTGTCGAACGGTCCTTAAGTGTCTTAGGTTTAAACCTACTACACGCTCTGCAGTTCGCTTCGGGGTGGTCCCTCGGCAAGCAGAGATTGCACGTGGCGTGCCTGTCGACCCAAGGGTATTTGCGGTTGCACTTGGGGCAGAATTGGAAAGGGGTACCCTCCATACACACCTTGAGGCAGCGGGCTGATAAGTGTAGGAAATATATAAGTGTATCTATATACCAAGAGTGAAGAGTATGTACCACCCCCCACTCTCCCTACTTGCAGGGCCGAGGCCAGCGGCCTACTAGGCCCGGGCCAAGGCCAGCGGCCTTCCGAGGCCCAGATCCGTCGTGCAGCAGCCGACGGTCGATGTCTTCTCCAGCCGTCGTCGAGTGTCGAGGGTCGACGTTGGGGTGGGGAAGGATGTCAATAAAGAATATTAAATTTCAATTATTAGCAAAAGTATGGCTAAGGCCAGGGGACTCCGCAAGATGCTTTCGACCAGTATGGCGGAAAAAACAATCTGAGGATCCTAGACACGTGAGGGATCTTGGGTACAGTGGACATCACACTAGGGATAGTATTACTGGCATGCCTGTGTCGACGCCCATTTTCGAGTTTCGAAAAACAAACTGTAATACTCCGCAGCTTCCACTAGATGTCGGCCTATGCCCAGCATGTGATCTAAGCAGATTCCACAAGCCTCAGAAATATATATATATATATATATATATATATATATATATATATATATAGTTTATATTTCTCAAATAAACCTTTTAAATTTGCAAAACAGACCTACTTCTTGGCTCAGTGGGGTCAAGGAGATTCTAAGAGAGGGGTGTTATATAAGGGTTGTCATCCAGAGTACATGAACTGGACCTAAAAATATATCAATAAGGGTTTCCCTCAGCATCCCAGACTAGGCATTGACTTAGCTGTAGTGTTGATTGAATATCGCTTACAAAAGAGGGGGCGGAGCCAGGATATTCTGGGTTAGATTTACCATTTGTGCAGCTTAATACAGTGTGCCAACTGACCGGATACACATATCCGGTTAGATCATCACGCTGGTTTACACTGTGAAAGCACCCCTCAAAGGAACGCTCTAAGGAGAAGGTCTGTTTTGCAAAATAAAATACAAACTTCTGTAAATCAGGAAGGAACTCAAATTCCAGAATGACGACACTGGTAGACATCAAAATAGCCAGAGAGCACTTCTTACATAAGCTATTTGTGAGGGGTGAGTGGACTCATCAGGACCAAACGGTCTGGTTGCAGGCAATCGCGCAACAGGTCACTGAAACAGGGTCAGATATATGGAGAGATCAGGGTCCCCTACATGTGGCCCTGAGTGAACTATATATGGCCCCTAAAGCCAAAGATGAACATAATAAGATTGCCAGGATAGCGGCATATTTGTACCTATATATGGGAGCCATGCAGGACAAATGTGCTGAAGGCCAAGATCTGGCAAATAGGCAACAGATCGCGTTAGAGAAGGCCCAATCTGACCTGGTCTCTTCTGAGCAGAGGATGCACGGAAGCCAGGAGTCAGAAAATGAGAGCAGACAGTATCTCATTAAAATCAAAGAGGACATGTCTATCCTGCAACAGGAAAAGTCTGACCAGGATACAAGATTTCTGGTCTTGCAGAAGGAGTACCAAGAAGGTTTGGACTCCCTACTGCAGAGCCAGAAAAGGCTGGAGCAACAGTTAGACTTCAATAGGGCATGTGCTGAGCAGGTAGTCACCCTGCAAAGCCATCTAGATAGGGAGAAGGCAGAGAGCAATAAACTGATTTTGAAAGACCTGGATACCCAGGCAGAGTTTGACCAGGAGCGCCAGAAAGCTGGTGCCTTCCAAAAGCAAAGGGACGACCTGGCGGCAAGATGCAGGCTCTTAGTCAGGAAAGGGATACCTTAGGCCAGGAAGTCTGCCACTTAAAAAGGAAAATGGAAAAAAATCACCTGGCCCTTCAGGGACCGGGTGACCTCCAAAAAGAACACCAGAACTTGTTAGAGCACACCAGGAGGGTGGAGGATGCTCTGGCAAGAAAGGAGCAGGCCGATAGGGACACAGCTCAGGAGGTAACCCTCCTGCAGCAAAGACTGGCCCAGTACTCCAGGACCAATCAGGAGGCACAGAGAGAGAATGAGGCTCTCTGCCAGCACAATGATAGGCTCCAGCAACAGGTAGCGATGCAGGAGAGACTGATACAGTCTAGTAAGGCCTTAACTGAGGAACTGAAAGCGCAGGCTCTTGCATTGCAACAGGGAACAGGGGCGGATAGAGATGAGGTTCGCTGGGAAAGAGAAACTCCTGAGCATAACCTCAGGAGCCCTAGTACCAGAGGCCTTCATCTCTCCCATTCCCTGGACTCTGCCACCCCCATGTCCCCTCGCGCACATGAGCCCAGGACCACGGAGATCCAGATTACTATCCAGCTAGAAGTATGGGGCTCATAGGCCAGTACCTCCCAGGAATGGATGGGCGGACATCCGGGTATGGGCACCCAAGCACAGTGCAATTTAGTGGGGAACCCCAGGAGAGTAGGCCCATTAAGGGCATCCTGAAAACCTCTGCCCAGTTAGGTCAGTGGGGGGGTACCCATCAAATCCTGGCAGCAAGGAGGGATCTGAAGACTCCTCTGAGCATTACAGGACACAGAAGACCAGGTCCCCACATTCTGCCAGCCATTCCCAGGCTCGCAGAATCCGGGAAAACCTGGAAGATCAGACGGGCACCTCTGGGAGCAGTGCTTCTGAGTCAGAGGATGAATGGACCAGGGTTACCCGAACCAAAAAGGCCAATAAGGCAAAAAGGGCCTTGCTTAAGGACCCATTGAAACAAATAAAGGCAATAAGGAGTGTCATCACGCCTGATCATAAGAACGCCAAGTATTCCGTTTGGGAACACTTGGAGCTCTATGAACAAATGATGGAGACTTTCCATTTGAAGGACAGCCAAAGCTGTATTCAATATGTAAAGTGGACCTTCTCACCAGAAAACTCCAGTTTCTTTGAGGGGCTGGAGGATCAAAACCATTCAAGGTGGTCTACATACAGGGCGGCCATCTTGAAACATTTTTCTGTGCACAGAAATCCTCAAGAGGCTCGCAAGGCAGCCTAGAATTTGCAATGTGGGGAGCAGCAGGCCCCACAAGAGTTTGTGCAAGTATTAAAGCGCGCTTTTGCGCAGACCACCAGAAGGGTGCGCACGGATAGCAGAGAATTTATCAATACGTTTTTCCATGCCTTACCCAAATACATAATGGCCCAGCTCGTGAGAGATTTTCATGAGAAAAGATCTTTAGACTGGGTCATTGAACAGGCTACCCGGATCTATGAGGTGCAGAAGCCCATCGAAAATAAAAATAATGCGCAGAAAAACCCCAAAACCAACAGCACCCCTGCTGCTGCCAAGGTGGCGGAGGTAAAGGTTGCCCCTGTTTTAGATTTGGAGATGGGGGGCCTAAAAACCTGCCTGTACCAAATAATTCACAGCCCAGAAGGCCCTCGGGCCAGTCACAGACAGGGAGTCGAGGAGGTAGTCCCACAAATGGGGTCCCCCGCTCCCCTGACTATTTAAGTCCCCGCTACAAGGGAAACCGACCAATCCTGGGTTATGTGTGGACTCCTCCAGCCCAAGGGGATGGATTCAGCCAAGCACCTGACCCAGGGAACTTCCCTCCTAATGTCCCCCAGGAGGGCAGAAATTCACCAAATCCTGGGCAGAACTTTTTCCCCAGGTATCCACCCAATTTCCAGCCCCAAAATCATCCATCCTTCTTTCCCCAATTCCCTGAGCCCAGACAACCTAATCCGGGAGAGGGGAGGCCAAGGGTGGAGGGGTACCCGAATCTTCCCAATACGGGGTATTACCAGAGAAGGGATAGCTACCCTTCCTGGGATCAGCCCAGGGGAGAAAATAGAGCCCCGTATCAACCAGAGCGGGTTTCCCAACTTGAGCGCCAGGTCCAAAATATGGCACGGGATCTGGGTCACATACTGAGGGCTCAACAGAACCCTCAGATGAGCATGCCACCGCAGAGTGCCCCAAACTCTGGACCTGGTGCTCCAGAACAATGACGGGGGCAGCACCCCGATAACCCACCGGTTCCCAGGGAGGAGGCACAAGGGGAAAGGGGATGTAAAGCCATGGAGGAAGCTTCCTTCCCAACTTGTAAACAGCCCCTGGAAAACCAGGAACCGGAAACAAAATCTCCTGCCCCTGAAAGCCTGCCTCCCAAGGAGCAGAGGGGGGGGGGGTAGGAGAAACAAAGGACCCAAACAGACCCACTTTGTTGAGGAGGTACAGGTCTTCCAATTTGAGGGAGAGGGATCCTCAGAAGATCCTGGGAAAAGGATCTTCTCCTTCAGAGATGGGGGAACTCCTCCCAAGGAAAAATGGGTCCCAAGGGATGCCAATTCAGACTGGGGAGATGTGGAGACTGAGTTACCGCCGCCCATCATCTCATCCCAGAACCGACAATACCAAAATCCCCTGGTTTAAACCCATCCTGGTGACTGCCTCCAAAAAGGGGGGGGCGGCCCAGAACCGGAGCCAGGGGAACCCACAATGGCTCTGATCTCCAGTTGCCAACTTTTTCTTTCAGATTCCCCAGGCTCTTCACAGAATTCTGCCCAAATCTCTTCTCTTGCAATGTCCAAAACCAGAAAGTTAGCCCACCAGTTGTCCAAAAATGTGCATTATCTGTGCCCCCTTGAGGAGAAGGAGGGAATATATTATGTCCCGGTACAAGTACAGGGGCAGGGTACAATTTCGGCACTGGTGGACACTGGATCCCAAGCTACCCTTCTGTCCAAAAGGGCCTTTGATGAACTAAACGCAGGAAGGGGGGAGAATTACCGTATTCCTCTCACCTCTCTTCCTGGACAACTGCAGAACTTTGACGGGAAGGAAATTCCTGTCGAGTGGACTGCAGATTTGGACATCAAAATTGGGCGACACAAGGTGAAACACCCGGTCATAGTAGTGACTCCAGAGGGCAACCCTTGTTTACTATGGAATGACCTCCTGAGAAGGTTGTCACCCCTAATAGATTGCGTAAACAAGGTCCTCTGGACCCAGACTAGCCGACCAATAAAATTAAAACAGAGTGTCAACCATGTTAGTTTAAACGGCACCTGCCACATCGTTGAACAAAAATCTGACCAAGTAGAATTTCACTTCCAGAACAACCAAATTCCAGACGTGACAGTAATAGCAGTAGGACAACAGACTGGTGATGGGGGGGTCTTCTCTATTTCTGAAAATCAACCTTCCTTCCAGTTTAAGGTGGTATTCCACACTGGAAGGAAACACCCTGAAATTCTTTACTAATCCACAATCAGAAACTCCCACTCCGATAGTCCAGAAAGATGTGAAATCAGCTCAGAGCCTGGCTGATATTCAGCAAATTGGAGAGCAGTTGTTCATCCCTGTTCAGTTAAATGATGGGGAGGACTCTGTTCTCGCCCGAGTGTGTGTGAACAACGGTAAGAGCTTCATCAGCAAAGCCATGTTTCGCCAACTCCCAAAAGATCAAGCCATTCCCACATTCAAACTGATAGATAAATGGGAAATGGACCTGGAAGCACCCAATTCCAAACATCTCCTGCCAAGCAGGTGTATGCTCAAAATCTCCATTGGCAACAAGAGCATAGTCCATAATTGTTGGGTCGTGCAAGACGTCACTGCCGCCTTTTACTTAGGCAGTGACATTCTCAATCGCTTCGCCATTAGTTTGGACCTAATAAACTTCAAAGCTTGGTCCCGATTAGCGGATAATCCCATGGGCTTTGATGATCCAGAAAAAGCATTTAGGTCAGCTCAACTGCTACCTTATGCAGTTGAAATTCAGATTAAAGAGGAAGTCACCATCCCAGAAAGGACCTGACAATTCTCCCTGGAAGTGAAGGTTAAAAGAGGACAAAAATTGAAAAACCCTGATGCTTAAATACATCTAAATGCTTCTCTTCAACAGCAAGGGTTGGGGGTAAACCCAACTCCATTAGTCAACAAAGAACATGACACCATTCCAATAGAGGTGGATAACAGCGACTTAAAGAGTATTACTCTAGCCGCAGGCACCATTATTGGAATGGCGGTTGATGACCAACATTTTTCCATTGATCTAGGAAATGAACTGTTAGGACCAATCCCCAAGGACTGTTTTGACAGTGACAGTGATGACAACACAACACCAGACAGGATTTTCACCCGGCATGGGGGGAACTTCCTGGTGTACACTTCTTGCCCTTATGGTAAGGAAGATGTGACTTGTGACTTCAGGAGGGATGAGGTGATTTTTCAGGTCCATGAGGGCTGCCTTTCCCACCTGAAGCCTCCAGTCCAAATCAGCACTCTGACCAGGGACTTCTCCACCCAGCTGGAGGAGGCCGCTGAGATAGCCAAACCAGAAGTCTTTCCAGGCTTCAGGCAGATGGTGGAAGAGAGGGTCAATCTAGCTGATGCCTGCGTGACTCTGGAACAGAAGCAAAAGTTGAAACAAGTTTTCTTGGATTACCAAGATCTCTTTGCGGTAGACTCATATGACTGTGGTCGCACCGACATCCACACCACAACAATTCCCATGGACCCTGGAATGACTCCAGTGTTTGTGAAGCAATATCGTTTGCCTCTCGCATCCATGGAGTCCCTTACTGAAATAATTAAGAACCTTGAATCCCGGGGAATAATCCGTCCAGTACACAGCACCTTCAATAATCCGGTGCTGGGAATATTGAAGCCAAACGGCCAGTGGAGACTCTGCGCCGACCTTAGGGAGCTCAACAAACGGGTCCATACTTCCCGATGGCCTCTTCCCTACATTGACCAAGGGCTGGCCCTGATCCAGGGGTCACAGGTATTCACTGCAATAGACCTGACCAATGGGTACTGGACCGTGCCTGTCAGAAGGGAGGACCAATATAAACTGGCTTTTACCTTTGGGGGCCAGCAGTACACATGGACCCAGACTCCCTTCAGATACCTCAACTCCGGCAATGAATTCAACATTTTCTTACATAAGGCCATGCCCGACCTGGGTGCGAGGGGTAACCTGGCTTATGTAGATGATGTCCTCATGAAAAGTTCATCTGTGGAGGAACACATAGCGGACATCCGTTATGTTCTGATGCAGTTGAGGGCCGCCGGAGCAAAACTTTCCTTTCAGAAAGCACAGTGGTGTAGAACCCGTGTTAATTTCTTGGGGCATGAGATTACTCCTCAGGGTCTCTGTCCCCAAGAAAAGAAAGTGGAAGCACTCCAGAAACTGAAGGATCCCACAACTCTGCGGGAACTAAGGAGCCTCCTTGGACTGACTAATTACAGCAGAAAGTTCATTGAGGGCTACGCAGAGATCACTGGACCCCTGACTCATCTCCTGAAGGGGGGGGTCAAGTGGGAATGGGGTCCAGAACAAGCCGAGGCAGTAAGACAACTCAAGAGAAGCCTCTCACAAGCGCCTTGCCTAGCTTATCCTGTCAGAAACAAGGAGTTCTTCCTGGAGACAGGGTTCTCTAATACGTGCTTGACGGCAGTATTATACCAAAAGCATGACAAGGTCAATAAAGTAATCTCCTATGCGAGCAAAACTGTATCCTCTGTGGAGGAAAAATTCAACGATTGTGAGATGGCACTCCTGGCAACGGTGTGGGCATTGAAGAATTACCGCCCGTTTATCCAGGGGGAACACATCATAGTGGAGACTCCACACCAGCCTCTGCAATATCTCCAAAGTGACAGAATCCGGGCCGGAAATGTGAGTAATTCCCGAATTACTTCCTGGATTCTGTCAATGCAAGGCTTTCCTGTGGAGGTCAGATATGGCCAAAACAAGAAGCGTCCCCTCGCGCAAGGTCTGGCTGACTTGCATGATTGTGCCAGAGAAAACTGTCTCGAGGACGAAAGTCTAAAAATCAAGGACAACATGAAGGCATACCTTAATTCCCCACACAAAGTCTTTGAAGAAGACAAGTGTGAGGGAATGCCCACTGTCTATGTGGATGGATGCTCTTACCATGTTGACAACAACAGGGAGAAAGAACTGGTGGCCGGCGTAGGGAATGCATGAGTGAATGAGTCCCCAGAACCCTCCGCTGGATACAAAATTGGTGCCCGAAGTAATCAGGTGGCAGAGTTGATGGCTGTGCATCAAGCCATCCTCACTGCCGTCCCACATCAACTCCATGAACTGGTCATAATCACAGATTCGGATTATGCACGGAACGGGTTCGTGGAGCACCTGGTTAATTGGAAAACCAGAGGCATCTTATGTGCTAATAACAAACCCTTGAAACATGGGAAGTTAATCCAAAACATTGATGATCTGGTCACCTCGAATGGAATGACCATCTACTGGAAAAAGATCAAGGGTCATTCCAAAGTAGAGGGACCAGACAAAACTGGAAATGACTTAGCTGATCAGCTGGCCAAAACCGGGGCCATCCAAGGGGATCTAATAGAAATAAGAGTCCCTGTTGGGGGAAATCCAGGTCACTGCCATCACTAGGTCCCAGACCAATGCTCACAATGATCTTTCAACTGCACAATGGAGTAAGGAGAACCCTGGTGCTGATTTGATTACAGCTCAGAAGGGGGATCCAATAATTGGTAAGTTTTACCAACACATTGAGGATCCTGAGAACTTTCCCCTGACGGATACTGATTACATCGGGAAAGAGGACCTAAGAGTGTTGATGAAATGTCCAAAAATGTTCTGAATCCAAGACGGTTTGTTGGTAAGGAAATGCCAAGCTGGCCAGTATCAGTGGGTGGTTCCTACCTCATTCCGAAGCCTGATTTTAAGTCACGCCCATGATGCGGCCACCGCCGGTCATAGGGGGTTTCACACAACACTGGAAATCTTAAGAGAGGTTGCATACTGGCCACACATGGGGCAGGACCTCCACCAATACTTGAAGGGGTGTCTTGTGTGTGCACAATTTCAGCCATCATCCCTCACACACCGTGCGCCTCTCCAAAAGAGGGGGATGACACTGCCATGGTCAGATTTGCAAATCGACTTTGTAGGCCCTGTAATTCGCTCGTCTAGAGGAAACAAATACATGTTGACCGTTACATGCTTGTTTACCAAGTGGGTGGAATGTCTCCCAGCCCCAAACTGCAAGGCAGAAACAGCATCTGCCCTGATGATTAACCACATCTTTTCCCGTTTTGGTCTACCTCAAAGGATTGAGTCAGACAGGGGTAGCTACTTCACCAGTGAAGTAATGACAAAGATGTGGGAGATACTGGGGGTCAAAAGGAAGTTACATATTGCTTGGGGCAGTAGAACGCTACAACCGAACCATTGTGAGCATCTTAAAAAAGTATGTGCCAGATTCTGGGCCAAGTTGGGATATCCGACTACCTCTGGTCCTAATGGCCATCAGATCTACCTCTTCATCTGCAACTAAAATGTCACCATTTGAGTTGATGACTGGACGCAAGATGGTGCTTCCCCAGCATCTGCTCTACAGGACCCAAGACACTGATAAATGCCTCCACAACTCATGAGTATGTGGAGAATTTAAGGAAACACCTTCAGCATGCTTTTGCCTATGCTCAGCGGAATCTAGAAAGATCAGCTGATAGCATGAAAACCCACTACGACCTGAAGACCACCAGGAAGGAATATACTGTGCGGGACCGGGTCTATCTATACAATTTCCAAAGGAACCAGGCCAAACAGCGAAAATGTTTGCCTACATGGAAGGGACCATTTGAAATTATAGACAAGATCTCCCCTGTTGCCTACAAAATCCGCATCCCCAAAGGAAATTTGGCGGAAGGGGAAGATAAGTGGGTCCATATTAATCAGCTGAAGTGTTGCCATCCCAGACACACTCTGCAGCAACTGGAGGAGTCCTCTGCAATACCAGAGGGGGCCGCTCCAGAGTAATTCAGTTCCAACCCTAAAATATCCCATATATAGTCTCTAAAATATTATGACACTTGTAAGCCACTGTCTCTGAATTATATCTTGTTTTTAAAAATTGGAATGCTATGTCTATTAAAGTATAAAATGTATATGTCGCCCCACTATATCAATAGTGGGGGAGAAATGTATATGAGTAGGTAGTGCCGCTTTCCTTTGTCGTCCTAGGAGAAAGAAAACCTGGAGACCGACCAAGGAGGATGACCGGGGACCGGGAGCAGAGACCCGAGGGGCCCGGGGTACCGCCCAATATTCCCATCAGGACCGGCGAGGAGAACCGATCGATCCAACTGGGTGGAGGAAAAGATGCTGAACTGTGCCATTTGCAGAATTGGAAGAAGATGATGCGGACATACCAGTGCCTGGGTCAAAACATTCTTCGCACCCGACTCCCCCTCGACTCAAATTCAAAGTGACCTTCAGGTGGGGGGGCTTTGTCAGGTGTATTGACCTACGTTTGAGTCATTAAGCTGCAACATTTGGTGCTGTGGGCTTAGAAAATCCAAGATGGCCAAAAAGCCCACATGTGCGCCAGAATCCAGGAGAACCACGCAGTTTGTGACACACCAAAATGGTCGCCTAACCTTCCACCCACCAGTGCGAGCGTGATGGGCCAGGGGTGCCATGAGTGGAATGTGTGCCAAAGGAAAAACAGCAATGCCTGTTAGCTTAAAAAGCCCTTTGAAATCGCCTTGGTTTCTCTGAATGCAAGCTTAAAATGCATATGTCAAACATTGCTGGATATTCAAAAATCTCACTGAACACCAGCAGACATTTGGCAGAATGAAGTTTTGTGTGCATACAAAATCTGGAAAGAAAAAGAGCCCAAAACAATGTTCATAACAAAACTGGCTGAGCTGTGGAGGTCAGCAGCTTAAGTTAAACTGAACTGAAAACCACTAAAATCGAAATGTTTAAATTAAATGAGGGACCTACTTTTGAGTGTCACATAGTTTGTACCTGTTGAAATGTACTAGTTTTGAACTTAGAATCAGCACTCTAGCTGCATGTGTAAAAATTGTCAGCTTGATTTGAATGTAGAAAACTGGGAACAAAAAGTGACATTTAGCTGAAACCTGGCTTAATGAAACTGGATTCTGCCTGACAACTACCCCCGACAGCAGTTGAAACTGGATCAACAGCTGTGTTCCCAGGCCTGGCTGCATTCTGCTGCCCCCACAAAAAGGAGGTGACACCTCTCTGATTGAATTACCTGGGGACTGCAGGAAACTGAACAATGGACTCAGGCAAATGCTATATTGGGGGGGCGTAAAGTGGCTTCCTCTTGGGAGAGGTGGGAGGAGAAGTGCCTGTGAGAGCCAGCTGAGCTTGTGGGAAGTGGATAAACCAGTTATTCCACCATGTGATGTGGGAAGCCACACCCCTTTTTGACCAGGGCATAAGTTAAAAAGATAGATAACTCATAATGCGGACTGGTCAAAATTATATAAGTAATATCATTATTCTTGTGATTTTTCTGTGCATGTTTTAAGAGGCGTTAGGACCCTGTGGTGTATTCTGGGGGGTTGCTAGCGGAAAATAGGGTCTTACTCCAAATGTCTGCATTTTAAAAATCTGACACTTCATCAATTAATGTCCATACTCCTTGCGCACATGGGTGTAAATTTTGATAAATATCCGATATTGGTAAACCAGTCAAAAAGCGCTAAATGTTGTCATTTTTGAATGCAAGCCCCCAGGAAGATCAGAGGCGGACAAGCATGGACCATAAGGAATATATAATGTGTACATGTAATTTCAACAAATTGTGTATCTGGGAAATATGTATTTGAATCAAATATAGATTTGTGGGCAAATTGACCAGGGGAGGATCCTCTGACCCATAAACAGACCTCATCATGCTGACAATCCAGTTCCTTCCCCCAATCATGGGAGAGGGGAGAATTGGGCCAATGACAAGTACAGAGGGGCAGGCTCAGTTATGCCACGCACACACCCACTTCCAAAACACATAAAAAGAGACTGCTGGGACAGGTAGAGACATTCAATTCCATTTTCTGCTGGACGCTCTGCCGGGAGACTCCAGACTTCACATCCATCAATCTCCAAAGACCAGAACTTTACTTCAGAACTTAAAGCAAGGGCCTAAACCCACAAACTGAGAACTCTTCTCAGCAGGCCTCCGCATCCTTAAAATCATCTGCGAACTATTCCACAGCCGGGCGAGCTGATTGAATTCTGTGCCAAGAACTTTTGCCAGAACCGCAGACCAGACCCAGACCGCTGTGAGCAGAACCAGAGATCCGGATTGCTGTGAGCAGAACCGGTGCCTGATTGACCCGCCGAGCAGAGAGAACCGCCGCTGGACGTGTTGACCAGATCCGTGACGAGGCCTATTTCAAATTTATATTGTGAGTACCTAGCAGAACTGTGCAGAACCAATCTCTTAGTTAAAATAATCTAATCCAAACTATTTTAACCTAAGTAGAACTGCCTCCTAGTAATCCTGTCACCTGTCAATTTTGCAGCTGCAAGCTGTCACCTGTCATATTGAGTTTACTTTAAATCCGAAAAACTACCTTTATTAAATTGTCCGTATCTCTTGAACCGTTTGGGCTAGGAACGAGATTCAACTTTCATTTTAAGGCTGTGAGTCTAGGCTTTCCTATGAACCTAGAACTTTTCCGCAATCGCGATTTACGCACTCGCGAAATTTACAGCGATTTGCGATTTGGCTCAATTTCTCCACTTGTAAAAATAGCAGCTCCATTCTTTCCTTTGTTAAAATCCGTTTGCAACCTGGTGATAACTCATAGAGCATTGCTAAAGTGAGCCTGAACTAATACCAACAAGCATCTCTCACTCACCCTGAATCTCTAGAGGGAATTAAAATCAGTTAGCACATTTTCCCATCCGTTGCCATCACATTTAAAAGCATTTTGGGCCTGTGTTTCAAACTTCTACCGGTTTCCTCTAAGCTTGCTGGGGGGGGGAACGGAATTTCGTATTGTATTTGCATTCCTGAGAACTGTGTGCACCTCTTTCCATCTCCTTCCATTCCTTGCATTGCATATAGGGGGGGGGGTGAATTGACACCAGGGGAAAAGTGATTACATTGTCTTTTGTTGAAGCCATATCAAGTTATTTTCTGTGCTGCATTTCATTCATCATTGCGTTTCCTTGAACCATATAAAGCATTCTTTCCCACCTTATTCTTCTGTTCCTATTCATAAGTTACCTAAGTTACCATAAGTTACCTCTTTCTGATTACTGCTCATATTCACAGGTGTAATATCCATTATCAATTTATTTATAGAAGTGTGATATATATATTTATATATATATTGTTTATATTTGTCAAATAAACCTTTTAAATTTGCAAAACAGACCTACTTCTTGGCTCAGTGGGGTCAGGGAGATTCTAAGAGAGGGGTGTTATATAAGGGTTGTCATCCAGAGTACATGAACTGGACCTAAAAATATATCAATAAGGGTTTCCCTCAGCATCCCAGACTAGGCATTGACTTAGCTGTAGTGTTGAAGTGAAGCCGCTTAACAATGGGAATGGGGACCATGGAAACACCAGCACCATGTTGTAATGGTACCGGTGTTTCCATGCAACTCTGTGAGCAGGTGCTGTTCCACCCGCCAGGTCAGACCTGGCGAGCGGGACGGCACCAGCCCGCAGAACTCTTAGTTTGCCGGTCCGGAAAACGGTGCCAGTACGGTTCTACCAGCACCATTGATTCCAGACCGGCAAACTTGTAATGAGGGCCTATGTCTTCCACCTCAGTTTTCGGAAGCCCCAGAATATCTACGATTGTCCTGATATTATCATACCCATACCTCGGTCTTATGAGTCCAGCCTGAGATTGGTCTATTCAACCACCCATAAGTTTGTCCAATCTATTAGTCAAAATATGTGTAAATAATTTAAAGTCTACATTAAGCAGTGAGATAATAATTACTGCACTTAATTTTATCCGTCCCTGGCTTTGGAATCAACGAGACCATAGCCTCCCTCATGAATGGACACAAGATACCATCCATCATGGGGGCGCTAGAGAGCCCGACCAAGATGAATGGACACAAGATACCATCCATCTTGGGGGCGCTAGAGAGCCCAACCAACATGGCCGTGAGCCCGTAAAGCTCCTTAACACCCAAAATATTTGGTTCTCTATCCGGCGGTTGGCATGACCGAAAACTTCTGTAAAGCAGCTGGGTCCTGAGGGGAACTATTACTGAACCATGTGGAAGCAATCTCTGCGAAAATCAGAGCAGGTAAACCCTCCTGTGGCCATCAGCACACTGATCGCTGAACACTCTGAAGAGGCAGCGGGGCGTGGGAGGAGCCACCTCGGCTAAACACCTCGAGCATAATCCGCTTCGGTAGGAGATTGACGGAACATCAGATGGGACCGAGCCGGGTGGCGAGACCTGAGGTGCTATTACCCTCCTATTGCGCCCAGACCGCCGGACGAACGACAATCACCCATTCTGGACCAAGTATCAACGGAGCACATCGACTGGAGGCAGCTCTGGACCTCCCTGAGTCGGAATTCAGAGGGCGGGATTGGCTCCAGGCCGGGGGCACCCTGTCTGCACTCCGACAACACCATAGCAGGGTTAGCGAGCCCCCTCTGTCGCCGCCCAACCCACGAAGGCTCCTTAGCGGAACGGCTTACTGAGGCGGCATTTGGCGGGGCCTCATACAAATACGCCACACAACAGGCAACCGGCTGCACGCCGACAGAACTCGAGTGCGGTTGCAACCCACAGGCCCAACTGGTGCAGCGGGAACGAGCTGACATCACGCCAACGGAACAGCCTGCACCGCCTTCGTCGCCTTGGACAGCCTGGAACTGCATGGGGGGAGGAGAGCTGGAGACAAAGTGGGAAGGGGAAAGCTCCTTTTGGCTGCAGGCTGCACTGCAAGACCACCAAGTAAGTCCGCAACTGGGGAAGCCCGCACTACACCACCTGGCACTGGTCTACACTCCGGACGCAGGGCTCCACCAGACGCTGCTGGGAGGGAGACTGGCCCATCCTGACCAGCTTGCTCACAGGGGCCGCAGAGGCACCTACCTTGTGGCCTGGGCACACAGCATCACGGTGGGGAGTGTGAGCCCTGACTGCTGTACAGCCCCCGCAAGGCGACATATAGCCTTGCACAAGTGAACAATGCAGTGAGAAATCAGCTGCATGCAGAAAGATCTTGGAGGAGATCTGCTACCCCTCAGACAAGACAGACCCAGTAGCAGTCAGCGGAGACTACCCCAGCCGAACGTGAAACTTTGCTACCACCTTCGCGTACTTAGAGCTGCACTGCAGGAAGTTGTCCTGACTGCATGGTGTGCCTAAGCCGAACCGTGTGGATGTAGCAGGAGGAGGATGGCTCCCTTCAACTGCGGGACCCGCTCCGGACACATCAAGTAAGCCCACATTGGGGGGAACACTGCACAATCTTGCTGGACACTGGCCCACATCCCCGGTGCAGGGTATTGCGGGCAGTTGAAGGGAGGGAAACAGGCCCATTCAACCCGATATGCTCATAGGGATTGAAGATTTACCACGTGACATCTGCTCTGGAGCTGGCCCACACAAGAAACAGGAGGGGTGCAGAGGTGCTCATGAACCATTGGCAGGCGCACTGGGAGAGTCTTTAGGGAAGCCGGTTGCTTGGGGACTGGGCAGCCCACGAGAGTCGGGTGATGGTACTGGGCCCCAACCATCTAGCCAGGTGACAAGCTGAGACACACCAGACACAGTTGGTGACGGCTAAGCCACATTGAGCCACCGCCCGGTGCCACCACTGACAACAAGTCGTCCCTCGAACATGGCACTCTAGTCCTGTATAGATCACCAGAGCCGACACCAACCAGAGAAGCGCAGTGGTGTGGAGATACACAAGGAATGAAGGAGGCCCTGTGGAAGTTGCAAGTCCTGCGGGACACCCCTTTGGCAACGCACCAGGGGGTCTGGTTGAGGCAGCGTCCGCATGCGGTCACACACAGCATAGGACCCCATACACTGGGGTGTTCACTTGTGGGACCCGCCCAAGCTGGCTGACCTATTCAGTTCACGTCCCAAAGCCAACAAAAGTCCAGAGGCCAGGGGATAGATGACCTGACATTAAGGAAGACAGAACTGCATGTGGACCCGCCTCACGGATACTGATATGCCCACCACAATGAAAGTTCAAAAGGGAGATCCCAGAGGCGACACAGTCACCACTGCTAAAATCCCAATCCGGTGGACACTGAGAAGCCATAAGCGAGACAAAGGTCTGGAATAGTCCATTGGACAACACCTGGCACCAGGCCAACTACGGACCCATATATACAACAAAAGGGGTACTGGTAACGCAGGGGATGGCCCCTAAAACCTCATAGGGAGTTAAGTCCTGTATGGGTCCTATTCCCGAAATAACCTCATTGGTTATGTAGAACACTACACCCATTTGTATATTTCAAAGTCATAACCTCACATAACAATTGAGTTTTGTGTAAGATAAAAAACATATTTAATACAAGGTATTTATACATACAATTAAGTCAAACATGTAATACACATACATAACAATAAGTGAAATCATTGAAATCATATATTAACTGGTTGAAGCCATATACTACACATGTATATAACAATAGGTGAAATCATTGAAGCCCTGTATTAACTGTCAAATCAACACTTTTAACCAAACAAGGCCAAAGGGCAAAATACAGGAGAAAAAAGAAAAAAGAAAAGGGAAGATGCCGGACCAAAGCCGGACCCAGTCAAGCATTAATTCCAAATCTAGGAAAGGGGGCAAGCAACAAACAAAACTGAATTTTGACACGGTTTCGCAAGCAAGAACTATTAGAACATTGGAAGAATCACAGGAAGGCCATCCCGACGATCTCCCAGGACTCTACGACTGCGCTCCAGGACATCAAGGACATGTTTACACAGCTACAGAGTGATGTACAATCCTTGGATGGGAAGTAGGATGCTCTCACCTGCAAGGTGCATCATATGCAAGTCCGTCTGGATAAGCATGGGGAGAGGCTGGACGAGGCGGAGGGGAGAGTGTCAAGAGTGGAAGATGAATCAGCCTCGGTCGCCAGGGACATGTCCGGGGTGAAGAAAGCTCTGAAGGAGCTCACTGAGAAACAGAAGGATTTGGAATCCAGGTCAAGGAGGAATAACATCAGAATTGTTGGCCTTTCTGAATCGACGGACCAGAGAAATATGGAGGCGCTGGTGGAAGGTATACTCCAAGAGGCACTGGGACCCAAAGGGTTCTCATCGCTGTGCATAGTCCGAAAGAGCACACAGAATTCAGAGCGGAAGGAGGCTGATCCCTGGAGTGCCACCAAGGCCATTAATAGCCCGCCTATTAAACTACTGCGACAGAGACACAGCACTACGCAAAGCTCGGGAGAATGGAACAGTTGTATACAAAGGCGACACAATCAAATTCTTTCCGGACTTCTCGGATAAGGTGCAAGCATCCAGAAGATCGTACATCAACGTTAAAAAACGGCTGCGAGACAAAGGCATAAAATAGGTCATAATGTTCCTGGCAAAACTGCGGATCGCACATGAGGGACAAACCCTTTTCTTTCAGACCCCGGAACATGCTGCTTCCTTTCTTGATATGATGCCAAGAGGCCCCGGCCATCATGAGGGAACAATGACTGAAATGTCAACCAGAAGGCCCGAACCTGCCATGGCAGCGCGGTACCAGCACGACCTAGATCTATAGTCGGTGGTCATGAGAACCATGTAATCATGGGGGTGTGACGGAGGGCCGGTCTCTCTGATAACCCTCGAGCGAAAGCCTCAGTGAACACATGTTTGGTGTTAATTGGGAGCTGGAAAGTTGGGGTATTCAGCGGGGGGGTAGTAGGTAGTTGCTTCGGGGATGTTCAGGAGAAAGGGGGGGAAAGGGAGGGAATTCATCACTGATGAGTTGGGGTTGTCGGTAGGGGTAGGGGCAGTAGGGAGTTCTGGTACAGGCAGAGCAAAGAATGCGGATGAGGGAAGGCGGTCCATACACTCTGACTGGCGCGTGGTGATGCTGGTGCCCCGGATGATTCAAAGGTCCGTGGAAAATCACCTTGCACTAGCTCCTAATGGCAAAACTTAACCTAATTACCTGGAACGTGAGGGGGCTTAACTGTCCGTTTTAGTGTCGGAAAGTACTACAGTACCTGAGACGCCAACACGTAGGGGTTGCTTTCCTACAAGAAACTCACCTAACAGCAGAAGCAGAGCCCCGATTTGGGAAGAGCATGGGCGGCCACAGATATTTTATCTCACACTCTTCATATACAAGAGGGGTCTGTATTATGGTACACAACTCAGTGGGGTTTAGACAGACCAAGGTATCCAGGGACCAGGAGGGCAGGGCACTAGTGGTACAGGGGATAATTCAAGGGAAACTGTACACCCCGGTCAGCTATTATGGCCCAAACCAAGATATGATGGTGTTAGGCAGAAACCTGTGCAGTTCCCTTGGGGAACACTGCAAAAGATTTAAGACTACAGGTAGAGCAGTAAACCCCTTTGGTAGCAGTCTGTACCACCCAGATTTACCTGGTAGCTGTGGCTGAGCAGTCAGACTTCTCTCAAGAAGAGTTAGGCAGTATGTAAAGTATACACAATATGTACCAAAACACAATAGCACAAGCAAACACTGACCAGAGCTTGGTTTCAAAAGTATATAGTTATTTATTTAAAATACACATAAGTTAAAAACACTCTAGCAAAAATATAGTAAAAGCACTTCAACACAGTTATACTGAAAGTAAATTCAATCCTTTCTCCTATCTAGACAACTCTAGGTTAACACCACTTAATTAAAACAGAGGTGAGTGCTTAACGTTAGATGACACTCTAGTAGTTTCCAAGAAAGGGAGAGAAACAGCAGAAATAGGTTAGACACACCACTCTAAGGTCCAGAACACTTGCAATAGGCTCAAAGAAGCACAAAGTCACAGGTGAGCAAAAGTCACTAGGCAGGGCCCACTCTTAGAGTAGCCGGAGCGAAAATGTGCCCAAGATCACACTGTTAGTTAGAGATTCAAAGTCTTGCAAAGAGTCAAAAAGAGTTTAGAGTGGCTCAGAAAGTTTAGCCAAAGTGTCCCAGGCACTCCCAGGTTCGAAAGCCGGGGACTAAATCTACCCCGTACAGTCGGTAGCAAGGGAAGCCAGGCGGAACACAGTACCTTAAGCGGAAAGGATCCTCCAGCGGGGGCAGTTGTTCCAGGCAGTGACAGCAAGGCTCGACGTCGGTCAGGGGAGAAGAATATCTCGCTGAAGAGCAGAAGAGAAAGGTCGTAGCACTGCCCGGGAAGAAACCAGCCGCGGAGTCCTCCGGTTAAAGGGTTGGTACCGACTTTCGCGGTATGGGGGTAAAGTGTGGTATTCCGGATGCCGGGGTGCTTGGCACAGGCAAGGCGGCCACGAGATACCTCAAAGAACGGAAAGAAGGCGCAAACTGGTTGTCCCCACCAGTCAAGGGAAGGAGCCACTCCGTTAAGAGTTCTCCTCGGTCGTCGGGAAAAAAGTGGTGAGACGGTTCAGCAGGGCTCCACCGGGTGGTGTCGTCGAAGCAGGTCGGCTCAGCTCTTCCCTCGTCGGATTCTTGGTCCTGTGGCGACTTCTGAAGTCCCAGTCCCCAAAGCCCTGCTTTTATGCAGCAAGCCCCCATTCACCCAGCCTAGCTGTCACTCAAACATGCTAAGTGGTGAGCCGGGCGGCTCACCACTTGGGCCAATCAGGACGGAGTGCGACTTGAGTTACCAAGGTAACTCAGTCCAGGGTGCCTAAACCCCCCTCCACCCCTCCTAAGTACCCCAGACAGAGTGGCACCACTTTGGAGGGCTTCTGTGGAGAAGCCCGCCAAAAGTGGAACAAAGGGCTCCACTTTGGGTCAGAGTTACAGAGGCGAACACCAACGCCATTTTAGAATCAAGTTTTGGCAAAAAGTCCCAACCGGAGTTATAAAAATAAATATATAAACCGGCGGTGTGTTTAAGGCTACCGTAAATAAATAATTAAATGTGTTAGCCTAAAACAATGGGAAATCCCATAGGGAAATATTCGCGGTCGAATATAAAAAGTAGTTTCCACTGCCACCAGCCAAAACTCGATCAGGGGGGACGGAGACGTGCCCCCTCGACTAACAGACCCTGGGGCAATCGAATTGCCCCAGCCAGTACGTCCACAATATGATGGTTTGTACTGGTTCTGTTCAGGATTCAAGACTAGCAAAGTCTTTGGTGACTTTACATGCCCTGGGGGACAGTAGTCAGTCCCAGGGTATGGAGTCTATGTTGGGGAGTCCCTAGGACACCCCTGGGTCACGGCACAGAGGGTGCTGTGTGACCCACATCACAAAAATACATGAGGCCCTATGGAGTAAAAGACCCCATAGCCCATTCAACACAAGGTTTAACCAAGAAAACACACTTCAACATGTCCAAGAGTGAGGGTAAAAGAGTCTCACTCTTGGCAGGAGAAAAAAATTAAACCCCAGAAATCCAGCAAAGCTGCTGGGGGACTCACTAGGTAGGGAAATTCAGCCTAAACAGAGAATTCTCCCTAACACTCGCCCCCCCCAGACTAAGGGACAGGAGGATTTAATCCACTCCTGGATGAACCTCATACCTCTAGTCGATGATATACATCCTAGAGAGTCCATCAGCATTTTGATGGTGACACCCTGACCTATGTTCAATGGAGAACTCAAAGGTTTTCTTTTGCAAGCTAACGGACCTACAGACCCTTTGAGGAACATCAGTCTTTTTGTTATAGGGGATCTGGTTGACCAGTCCCTCAGAAGTTGGTACAACTTCTGAACCTATGTTAGGCTTTTTCAAGGGGTCCTTATAAAGGATTCCCTTAGATCTAGAGGGGCCTCCAAGGTTCCTCACCACCTCTCTTGTGGGAGCAGGTTGGGTCTTAGGCCTCTTGGTTGGAGGGGTTGGGGTTAGGCAATGTACCTGCTTCCCCTTCCTCTTAGATCTACCCTTACCTATTTTAGGAGTTTCCCCCCTAATTTTAGGATTTGAGTTGGGTTCTTCAGTAGAAGGTCCAACAGTCTGAAGGTTTTTGGCCTTAGACTTTTCTTTTCTGGTTTTCCACCAGCACTGAGAATTACCAGTTCTCTCAGGTCCAGATAGGGGCCTAGTTGGTCTATCCACCTCTTCCTCAGAAGCAGGGGGGGTCAGAGACTCGGAAACTAGGGGAACAAGGGTGGAGCTTGGTTGGGGCTCCCATGTTCCTAGCATACTATCCTGAAATGTGCCTGGGTTAGAGGTCAACTTACTAACACCAGGGCTTGTAGTGGGGTTCTCAGTAGAGGGTCCCACAGGCTTAGAAGGGTCCTTCAAGGTAGCCTTTCTAGCCAATTTGGTTAAGTTCTGCTTCTCCATACTGGGAGGCCTGGGGGTATGTGACACTACGCCTAGAGTTCTTAGGTCATTCCCTAACAGGACCTTCCCAGGTACCTCAGTCTGAACACTGACAGGGATCCTTACTGTCATGTTGTTACATTGAATGAGGGCTGGTAGAATAGGAACCATTTGGACAGGGCCTCCAGACATCTTAGTGGGACCTTTGGGTGCTTTGGCCACATCCTCAGGTTGAAAGAAGCTTTCATCCACTACTGTCCTGCTGGCCCCAGTGTCTCTCCTGGCAGGAGTATCCTGGCCATTGACAAGAACACTGTCCACATAATACACCTTAGAGTTAACAGGTAGGGAGTTATACACAACCCTATTCTGGGGACTAACCAGACCCATAGGCTCTAAGTTTACAGTTGCTTGAAGACCCAAGGGTTCTTCAGCAAAGAGTTCAAAGTGGGCACTAGCCATCTGTACTTCATCCTCAGGAGTGAAGGCTAAGGAGACTGTGCTGATCCCTGCAGGTTTACCCTTGCACTTGGGATCTCCTTTGATATGGTCAGTACCCTGACAGACATAGCATTGTCCAAATGCTCTCTGGAAGGGTGGCTTGTTCTGACCTCCTTCTGGCTTGTGGCCAGAAGGTACAGTAGCCTGACTAGGTTTCCCATGTGGCTTACCCTGGTTATTTTGTGGTTTGGGGCCCTCTTTGGGATAGGAATTATTAGAATTCTCTTTGGAGTCTTTTTTAGGCTGTTTCTCCCCATCCTTCTTCTGAGTTACCCCAGAATCCTTGTGAGTGGCCCTGTTGGCAACCCACAAGTCAGCAGCCTTAGCTAGTTTCCGGGAATCCAATTCCCTGGAATCAGCCAAGTGTTGTCTGAGCTCAGGAGAGCAGGCATCATAAATAGTCTCCAACATAAACAAATTCTTCATACCTTCATAAGTGTTCACCTTGTAACCCTTAATCCATCCCTCTAAGTTTTTCAAACATTCATTCACCCAGGTAGCCCAAGGGGTACCATCATGCTTTTTGAGGCTCCTAAACCTCTTAAGATACTGGGAAGGGGTCTTCCCAAACCTAGCTATCAAAGCTAGTTTCACACATTCATAGTCCTTCCTATCCTCCTCCCCCATCTCCATTACCACATCAGTTGCAACAGGGGGAAGCCTAGAGAACAACCAGGTGAGTAAGTCATTTCCTGTGATGTTCTGGAGCCCATGATTATATTCAAACAGAGACAACCAATCCAACACATCCAACTTAGGCTCATACATACCAACCAGTTCTTTAGGCATCCGGGGTCTTTTAGGACTGGAACTTCTAGAGGAGCCAGAGAGAGAAACATTCTCAACAGATAATTTCTTCATTTCTAAGTCATACTTGAGCTCCATTTCCCTTAGCCTTAGTTCTTTGTCAGTTTGAGCATTAAGTTTCTTATACTCCAATTCTAGCTTCATTTTCTCCAGTTCAAAGTACTGAGGACTAAATGTGGGACCTGGTAAAGGTCCAGTAGGCACAGCAGGCAGAGCAGGCAGAGGCCTAGGGGGGACAGTTACAACAGCCTCACCCTCCTCTTCTGACTCTTCCTCAGAATCATCAACATTTTGCTCCATGTTAACTTCAATACTGTCATCTACAGTTGCTGGAGTGGTAGGTTCCTCTGAACCAGCACCCAGACTTTGGTTAGCTAACAATCTTTCAATCAGCTCCATTTTCTTGCCCTTAGTCAGGAGATCCTTATGTTTACAGAGCACTCTTAAACAATCAGCAGTTTTGGCTGCAAGGGACTCTTGACTATAGCTTTCTATAACTGACATGTTAGAGGTTTTACTTTTTCAGTGCTAAGCTTTGTGGTTAGTTGCACTAAGGTATCTAAAGCACAATAAAATGTATACTCAATACAAATCCCACCGCTGTACACCAGTGTTAGGCAGAAACCTGTGCAGTTCCCTTGGGGAACACTGCAAAAGATTTAAGACTACAGGTAGAGCAGTAAACCCCTTTGGTAGCAGTCTGTACCACCCAGATTTACCTGGTAGCTGTGGCTGAGCAGTCAGACTTCTCTCAAGAAGAGTTAGGCAGTATGTAAAGTATACACAATATGTACCAAAACACAATAGCACAAGCAAACACTGACCAGAGCTTGGTTTCAAAAGTATATAGTTATTTATTTAAAATACACATAAGTTAAAAACACTCTAGCAAAAATATAGTAAAAGCACTTCAACACAGTTATACTGAAAGTAAATTCAATCCTTTCTCCTATCTAGACAACTCTAGGTTAACACCACTTAATTAAAACAGAGGTGAGTGCTTAACGTTAGATGACACTCTAGTAGTTTCCAAGAAAGGGAGAGAAACAGCAGAAATAGGTTAGACACACCACTCTAAGGTCCAGAACACTTGCAATAGGCTCAAAGAAGCACAAAGTCACAGGTGAGCAAAAGTCACTAGGCAGGGCCCACTCTTAGAGTAGCCGGAGCGAAAATGTGCCCAAGATCACACTGTTAGTTAGAGATTCAAAGTCTTGCAAAGAGTCAAAAAGAGTTTAGAGTGGCTCAGAAAGTTTAGCCAAAGTGTCCCAGGCACTCCCAGGTTCGAAAGCCGGGGACTAAATCTACCCCGTACAGTCGGTAGCAAGGGAAGCCAGGCGGAACACAGTACCTTAAGCGGAAAGGATCCTCCAGCGGGGGCAGTTGTTCCAGGCAGTGACAGCAAGGCTCGACGTCGGTCAGGGGAGAAGAATATCTCGCTGAAGAGCAGAAGAGAAAGGTCGTAGCACTGCCCGGGAAGAAACCAGCCGCGGAGTCCTCCGGTTAAAGGGTTGGTACCGACTTTCGCGGTATGGGGGTAAAGTGTGGTATTCCGGATGCCGGGGTGCTTGGCACAGGCAAGGCGGCCACGAGATACCTCAAAGAACGGAAAGAAGGCGCAAACTGGTTGTCCCCACCAGTCAAGGGAAGGAGCCACTCCGTTAAGAGTTCTCCTCGGTCGTCGGGAAAAAAGTGGTGAGACGGTTCAGCAGGGCTCCACCGGGTGGTGTCGTCGAAGCAGGTCGGCTCAGCTCTTCCCTCGTCGGATTCTTGGTCCTGTGGCGACTTCTGAAGTCCCAGTCCCCAAAGCCCTGCTTTTATGCAGCAAGCCCCCATTCACCCAGCCTAGCTGTCACTCAAACATGCTAAGTGGTGAGCCGGGCGGCTCACCACTTGGGCCAATCAGGACGGAGTGCGACTTGAGTTACCAAGGTAACTCAGTCCAGGGTGCCTAAACCCCCCTCCACCCCTCCTAAGTACCCCAGACAGAGTGGCACCACTTTGGAGGGCTTCTGTGGAGAAGCCCGCCAAAAGTGGAACAAAGGGCTCCACTTTGGGTCAGAGTTACAGAGGCGAACACCAACGCCATTTTAGAATCAAGTTTTGGCAAAAAGTCCCAACCGGAGTTATAAAAATAAATATATAAACCGGCGGTGTGTTTAAGGCTACCGTAAATAAATAATTAAATGTGTTAGCCTAAAACAATGGGAAATCCCATAGGGAAATATTCGCGGTCGAATATAAAAAGTAGTTTCCACTGCCACCAGCCAAAACTCGATCAGGGGGGACGGAGACGTGCCCCCTCGACTAACAGACCCTGGGGCAATCGAATTGCCCCAGCCAGTACGTCCACAATATGATGGTTTGTACTGGTTCTGTTCAGGATTCAAGACTAGCAAAGTCTTTGGTGACTTTACATGCCCTGGGGGACAGTAGTCAGTCCCAGGGTATGGAGTCTATGTTGGGGAGTCCCTAGGACACCCCTGGGTCACGGCACAGAGGGTGCTGTGTGACCCACATCACAAAAATACATGAGGCCCTATGGAGTAAAAGACCCCATAGCCCATTCAACACAAGGTTTAACCAAGAAAACACACTTCAACATGTCCAAGAGTGAGGGTAAAAGAGTCTCACTCTTGGCAGGAGAAAAAAATTAAACCCCAGAAATCCAGCAAAGCTGCTGGGGGACTCACTAGGTAGGGAAATTCAGCCTAAACAGAGAATTCTCCCTAACAGATGGACTCTCTGGAATGGATAGAAAGGCAACTGGAGAGCATACCCCAAAAGGGAGATAATATAGGCAGGGGATTTCAACACAGTGCTGGACCTGACTTGTGATCGAACGGGAGGGATCCAGCGCCCAAACAGTAGAGGATCTAGTAGACTCCAGGGCATGATTATGGTCTGGGGGATTGACGATGTATTGAGGGTGAGAAATCCGGAGATATGGCAATACACACACCATTCAGCCTCTCTTTTTGACGTCCCAGACAGTTACAAGTCAAGTCATGGAAGTGGACATACTAGCCCGCACACTATCAGATCATGCCCCTGTTCTGTTAACTATTAACCTAGTTGGGCGCAGGAAGGTAAGACCTCCCTAGAGCTTCAAAAGTAAAGGACTCACGTGTCACGCTGTCCCCTCATTCTGTGCCTATTTCACAAGCATCTAGCTCAGACAATACTCACACTCTATCTAGGGCAGGCAACATTCACAATACACCAGTTACCCCAGCCAGGTTTCCATTCACTGTCACTCACAGTGGTCGAGTGTCACGTGAGCGGGTTTACCCCAAGGGCCACATTTGCAGACTCAAGGTTTCCCCGTTCCTTCACTGGCGTCTGCCATGGCGTCTGCAGGAGGGAGCTCGCAGGCGCCGGCTACACGATGCTGCGCGCAGAAAGTCATTTCCGCGATCATAGAGACCATTGAGATCAAAACAACGCTCACGTGTTGCGTCTGCGGGTCACGTGACGCGTTCATCCGTCTCACTCGCTGATCAGGTGACGCGGAAGCCTCCACTACTTAAGCACTGAACTTCCGCACGTCCGCGCTTCACAGCTGTTCTTTGGAGGACTCTGTACGGCGTTTGGATACTTTGCGTTTCACGGCTCTTGATTCTTGGACTGTTTTCGGATTTGCTTTGCTCACGTCTTTTGGCTCTGTCTGCTGGATCATCTTGAACTCGGAACGCTTTTTGGACAGTCTTGGATTACCCTGAATTGGACTTGGCATTTTTCCTCTTCACTGCATTACATTATCAAGTACTATGGATTTTGGTCCTTTCGTTTCATCAAGTTACAGGAGGGCAAGTTGGGTTTTAACCCAGCTTACAGTTCTTCTCCCTATTGTCATCGGAGAAACCAACTCACGTGCCTCTCCATGGAATTATTAACCATCATAGGATTCTGGGTTTCTTCACCCATCAGCTTAGGTAAGCCCTGCTCTTTATTCTGCTTGTTTGCTTGTACTGTGCTCATTTGATTGCTAATAAAGTTCTTCCTTTACAGCTGCCTTGGGTTTCAATATTTCTGTGGTTTCGGGCTTCAAGAACTACCCACCTGTGGCCTCAATGATCGCATAGGGAGTAATCTTGTATTCTCTCTCTGTGGTACTTGGGGACGGAGGTTTTGATACTCTTCACGACAATCAAGCAAACTGACATCACGTCAGTAAGTGTTCAGAGAAGGACTGACGGCGGTCATAGACTCATATTTTTACATCAACAAAGGTACGGTAGACTCGGTAGGGACACTGTGGGAGGGATTTAAGGGTGTAATTAGGGGGGCATGTATAGCAAGAGAATCAGGGATTATAAAACAGATTAGGAAAGACCTTGCCGACAAAGAAAATGCTATCCGTGCTTTAGAAGAAGATGCCCCCACCCCCAGAAAACCCGAACAAACAGAAATATTTCAAAAACTCCAGGAATTCCAAGTCCTGGCACAAAGGGAGATAAAGTACCTATGGGGTAAAACAGCACTCCGACAATACGGCGAGGGGCAGGCACCCAGAAGGTCACTTGCTAGAGCGACCAGGATGAGTGTACATGAAGGTAGAATCTCAGCAATAAAAGATGAGAATGAGTAAAATCAATTTGAAGTCCAAAGAATAATCCAAGAATTTCATAAATTCTATGCACACTTGTACTCCACCCAGACACAGGGCTCCAAAGCAGACATAACCTCGTATCTGGATCATGTGGGGCTGTACTTGTGTACAGAGGAGCAAAGTGAGTGGTTGAACCGCCCGCTCTCACTGGAAGAGATATCTGGGGTGATTAAGGCTCTGCCATCAGGGAAGTCCCCCAGACCAGATGGGTTCACAGCTGGATTTTATAAACATTATGTAGACAAATTAGCCTCCTAACTGCTACGAGTGTACCAGCAGGCAGTTGACACAGGACACTTACCGGAGTCTCTCAGAGAAGCGGTTGTAGTGGTGATGCTGAAGCCAGATAAACCGAAATGACTGTTCATCCCAACGCCCAATATCGCTCATTAACCTAGATAATAAAATACTAGCTAAAATTCTAGCAACCTGGTAGTCGCTGTTAATGTCGACAATGGTTAGAGCAGACCAGGCAGGCTTTATCCCGGGACTTTCGACGTCTTATGGGCTCAGGAGGATGTTCGGCCTTATAGCGGCACTGCCACAAGATGAGCCTGCGATAGCGGCTCTACTCGATGTCACAAAGGCGTTCGACTCCGTCGAATGGCTATTCCCGTTTACGATCCTACGCCGTAAGGGCATGGGTGAGCTGTTCATTTCTCTAATAGTCTTGTTATATAAGGACCCGGTGGCTAAAGTAAGGGTAGATGGGCAGGTGACAAGGTTGATAGCACTCCAACGTGGTACTAGCCAAGGATTCCCACTATCCCCTCTACTATTTGCCCTGGCGGTAGAGCCACTGGCTCAAAGGATAAGGGGATTGCACATTCACAGAGGAGTCCAATTGCACACTAACAGGGTTGTGATATCGCTATATGTAGACGATATGGTGCTATTCATACGGAATCCCAATACCAACTTAGACCCAATTATGCTAGAGGTCCAGCAGTATGGAGATCTATCAGGGCTCAAAGCAAACACTAGTAAATCGATCATATTCCCTCTGACCAATGCAGTGACCCAATTTCAGGATAGATGGGGATTAAATTGGGACTTAATTCAAACTTGCTACTTAGGTATCACCATAGCCAGGGATGGAAGGGCGGTATACCGCAGTAACTATTTTAAGGCCCTGGGTCTAGCTAAAGCGGCGATGGCCAGGTGGGGCTCTCTCCCCCTTAACCTCTATGGTAGGATAGCATTGGTCAAGATGACTTTACTCCCTGGATTCTACTATGTATTTTTGAATGCAACTACAACAGTACTCAAGGGATATTTCCGAGAATTGAAATCAGCTGTGACACAATTCATCTGGGCGGGCAAACATGCAAGGGTCTCCTGGGATAAACTTACAGCACCTGTGAGTGAGGGGGCCTAGCATTGCCAGAATTTGAACTGTATTACATCGTGGCACAGGCCGGCTTCGTCCAATACTGGTATGGGACGAGTGGGGACTGGAGGCATGTGGAGGTAGAGAGAGCTGGAGCAGCTCCGGCTCTGCTGAGATCGATAATCCCTACCTCCCCGAACCGAATATACAAAGTTAGCAACATTGCAGACCTGACATGGGAAGCATAGTCCAATTTGGAACGCAATACCAAAGGGGAGGTACTCTACTCACCCGGTCTCCCGGTTATACATATCCCAGATGTGCCTCTTTCAAGTGAAATGGGATTGGTAACGCTAATGAAGAGACTAGGGGTGACACACTTTGGGCAACTGTTCCCTAACGGGACCTTTATAATGACAGAACTGCTGAAAGAAAAGGGGGAGCTATCCACATTGGACGTGCTCTTATATTATAGATTACGAGTGACCCTGCAGCGATTGCTCCCGTCCTTCCCCAAACAACCCCAAATCGCGAATGCACCGGACAAAATGGTAAAAGGGAGCCTGGGTTGCTGATTGACGTCCACTTTATATGCTATGGCCCTAGCTGCTAGATCCGTAATGACGCCCTCGCCCTGGGTGGCATGGGAGAGGACACTGGGGAGGGAAATACCAGAGGTAATGTGGAGATACTTCTGCAAGATGATTAAGAAAGGGGCGATTTGTACAAAATATGAATTGATTCGCTTTTAATACTTGCATCAATGCTACTATACCCCGGCTTAGTTGAAGGAATTCTTCCCACAGACCTCTGGGAGATGCATAGATGCTTTATTTAATTAGACAATCAGATAATGAAGATGATGGGTCCCCAACACCATAATGTAAACTCCAACAGAACGAAAAGGTAGAAGGTATTCTTGTGCTCATAGCTCACCCAATGGATGGACGGAATGGTCCCAACACCAGGGGATTACCCAACCGAGTTAACCAAAATGAGACACTGGGTCGGACACTACGGAAACTCTGGTCTATTGAACGCTAACCCTTGTTGAACATAAATACGAGATTAGAGACCAAGATACATGGTCCGCGACGGAAACTGCTGAATCGACTGCCACATGTTGCGAATCATGGAAACAGTAGAACGCTCTTAGCCGGGAGTACCGTAGGAGGGGGAGGGCGAAAAGGGGAATGTTGTGATGTAATTGGTTGTTGTTACATTAAAAACCAATAAAGAATTAAAAAAAAAAGATACCATCCATCATGAAGTTATTAAATAATATACATAGAATTGGAGCAAGTTCTGAACTGAAAGTTCTATAAAATTCAACAGGTAATCCCATCGATAACCAGTGATTTCCCCGTATTGAGATGACTTATAGCCATGAACACATCTGCAACCTTAATAGCGGCATCTAATGAATCTCTACTCTCACTGGACAGACAAGGGAGATTCACCTTCCCAAAAAAGCTAATTAGATCTGACCTAGAAGGATTGAGATCTAATCTACCTTGTACATGGATGCATAAAATGCTCTGAAACTTTCACAAATGTCTTTCCTTTTGACCACCTTTTCTCCTGAATAATTATCTATCTTGTAGACATATGACCTTTCCACTATACCCTTTAGCTTTTTTGCCAGAAGTCGACCCCCACAGTCTCCTTCTTCCCAATATTTTTGTTTTAAAAACAAACATTTCCTTTTCTGCCTGTGAATTCCGTTCACATTTATGTGCCGCCTTGGCCCTATCCATCTTCATTGTATCTACAGTGTTCCTTGATAACTCATACTGCCTTTGTAGTTCCCCAAGGTCACACTCCATTCTCTTTAGGTCTTCCAGCCCTGACTTCCTTATCCGCGACGTCCAATGCATCAGTTCTCCACAAATAAACGCCTTGAAACTATGCCATACTATCAGAGTATTTGATGATTCATTATTCTCCTCAAAGAACAACTTAATGAATGAAATGTTTCAATCCCTTCAAGGCCTCCTCATCATTCAGTACAAATAAATTCAGGCACCATCTAAGAAAGTCATACCTTCGATTTTCAAAATTCAACTTCATGCTAACTAGGGAATGATCTGATGATGAACCCTCCATGCATCAACTAGATCAAATGTATCTATAAAATTCTGAAATTCTCTACTTCCTCTTACGTATGTAAATCTGCATGAAGAGGATCTAGCACACAATTAAAATCCCCTCCTAAAATAACATATACCCTGCACGTGTCCCGTAGTAATGTGCTTAGGCTCGTGAAAAAAGATCCACCTGCAGTGCAATGTCCATAGATAGATCACAAGGTTATTAGTGTCCCCTCACGTCGCACATCTGCCAAAATGATGCAGCCCTTATCATCCATTGCAAACTTTTACACTGAAATTCCCAACCCTTTCCCAAATAACATGCCTACTCCTCTTGAGTTTGATAAATGACAGTTCAAGAGCACTTTGCTATACCTACGATTTCCCAACAGAGCCTCGGAGTCTAGTAGGTGCGTCTCTTGCAAAATACCACATCCGCCCTTTTTCTCCAAACTCTCGACAATACCTCCCTACTTTTCTGCAAACAATTCAACCCTTTAACATTCCACGTTGCTAATTTCAATGAACTAATTAGAGTAATCCCCTATTAAAATATTTTATTCCGAGAAGTTTGATTGTCACATTCATATATCTATGCATAGTAGATAACATCACACCGAGAAACAAAACACATACAAAAATCTAGAGATGGCTGACCTCATGTACAAGAGGGTCAGTCAGCTCTCGAGCCTGGATCCCTCCTTTGTAGGGTATGGGTTTCCTACTTTAATTTTAGCAAATATTCCAGCACAGGTTTAAAACATAGCATATAATGGTCATTGGCTATATTTGGAGCAGGATTGGAGCAAGTTCTAATACTCCACAACGAAGATAGACTCACAACACATATACATAAATACACACATGTATTTGCAACAAATACAATCCATAACTCAATGGACTGATTATCTGAACTATCCCTCCAGAACTCCATGCCCTGTATATTTAGTAATGTATTTCATATTTATCTTCCTCTTGCCTGACTGCTAGTAAATATGACAGGTACATATAATACATCCATCTATGTCTAGTCAATCTAATCAACGCATTAAAACAATTCTTCTAATACCATTAGCAAATTAATCTCCCAGTTTCCCAATGTAAATTCATTTGCACCTCTACAGACACAAACCCCCAACCATTATCAAAAACACTGCACGCCTTTGAGTATTACAATAGAAGTATTAGGTATGGAATCTCAGTCCACCTAGTGAGATAAGTAGTCCCCTTCAATGGGATTGTGTGTTGTCCACTGTGGTGCCAATGTAATATTTAAAACTCTCATTAACGTACTTAAATAAATATACATTTTCAAAACCCTGTGACTATCCGGACTATTGTAATTCCATCAGTTAGGACTGCTCCCAACATAGAAGGTTAAACATTTCATGTTAATTCTGGCTCCCTTTGCAGTGTAAACATTGCGTTATGCAGTCTGAAACTTGTGGCCAAGTTTACACTTATTTAAGTTTACACGGCAGTAGTTTTGCTAGAGTGTCCCTCATTGTTCTGCATGTTCATCCCCCACCTCCCTTACCAATTCTGCGTTCCCAGACTCCCCACACTGCAGCGTATCCGCTTCTGCAGTCCTCGCATGCACATCTGCCGCACTTGAGCAAAGCTCACCCCAAATGTCTTCCCTCTGCTGATTCCTCCGCACAACGATTTGCAGCAGCAGCAACAACTAAAACCGAGGCGAGCGCAAACAAGACACTAAACATTTCACTGGACGGCATCAAGGTCTGTTCCGCCTCACCCATCTGCGGTCTGGACCACAATCCGCGGATCACTTACAGAGAAGAGCGCATGACACAGACTGGACGTAAGGGCATTGCGGGATCATGTTGGAGGGCATACGATCCAATCCAGAAGCAATAGTTACAGCGCAACTGTTCCAAGAGTGTAAGTTCGCCGGAGTAACCCGGAACTGAGTTAATGGTGCAAGATGGCTCCTTTCCTCTAATGTGCGCAGCATTCACGTTCTGGTAAATTTATAAAAACAAACATGACAACCGCAACTGTCATTTAAGTAAACCATATTAATTATAACTAAAAACATGAAAAATGAAGCCTTCATATTATAAGTAGAGGCTCATATATAAACACAGCAAGTCTTACAATACTCCAAACTCCATCTAGCGTAAACACACTATCTCTTCTTGTTGTTGTGGGGGATCCTCTGTACATCTGAAGTTGCCTCTATGGGTTCAGTATCAAGGTCTGACAAAAAGGCTTCATCACCATGTAGTATTTTAACTTCTTGGTTCTTGCCTTTTCTTTCACTGCATCAAATGTTCTTCTTTTTTCCAGTACATCTCTGCTTAGATCTCCAAATATAATTACTTTGTGAATATCCCCGCCGCACTGACCCCCCAGAAGAGATCAGCAATTTCACAATCCTTCCTTAAAATCATCTCTTTGATGAGGAATCTTAGGAACTTCACAATTAAGTGTCTAGGTCTCTGCCTTAATAAAGGTTTTTGACCCAGTGATTTGTGGGCCCTTTCCATTTCTAGAGATATTTTAGGATCCAGATTGAGTAGAGTTATTAATATTTTCTCCAAGAATATATGAGATTGCCCCGCTCCAAATTCTCTGGAAATCCAGCAATCCAGAAATCCAGCAATCCTAATGTTGTTTCTCCTGGAAAAGTTCTACTGCTCAGAAAACTTGAGAGACAGTTTCTTATTTTGGAGCTGTAAAACCCTTATCTGGTTTGCCACTTGAAGGTTTTGTCATCCACTAGAGTAACGTGTTTCTCCATTGAATCCACCTTAGTGTTGAGCTCCAAGAATCTTTCTTCAACATTGAACTTTCTTCTTTAATCTCAGCAATGTCTACTGTCACTTTGGTCAAAATGTCCAGCAACTTATCATCTCTCCTCTCAGCCTCATCATCCCCTTTCTGTCTCTTAGCAATTTGGGCCACTTCAGCTGTAAATGGATGAGTCATTTTTGCAGAGGAGTCTCAATATCTCAAGGCTCAGAAGTATAGGTTTTGACAGAGAATCAAGTTTATTTTTTCGACATGCTGATGAGAGGGGGAGTACAGCGGAAACCATGATGGAGAGAGAGCAAGATAATCACAATAATCTCAGAGGAGCAAACCAGAGGACAATATTCAACAAACAAGAAATTCCCCTCTGGTAGAAGCAGGAAAGCCAATAAGAATCCTGGCAAGAATAAGGTCGAGGAACAACTGAAAAAGATGGAATACAGGGAACAATCCAGAAATGGGGTGAGTCAGAACCCAGGCACAAACACTTTGATGACCAGGGACTCCCTTTTAGCAAGACATCACAGAGGTGAGGCAATAGAAAAGAGTCAAAGGTGATACTACCCATGCAAGTTAAATAAAGAGTATAAAAAGGAAATCACTTCATCAGAGTTGTTTGCTTCGATACTCTCCTGTTGTCTTCGTTCTACTGCCTAGTGGTTTCCTCCTCTAGTGACCTTGTGATGCGATGCCTACCCTCCTCATTACTTCCTCCAAGCACATGCTGATGTCTCCCTTCTGTCATGTCCAGATGTCTCGTCTCCGCCTCTTACCTCCAATCTGGCACATGAGCCCTATGAGGAACCCTCCGTGGACTATCTGGGGCTCGCCATTCATTATCACAATTCATCCTGAACTATATTCATACATATTTCTAATTTACATACAAATTGAGAGGGAATTTGCCCCTTTTCCCCAATAAGGACCCCGAACCCCTGAGGCTAGGGTAGTGAGCTCGCTCCACACCACCCTCCCTAGGGGTCGAGGAAAGTGGGACCTCACTGTGAGAGACTCCCCTTTAGGGGAAAGGACTCCCGTTCCCGTGAGGAACTCCCTAGAGCTGTACACACTATGGCCTACATGGCAGCCTCTCCAATATCCAAAGTTTCTAAAATTCAAGACTGGGATGAAGAAACACCTCAGAGATACCAGTATATTACAGGAACTGAACATGTCCCTTTAACTCAGAATATTCCAATCATTAAGACAAAAATGGTAAATAACAGTATGGAAAAAGAGAGAAAAACACATACGTGGACTAGAGGGGAACCTGCACTGAGTACCCGGTGGAGGCGGAAGAAGCTCAAGCGAAGAAGCCTGCAAGTTTCGAACTCGCCAGAGACTTCAATCTGCGACGCCAGAGTCACGGTGCAACCCCAGCACGAGAGATCAACAGGGCAGGAGCCCTAACGAAAGGGGTGGCGAGACCACAGAAGGCCCTTGGTGAACAGTCAGTCCAAGAACGATAGCTAATAACATTGTGCACAGGGAACTGCAGAGTGTCCGTCCCCTTGTTGGAAGACCGTGACACTGTAAAGATAAGAGACCAGAAGGGGAAATGCACTGACGAAGGCAAAGCAGCCATACCCTGACAACCGAGAGAAGGTCCTGGAAGGACAAGGCTTCCAAGGACTTACCCACTCCTTATAGAAGGTACCAAGGAGAACAGGGATGGACGAACAGGAATCATTACATGGTGCAAACAACTTGTCTCAGTAGAGGTCATGAGACAAATATATCCTTGAAGCAGATGAACTTAAATGATTGGGATACAAGGAAAAGAAAGAACATTAAGAGAATAGAAGAAGAGATAACAATACCCTGGGAGAAGGGGAGAGTCCTTAGATATTTTGCACTAGAGGAAGAGAATATCAAAAGGGTTGAATATTCTGAACCAGAATTCAGAGGAATTAGACAATTGAAACAAATAAAGAATCAAGTAGAACAAAGTAAGTTGAGCTATACTTTACACAGAAGGAAAGACTAACTGAATAGTATCTACCCAGGAAATGCTGGAAATAACAACCAACCAGGAGCTTATATCTTCTAAAAGAACCCCAAAAGGGGGTCCCAAGGAGAAGGGCAAAATCCAGAACGCAATTAAACAGTTACAAAGACTGATCATGAAATCACAATAGACTGTCGGGATATTAGAAACTAATAAATAAGCACAAACTGGTACTAGAGTACCCTCAAAGAGAAGGGAGTAATTCTCTGAGTATAGGTTCGTTTTCATAGTGGTAGGGTCAGGTTAGGGTAGTTTTGGGACAGTGGACTATTTCTTTGGACAGTCACGCCTGACAGACAAGCACCTTAGTTGAAAATATAGGCAAGGTCCCCCATAGAGACAGGGAAAGTTAGGCCTTATCCTTTATTTTAATAAAACTAATGAATCATGTCTGCAAAGTGTCCACGTCCTTATGACCCGCCGCAATACCCTTTGGAAATTAATAGAGCATCACTATTACTTTGCACAAACTACATGTCCCATGATGCACAGTTTTGCCGTTCAGGAAGCCCAGCTAGTGCTATGTAACATTCTGAGTCCCCAGAATGCCCAACAGGCCTTCAATGTTTCACTTTCCCAGGCCCAGATGCAGGGAAGAGGCAGATTACTTTCAGGTGTGGTGTCCAGGCTGCTAAGGAGCCTGTTTCAGTCCAGGGAGTTTCAGTACATAAGTAGCTGCCTGCAGAAGCATTTTGTTCTTGCAATTAGTGTGTTTCCAGACCGTCTTGTTTTGAACAGAGATGTCCTGCTGGGTCTTGCTGCTTTCTGTTTCCAGTAATAGCTCCTGTTTCAGCACCCTTGTTACCTACCCTGTTGTACTGTGCTCCCTACTCTCTGATCTCGGCTTTCTGGATGCACCGCTGTGCTCTCTTAATGCAGCTCTCTGTGCCCCTTTGCCTACAGCCCTACCCACTGTTCCTGTGTTCCGTACATGCAGTCCCATTGATCCGTATAGAATTTCCTTTTCCCCAGTCCAGAGTTCTGTACGCAGTTTCCTTGTTTTATTCATTTATTTTTATTTTATTGAGCATTTGTAAGGTGCTTTATACAACAGAATTGTGTTTCAAAGCGCCACAAGGCTAAATGGGAAGGGAATAGGGGAAATAATAACAATGGCAAAAAACGGTAAATATACAGTTGTGGTCCTACTAGGCCTTGTGGCATTCGGCTGTGCAACTCCATTGAGGAGAAGTGCAGAGGATGGGGATGGAAGGAGGAGCAGGGGTGTGGACAAGTGCTGTAAGGGGGCCCAGGAGGGAAGTGCTAAGGGGAGCCAAGGAGGAGAACCTCAGGCTAAGTGCTAGTGCAGGTGACTCTCAAGGGTGGGGTGTGGAGCCACCAAGCAGGGGCCGGTAGGTAGGGCAGTGCAGTGGGGGTGCGGGATTCAGTCAGAAGAAGGGCTTGGGATCCTGTGGGATTCATGAGGATCTGGCCACCGTTCACAGCAGCAGTGGGGTGATTAGCAGGGAAGGGAAAGAGGTAGAGAAGAGCAGAGTTTTAAGCAGTTTCTGAAACTTAAGGAGGTCCGACTCAAGTCTGAGGGGCTGGGGGCTGTTCCAAAGGGAGGCACCAGCCGAGGAGAGAGACCTGGCCCCCACTCACTGCTTGGAGAAGCGTCTGCCAGTCAGAGAGTTGGAGTTGAGGCGGTTAGGGAGCTAGCAGGGTTTTATTTAGGGAGGGAAAGTTGAAGATAGCGTGGTCCCAGGCCCCAGAAGGCCTTGTGGATGATGCAGAGGGTCTTGAATTTCATCCTTGCAGCCACCGGGAGCCAGTGGAGGGATTTCAGGGCTGGAGGGATACGGTCCCCGAGTTTGAAGCCAAGGATAAGTCTTGCAGCCCTATACTGGATTTGCTGGAGGGGGAACGAGGGAGATTGAGAAACAGGTTGTTGCAGTAGTCCAGCCTGGAGAGGACCAGAGCTCTGGATACATTGAGCTTCTGGGGGGAAGGTGAGAAAAAGAAGAATGCCTCTGAGGAGGTGGAGCTGGAAGTGGGACTTCTTGGTAAGGTCCATGTTGTGAAGGGTGAAGGAGAGAGCGGAGTCGAAGCGGATGCTGAGGTTTTTGGCTTCACAAAATGGTGGAGTAGAGGGCCCAAAGAGGGTGGCCAGACGGTAGGACGGAAAGAGGGCGCTGTTGTCCCAATGAGGAGGATCTCCATCTTACTGGCATTGAGACAGAGATCACTAACTTCACACCATGCCTGAATGGCGGACAGACAGTCGGGGATGAGAGAGGAGGAAGTAGAGGGAAGTTTGAAGGAAAGCTGTGCGTCATCGGCATGACACTGGAAATGAGGAGAGAAGGAGGAGATCAGGTGAGCAAGAGAAGCGAGGTAGATATTGAAGAGCCATGGTGATGGGAAAGAGCTCTGGGGGATGCCACAGTTAGGGTGGTGGTGGTGGAGAAAGGGCCCAGTTATAGCTGGGAAGGGCAGTTAGTGAGGAAAGAGGTCAGCCAATGCAGTGCCCAGTGTAGGAAACCAAAGGGTGTCTCAGCTACTAGTCCCCGGGGATCTCTCCCTCAGGTGGGCAGGGCATGGAGGGTGGACCAGTGTGGGTGGGTCATCTAGGTGAGGGGTCTTTGGGGCACGGGGTGAGACAACCGATGGGGAGACACAGTATTCCTCCCTTTTCTGTAACTATGACCCATCCTATTTTATAGGATTCGCCAATGTTCCAACTCACCCCGCCCCCCCTTCTGCACAAACACTGGGTCAAGGAAGAGGGCGACTGAAAGTAAAGAGGCTAACCCTTACATATCCCATTGGACATGTCCCGCTAATCGGGTCAGGCAAAGTCAGACACTTGACTTTAATTACATATATCTGATACCCATCAGCTCTCCCCACACTGATAAAAGGCGGAGCACAGTGACACACTCTGGGCAAGGTTGAACACGAGAAGAAGCAGAACTTCTGGGCCGAAGGCAAACCTAGTGGAGCAGAGGCAGCGATCTAGGGACTAGAACAAAGGGTAAAGAAAACCTGAAGTTCCCTGCAGGAGGTCGTGGTCTCCTGGAAGCCATGAAGGAGACGCAGAGAAAGATAAATCTCACACAAAGTAAAAACCTGCATTGTGTTTGAAGGACGCCTCTGACCCAACCGGGTGAACAACAGAGTTGGGGAGGTGAGGCAAAGCCTATAGTATTAACTTTGACTCGTGAATCAAAGCCGCAAAGACAAAAAAGGAAAGTGCACAACCAGTGAGTTAGTGAAAGACATGAAATGCCGGTTTGTGTCAAAGGAAGATTGAAGCCGCAACAGTGCATCTCACAAGTGAAGGATGCACACCTGCTGATGAGACACGAAAGAAAGCTAACCAATGATGAACTTTTACGTGGCTGATAACTGTGAAGCCAGTGATACAGAGTAGCAGAGTGGTCCAGCGAAAGGAAGTAGCCCACTCGAAAGTCTCTGCGAAATGTGAAAAGGTGAATGCTTGAAGAGAAGGATTTCTGTTGAACTTTTTGAGCTTATGGTATTGAACTACTGAGCCAAGAGACACTGGGGCAAATGACATAAGAATGTGAGCTGAAGAGAAAGTCGAAGTGGTCCTGCGGAGGTCTATAGTAAAAGCCTTGCACATCTGTGAAAGGACTGAGGGAGACCAGAAGTGTGATAAGTTAGGGGAAGGGAACCCCTAAAGAATGTGAATTAAGCTTGGGGAAGGGAACCCCTGCAAGTGCTGTGATTTCGAGGTCCGAGCCCGGCTGAGGGAGATCTACATTGACTCTGGTACTTTTGGCTAAAAGGTCTGAGCCTGACTGAGGGAGACCCGCTCAAACTTTTTGTTGAACTGTGAAAGAACTTTTGAAAGCTGGAATTAGTGACTTTAACGTGGAAGGCAAGATGGGCCTGGATCCACGTTTTAAACTGCCTTTGTTTTGAGAACCTGCACCAGAGTGTGTTATCCTGTCTACGGGGGCCACCTTACTCCATGCTGGCCAACATGGGGAGGAGAGCTGACTCAGCCATCTTGATACTTTATGTTATAACACTGATTTCCCCTTGCATACATATTCCCCATTGCACACTTTTTGTATAAGAGATAGGGCAGGCATTAGGTTTTGTTAGTATAGGCCATTTTGACTTGACAGAGACTGACTAGGACGGTTTTCTTTATTATATGATGGTAGAGACTACTCCCATCATAGCTATAGGGCAAAGTAGGAGGTTTTCTAAACCACGAATATTGAATAAAGGTTTTACAAATTGTACCTCTTCTGTCAGTGTCATACTTGTGATACCATGCCTCCCTTACACTGGTCAGTGATGCTGAGGGTGTCACAGAGTCGTTTTATAAGAATTGAATAGTTGACTGTGTCAAAGGCATTAGAGAGATCGAGGAGATTGAGAACAGCAGGAGAGTTGGAGTCGAGATTTGCTCGCATGGTTTCATAGGTATTCAGGAGAGCAGTTTCTCTGCCGCTGGATGCCCGGAATCCAGATTCAAGGTCATGACGGCAAACAATAAGATCAGTGTGGAGGGTCAGTTGGGGGAGGACCAACTTCTCCAAGAGTTTACCCAGGAAGGGGGTATTAGAAATAGGGTGACAGTTAGCCGAGCAGGAGGGATCAGCAGATTGCTTTTTTAAGAGAGGGTGCACAAGGGAGTGCTTGAGGGATAGAGGGGAAAGAGCCAGGGTCAAAGGAGTGGTTACAGAAGTCAGCAAGAGCCGGGGCGAGAGATGAGATATTGTCCTTAATGGTTCTGGAGGAGCAGGGGAGCACCTGTTTGGAGGAGACCTTCAAAGAGCGGACCACTTTAGAGAATTTATCTGGTGCTATCGGCAGGAGGGAGGAGAGTGAGGGGGCTGGGAGGAGGGGAGCCAAGGGAGGCAGGGGAGTAGGTGTGGGAGAGTAGATGGGATGAAGGAGAGTGAGGACAGGATGTCCTGAGTTTTGGATGTGAAGTGGGAGACCAAGGCAGTGCAGAGAGCCTGGGAAGGAAGGAGAGAGGTGGAGACTGCAAGTGGATTGGCAAGTTCCTTGCAGATCTTGAAAAGTTCAGCTGTGTTGTTAGTGGCTCCAGAGATGCATGCTTGGATGTGGGCTCACTTCTTGGAGCGGATAGAGAAGCGATATTGCCTTTGGAGTAGGCAGAAGGCCAGTTCGTCAGAGGATAAGCCCAAAGTCTGCCACTTTCATTCAGCAACTCTGCACTTGCGTTTCAGAGACGACAGATCGGATTCCTACCAGCTGCTGTTCTTGGTGGCAGGTTTTAGGCAGATCATCATGGCAGGGGCAAGGATGTCAAGGGTGTTAGAGGTGGCAAGGTCGAACGTTAGCAAGGACAGAGTCAGAGGGAGAATCAGGGGCAGGGGTGACAGTGGGATGAAGGCGGAGGCAAAAGCAGCAACTCACTCTCGTTTCATCAGTCAATTGACAGCAAAGGAGTCTGGCAGTGCAGGGGCTGGCTCGGATAGAGGGCCAGGGAGCCCCAGGTGGAAGGAAAGGATATGGTGGTCAGACCTGGAGAGGGGGGTGGTGACTAGGTTAGAGATAGGGATGTCCCCAGAGATGAAGGCATCAAGAGTGTGGCCCGCAGTGTGAGTTGGGCCTGAAGGAAGAATAGTGAGAGAGAGAGAGGGAGTGAGTCACAGAGGACCCCAAACTAAGAGGTGGATGTTTCAAGAGAGTCGAGATGGATGTTGAAGTCACCAAGGAGGAGAGGTTTAGAAGAAGAGGTTGAAAGGGATGAGGCATGGTCGGCCCGTTCAGAGAGGAAGAGGGAGATAGGGCGAGGGGGTCTGTAGATAATGGCGACGGTGAGAGGAGAGTATGCAAAAGAGGAGTAGGATTGAGTAGGTATGATGGAAGCAGGGACCCACTCAGGGAAGATTAGGCCATCCTACCTCCAGGCCTGTTGGGTCTTGGTTTGGAGAGGATTTTGTAGCCCTCAGGAAGGAGAGTGTCAAGAGCAGTGAGAGAGATGGCATTGAACCACGTCTCGATAAGAGCGAAAACGTCCATGTCAAAGTCTTCAAGAAGGATACAGATGTCAGAGGAGTGTTTGACGGCAGAGCGAGTATTCAGAGTAGCTAAGCTAACTGAAGCTGGTTACAACCTTTGACAGTTTTCTGAGGTGGTGTACAGGGGCGTGGTACTCCCATCTGTGGTGGTGGAGAAGTGAGGGGAGAGAATGTTGGGAGAAGGGGAGGGAGAGGGAGGACGTTTATGAGAGGAGACATGCACCAGTCGAGAAGGAGAAGAGTATGTTGAGAACCTTGGGCCAAGATAGTGCCACTGTAATAGACATTAATTATACACCAGAGGATGAGAAGTATGAAATGAGTAATTTCCATCTAGTGGCACCAATAATGGGTGAGGCGGAGAAAGAAGAAAGAGCGGAGACCAGATGGTCAGGAAAACGCACAGTGAAGAGGATGTCAGTGAAAGTCTGTCTGGAAGTGGCATTGATGTAGGTGTCAGCAATAGGTAGGCCTGGGTTAGAGTTCAGGAGAGCTTTTTTCAGCTTTTTTCTTCCAGACTTTGTGAGAGAGGTAGGATAGGTGATAGACTAGCAGTTGGAATAGATAGGAGAGATGGAGAGTGCTATGGGAGTAGAGGGGGAGAGAGCGATAAGCAGGAGCGCTGCACAGCATATAGCTGTTACCAGTCTATAAGTCGGTCCTTGATATTCCATCCAAAGTTTTAATTCGTTGTTACCAGTGTGCAGTTCAGGGCTAATTGTTCTAGAGCAAAGTTCTGTCTGCTGTTTCCCGTTTCTGAATCTGTAGTTCAGTCTGCTGTTGTTGATTCCATGGGTTTCAAACCGCAGCTCTAGTCCACACTACCCTTGTGCTTAGTTTCCAGTCCTCTTGCTTATGATCTTACTTTGTGTTCCCTTGTCTTGAACCATGCTTTCTTCGACTTCATCTTCTTTCTGAGAAGGATTGTGTTACTGTTCTTTTCTTCACTTGCACTTGTATAAATCATTTGTTCAGATTTTGGCTGCTAAGTTTTCCAGTAGACAATCTATGTCCTTTTCCTTTGTGACGTTTCAGTATTGTCCCTCGTGCCATATTGATTATTAGTTCCCCTGTGCCTTCTTCAGCATTTACCTAAAGGTGCTGATTGGTCGCGGTGCAGGCTTTACCAGCCGTAAAAGCCCTCACCTTCTCCCACCCAGCGTGGTATATACTTCTCTGTGTTCCTTCCGTTTCCATCTAGCTTCCTTCAGTCTTTTGCTGCTGCCGCCATTTTCTCTCTGCATCACCCTAATCTTCTTCCTTCATCTCACCATTCTTGAACACGATCTGCACATTCCTTTTCTCCACGTTCCACAACTTTTCGCTTCCCGATGGCCCACAAAAATCACGCATTCGGACCACTCAGATCCCGTTAGCAATACTCCAAATATCTCTTTAAGCATTACTGGGCCACTTTCCTTTGATGAATGGCTCGAAGACAGTTCCATGGAAAGCGACGAAAGGCTTCCATGCAGCTCTGCCACTAATGCTGCTTTACATCCTTCCAGTCTCCTTGGAAATAGTAGCAGACATACTACTGTGTGCAGCAGTGAATTAAACACCATAGAACTTAATAAATCAGAAGTGAACACTCCATTTGTCACAAAATGGGCTGTGGACACCTTCAAATGTTGGCTGATAGTTAGAGGTCTTTAACCTAGCTTTGAACTTGAACCCATTCTTTTTTTAGCCCAGGTGCGCACAGTCTCTGGTACAAAGTACCAGCCTCAAAGTATAATTTCTGTGCACTCCCGAAACACAAATTCAAGCTGTGGTTTGATATCCAAATACATTTCGTTCGCTGTGGTCAAGAAGGTCTCTGCTTATTACATGTGAATGCCTGTGAAAGCAAGAGAGAGCTTGTGGCAGCCGGAAGCTCCGCTGGGTTGCCGTAAGCACCGACCAGTGAGTCATCCTAGGAGGAGGAACACCGGGACAGCAGGCAAGCATGTAAGACTGATAAGAAAGTTAATGAAAAGCAAAAGCAAGCATATTGAATACCGATCAGAATGAAAGTATTTTGAATACCAAAAGCTGAAAGCAAGTACGGTTGAATACTGTTATGAAAGAAAGCAGTTTTGTGAAATCATACAACATAAATGAACTGTGTCATTTGAGTGAACAAGTATTGGCAAGAGCTAGGAGGGTGTGTGAAAGTGCAACAAGTGAAAGGTGGCAAAATAAGCAATGATAAAGCATCATGGGGATGTGAAATGAGAATGAAGCAAGCACCACTGTAAATTTGAAGCAGTTGCAACATGCATATGAAGAAGAAGCAAGGAAGGGGGAGTCTGTAATGGGTGGACTTTGTGGTCCAACAGCTGCGCATAGACCGAGTACACCCATATATGGAAAAGCCACGTAAAGTCCTCACAAAGAAGCTTGTGGTTGACTATAACGAAATACTGTGTTATTCTGGATATAAAGTCACTGAACTCCATTAAATTGGTTGAAAGGTAAACACTTCTGAACATCCCAATGAATTGTGCTGTTTTCGAAGTTGTTGAAAGACTTGAAAGTTTGGGGAAGGGAACCCCTTTTTGCACTGTGAACTATTTGAACCTTCGGGAAGGGAAATCCTTTGAAAACCAAGAGCTTGAAGAAGCTCTGAAGTTTTATTTGAACACATCCTTTTGAGGAGGACATCCCTACACATTGTATACAAATAGATAAAAGTATAGGTTTTGTACACAGACAGCTATTTGCTGTGGACTTCCTGACACAGACTATCTTTAGTCTTATTTAGGTAGTCTGGAGGCATTTTGGAGTAAGACACAGACAACAGATTCTGAATTAACAATAAAACTTTATTAACTTAAATGTCAGGATGGAAAAAGGCCTATCTTGCCCAGTTCCATGTCTTTTAAACAGATAAATAAATATGGAATTAATTTATAATGACACAAAATTAATGGGAAAAAATTTAATATTTTTTCCCTTTTTCCGGGGGGTGGGTTGGGGTGGTCCCCCCCAAAGCCCTGTTTCTCCTTGCTAAAAACTCACCCAAACCCCTCCCCACAAGATTTAACCTTTCCCCCCACCCCAAACATAGTTTCTTTAAAGAATTTGTTATTTATGTTTGATTATAAATTCATTCGTTATTTTCTTTTCGTTATTACTCCTTTATACAATCTTGCCCTATACTATGGTGGGAATTCCCTACCAAGCCAAAACTAAGGAAAGTCAAAGTCCAAGAGTTTAAGTTAGGAATCTGTCTGTGTCCAAAACGTAAACATGCCCTCGCAACTAATCTATACAATGTGTAGCAATGTCAGCAACCAACAAAATAGTGGTCAACACAAAGTTCGGAGCTCTGTCCAGCCTGTAGCTTTATTTCAGCACTCTTACCAAAGTATGAAGCAGTTTCAACAAAACTCTCAGGATTGCCTCAAGTTCAGTATGATATAGCATCAACCATTCGGGATCCCTTCCCCAAGTTCCAAAACACAGTTCAAAACACAAAATATCTTGAAGCTCTGTTCTCAAGTCAATAGGCAGTTCACACCTCAGGGTTCCCTTCCCCATGATGCACTTTCAATGATATATTGATATAAAGGTTTTCTCTAGAGTAGATTTCCTAATCCCCATGTACACATACTTTTTTCACTAGGGAAGCTCCCTTAAACTCTTCAGGAGCTACTAAATCTTCCCATAATCCCAATCTCCATGGGTGTCATGAACAATCGGAGGCGTCCTTTCTGGACTTCCTGGTCCCTGACCCATAGGGGCTTGCACTCAGTAGTACTCCCAACATGGCCACCGAACGCAGAACACTGTTTACCAGTTTCCGTGTCGTACGCACTACGTTCTATAAAGCTGACACGCCCCGCGGCCCTGCGCGTCTCAACGCTACCGCTTGCAGTGGCTAGACGTGTGCTGCCGTAGTTCGTTTTTGCTAATTCCTTTGATTCCCAGTCCCCTAAATTCCTCCTCCTTCATTCCTTCCCCTCTTATCCTCTGTTGCATCCCGGATCTCCGAGCACTCGTCCCCGAGTGCACTCTTTGCCGTTTCCTGGACTTTTCCCGGACATCTGAACATTCCCAGGAGACGGGACGCTGAACGCACGCTGCAACCTGAGGACATACGCACAGGGTTATAGAAGACCCGAACTGTGCGGAAGAAGACTCCATCTAAGAACTCCAACAAACAACACAGACAGGTGAGAAGGGGGGAAACCTGTGACAGATTGAGACGCCAACAAACTGATACAGATACGGACATGGAGGCTACAGTTCAAGACCTCATGCGCGGCATGCAGGAGTTAACAACAGAAGTTCAGAATCTCAAAGCCGAGAATGCCGCATTAAAACAATTAGTCCTGTCACGTGATTCCGTGACCAAGGAAAGTGTATTGCTGGGCGGAGTAGTGGATAAGTATGATGGCTCATCAAAGATCGTGTTTAGTACACTTTACCTTTAAGCCCTACTACTTCTCTACCCCCAGGGCAAAGGTGGGCTTTATGATTTCACATCTTTCCGGGAATGCATTAACTTGGGCTTTGCCCTTAGTTAATTCTGGAGATGCCCTCCTGGATGACTATGATGGGTTGGTACGGGCTCTAAAGACCATGTTTGACCTCCCAGAACAGGTTTACAGGGTCCCAGGATATGCTTACCTACGTAACACGCTTTAAGCAACTGGCCAACGAAGCAGATTGGTCCTCGGAGGCCTGCTTTACCCTTTTTCAAAGAGGACTGAATGAAGAGATAAAAGACGAGCTAGCCAGGGTAGCTCGCCCAGGTTCCTTCCAGGTTCCGAATATTGTATTTCTCACTGTCTATCTTTGGATTCCTCGTCAAGATCCTCTGAGGGTACGCTGACTGACAGACCAGCAAGGCCCATTCACGGTCTCAAATATTATCCAGGCCCCCAGGGCCTATCAGGAGTACACTGATGTGTTTTCAACTGCCATAGTTCAGGCCCTAACCCCTCACAGACCTGAAGACTGCACTATTGATACTGAACCCACAGCAGTGATTCCCTTTGGAAGGATATCAGAACCAGAGAACAGGGCCCTATGAGAATACTTAGACACCAACCTAGAAAATGGCACCATACAACCATCCAAATCCCCGGCGGGAGCTTCGTTGTTTTTCATTCCCAAGAAAGATACTAAGGAGCTTAGGCCTTGTCTCGATTATCGTGGTCTTAATCAATGCACTCTCAAAGACCGCTACCCATTGCCCTTAATCTCGGATATCCTGGAAGCGGTGAGAGGAGCTGTAGTCTTCACGAAATTGGATCTCAGAGGTGCCTACCATCTGATCTGTATAAAGGAGGGTGACGAATGGAAAACAGCCTTTAGAACACCCTTTGGTCACTTTGAATACCTGGTTATGCCCTTCGGACTCACCAATGCCCCAGCAGTCTTCCAACGTTTTATGGACCGGGTGTTCTCCGATATGCTGTTCCTCTTCGTCATAGTTTACCTGGACGATATTCTGATATACTCCAAGGACCATCTTAAGCATGAAGAGCATGTTAAGGCAGTTTTACAGCGGCTACATGAACATAAGCTCCTGGCTAAACCCGAGAAATGACTTTTCCATGTCTCTACTGTTCACTATCTCGGATTTGTCCTTAGTCCAGAAGGAATTGGAATGGACCACTCAAAAGTAAATTCCATACTATCCTGGCCTGTTCCAACTACTGTGAAACAGATTCAATCCTTCTTGGGGCTTGCCAACTTCTACCGGAAATTCATACCTTCCTTTTCGGAGATAGTTCAACCGATCATTACATTGTTGAAGACTCCCTTTCTCTGGACAGCAGCCCAATATGAAGCGTTCCAACGATTGAAGTCGGAGTTTACACAAGCCCTCATCCTGGCTCAACCTGACATTGATCGACCCTTCCTAGTGGAGACGGATGCCTCCAACTACGCCATCGGAGCAGTCCTAAAGCAGGAATTCGAGGACAAAATAGAACACCCCATCGCTTATCTCTCGCGAACCCTAACTCCTAGCGAGACTCATTATTCTGTTCTGGAAAAGGAACTGTTAGCCATCCGTCAAGCCTTCACAGAGTGGCGTCATCTACTCCTGGGAGCAAAACATCCTGTTCAGGTCCGTACGGACCATAGGAATCTTCAAGTTCTACAATCCCTGGAATGTAGGAATAGTCGTCAAGCCTGTTGGACCTTCTTCTTTGCCCAGTACCAGTTCCAAATCCATCATGTTCCTGGAACACACAACATAATTGCTGACGCCTTATCTCGACTATGAAACTCTTGAAGATCGATCCTTCCCAAAGATGTTTCCCCACACAATTTTTGTAGCCCAAGCAATCAGCCACCTGGAAGACATTCGGATTCAAACACAGTCCTCTGAGATCTGGAAGGAATTTACTGGGAAGAATCGATGGAATCTTAAAACAAAGGATGGGTATTTGTTCAAGGATAATGGCCTGGTCATCCCCACACAGAGACTGCGACAAAGGATTACAAGCCTCTGTCATGATACCCTTCATTCAGGACATCGTGGCATCACCAACACTCTCCGTTTAATTTTTTTTTTTTTTTTTTTTTTTTTTATTTACTTGTATTTAATCATTTATGATTTTTTACAAGATTGTCATACAAAAATGATTTTATACAATAATTCAAAATCTATACAATTTTTCATGAAATTAAAATTCATCAAGTTTCCATTCATATTATTTGAATCATACAGTATTTAACTTTAAAAAAAATTAATCATCTATTGTCATAGGCAAACAAAGGTTATTCATAAAATTGACAGAGGCAATAAGTATACTCATGTTAGGTGAGTTTAGTAGACAAGACCATCTCAGGTTAGGTTGGATATTAGCAACAGTGGATAAATGTCTTTTAAACATGTTGTTTCGTATTGAACATAATGCAGGGCACTCAACAATTAAGTGCTCTAAAGTTTCCTTTTGAAGCAGATTGTTACAAAATCTACAACCATTATCTGATTCGGCTAGTTGCCTACGCTGTGCCAAGATGTCTCGTGTAGGCCACAAGTTGAAACGCAATTTCATAATCGCCATACGAACATGTGGTGAGGGCGATTTAATCAAATAGTTTGCCATAGTTCCCAGTTTTTTGTCAGGGAAGATGAGGATGTTAAAATTTTTGTAACCTAAACAGATCTCTCGGTTAGTCAGCCAATCTTTTAGAAAAAATTTTTTCTTCGCTCGTTCAGGATTTTGAACTAAGGTCTCAACGTCTATATCCGCTGCAGCCAAAATTTGATACACATAGTTAGTCCATCTTATAACAAAGTTATGATTAGATGAGAATAAGTAGTTGGACAGAGTAGCTATAACAGTATCCGCAGTTATGTTTACTAAGCATTTTCTGAATAGTGCACAAAGTTGCCAATGGTATTTGGCGCGGAGAGACGTAAGGCCCAATTCGTATCTAATACATGAGACTGGGGTTGATTGAGGCAAATGTAGTAGGCATCTCCAATATTTAGCTTCCAATCTATCAAAATTTTTGACATCAATGATATCTCCAATACAAAGACAGTTTTGGTGGCCAAAAAATAAAGTTGACGTCCAGCAGTACATCCAAGCCTGTGCAGTCTGCAATCAAAACAAGCATGATAACAAGAGACCGGCGGGTCTCCTACTCCAACCAATGCTACCAACAAGGCCCTGGGAATTCATCGCTACAGACTTTATTGTGGAATTACCACCTTCCAGGGGATACACAACTATCATGGTTACCATTGATTTATTCACTCACATTGCTCATTTTACACCCTTATATAAACTACCATCTTCCTCAGAACTCGCTGGAATCTTCCTGGAACACATATTCCAATTACATGGACTCCCTTCCAAAATCATATCAAACAGAGGACCTCAATACATATCTCAATTCTGGAAACACTTATGCCGTATAGTAGGAATCCAACGTGCCCTCTCCTCAGGTTATCCTCCACAGACCAACAGAGCTACTGAACGTGTGAACAAAACCCTGGAACAGTATCTTTGTTGTTTCACCACCAAGGTCCAGGACGATTGGTCACTCTTAATACCTGTGGCTGAATTCGCCTACAATTCGGATCACTCGGCTGTCAAGACCAGCCCTTTCTTCTGCAGCCAAGGATTCCACCCTTCGGTTCTACCATCCATTCTCCCACATCCTACACCAGTTCCTACAGTCGACTCCTGGATTGAAACCCTCATCAACGTACACAAGGAAGCCAAAGAACACCTCGAAAAGGCCCAAACTAACACCAAGCACTATGCGGACACCAAAAGAAGACCAGGGCCTTCCTATGCAGTGGGTGAGAAGGTCTGGCTATCCTCAAAACTACTGCCTCGACAAAATAAGTTGGCTCTCCGGTACGATGGCCCTTTTTCCATAACGGAAATCATTAACCCAGTGGCCTTCCGACTCAAACTACCAGACTCCTGGAAGAGGATCCACCCAGTGTTTCACACATCTCTAATGAAACCATATGTCCAGACCTCCCGGACTGCTCCAAGGTCTACCCCTGTGGTTGTCGATGACCAGCTAGAATACAAAGTGTCCAGAATATGTGACTCCAGGTACAGACGTGGTCAGCTACAGTATCTAGTTGAGTGGAAAGGGTACCCACCCAGTGAACGCACCTGGGAAGCAGTCTCAAACCTAAATGCCCCCAGACTACTCCAAAGGTACCACCTTATACACCCGGGAAAACCCGGAGGAACAGGCCTTCGGAGGAGGCATGCTGTCATGAACCATCGAACGCGTCCTTTCTGGACTTCCTGGTCCCTGACCCATAGGTGCTTGCACTCAGTAGTACTCCCAACATGGCCGCTGAACGTGGAACACTGTTTACCAGTTTCCGCGTCGTACGCACTACGTTCTTTAAAGCTGACACGCCCCGCGGCCCTGCATGTTTCAATGCTACCGCTTGCAGTGGCTAGACGTGTGCTGCCGTAGTTCGCTCTTGCTAATTCCTTTGATTCCTGGTTCCCGGTCCCCTAAATTCCTCCTCCTTCATTCCTTCCCCTCTTAATCTCTGTTGCATCCCAGATCACCGTGCACTTGTTCCCTGAGTGCACTCTTCACCGTTTTCTGGACTTTTCCCAGTCATCTGAACGTTCCCAGGAGACGGGACGCTGAAAGCACGCTGGAACCCGAGGACATACGCACAGGGTTATACAAGACCCGAACTGTGCGGAAGAAGACTCCATCGAAGAACTCCAACAAACAACACAGACAGGTGAGAAAGGGGGAAACCTATGACAATGGGTTCCTCTTTTCTATTTAGGGACAAGCTAAATGTCCTGGTTCTCTACAAGAGAAGAGAAGCATGTCACCATTTGGGGTTTGGTTGTTCTATTCTCATCTCATTTCAGTTCTTCCCGGGGTTTGAGTTCATGTCTTTTCTCAATTCTTCCTTTCTCCCCATTATGTAAATCTTGGGACCGGTAAGGAAGTTCAACCCTTTCTAAAGGAGGTCCTTTACTTTCTCTCCTCTCCTTGGGTTTATGTAAAGAGTGTAAATATGTGTTGCCATCAGGGAAATTCTGGGCAGTCTCAATAGCTAAAGAGAGAGTGGGTCCATTTAATTGCAAGACAAACCCGCTGGAGTGAAAGGGTTAAATAATTAGTAAATTGTTCCAATTTTTAGGCTTTTAATACTTTGGACAGTTGTTTCCTTCCTACCCATAGGGGCAAGGTGTTTTGACCCATTCTCTGAGTTCAACTGTTGTTTCTCTGGGGCCAAATCTTAAGTTTCAAAATCTTTGACGGTAGACATTACCAGTTCGATCTACCCGTTGTAGTAGTCCCTCTTTAATGTCACTATAAGATGCAGTTCTCAGGCGATTTAACAGTTGGTATGAAGTCTGTAATTCTTCTTTCAAAAGGGGGCCTAAAAAGCAGATTTTCAACTCATTTCCCCAATGGAATTGTCGAGCTAACCTCTCAAAGCTCAGGAAAAGATTTCCCAAATCATCTCCCTCTTTGTAAGGCTGTAAAACCCCCTGGTGAATACCATTTTTTCTTGGGCGGCTATGAGTCTTTCCAGCCCGGTTTGTAATCTTCGTTCTGCCTCAATCTGGTGTTTGGCTAATTGGGCTAATACCTCCTCCATAGATGCCATGTTGCCAGGAGAAGATATGGTATCACTTGACCCTTCATCAGAATCGGATCCAGAAAAGGATTCTGGATTCTCAGTGGCATCAGATTTTACCTCCAGACCCTCTCCTATTGGCTCTGTGATGGAGGAGGAAAGAGAGATGGCAGAGATCCCGTGCCTTGTTCTGGGTCGGATATACGCTGGTGGCTCTCTAACTGTTAACAATATACCATTCAATATGTTTAAACAGTGGAAATGACAAGGAGAGAATCCAGGGCGTACTCACCGGCAGGAAAGAGGACTAGGAACTACTTGAGACCGGAAATCAGGAATAGTGAAGCTGATGTGGATTCCACTGATCCCTCCCTCCCCCCCCCGTGGCAAAGCCCCAGGGACGGAGAGAGAGTCCAGGGAAACCCTCAGGGGAAGAAAACCCTGCGTGTCAGTCGATCGTCTGCTTCTGAATTCTCGTGGAAGAGGAATTTCCAGGTAAGGTTATCCCGTACCGTAGGCTATGAGGAAACTAGACAGAACACAATAAGTAATGATGATTGGTAGTGTTAGGACAAGTAGGAGAAGTAAGATAAGGAGGTATTAGTAAACACCTTGTTGCGAATCGGGAGATAGAGGTAAGTGATACCAGAGTATCTGTTTCTTGGGAACCTCGGAAGACAGCACTGAGATGGAAGAAGAGGGTTAGTTAAGGTCAACAAGAAGAGATGGAGAAAGGGATAATATAAACAAGGAGTACCTGTGGTAAGAATTGTCTGCCCGCTAAACGGTGGTTTAGACGGAAGTTCCGTGGATTGACGGAAGCGTAAGAATGTCTGCTAAAGAGGGAGAAACAACGTCAGGATGATATCTAAAGTGGAAGGGGAATAAGGAACAGTCAGCCCGGCCTTCGTACTTCAGATGAGGCCGAAGAACGACCATGATAGAACTTCCGAGGCGGTCCGGATGTTTCCCTTGGAAGAGAGAGGATACGAACAGCGAGCGGGAGCGTGACGGTAAGTGTACTGCAGATTGCGTTTCTCCTGGAGAATAGTGGGAGCTGGTAGTAGCGTTGGTAGATAGGAGTAGCAACGCGTCTGTTTTTTGTGAATCGAGGTTGATATGCTGTGCTCGACTGGGAGGGTGGAGCCGAGTCACCATGTTGGAGCCAGGCAGCTAGACCACAGCTGACAGTAGCAGCCGCCATCTTGGGTGTGAAAATGGCTGCCATACTTCTCCGGATCCATCGGTGCCACAAAGACCAGCGCTTTCTGAGAGGCGTGACAGTATGCCCCCTCCGAAGGGCAGGGGAACCCGGTTTACCAGGATGCGAATGATAGAAGCGCCAAACCAAATCTGGGGCATGTACCGCAGAAGCGGGCTCCCAAGACCTGTCGGAGGGTGAATACCCACGCCAATCAATCAGGTATTGCAGACGACCCCGACGTATACAGGAGTCACAAATTCCTGCAACCTCATATTCAGGACCCAATGGCGTAGAAACCGGAGGAGGATGAAAACCCCGACGTCTAGCAAAGCGATCCTTCACATCCTTCTTGAGCTGGGAGACATGGAACACTGGATGAATCTGAGACCAAGTGGGAGGGAGTCGAAGCCGGAAGGCAGCAGAACCCACCCGCTGAAGGATAGGGAAAGGACCAAAACATTTTGGTGATAGTTTGGAGGGCACCAGATGGCGGGGTAGAAAGCGAGAAGCCAACCAGACATCATCCTCTGGAGCAAACTGTGGAGCCGTGGAACGGTGTCTATCGGCAAACTTCTTGGCACGTTCCTGGGCAGCAAGCAGAGAGGATCGAGCCACCCGTTGACAATCCCGGATGCCTAAGAGCAGACTATCGACATCTGGAAATTTAGATGGAGAAGCTAAACCCACAGGAAAACAGATCGGATGGAATCCGTAAGAGCATAGAAATGGGTTAGTGTTCAGAGCTGAATGTTTCGAGTTATTGTAAGCAAACTCAGCCAAGGGAAGAAGTTCGTGCCAGTTGTCCTGAGAGGCTGAAATGTAGCAAAGTAAGTAACCCTCCAGTGTCTGATTGAGATGCTCAGTATGGCCGTTGGTCTGCGGATGGAAACCGGAACTCAGGGCCTTATTGATCTTTAGATATTTACAGATCTGGCTCCAGTATCGAGAGGTATACTGAGGACCATGATCCGAGACTATGGTTTCCGGAAGGCCATGGAGAGAAAAAATCTGGGCGATGAAAATTCTTGCTATTTGAGCGGCCGTGGGAATCCGATGAAGTGGGATAAAATGGGCCATTTTGGTAAAATAGTCCACAACCACCATTATAGCGGTCAAACCATTAGAGACAGGTAAGTCAACCACAAAATCAGTCGATATGAATTGCCAGGGACGAACTGGAACAGGCATTCTGGAAAGGAGAACTTGGTGCGCTGAACACAGTGTCTTGGTTTGCAAGCATATAGAAAAGGCCGCAACATAATCATGGACATCCTTAATCCATTCAGGCCACCAAAAGTGTCGCTGTACCAGTTCCAGGGTGTTGGGTCTTCCGCGGTGTCCTGCCATCTGTGAGTCGTGGCATAACTGCAACACCTTTCTTCTCAAATCTTCAGAAGGCAAGAATAGCCGTTTTTCTCGATAGGCGCATCCCTGGGATAACACCATTTTTAAGTCATGTAAAGCTGTAGGATTGTTCTTCAGATACAGCTTAGTAGCCTCTGAAATGGATCGTAGAAAAGTAGTCACCATGAGTAAGAAACGAGCCCTGGGAAACAAGGGTTCAGACCGAAAAGAATTGAAGTATGTGGAATCCTTTCTTGACAAGGCGTCGGCCTTGAGGTTGATTCTGCCAGGAATGAATGTAAAAGTAATGTCGTAAGGAGAAAAGAAGTGCGCCCAACGGGCTTGTCTGCTATTTTGAGTCTGGGCATACTGTAGGGCTCGAAGGTCGCTATGGTCCATTTGAACTTCGATGGTATGTCGTGCACCGAGCAGCAGATGGCGCCACTCTTCGAAGGCGCGTTTGATAGCCAGAAGTTCCTTTTCAAGGACGGTGTAATTTCTTTCAGAAGGTGAGAGTCTCTTAGACACCGGACATTCTATTCCCTGCTTGTTCTCCTGTAACAGGACGGCTCCCAAGGAATGCTGAGAAGCGTCTGATTCCACAATGAACCTCTTAGTCTGGTCTGGAGTAAGAAGGATAGGCCCAGAAATGAATCGCGTTTTAAGTTTATCGAAGGCCAGTTAAGCCTCATTCGACCAACAAAACTGAACTCCCTTCTTAAGAAGAGCAGTCATAGGCAGGATTTCTTCAGAATAATTAGGAATGAAACATCGGTAAAAGTTTGTGAATCCGAGGAATCTCTCAAGATCTTTCACATCCCTGGGGTCGCCCAATCAACAATTGCGGATACTTTCCGTGGATCCATCGATGTTCCTTGTGACGACAGAATGTAGCCCAGATATGGTACTCTGTCCTTGTGGAACTCACATTTATCCAATTTACAGTACAAGTGGTTATCAGACAGTCTTTGAAGCACCTCCATAACATGTTGAATGTGTAGAGAAAGGGAAGAGGAGAAAATCAATATATCGACCAAATAGACGACCACTGAATGGAGAAGAAGATCCCAGAAGATATGATCCATAAAATGCTGGAAGACAGCAGGAGTGTTAGAGAGACCAAAGGGCATGACCCGGTACTCAAAATGCCCGAAAGGTGTACGAAAGGCTGTCTTCCATTCGTCCCCATATCGAATTCGGAGGAGGTGATAATCTCCGCGGAGATCCAACTTGGTAAAGACTGTGGCGCCTTGAACGGCTTCAAGTATGTCCGGAATCAAAGGCATTGGATATCTGTCAGCGATTGTGATCTTGTTCAGCCCGCAATAATCTATACAGGGTTAAAGTTCTTTCGTATCTTTTTTTGGTACAAAAAATATGGAAGCTCCTGCTGGAGAGGTCGATTCTGCTATGAGACCATGACGTAAATTCTTTTGTAGGTATTCCTTTAGAAATTCCTTTTCCTGAGAGGACAAAATTTACATCCGACCGAATGGGATAGGAGCATCCGGAGTTAGTTCGATTGCACAGTCGTCCCTCCGGTGAGGTGGGAGTTCCGCATATTCTGTTTCAGAGAAAACCATGCTATAGGGCTGATAAACATCTGGAATGCCCTGAAGGTGGTTAAGTATTGTAGATGTGGGACAAGTTTCTTGCAAAGAAGGGCCATGATGAAACCCAACAGCCTCGTTAGTCAGGCAGTATTTGATACAATGTTCTGACCCCATAAAAAGAGTTCCTGCCGTCCAGTTGATATATGGGTTATGGATCTTGAGCCACGGTAATCCAAGTATGATTGGATAATGAGCGGTTCGAATGAGATCCAACGTGATGGTCTCAGTATGAGAAGCTATTTTCATACGTAGAGGTAGAGTTTGTTTAGTTATAGGACCAGAAACCAAGGGACTTCCATACACTGATTGAACTGGGATGGCTAGCATTTTAGAAGAAGAGGGAACTCCTACACCTTGGGCCCATTGAAGATCAATAAAATTTCCTGCAGCTCCACTATCGATCAAAGCCGGTACCTCCATGGGCTCTGCATTATTCCATTGAAGAGAAATGTTCAGAACAACCATTTGAAGATTTGAAATTTCTGTGACTTGAGTAGGCACGTACAAAGGCGAGGAACCATTTCTCAATTCTCTATCCGCGGTTCCCCTGACGGTAGAGAACGAGCGTTTCCCGACTTCCTTACTGGAATAATGGGACAATTCTGAACAGTGTGATCTTTGCCCCCACAGTACATACAAAGATTTTGCTGTCTTCGCCTGTTGCGTTCTTCCGGTGTCAGACGACCCTGTGCCGAGCCAATCTGCATCGGTTCTTCGGGTGGAACCCTGGTGGGAATTGGGGTGTACTCAGAAGTAGAACGCGGGTTACTGGGTCTGCGACGTTCTCTATGTCTTTCCTGTATCCGGTAATCCATTTGCATTACCATGGAGATTAGTTCTGCAAGATTGGGAGGACGAGGGACTCGAGACACCTCATCCTTAAGCTCCTCATTTAGACCTCTTCTAAAAAGAGTAATGAGAGCATCGTCAGCCCAAGAAGCTTAAACTGCCAACTGCTTAAACCTAGTGATATAGGTCAAGATATCCTGTGAACCTTGCCTAAAGCCCAGGAGTTGTTCTTGTGCGGAAACTGTAATTTCCTGTCTACTGAACATTGTTCTGAGACTATTTAGGAAGGCAGGAAAATAATCCAATAATGGATTATTATTAGTAACCAATGGGGTGGCCCAAGCTAAAGCAGGCCCGGTTAAGTTCGAGATTACATGACCACCCTTATCCCTATCGGTATGAAAGAAGGCAGACTTAAAGAAAATTGGACGGTACAGGCCTCAAGGAAAGCCTTCAGTTTATGGGGATCCCCATCGAATAATCCTCCAGGAATCGGGCCAGGTGGTAATTCCGTGCAACTAGGGGCTCTACCCATATGTTGGCGTAAGATAGCATTTTCTTGTATGAGGGATTGAACCTCAGCGGTTAGGGACTGCACCGCTGCCAACAATTGTTGATGTTGGGCTGGATCCATGTTGGGATAACAGCCGGAGAAAGGCCCACAGAATCAATCTGTGTCAAACCCACTGATCCTTTCAATAATACGGGCGTTGCTAACTGTTAACAATATACCATTCGATATGTTTAAACAGTGGAAATGACAAGGAGAGAATCCAGGGCGTACTCACCGGCAGGAAAGAGGACTAGGAACCACTTGAGACCGGAAATCAGGAATAGCGAAGCGGATTTGGATTCCACTGATCCCTCCCTCCCCCCTGTGGCAAAGCCCCAGGGACGGAGAGAGAGTCCAGAGAAACCCTCGGAGAGAAGAAAGCCCTGCGTGTCAGTCGATCGTCTGCTTCTGAATTCTTGTGGAAGAGGAATTTCCAGGTAAGGTTATCCCGTACATTAGGCTATCAGGAAAGTAGACAGAACACAATAAGTAATGGTCATTGGTAGTGTTAGGACAAGTAGGATAAGTAAGATAAGGAGGTATTAGTAAACACCTTGTTGCGAACCGGGAGATAGAGGTAAGTGATACCGGAGTCTCTGTTTCTTGGGAACCTCGGAAGACAGCACTGAGATGGAAGAAGAGGGTTAGTTAAGGTCAACAAGAAGAGATGGAGAAAGGGATAATATAAACAAGGAGTACCTGTGGTAAGAATTGTCTGCCCGCTAAATGGTGGTTTAGACAGAAGTTCCGTGGACTGACGGAAGCGCAAGACTGTCTGCTAAAGAGGGAGAAACAACGTCAGGATGATATCTAAAGTGGAAGTGGAATAAGGAACAGTCAGCCCGGCCTTCGTACCTCAGATGAGGCCGAAGAACGACCGTGATAGAACTTCCGAGGCGGTCCGGATGTTTCCCTTGGAAGAGAGAGGATACGAACAGCGAGCGGGAGCGTGACGGTAAGTGTGCTGCAGATTGTGTTTCTCCTGGAGAATAGCGGGAGCTGGTAGTAGCGTTGGTAGATAGGAGTAGCAACGCGTCTGTTTGTTGTGAATCGAGGTTGATATGCTGTGCTCGACCGGGAGGGTGGAGCCGAGTCACCATGTTGGAGCCAGGCAGCTAGATCGCAGCTGACAGTAGCAGCCGCCATCTTGGGTGTGAAAATGGCCGCCGTACTTCTCCGGATCCAACGGTGCCACAAAGACCAGTGCTTTCTGAGAGGCGTGACACTAACTGTCAGGAAGATTTTGTTCTTGTGTTTTAAATGATATGCTGTCAGTATGAGGGTATCCAAGAGAAGTTCAGATCTTGGTGGGTAATAGGTATTTGTAAATGTTGGTCAAAATATTTCTTTATGTCTAGGATACGCTTGTGAACTTGTACCTTTACAATTTATTTTATTTTATTTTTATTTTTTAGATTTGTAAAGCGCACTACAGCCCTCTAGGCAACGAGGCGCTATAAGTATACTTAAGGAGGCTTGCTTGTGGGTTACAATAGGGGGCCCAATGTGTGAAGCTTAACAACATACAGTTACTTATACAGTTGAATTACAGAGTACAATGTTCTACAGTACAGAGTGTGTCGAGTACAGATTATAGCAGTGGTAGAAACATTATGTAGAAAGCAGAAAGGCTCTTTAGACAAAGAGCCTTGTCTTTAGGGCCTTGCGGAGGGCAGCATGGGACTCGATGGATCTAATCTGGTCTGGGAGTTTGTTCCAAAGAGTGGCGGCCATAGTTGGGAAGCTAGATCCTCCAGCACGCACTCTGCGTGAGTGGGGTACTGTGATGCGGTTAGCATATGCAGTTCTTGCAGGTCTGGAGGCTGTTTGTCTGGAGATCCTTTGCATAAGGTATCTGGGGGCGAGGCCGTGAATACATTTGTGGGTAAGGGCTAGTGTTTTGAAGATGACCCTTTCCTTAATACGTAGCCAGTGTGCCTGTCTTCTGATCGTGGAGATGTGTTCCCTGCATGAAAGGCCAGTGGCTGCCCTTAAGGCGTTGTTCTGTGCTATCTGAAGTGTGGCCAGGTTCTTTTGAGATGTGCCAATGAAGAGGGCATTGCAGTAATCAAGTCTAGAGCCGATGAGGGCTCTAGCTATGGTGACACAGTTCTGTTGGGTAAGGAGTGGTCTGACAGCGTTAATCAGTTTGGCGTGGTAAGCTGCAAAGGACGCGATGGCGTTGACCTGCCTGTCCATGGTGAGGTTTGGTTCAAGGTATACGCCTAGTGTTTTGATTGTTTGTGATACTGCGATAGGGATATTATCGATTGTGAATGTATGGTATTCTTTGGCAAGTTTATTTAGAGTGAAGGGGGATCCTATCAGCAGGAGTTCCGTTTTGTCACTGTTTAAACAGAGCCAATTGTCTGCCATCCAAGATTGTATGGTGGAGTAGATGAGGTTGAGGGTGTTAGAGTCAGCTAGATAGTCTCCTGTGAGAGGTATGAGCACCTGGGTGTCATCTGCATAATTAGTATATGAGATGCCCAATGAGTCTAAAATTTTGACTAGGGGTCTGGTGAAAAGGTTATACAGCGTAGGGGCTATGCATGAGCTCTGTGGGACCCCACATTTGATAGGGCTCGGGGTGGCATTGGCGGATTCGGAAAAGACCTTCATTACTCTCTCCTGAAGGAAAGAGTGAATCCAGTCACAGGCCTTAGGAGCGAAGTTTGCCGTGGAGGTGAGATGGTGACATAAGGTTTTGTGCTCAATGAGGTCGAAAGCAGCGGAGAGGTCTAGTAGCAGGAGGAGAGCAGGTTTGCCTACATCTCTAAGGTCATCTATTTGGTTTTTCAAATCTAGTACAAGTGTATCCTTCCTTGAAGCTTGCTGAAATATTAACCACATAGGGGTCCTGTGATGCTGGAAATGCATCGGAGGGACAGGGCCTCCGTATCCTTGTCCTTTATCCATTTATCATGTGTGTTCCGTCTTGTTTTCTGCGCAAGAGTTCATGTGGGACTCCTGGCGGAGTGGCTCTTCCTCTTGTTGGTTTGGTGAACAGACCCTTGGGATACCCTTATGGCACCCATGGATGGGATTACAACCCTGTACTCTTAGTGTATGTTTTTGGGCACCTGTGTGTGGCCCACAGAGCAGGGTACGGGCTGGTGGCAACTCTGTGCTGAATTGACAGGTGCCCTGAGTATCCTCCATTTTGGGATGCTCAGGCCCCGTCATTGGAATCAGTGGATTCCTGATGGGAGACAAGATGGTCCCTGTGGCCTCTTGCTTTCCATCGCCTATTACCTTGTTTTCCTGAAGTCCCGGGAAGCCTTGACTCTGTCCCTTCCCCTGACTTGCTGTTGGGTGGAGGTTCCACCTATGGTATTGTGGGGAAGTCCAGCCAAGACTGGTTGAAGCCTTCCCAATGACTGTATGTTGTGGGTACACCCGTGGGGTGGGACCTGGGTGAATGGAGTGTGTGACGAATACGCATTTCATGTTATGGATGTCTGGTTTCTGGTGTATGACACAATGACTGAGACAGCCCTGCCCTAAACTTGTATGAATGTGTGGAGTGCTGAATGGATGGGTGTTGGTCCAAATCCACATTCCGTGTTGTGAGTGTCTGGATGGAGAAGAATGGCCTGAATGCAGTGTGAGCCTGATTGGCTGCTTGCCTGCCTGAATGCCTTTCTGAATGTCTGGTTGCCTGGGTGTGACCCAGCAGAGTGAATGAGTGACCAGCAGTATATCTGGGGACCTCTCACTGATGGAAATCGTTCAGAAGCTGAAGTCGATACTTGATGCTTAACCTTGAGGCCCGCTGGAAGATGAAGAATTGCTGTTTGATTGATTTGTAGATTCAACATATCTAAACTTTGCTTGCATTTAAAGTTTCATTCACTTTTGAACTTGGCACACAGTGGGGTTATTTAAATTGTAAAGCTACATTCCTTTATAATCTTCATATGTAACAGTTTTCTTTCAGTGCAGTGCTTAATGAGTTTGAAGATATATTTGTTAAGCTTTGTATTCGGTTCGGAATTCAATAATTGTCAAAGGTTTTCATTTAAATAATTTCATCGTTACATGCCTTTGTAGTTTGCCTTTAAACGTGCCCAGCACTCTGAGACCTTCAAAAACGTGCTTTCATGTAAACGCGACCACTCCGAAACAAAGTATTCTCAATTGTTCAATGATTAACAAGTTCTATTATTCGCTGGTTAGCAAGGATTTGGATCGGAGAGCTTCAAAAACGTGACTCATGATTCACACGACCACTTGCATACAAAATAACCATGCGCTTAAGATCAAACACTCGCATTCTGGGTTTCTGCTTTCATAGAAACTCACTGGTAGCTTTGTTGTGAGTTCCTGCAGAGCAGATCTCTCTGCCTTCTGGTCTCCTCCTCAGGGCTCCACCTCCTGCCCCTCAGGGATTCGTGGGTAGGCTTCTGTCCCCAGAAGACTGAGCACTTCAAACACCACAATAAGAGGTAGCCTCCGTGCAAGACTCCCCTTTCAATGTTCATTTGGTTCCCCAGAGCCCCAGCTCCCGGGCTGCTCTACTCTGAACCGTTGGTGTGCTCCACACATACTGCTCCCTGCTGCTTCTCTTGGCCTGTCTGTTGCTGCTAACCTTCACTGCCACGGTTTCTCTTTTTGACATCACTTGATTGGGTGTTTTTTTACAGCTGCAGCCCTTTAACAGGCTGCAGGTGCAAATGTACAATTAGCCCTGCCTGATCATCATTAAGGGGACATGATTGACCTCTACTGCTCTCAGCGGGCCTCCTCCTCATCCCAGTACTAGAGTGGCAAAAGCACCTAGTCTTCATTACTCCCGGTTGCCTCTTCTTCTTCCCAGTACTGTTAATAGTCATATATGAGGAAGTCAGGGGAGTTAACCGATGAAGGCAGGGGAATGGTTGGCCATTAGTAGGAAAAGGGGGATACCATGTCTCTCCCAAGGGTATTTCACAGCTGCAGCATCTCCTCTAGTGGAGAGGGCAGGAGCCCCCACCATTCCAGCACCTGCATCTACCACCATAACTGCGTGGCACGAACTGCTTAGGCCTGCCCCATCTCATTGAGCTACAACACATCAGGGTGAGGCTAAATGTCCAGGCCCCCTGTATGAATGCTCACCTGCATCCACATCCTACTATCTGTTTTTGCCTGCACGATCGACCTAAAGAACGGGGCCGTTCATACCATCGTTGTCCCATTTCTGGTGCCTGCCCCTAAGATGTTGGGTGCAACGCGGCGCCAGGCGGAGGCTGGCTTTCCCGTGTTACTTAGCAACCTCTAAGCTATTTCATTGCCGAGTTCCGCCGGTAAGCGGAAACTCCGGCCATCGCAGAAGGCCTGCCAAAGGCCCTGTTTGCCCCGGACCCTTCTCAGTTGCAGCATCTCCTCTGGTGGAGAGGGCAGGAGCCCCCACCATTCCAGCACCTGCAGCTGCATCTACCGCCATTACCGCATGGCACAAACCGCTGAGGCCTGCCCCATTTCATTGGGCTACAAAATCAGGGTGAGGCTAAATGTACAGGCCCCCTGTATGAATGCTCTCCTGCATCTCCATCCTACTATCTGTTTTTGCCTGCACGATCGACCTAAAGAACAGGGCCGTGCATACCATCGTTGTCCCATTTCTGGTGCCTGCCACTAAGATGTCGGGTGCAGCGCAGCGCCAGGACGAGGCTGGCTTCCCTGTGTTACCTTGCAACCTCTAAGCTATTTCATTACGAGTTCTGCCGGCAGGCGGAAACGCCGGCCATCGCAGAAGGCCTGCAAAAGGCCCTGTTTGCCCCTGTTCGCACCAGGGCGCACCCTATGCAAGTGCCCCACCGGACCTGGCTACCCCTCCTGAAGCAAGCAGCTCAACCTGAACCCACTGCACCTTGGACCTAACCCGGCAGACACGTGAGTGAGCACGCTCCTACGCCTGCTTTAAGACCATATGCTAATGCACTCAATGCCATAAACAAACGCTCACCATTTGCCGTACCTATAAATATTACTGTTACTCTATGTAATATCACTCGCCCACATTCCTGGCTTAAGTCATATATGGTCTTTGTACAAATCGCCAGTATCCAAGCTTCGTCAGCCCGCTTCCTAATTGCACTAATAGTCTTATCCCAACAATCTAGTGCCTCGACCAATATGTAGCTAATGAGTTTTCTGCCTGCTTTGTAACTCATACCTAGCTACTCCGCCTAATACGTTCTGTGACATTACTTGCTGGGTGCTTTCACATCCTCCAACTCACCACGCTAATGACTCTACCATCATCCTCATCTCACCTATTACAAGGGTTCCGCTCAGCTAATGTGTAACTGTATACCATATCACTTTGCCTTATACTGTATCTCTGTATGCTTTCTCTCTATATATGTATGTCTAAAATTCAGTCATCACTTCTGCCTGCTATTGCAATTGCTGACCGCTCCCACTTTATCAACTGCTTAAGCGTCTATTGTACTTGCAAGTTCTCTCTGAGCCGGTCCTTTCTGCACTGCCATTACCATATGACATAGACTTACTTTACTTAGCCCATGGCCACTGTCACTATCCTGGCTGTATTTATACTAGTACTCCATTGCCTCTGCCTATCATCAGTATTAGCATCCTAATGGTTTTACATTGCCCTCCACCTACCAATTGTATTAGCATCTTACAGATCCCTGCATTGTAGTTACATATTACCTACCTCAGTATCCAATGGGTATCGCATATGCTTAACAATCCTAGGGAAACAACTCCCCAAAGTTAATTGTCAGCTCAGACTATGCAGTCAAATTAGAAGTTTCACTATATTAATTCTACATTCAGATAAACTCCCAATTACTCCAGTATGCCGACCACTAGTCATTACATCTGCGCCCTTGGCCTCTCACTCGTTTTTATCAACCTCATGAGCCTTGCCGAGCTGTGCCCCCCTCACCCTCGAGGCCAACCCAATCCTGCCTGTTTGGAGACAGACAACTCATCCACCATGATACACTCAAACCCCACAGTCCCAAAGCACCCTTGTAACACAGTCACTAGGAATACCAGACTACGCTCTAGATTAGCGAAACTCTATGAACCCACTAATAGATCTATTCACCTAGTCACCAAGAAAACCAACCGCCACATGAACCCTAATACACTCATCACCACTCCTAAGGTCCTGCCCACAAATATACCAGACACAATCCCTATCACGAGCCCCAACCTTACAGGCGCCCTAATAAATACCAGATCCTTGGTCGCTCATGCCACAGATATATCCGACCTTATCCAATCTGAAAATTACGACTTCCTGGCTATCACTGAATCATGGTTACATGCTGCCGCAGGCCCCCCTGCCCTCATGTTGGCTATCCCTACTACTGTACTATCTTAAGAACTGACAGAAATGAAGCACGCGGAGTAGGTATAGCTCTTATTGCCAAATCCAATTTGGCAATAAGGCTAGCACCTGCTTCTGATATTAAATCATGTGAAAATATCACAGCCCAACTCTCAATCAACAAAACCCAGGCCATTACCATCCACCTAATTTACAGACCCCCAGGTCCCATTGGAACATTCGAGGAGGACATCTCTACCATTCTCTCTAACGACCTAATAAATTCTTCCCAAGTCCTCCTACTAGGGGACATTAACTTGGGCTTCAATGACTAATGACCGACACACCTCAAATGTTGCCAATATCCTAACTGACCTTGGCTTTACTCAGAGAGTGCTCCAGCCTACCCACATCAAGGGGAGAACCCTTGATTGGGTGGTAGATTACAATTGTAATGTGTCCATCTCATCCATCTCCCCTCAAATTTGGACAGATCACCATCTTGTGACATTTTCGCTAGCATCTAAAATACGAACTCAAAGTACCCAGTCTGCCCCACCCATACCAACTAGGAATAAAAAGAACATTACTCCCGACAACCTACTCCCATTGATTCTCCCCTCTCTCAACTCTCTACCTGAAAACTTGGGTCTCGAGGCCCTAGTGAACGAGTAGAATAAAATCATATCTACCTCGCTAGATATCATCGCACCCCTCAAAATGCGGCGAAGTAAACCCATAGCGCACCTGAACGCCTGGTACACACCACATCTGAAAACACTTCACGCTAAAATTAGACAATGTGAAAGAGCTTGGAGACTACTCCCTTCCGAGGAAAATAAAACTAACCTCCACACAATATCTGCCTTATACAAAAGAGAAATAATCACAGCTAAACGCGAAACCTACAATGCCAGAATAGCACAAGCCAATTAAAACATGAAGGAACTTTTTGTTATCTCAAAGGAACTAGAAGCCCCCATCCCAGTAGCCGACAACTGCGTCAAAGATAAACTCTGGTGCTCTAACATACAGAAAGAACTAGCAGGCCCTACAAGTCAAAATTGCACAATAAAAGCATCACGAGTAATGAACACCTCCACCATTAACTCTACTATATCAACTACAGACACAGTCTGCCCCCCCCTACTTTAAATTCATGAAAGTCTCCATCATAGAGACCGAAAAAATAAATCTATAGCTCAAAACATCCAACTGTCAGGGAGATCAATGCCCGGCCCAACTGATAAACGATGCTGCCCGAGACCTGGCCCCCTTCATCACGAAGCTTATAAATGCCTCATTTTCTTCTGGTACCATACCAAGCAACCTAAAAGAATCTTGGGTGCGCCCATTATTTAAAAAACAGACACTAGACCCTGCCATCCCTACAAACTACCGCCCAATTACAGCAGTCCCATTCCTTCTAAACATCTGAGACAAAATGGCTTATGTACAAATACAGAAACACCTGGAATCCACCAACTTGATGGGTGCCCGCCAGTCAGGCTTTCGGCCCCAGCATGGGACCAAAACAGCCTTAATAGACTTAAAAGCACAAATTGACGAGCTCGGAGATCAAGGGAAAACAGCCCTCCTGCTGCTTTTGGACCTATCGGCGGCTTTCGATCTGATGGACCACGGGGTCCTTTGTAGGCATCTGAACTCGCCAGCCCACTTTTCTAATGAAGCCATAGTATAAATTGAATCCTTTCTTAACAACAGGACTATGAGAGTCTTCTCTCCCACTGCAGCTGCAGACCCTATCCCTATCTCCTGCAGAGTCCCTCAGGGCTCTTGCGTCTCTCCGACCTTGTATAACATCTTCAAGAAGCCCCTGTTCGATGATCTGGACCTTCTTGGTATTACCTACACTAACTATGCAGATGATACTCAGATTCTCCTACCACTTACTGGTGATTACAAAAAGGATTTGGCCTTGGTGAACACGGACTATCTCATCATCCAGGTATGGATGGCCACCCATGGACTATGCCTGAATGATGACAAGACAGAGATCATTATCCTGGGCACCCCCTCCACCCTCCAAAAACTAGCACCCAAATACTACACATTCAATTTTGATAGCAACCCCATTACGGTCGCTAGCGAGGTCAAAACTCTAGGCTTCTATCTAGACTCTACCCTCTCTTTCAAGAAACAGGTCAACACAATGGCATCTGCCACAACATACACCTGCAAATTAATTAGAGCAGGTAAACCCTTCTTATCCAACAATAGCAGCATTACCCTGGCAAGAGCTCTTGTTCGTCGAAACTGGACTTTTGTAACTCTTTATACTGTGGGGCCAATAAAGAAATCATTAAGAAAATCCAGCGCCTTCAGAACAATGCTCTTAGAGCTGCACTCAGTATTTCTAAGAGAGATGACATTTCTGAAACAAGGAAAACTAACTATTGGCTATCCACACAGGATAAAATCCAGTTGAAAGTGGCATCTCTCACTCACAAATGCCTAAATAATGCAGCACCTTACTACCTTTCAGAGAGAATCACTAGAAAAACGTCTATAAGACCCACCAGATTACCCAATACCAACTGCCTCGTGGTCCCAAGATTATAACTATCCAGGGTTGGGGGACGTAGCTTCCCGGTTACGGCAGCCCAATCGCGGAACTCCTTACCCCCTTCTCTGCGTGAAGCTCAATCTTACCCTCAATTCCGGAAGAACCTCATAAGCTGGCTCAAAAACTCAGAATAGTTTTCTGGCATTTGATTCCACTTGACCTCCTGCTTTACCGCTGTATATAATAGGTTTCTACCATAACTTGTACATAACATATTAACTGTATCCTGTTGTATATCCTGCATTATGTAAAAGTGCATTTCCCAATGTCCTTTCTGTAATAATGTTTATGAGAATTGTATATAGTATCCTATTCTTATCCTCACTATGAAACTTCACCCTATCCTAGACTGTATTTGTTTCCATGTAATTTTAACTATGTAATTGTACTTTCTGTAACCAAGCAAGCTGTCTTATGCAATGCGCCCTGATACCCTTGGGTCTGGTGCGCAATACAAATAATAAAACAAACAAACAAACAGTCCCCAAAGACCCTCCACCCCTTGCATATTTAATTCTTTTTGTTTTCTTCCTAACCTGTCTGTATTGAGAGTTTCTCCTAACCCTTTTTCCAGCCAATGGGATATGATAACAGTATCCCGTCACTACCCCTGGAATAAAGTTTTCTCTTTCGAAGGGAAGTGCGGAATACTGTGTTTCGCCCGAAGGTACCCCAGTTCCAATCCCCAAGGGTCCTCCACTCAGGTGATCCTGCCTTGCTTCTCCACCCCGAGGGTTGGGATCCAAGAGCAAAGGCCTTTCCCTGGCCACCTGCGCAGAAGATCTTAAGAAGATCTTAAGGGAGCGGAAGTGAGAATACCCTCAGGTTTCTCACAGCAGAGAAATCCCACCTTAGCATAGGGCAAGTTAGGCCTTTTCCAATCTCTTTTCTATTTACATAAACGTTTATATATCCCAAACCTTTAACTGAAGGATCTGTCTGTGTCAGGATGTCAAAAACAAAACTACTCCGTGTCCAAAGTTCTATTCTGGACCTCACACTATAAACTAAATTCTAAGCTGAAAAGGGGAAATGTCTTTAACCTTGGAAGGTTTAGAAGTGTTCATAAAGGAAGAGTAAACGTTCTTCAAGGAAGAAAGTTTTGGCTCCAGAGAATAGTTCCCTTCCCCTGGATTCTTCTTTACTGCTTGAGGTTTTTTTTTTTTATACACAACAGTTCTTTGGGCCTCTCATGGCTAACTACCACACTTGCACACAGAAACTGTCTGACTTTACAATTTTGGTTTCTATCAGGGCACCTTGTATGTCTCTCTCTCTCAGGTGGTGTGGTTTCTTCTTTCTTGTTTACCACAATCCTTTTCAATTGCCTGGTATACTCTCCTGCCAGGACTCCTGTTCATTCTGGGTCTTTGACCGCTCCAAAAGTTGCCTATATATAATGTTTGATGATATTGTATCCCTCCGATATGTTATCCTTTCTCTGCTTCTTAAATATCTGCACTGTGTACATTGACACATTAGAAGAGGGCTGGTTTGTGATTTAAACTCCCCTTTTTTCAATATGTCCATTCTTGATCTCTTTTTCAGTTAAGTGATTCCCAAATGTATGCATTCATCTCTTAGCTGAGCAGCTACTTTCTGCCCTATTGTTGAGCCGCCTGTCTCCACCACGCCGGTCCCACTCTTCAGTTCTCCGCTCCTCGTATAGAGGTGCAGCTCTCTCTCACCAGTTGCCAAAGCAGCTGTCAATGATTCTCGGTTTGGGCTGCTTAAATTTACCAGGCACTGGTGTGTAAAAGAAACACTAGAGCACTTGCTGAGGTTGCAGTATCTTTTGCTCCACATTGCTTGATCTCTTTTCTTTGTCCCTGTATTTTGTGGATTATGGAAACCGAAGTCTACTGTTGACAATAGACTTGTGGAATTGAAATATGCATTTTTAAAAGGTGTTGGTGACAAGTCCATTCTGATTGACTGACAAGTGGAATTGAAATAACTTTGATCGCAAGTCTGTTCTGGTTGATTGACAAGTGGCATTGAAAAGTCGATTCCCTTTAGGTTTAATTTGAATGGTGCTTACATTTGCCTTTCTGAATGTCCAGTGCCTTAAGTCACCCATGAAAAGGCATAGCAGATTTACCAAATTGACGCATTTCGGCACAGATATTGCTTTGTTGCAAGAAACGCACCTTCGTAGACGGGACTGGACGAGAAGGAGATCTGCTTGGTTCCCCCACCAATTCTTTGCCTCGTTGCCTAACAAGAAAGTAGGTGTTGCAATCCTGGTAGCACGGTCAGTTAGCTTTTCTAAGTTGGGGATGCTTTGAGACCTTGGGGGTCATAATATTGATGTCATCATGGAAATAGCTTGGAGGTCCTAAATACTGTTTTCAGGTTATGGGCCGAACCAACATCTGGACCAGTTTTATGCTGATTTGCTTCCTAAGGCTGTCCACTTCCAGAGGGGGATTTGGTTATGGGAGTGGGGGGGCTGGAGGGGAAGGATGACTAGAATGTGGCACTTGATGATCATCTTGATAGATCCTGTGGCTGTTCGTCAGTGAGATTGGGCCATTCCCCCTCATTAGCTCAAGCTATGGAAGACTCTCAGCTAGTAGATGCATTGCGACATCGCCACCCTATGGAAAGGGACTTTTCCTTTTTCTCACATGTGTATTGTTTGTATTCTAGACAGGATTATATTTTGATCTTGCAGAGCCTCCTAACACAGATCTTAGAGTCCACGATCGAGTTAGCTTCAGTTTCAGACCACTCTCCTGGTTTGGGTGCAAATTTCATGGGATCCACACCAGCCACATAAACCATATCCGTGGCGGATGAATGACTCCCTTTTTCGAGATCCGAATTTCCATGTTGAACTCTCAGCCTGCATCTCCACATGTTTTTAGGAGAATTGTACAATAGGGATCTCCTATAAACTGCTTCACACCAGATATCATTACTTCAGTACATTAAACAAGGCTTCCCATCTTTTAGCCTACAAGCTGAGGGCTCACCAGACTTGTAACTCCATTCAGTCACTCAAGGATGAGGATTGGGGGGGGGGGGAATACACACGTCAGAGGCGGCCAAATTTCATACTCTCTCCTGGTTCTACGGCAACCTATTTCGCACTGAGAGCCTTTATACCGATCTGCAGCTCACCAATCAATGGGAGGCTACACTCCCTAAGGTCTCCGCGCAGGCCTGTGAGAAGCTTGAAACCCCAAAGAAGTCTTGCAGGCTATTAGAGGTCTGGCAACGAACAAAACGACCGGCCCAGATGGATTCTCAGCTGCTTTTTATAAGCACTTAGCCGCTTTACTGGTCCCACACCTATTCACCCTATTTAACTTTTTTTTTTACAGGCGGCGCGGTTACTCCATCCATGGGTGAAGTCATATTAGTCTCCAATACTAAAACCAGGGAAGGATGCATCTCTGTGCACCTCTACTATCCAGCACAAAGAAACGCCAAGTGTCCAGAACCCCCCCTCGAAATAGCGGCAGCTATAGCAGAGTCAACCACACAAGCGCGATCCTGGATAGAATGAGAACTAAAGGAACTCATGAATCGCTTCAGGTCGGGGTGAAGACAGTAACGCACTGCATAAAAATCTCCCCAAGCAAAAAGAGATATTCACAACCCTGAGCGAAGTTGCTGCCTCAGAAATATTTGGGACATGGTTCTCTGAAATCAGCAGTCCCGTGTTCTATGCGAAAACTGAGAAGAAAAAAAAAAAAAGACCTCCAGGCTCTAAACTTGAAACTCTGCGAACCACAAACAAGTGGCCAGTTCCTTTACAAAACATACCATTCATTGACAGTCAGAGTCTGTCCACCCGTCTCATAGAGGTTCTCCGTACCTGGAAACAAGGCCACATATTCTGCATACCCCTGTCCGAGTTACAGGGTGAGTATTGCGTGGTTCTTGCCTCCCAAAAATCGACAGCAGTAATGTACATTTTTTTGTAAAACTATCCTCTTGTGTCAGGTATAAAATTCTGATACACATCTGTATCCTATTATGCCTGCATCTCCCCCTCGTAGGATCCCAAAATTGGCCCGCCCTGTGGAAGACTCAACATTGTTGCCATAAATACTGGCAGGCCGAAACGTGTACCAGGGCACGGTGTGTTTAAAGAAATATATAATGAGCATTGATAAAAAAAAATGTCTAGATTGGTCACACACTCGTAGGCAAACTATAGACATGATCATTTATTGATCGTGACTCTAGAACACAGAAAAACAAAAACAACTTTTATTATTGTCAGATTTGAGTCCATGTGTTTTTTCTGTTTCCAAATCCAACTTTTGTGTTTTCATTTGCAAATTGTATTTTATACTTTATGTTGTTTCAATTCTGTTTGTTTCCTAATTTCTTTGCAAACTTTATCTACTTTATGCTAATTTCCCCAAAAATATTTACCTCTTTGGAAAAATATTGGTTTTAGGTATTTTTCTCTTAATTGATACCAGTTACTGTTTACTGCATTACTGTCAATAAATGATGATATATTCAGACACTTCTTTAGGTTTTTTTTACTTGTGACTCCTCGAGCACATCATTAAATGAACCCATATGAATAATGACAACAAAATGAGTTGTTTTTAGTGTGGATTCCCTTCTCTTTGTTAACACTCTCTATGCACCTCTTACAGACCTATAGCGGTGCTCATCTATGATGCCAGGATTTAGGTGTTAGCAAATAGGCGAATATCTATTTTACCATAATTAATCCACATTGACCAAACAGGTTTTATTCCGGATAGGCAGACCCATGATAATATTTGTAGGACTATTAATATCATAGATTTGGTGCATAAACATAAGACCTCTCTGTCTGTGTTGTTGGTCGATGCCGACAAAGGCTTTGACCGGGTTAACTGGTTACATGACCCAGAGGTGTTGCGCAGCTTTGGGTTCGGGCCAAATGTCTTGAAATGGGTTTTAGTAAACTATGTACACCCCACGACAAGTATCAAACTGAACGGGTCCTTTTCTGACCCGCTACCCTTGACCATAGGCACCAGCCAAGGCTGCCCCCTATCGCCTCTCATCTTTGCTCTAATTATGGAACCTACAGCTTTACAGATTAAATCTAATGACCTTATAGAGGTTGTGCAGATTTGTCCAATCCAGCACAAGTTAGTCTTTTATGCAGACACCTTCTGTTTTTAGGCACAATTCAGCCACGTCACTACCACATATAGTCTCTGCCTTAGAATTGTTTTGCCAGATCTCCAGATTCAAAATAAATTATTCTGAATCACACTTTTTGAATGTAACAGAGCCGGAAAGGGTGGTTGCGGCCCTGAGATATCCATTTGTTTTTCAATAGAGCCTGAATTATTTTAAATATTTAGGGATTCACCTTGCCAAAGCCCAATCAATTTTGTTTTCTTGTAACGTCCCCGCCCTTTGCAAATAACTTAAAGTAAGATCTAGCGAGATGGGCTCGCCAAGAGATCTCATATTTAGGGACAATTAGAGCAGTCAAAAGTCCCTCTTACCTAAGCTTCTTTATATGATGCAGGCCCTTCCTCTCATTTTTTTTCTAAAGAAGACTCTGTGAGACTTACAAGCTCAGGTTCTACAGTTCATTTTGGCCAAGAAAGCCACTGGAGTTGCCCGGCGTATTATGTTGGCTGCCAAGACAAGTTTACTGGCGTATTATGTCGGCTGCCAAGGCCAACAGTGGGCTGGGGGTTCCCAACCTGGAAAGTTATTCCACTTTTCTTCAATCCAGTGCTCTCGCTGCTCAGAAACATTGGGTGGGGATTGAGAGGGCGAGATTACGTGCACCAATACATGAATGGTGCCGGATCCCTCGGAAATACAGACGTTACCCAAGCATAATATTACCTGCCACCAAGGCATCACTAATGGTCTGGGATAGGGCGAATAGGAGATATAATGTATCTACAATGCCCTCCCCGCTTACCCTGGTTTTTCTGAACCCAGCCTTCCCACCTGGTCTTACACTGATGGTCTGCAGAGGATTGGCCAATTATTTATAGATGGGCGGGCACTTTCCTTTCAAGAATGTCAACAGTCGTTTCTTCTTCCAGATGTAGCTAAATACGTACATATATGCAGCTGCGATATTGGCTTGGGACCCCTAAAATGACAATTGGTGGGAGTAGGGAAACCACTACAATTGAAGATCTTTTTTAGGGAGATCCCCCCAATCCCGAAACCTCCCCCTACACCTCCCCCAAGGCAAGAAAATATCCACTTTGTATGGAATATTTGATGGCAAACACTTAAGTCCTCTCATACCTATATGGACCGGTGGGCCACTGATGTAGGGTGTGAAACTGACTTAACGTGGTTTAACGTTTTGGACTAGAGCCTCCAAGTCCTTGCGCTGTGTTCAGCTGAAAGAAAACAGCTTTAAACTCCTCACCCGAAGTATATCACTCCGAAGCGCCTTCATCACATGCACTCTACCACTCCATCTACCTGCTCATTCACGCCTGCTGGTTCGGTCATTTAATACAGCAGTATTGGAAATAAATATTATCTCACATTAAGAGCATCACAGCAGTAGATCTGCATGTGGACCCTTTAACTGTCTTGTTGGGGAATGTGGTTCTAGGTGGGGTGTATAAGCATTCTGGTAAATGTGTGCAGCTAATCTCATACCTTACATTGGCATCTAGAATAACATTGGAATACGATTGTAAGGGGAACGCATCTCCAGATACCTGTGAATGGTGGAGTAGGGTATGGTTTTCACTGGCTATTGTGAGAAACCTGAGGGTATTCTCACTCCTACACCCCTTGGATCATCTACACAGGTGGCCAGAGAAAGGCCATGACACTTGGATCCCGACCCTGGGGGTAGGGAAGTGAGGGAGGATCCCCTGGGTGGAGAGTCCTTGGGGATTGGGGTGCAACCAGGCGAGACAAGGTATCCGCTTTTCCCCACTGATGATCAACCTAACCTTTCCCCCACCTTTGTGGGTTATTTTAAGTCAGCTCCCCTTATTTTCCCACATGTGTAAGAAAGGCATGGTATCAAAACAGTGAAGACAGACACGAGTGACCACAGTTCAAGGGAGTTTTTTGAACTTCAATGGGTTGGTTGAACGCCCATCTAAACCTAAATCTAAGGATGGGAGCAAGCTACGACCATCAAATAATAATGCTGGTCTAGTGGAGTCTTTTTCAAAATAAAAGGGCCTATACTAATAAACCTACTGCCAATCTTTACTTCTAAATACAACTGGTGTGGGACAACAATCTAAGCAACAAAAAAAAGTGTTCAAGAAATGATATGTCATAATAGTTGAGCAGTTGGCTTCCCTCCCCGGCGTTTTCAGCATGGGAAAAGGCGGCGTGCTCGAGCTTCGCACACACTCTGGTTTCTCTGACACTAGGATATAGTGCAAAACATAAGTAACAGGGCCTTCTGTGCCAAAGTCTTGTTCCAAATAAAAGGTCTATTATTGTAGAGGGCCTCATGTAACAAAACAAGTACCAAAGTTCCTTTCTTGTCATGATTTTCACATTCACAATTGGTCTCCCTCATTCAGGCTCGGACCGCTTATTTCACATTCACAATGGTCTCCCTCGTTTGGGCTCGGACCTCTTTGTATCAAGAATTGAAGACTTCGATTGTGCAAAGGATTTTTGTTTAAACCGTTGCAGAACCACTTCAATTCACTTCATTCCTCATCCTTGTTCTTTTACTTTCTTTTCTGCCACTTCTTGTCACAGGTTTCCCCCCTTCTCACCTGTCTGTGTTGCCTGATGTCCTCTTTAGGCAGAGTCTTCTTTCGTATGGTTCGGGACTTAAATAAGCCTGCTTGGCTGTGCTCGGCTTCCAGATTACGTTCAGCTTCGATGTCCAGGATCAAAGGAAAACTCCGGGAAAATTCAGGAAGGAGTAGGGGGGCACGCAGAAGCGACGCAGGGATTCCGGGAAGATTGGATAAGAAGGAAGAAGTCGGGAGAAGGGAATCCTGGGGCCACGGGATAGCAAGTAGCACAAGAGAAGGTACGGAGCACACGTCCGATCACAGCTAGTAGTAGCGTTGAGACGCGCGGGGCCGCGCGGGTGTGGTTTCTTTATAGAGGACGCTGCGTAGAACGTGAAGACTGGTGAGCAGCGTTCTGAGCTTGCCGCCATGTTGGTAGTATTATGGAGTGTAAGGCCCGACGTGTCAGGGACCAGGAGGACCAGAAGGGGCGAGTTTGATGGTTCATGACACTTCTTGGCTGGATACCTCACAGAGACCTCTGATTGAGCACACTTGCTGTGTCGGACCACTCTGTTAATGGTATTTGATCTTTCTTCCTTCGAGTTCAAACATCCATTAGCAATTAAGCTTTTCGCGCGTCTTTCATTACACACGTTACCAATCTCCGTACTTGCGCTGTTTATACTATGTTGCCGCTTGCAACCTTGGCTTAAACACAGACCAGTCTTGCATTGTTCTCCCCAATTCACCGGCTGTGAGGTGCTCTCTAGCGCTGCTTAATTCTTGGAGCCAAGGACGGTTCCATGGCAGCTGCTGCTACTCACTGACTCAATTAGCCATGCAGGAGGGCCCTGGGTATCTCTGACACACAATGCAGGGTTCTCCAGTCTGGTTTCCTGGCCTTATGCTCTTTAATCTGAAGGATTTAGAAAAGTTACAGTTTCTTGCCAGAAAGGTCAAGGGTATCTCCCTCCTTGCGCAGTTTGTCGTCTTTCTCCCCTCGTTCAGCTGCCATCCGGGAACCACTATTCCTTTGTGTATGTTGCCTCGCTCAGAGTGTGCTCTCGTTCTCCGCCTTTTATCCGTGTGGGGAAGTTTAATGGAAGTCAGGTGTGAGTGGTTACCAGAAATTGCCTGACCTTGCTTGACCATAGTAATGGGACATGTCAGGTACAATGCTCGGGTGTGAGTCTGTTTTCGCCCTGAGCGGGCTGTCTGTGTGAAAGTGTTTGTGAAGGGAAAGGGGGCAGGGGTAAAGATCCCAAGTACCCTACCTGGTAGGATGGGGTAAAGGTCTTACAGGGAAGGGGATACTGTTTCTCGCCATCAGGTGTCCACTCCCCGAAGGCCCCTCACCCATGTGATCCTCCCGCACTGGTCCTCCCGCTGGGTCTGGATCCAAAGGTTATGGCTATGCCCTGCCCATCTGAGAGAGAGACCCCCGGGGACTAGTGGGCGAGACACCTTCTGGTTTCTCACACGTGACACTTGACAGTACTGGGACGAAGAAGAGGCAACTGAGAGCAATGAAGACTACACTATTTCACCACTCTGGTACTGGGATGAAGAAGATGCCCGCTAAGAGCTGTGAGGGTCAGGCATGTCCCTTTGATTGTGGCGAGACAGGGCTAATTGGACATCCACACCTGCAGCCTGTCAAGGGTCTGCCGATGTATAAAAGGAGACCAGCCCAGCAGGGAGAAGCAGCAGGGAGGCTGGTGCAAACAGCAGGGAACCTTAGCTGAGCCGGACGCTGATATGCTGGAGACTGCAGGGAGAGGTGGTCTATGGAAGCGTGGTGTAGGAGCAAGGGCTCCATGGAGCGCGCTAAACAATCTGAAGGGAGCTGTGTGGGAAGGCTGTCCCTTTCCCTTATGTGCAAGGTGCTTGTTCCCCTGTGTTGAAAGGTCAACACAGGAGTGCCTGAGGGGCAGGAGCTGGGACCCTGACATCACAAGCAGAAGGCTGTGTGACCCCAGCTGCTGGAAGAATTGTTAAAGTGACCAGTGAGTTTCTGACAAGTGAGATACCCGGCACGCGAGTGCTTGAACTCTATTGCCAGGAATACTTTGTATCAGAGTGGTTGCGTGGCTCAGAAAAGCACGGTTTCAAAAGTCTCCAGTGTTAATCAATGTCGATCGATGAACTGCCAGGAATACTTTGTATCTGAGTGCTCACAATGCTAACAGAGGGCCACTCCGTAGTGGGCAAAACAAACACAGCTACTGCAGGTGGACGTACATTACTCAAAAGCTCTAACTGCCCATGCTCCAGTACCCCTACCTAGCCCAAAGTCACTTCCCTTCGCACTGGCCCAAACATGGCCCTGCCCTTAGCCAAATAACGGTGCTGGGCTGCGCACCCAGTGCACAACATCACACCCTCTACCACATGCAAACCACAATACATAATTGCCAACATGGCCCATCCCAATCTGTAGGTGGTTATCCAGTCCTGTTTTTTTCCTTTGCATTCTGGAATTTGTAGTTCCACTCTTCCTATTGTAAAACTCGGACTACGAGTCCCAGCGTACAATGGAAAAAACAGGACTGGATAAACACCTACAGATTGTAATGGGCCATGTTGGTAAGTATGTAATTGCCAACATGATTCAATCCAATCTGTATTTGCTGATATTCTTCTGGTGCCTCCTTGTACTATATTTATCTTGTCAACGAGAGTGCTGTATTGAGAAGAGACACGAGGGACTGTGCGATACTGTTAAGAGAACGTCAACCCGAATTGAACTATACTTACAAATGTGCTATGTCCTCAGTCTTGGAAACGCTGTGCCTGGTTGAGCGTAGAACATCTCACCCGTGACCTCGCAAGGAGGAGAAGGGGCGGTGGTTTTGTATATAAACCCTTCTATTTTGAAGGAACAATTCCTAGCTAACTACCCAGCTGACTGGAGTGGGCGCCATGTTGCTATGATTACCGATTCGTAAATCTGAAGACGAGCCCCCTAAAATTTGGAAATGGAAAATAAATCTACAGAGGGTGGAGGGTATATGAATGTTATTCATCACCTGGTGAAACACAGAACATTAACGGTGTTTGATCTTCAATGTTGTTCTTTACAAAGGATTTTAGAACACTGTGTATGTTTAAATACATTTCCCGGTGGTCGGCTGCTCTTCTTAGCCGCGTTTCGTCGGCGATTTATTTGTGCTCAGCAATGTCTAAGCCTTTCGAAGCTTTGCGTCCCTAGCGAGTGCCTATGCTCGATAAAGAAACGCTCTTGTTTGGCTAACAATGTCACTTTTTAATGTTCTATTGCTGGGGGTTTAGAGCGCGGACCTCTTCATTTGCATAATCCCTCACACATTAGGCTGCGCTGTCACGATCTAGTACGAAAAAGTTGACACCCGATTCAAAAGAATCAATAATTCTCCGCTCTAACATGGCCGCCACATTTCTCGTAACAAAGCAGGAGCTTTTTGCTTTCTTCTAATGTTGACGGATGTGACAGCGTTTGTCGGCAGTGGGCGGGGACTTGTGGCTTGGAAAGATGGCGATCCCCAGCAGCGGCGTGATTAAGCGGTACCTTCTTCTCCTAGCACAAGAGAACTTTGAGTTCAGGGTGCCGGTGAGTGACAGGCCGGCGCCATTGAGTTTATTCTCCTTCCTCACTATTGCACGCTCACTCAAGCACCCTGCCGCACAGTTGTAAGAGTTTTTGCAAGCGGGGCTGTCTGCTCCTTGTACTCTTATAATTATTTGGAGCAACCCTCATTGAGAGGTTGGGGGAGACACGCAGTGCAAGGTGTGTGTAAAGTTTGCGGTAGCACGGAGGAGATCTTACTTGGTTGCAGCGCTGCCAAAATCGTCCAGCTTTCGCATTCATTCCAACATTCTGTGACCAAAAATCTGTAGGAATCTTAAAGTTTAAAAAATATTGAGAAAAATTGGTATTTGTTGCCCCTAAATCGGTAAGCGGTAGGACTGCTTAAAAAGCGGTATCCTGCCGCCTAAATCGGTAGGGTTGGCAAGTATGTAGCAGATGCCGGAGAGAGGGGCGCTGTGTTGTGCAGCTACATTGAAGAAATAGCATATTGCACTTGCGGGTGGAAGTGTCGAGACTCGCGCTGGGCGAGGCTGAAACGTGCGGTTTCCCCCAGCTCCTGGCGAAAGCTCACACCTGCCAGAACTCATTAGGAGGAGTGGCTTGCCATTGCTGCAGTGGCTCGCCCCAGCATGTAGATGACTGGCACCGGGGAGCTGAGGTACGATATCCAGAAGTGCTGGAGCGGATCTCACGGGCACCTCTGACAGTCTGGGGAGGTTGCACTGGCGCACTGGTCTGCTAACTGCTGCCAGTAAGAACACACCATTATAAAAGCAGCAGCTTCAACACATCCCCAGTGAAGAACGTTCCTCGGATTCTTGTGTACTTGCGCACCCTGCAACCATGGCTGAACAAGCTGCTAAATCCAGGCCAAAAAAAAAAATATCGGTATTTGTTGCCATTAAATCAGTAGGCGGTAGGACTGCTTAAAAAACGGTATCCTACCGCCTAAATCGGTAGGGTTAGCAAGTATGCTTTTGCACCATCTCAAAGTGGCTTTGCTGAGTTAGGATGCTTGCTGCGAAAGTGTGTTTCTTTGAACTGTATGTACCACAGTAAGCATTGGACATGCACAGGCGATATAGGGGGAACACTCAATGGTCAGTCCTTAAGTAATGCTGCTTTTATGCCTGAATGGACCATACATTTGTGTTCTCTTTTCTTTATAATTGACACACTCATTCATGTTTCGAATGTTTATATCTCGCAATAATGGACCATACATTTGTGTTCTCTTTTCTTTATAATTGACACACACATTCATGTTTCGAATGTTTATATCCCGCAATAAACGTAGCAGTGTACTTTTACTAGTGAACGTATTAATTGCTATGGAACATATTAATTGTTATGGCTTGTGTAGGCCCAAGGGTCCGTGTGGCGCAGGTAATAAAGCACGGGACCAGGAGCGGTAACATCAACGTCCGTCTTTATTGCAATTCAAATTAACTCTGCCCCTTTCCCTCGTCATTTCCCTTTACCCACCACCAGCCTCCCCGTAACTATGGCAACATCAACATGACATTTCCCCCCCCCCCCCCCATTTTAAACAGTTACCAGACTCTTCACAATGGGTGGTGGTCTGGTGGATCAACTTAGTCCATTTCCTCGATCCATCAGCGCAGTCTACTCCAAGCCCTCTGCGGACGTGTGCCAAAGGCAGCTAGAGACTGTTCGCCTGGCTCACTCTCCACCGGAACTTCTCGATCAGAGTCTTCTGTATCCCCTTAGTCTCCTTGATGGGGGTCATCAGACTCCTATTCAGTGGGAACATTCACACGTCCACTTAGCCGCCTCGACCCGAGGGAGGGGATTCCTTTGAAGTGAGAGAAGTTGCGAGTAACTGGCCCTTCTGGGCCTTGGGCCGTGATCATGGAGTCTTTCTTTTGAGTGACCCACAGGGGTTCCTCTCGAAATGGGGAGGTGTGTTTGAGTCTGTGGCTGCTTCACGGCAACAATATCACCCACCTCAATTTGGGGCATTCTCGCGCCTCTGCGGGTATCCGCATATATAAGCCTTTGCGGTCTTGTCCTGCTCCCGCACTTCTTTTCCAGCTCAGGCACATGGTTGACCTGGTTTGCTTGTGGGAGGCGCGTCTGCGTGTTTTTACCAAGCATTAGCTCTGCAGGGGTCCTGCCGGTGGTGCTGTGGGGTGTGCCCAGTAGTTTCGCATCAGCTGGTTCAGTACCTGCTCATAGGGCTGCCCTGTCAGTTTGGCTATCTGTAGCGCTCTCTAGGTTGGCCATGAAGTGCTCTATCATGCCATTAGCTTGGGGCCAGAGGGGAGTTATTTTCCGATGGTGAAATCCCAGGTAGTCAGCAAATTTTGTGAACTGGTGCCCACTGAAAGGAGGGCCATTGTCTGTCTTGAGTACTTTGGGAACCCCATATGCAGAGAAGATGCGGTCTATCATGGGGATGAGGTGATGAGCTATTGTCGACGATATCGGTTGTGCCTCCGGGTATCGCGAGTATTCGTCCATCATCATTAGTACGTACTCTTTTTCACCCCCCTCCCACCCCTTTTCAATGGGCCCAAAGAAATCTGTGGCCACAGACTCCTTGCAGAAGGTCAGACATGACTAGTGGTTCCGGGGGTCGGTTGGGAGTGATGAGGCTGCACATGGGACAAGTTTTTAGCGCAGCCTCTACCATGGAGTCCATATTGGGGAACCAGACTTTCTGGCAGAGCATGCGCTTGGTCGATACTATTCCCTATGATTCTCATGGGCTAGCTCAATGATCTTTGCCCTCAGAGCTGTGGGGAATACCAGCTTGCAGTCTTTGAGGAGAAAGTGATCATCCGACAAGGCTAGCTCGTCCTTCACTTGTATGAGGCGCTCTACATCCACGTGTATTAGGTCTCCTGCGGCTCTCTCTCTGTCCTTCGCCCTCCTCCACATGCCCGATTCAAGGCCTTGGCACACAATCTGGCAGACCTGGTCATTATTTGTTTTTGAGCTATTATCTCAGTGTCAACTCCCTCTGGGGTGGTTTTGTGTATGAGGTACCTGTCCGCTACTGAGTATTCTGGTGCACGCTCTTCCCCCCCCCCCCGCGGGCCTTCTGGATAGGAAGTCCGCTGGGTTTTCTCCGGCCGGTGCACTATCTCAAATGCGTAGTCCTGTAGCCGTAGCCCGCAACGGGCTATCCTGGGAGGCATTTTTGCCTGTGGGTTTCCCTATAGGAACAGAAGGGCTTGGTGATCAGTGATGAATTGAAATGGTTTTCCATATAGGAAGAGATGGAAGTGCTTGCACGCCCATACCACCGCTAGACCTTCCTTCCTGGCCTGCGAGTAGGCTTGCTCAGGGGTCGGAGGCTCCTGCTGGCATATGCAACAATGTGTCTTTGAGAGGAATCCCTCAGGTCTATCTGGGCCAGTATGGCTCCTAGCCCCACGGGACTGGTGTCCACTGTCAGTTCAGTCTGGCTGCTTGGGTCGTAGTACGCCATGTTTTCTGCATTGGCAACTCTTTCTCTAATGACTTTGAAGGCTCTCTGGCAGTCATCAGTCCAGTAAAAGGCGACGTCATGCCGGGTTAGCAGTCTCAGTGGCTCACTGACAGGGTGTGATGCTGGAAATGCATCGGAGGGACAGGGCCTCCGTATCCTTGTCCATTACTGCTTTTTATCGTGTGTTCTGTCGTGTTTTCTGCGCAGGAGTTCATGTGGGACTCCTGGCGGTGCAGCTCTCTTTCTTTTGGTTTGGTGAACGGACCCGTGGGATACCCTTATGGCACCCATGGGTGGGGGTACAGCCCTGTGCCCCTAGTGTATGTTTTTGGGCACCTGTGGGTGGCCCGCAGAGCAGGGTATGGGCTGGTGGCAGCTCCATGCTGAATTTGACAGGAGTCCTGGGAAGCCCTGACTCTGTCCCTTTCCCCTAACTGGCTGTTGGGTGGAAATGCCATATATGTTGTTGTTGTTGTGAAGGCCCGGCCAGATTAGCTGGAGCCTTCCCGGTGATGTATGTTGTGGGTACCTCCTGTCGATGGGACCTCGGTGAATAGAGTGTATGACGAATATGAATTCTGTGTTGTGGGTGTCTAGTATCTGGTGGTTGACACAATGACAATGACTGAGACAGTCCTGCCCGAAACCGGTTGGAATGGAGCTTGGAGTGTTGAATGGCTCTGTACTTGACCCAATACACATAACTTGTTGTGAGTGTCTGGAGAGAAGTGAATGGCCTGAATACCCTGTGTGCCTGATTGGCTGCCTGCATGATTGCCCTTAGTCATGATTGGATGCTTGAGTGTGACCCAGCGGAATGAATGGGAGATCAACAGTTTATCTGGGGACCTCTCACTGCTAGGAATCGTGTTCAGAAGCTGAAGTCCACTACGACGAGGAACTGGAGTAACTGACGCTTGACCTTGAAGCCCTGCTGGACGAGAAGAATTGCTGTTGCTCTCCGTCACAATCTGAAAGCTGTTGTGCCTCCAAGGACTGACCCAGAGAGGACCTGGTAAGGCACCCACTTCCCGAGCTACGAGGGACCATCGTGCACAGTTGATCTTTGCCAACGCTCCCTGGTAGACAGACCTTCGACAGGCTGCCGACCCGATACGGGGACTGCTGCGGAACTCCAAGTAGAAGCACTCGGACTTTTGTCCGCCACTGTCGCCGACCGGAGCCGCCGACCGGAGCCGCCATGCTCCCATTTGCCTAAGAACTTCAATTTATCATCGGACGCTCTGGTCTGCATCGTCATCCGCTGGAGAAGGCCCGACCGTCGACGCGCCGAGGAGCATCCACCGGTGGGTTTCCCGCAACCTAAGGACCACAGAGACGCCGACGACTCGACGACCTTGCTGGGCCACAGTTCTTCATCATCTCTTTGCGGTCCAGAACTATCGTCACCGAGGTGCCCCGCACGCCTCTTCCTTGCATGAAGCCAACACTCTGTCGTCGACGAGCACCGCTAGGAACGAAGCGGCCACTTCCCTGCCGAAGTTCACCCTGTTCCCCGTCGGACGTTCGATGACCCGTGACTCCTGCCTTAAAGGGAGGGCACTCAAGAAGGGCCGTCGATTCCCTGACACCGAACGCCAAGTTCCCCGACACCTCTAGACGATCCGTGGCTCCCGCCTGAAAGGGAGGCACTCAAGAAGGATCGGTCGGCGCATCGTCGGAGAACTCTACTCCACCAGGTACATTTGGGGGGGGGGGTAAAACCTTAATAGGAAGAAGTAAGACTATCGAACATTATATGGACTGGGCTTGTGCTATATATCTTTACTTACAGGTCCCCCAGGTGGGGGGATCTCCACTCAGAACTCTGCCTAGTGGTAGGGGTCAGTGTTCTGCCTACTGTTCCAACCATTTTACGTTCCAACCATCTTACGTTCCTGCCTATCTCTATTGCTGGTTTTCTCGTTATTAATCTTTGTGACATTTTAACCGTACAGTTGATAAACTTTAATGAGATTTGATAACATTGGTGGTACCATTTTAGAATTGCATATATTTATCATTATTGACTTCCAAGTACAAAGTGCGTTATTGTGATCGTGTACATACCTTTGACTATTAATTATATAAAGACTGTGTTTTCAGTAATACAGTGTGTGGACATTCCTTTGTGGGGGTTCGGGGACTACACTGTACTTAAGAACCAGCCTGCATAACCTCCTGAGAAGCTAGGCCTTGATTGCTCGTCCATTGCTACCATAATAGAGAATCTTGGCTGGGGTCTTCTGTGCCTCGCCCCTACCATATAGAGAGCAGAAGTACAGACACCCCCTACCATTCTTTACAGACACCCCCTACCAGTCTTTACACAGAGGCAAAGTCCTTGATGTATCGGATGCAGTAGCTGGATAATCCTAGGAAGGAGCGCAGTTCAGACACATTTGCTGGGGGTGAGGTGTTTAGCGCTGCAACTTTTTCCGGGTCAGGTGTCGTGCCCGTCTCTGAGAAGATGTTCCCAAAGAACTTCAGCATGCTCTTACGAAATTCGCATTTGTGGCGGTTCAGGGTAAGGTTTGCGTCGTTCAGCGCTTTGCACACCCTCATCAGTGTCTCTTCATGTTTCTTGACGTCTGTGTCGAAGATCAATATGCCGTCACTAAAGTTGAGACAGTTAGGTATGTGTTTGACGACATTGTGCACCTCAGCCTGAAATATTTCCCCTGCCGACGAAGCCCCGAAACTTAACCTCTTGTACTGAAACAGGCCCACGTGCATGATGAAGGTTGTAATGTTTTTGCTTTCGGGGCTTGGTACAAGTTGGTAGTACCCTTTCTGCAGGTCTAGCTTGGAGAACGCCTTGGCCCCGTTCAACAAGTGAATCGTGACCGTGTTGCGGGGAGCTGGGTGTCTCTCCCGCCTGATGGCTTGATTGCAGCGTATCATGTCCATGCGCAGCCGTATGGCTTCGGACCCTTTCTTGGGCACAGGCACTATCTGGGATACCCAGGTGGTGGGGCCCGTGGCATGCTCAATAATGTCGTGCTCGAGTATTTTGCAGAGCTCATCCTCTACTTTCTTCTGGATGTTGCGCTACGGGGCGTACTGAGTCATCCACATGAAGTTTGATCTGCCTGTTCTTTAACTTGCCAATTCCCTTAAATATGCGAGGATATAGGTTGTTGATCATCTCAACTGGGTCGATATACTTGTGGACCATGATGTTATACAGGATATGAATGAGTCCCATGTCAGCCGCTACCTTGAAGCCTAGAACACACCTGCTGTCTGTCTCGTTGGCCAGAACATGGATGGGTATTTTCATTTCGTGTCCTTTATATCGACAGCAACCGTCAAATTGTCCTAGACATTTAAAGGGTGCCTTGGCACCATAGGCGTATATTTCTACTGTTGCAGGGTTTAGCTTTGGTTTCTGAGGCAGTTCTTTGTAGGTGCTTTCACTGACCATATTCACTGTGGCTCACGTGTCAATGAGAAATTCCTTCGGCTGTTCATTTAGCTTGATGATCAGAGTGGGGCTGTGTGCGGTGGGGTTTCCTAGGGCATACACGTATGCTCTGTTTTTCTGGTTGCTCCCCGATGAGCTGGGGTCCGAGTCTGTTGGGGACTGCTCTACTAGGTAGCGCACGTGGCGCCTTGATCTGCGCTCAAGCCTCGCACGCATGACTTACTTTCCTCTTTCTCTTCTCTCTCTTTTTTTTTGTCTGTCCGCACCCGAATCTCTTTCGCTTTTGTTTGATTTGGCAAGCTTTGGGTGCTTGCACTCGGGTGGGGGCCCAAGGCCACTGTTTCTCAACTTGGGTCACAGTGGATTGTCTCTTACTCGGTCTCTCCCCTTGTCCCAGAATAGTCTGCAAACCTATTTGAAAGTGACCCTCCTCGCCACAGGTGGCGCAGCGTTGGCCGACTGCAGGGCACGTGCCTTCATGTGGGTATTCAAACCTGCACTCGTAGCAGACAAGTTCATCCGCTTTCCCTCTGGCTGGAGCCTGTGAGTGTTCTCCCCCCGGCAGGCCGTTTCCAAGCTCTCCACCTGAGAGTCTATGGCCCTCTCGACCTGGGCAAGTGCTAATATCTCTTCCAGCGTACAGGACTTTTGCAATAGTTTTCTTCTGAAGGTCTGCGACTCACACCCTGTTATGAATTTGAGTAGTTGGCAAAGTCACAATGTTTCGTTTTGGTGCGTAGGCGCATTACATAGGCGTCCATCGTCTCACCCTTGATTTGTTTGGTACTGTGAAAAAGATGTCTCTCGTAATCCACATTGGTGTATGGGGTGAAATATGCTGTCAGCGCATCTTTCAGGTCTTGGATGGAATCTGTGGAGTCGGGGGGGGGGGGGGGGGGGGGGCATTTTGTCGATATGTTGCGTGTGGCAGAGCCCAATGCAAGCTTCAGCAGGCATATCTGTCGAGCGTCTGCGATCGGCCCTGTGGCCCCCCATGTATAGGTCAAAGTCCCTTATCCACCTGGTCCATCTACTCCACCTGAGCGTAATGGCGGACACAGGAATTGAAAATCAATCCCAGCTTCTGGGAGAGTTAAGGGCAGAAGTCAGTGCAGCAAGGTCCGAGGCCAACTCTCTTAGGAGAGAGTTCGTGGTGAACAGAGAGCGTATGGATGAATTGGGTCACCAATTGCTACAGTCCCAAGCAGGACAAGCACCACTTCATAGTGGGGTCCCACAGCGTCAAATTTCCCCTCCCAGTCCTCCGCTCCAGGTAGTTCTACCCAGGAATATTCCACTAGCAGCCCCAGAGAGATTTACAGGGGATCCCAGGCGTTTCGCAGTTTTTATGATCCAATGTAATTTACACTTTCTGTGCAGACAGGTTTTTTCCTTCAGATCAGGCTAAGGTGGCATTTAATTATCGTATCCAGGCGAGCATGCTGCTGACTAGAACATACTTTTTAGTTAATCGAGATGCTCCAGTATTGAGGAACTGCCCAGGTTTTCGACAAGAGTTAGAGAAACTCTTTGCTCATCCAGCTCAGGGACAGGCCTTGGATAATCAGCTGCTCTCTCTACGCCAAGGAAACCAAGAATTGTTGGCCTATATATATCCTCCTTTAATCGATTAGTGGCAGAAACCAAATGGCCTGAGGAGAGGAGGACTACACTCTTTCATCAAGGATTACGAGAAGAACTTAAAGATATACTAGCGCAAGTGGTGAGTCTCCCACTGGTTGTGCAGAATTCATAGACCTAACAATACAGTTGGACCACCGATTGCAGAATCAGTGTTTTTTTTAAAAAACCTTTATTTATTTGACTTGACAATGCACATATAAGTAGAGACACTCAGTGTAACAATAAGGAAAAACTCTACACAAGCATACTTCACAGTACAGATTTGGCATTTTGTGTACAGATAGGACGAGTGGGGTCCAGGCAGTGATCCAGCTGCACGACACCATTTACACAAATCGTGGGGAAAACAACTGGAGGGGGAGAGGAAGAGACAGAGGATCCGGTGTCTGAGTTTGAAGTACTGGCGGACACGTAGCTGCGAAATTTCCGCCAAATGTCTCTCGGTCTAGAGTGTGGATGCTGCAGACCACCCCAGGCTTCCTCAGTATCATGTGCCCATGTGATTGTTCTGAGCCATTCTGCATGCATAGGTGCTCTAGGCCGAAGCCAGTTCATTAAGATGCAGCGTACTGCTAGTAGCATACAGAGTCCCGCCAGCCTCCTCGAATTGGGACCCAACTGGCGGAACTCGTGGAAGAGGCATCGAAGCGGGGACGGCTCTGACATGATCTAGTATAGCAGATAGTGTGGAACATACTTCAAACCAGAATTGTGACAGGCATGGGCAGCTCCAGATCATGTGGATGTAGGAGGCCTGGTCTGCACCACATCTGGGGCAGCTGGAGGGGGAGTTCATTGAACATATGATGAAGTCTGTTCGGGGTGTGATGAAATCTGTGTAATACCTTAAATTGTATTAATTTAAACCTAGAGTTGTATGACACATTGTGAGTGCGAGCACATATGTGGGACCAGCGTTCATCAGTAATCTCAACCCCGAGATCCTCCTCCCACCTATGTCTAAGTTCAGTGCATGGGGGGACAGTTCTAGGCTGAAGTAAAGCATAAAGCCTTGATACCTTTCCCCTAAAGGAGTCGAAGGAGCATGGCTCTGCAATAATGGGCTCATCAGGTGGAATTGTAGGGAAGTCGGAGTATCTGGCTCTAAGATTTCTCCGAAGAGAGGAGTATTGCAGCCATGCAGACGATTTCCGCTTGAGGGGGAGGAAGGTCAGCCCATTCGAGGAAGTTGCCCTGTTCATAAATATCACGAAGCACCATGAAGCCATCGTCGGCCCAACGGGACACAGTAGATTGTGTAATGTGCGGGACATCAGGGAAAAATTTCCAGAGCGGGCGGTCTCCGTGAAAGGGGCACCGTGTGCCTACTAGTTTCCAAATCCTAGAGAGAGCCAGGGATGTGCTCGCAACCGGGTCTGCCGAGTCAAGGTCAGTGGAGTCGGGTTTGAGAATAAGGGAGCCGATTACTCGATCACTGACCATGAGTTTCTCTAAACGGACGTGGGGGCGGGGGGGCGGTCGGCGGTGTTGAACCAGCAGGAAGCGAATTGGGACTGAGCCACCAACCAGTACTTGGTGAAGTCGGGAGCACCAAAACCGCCATATTCCATAGAAGTGGTCATTGTTGCCAATTTGAGTCGGACTGCACCGGAATGCCATAGGAAGGAGTTGGTTATTTGGCGAAGTGACTGGAAGAAATCATCGCCCGGCCACACCGGTAAATCAGTGAATCGGTAGAGGAGTTGGGGTAGTACAACCATTTTAAGTATACCAATCCTACCAGCCAAGGAAATGGGGAGTTTAGCCCAGCCAGTAGTTTTGATGGTCAGATATGTGAGGTAATTACTATAGTTGTCCTCACGTAGTTCTGCCGTGTGTTGGGAAACCACCACACCCAGGTACGTGAAGTTAGACTGGGACCATGAGAATCCCAGTAGGTCAGAGGGGGGGTGTGCAGTCTGTAAGCAGGAATAGAATAGATTTAGAGCTGTTTACCCTAAGCCCGGAGATGTAACCAAACCGAACCACATCCTCTAGGATATGGGCTAAATTGTTTTCAGGGGACCGGATATAAAGAAGGGCATTGTCGGCGTATAGGGAGATAATGTCAGATTGGCCTGCAGTACGTAAGCCTCTATGGGAATGTAACTGGCGCATCATGTCGGCAAAGGGTTCCATGGCTAGGGCGAATATTAGTGGGGGAAAAAGGGCAGCCCTGTCTTGTTCCTCTGGCAATCTGAAATGGAGTGGAGCACCTATCCTCCGTACGGACTCTTGCCGACGGTCCAGTATAGAGCAGCTTAACCCAGGCTTGAAAGTTGGGGCCAAACTTACATTTGACTGGGACACGCCACAAGTATTCCCACGACACTGAGTCGAATGCCTTCTGCACATCCAGGGTGGCAGCCACTGCCTGCACCTCAGGGTCGATTCTGCTTATCACATTGAAGAGTCCACGCAGATTGAGGGAAGTGGATCTGCCTGGGATAAATCCCGCTTAATCAGAGTGGATGATGTGCGGCATAAATGAGGATAGCCGAGTAGCTAATAGCTTAGCATGTATTTTAACGTCGCAGTTGATTAGCGACAGGGGGCGGTAAGAGCTACATTGAGTGGGGGGTTTGCCAGGTTTGAGAAGGACCGTTATCATTTCCTCACGAAGTTTAGGGCGGGAGTGTGCCTCTCTCACAGGACTCCTTCCATAGGGCTAGAAGATGTGGAACCAAGAGGGATTTGTACTGCTTATAAAAGTCGATGGGAAGCCCATCCGGGCCAGGTGCCTTGCCCGATGCCAATGATTCAATGGCCTCAGTGAGTTCTTCAGAGGTGAATGGCCTTTCAAGTGTAATGCTGGTGTCAGTGGAGAGGACCGAGAGGGGGAGGCCTTCTAAATGGGAAACTATTTCTGGTATCTGGGCGCACTGGGTTTTTGAATATAGGGACATATAAAATGCAAGTAATTCAACATTGATGTCTTGTGGTGAAGTCGCCAGTGTTCCATCGGGTCTCTCTATCGCCGGTATGTTGGGGGCACCAAACTCTCAGCCTATCAACCTGGCTAACAAGCGGCCTGGCCGCTCATCCTCTCCATATTTCCTTACCGAGTGAGGGCTATCCAGGAATTTAACCTCCCGCTCGCCCAGCGTGCGGAATGTATCTAGTTCTGTCCCTGTTTGTGCTAATGTTTCAGGGGATTGATCTAGGGTATATTGGCTCTCAAGGGTAGCCAGGGTCGATTCGCTGTTAGCAATGTCCGAACGGATGCCCTTCAGTATATCGCACCCTTTGGATATGGCAATGCCCCTTATGTATGCCTTAAAGGACTCCCAGAGAATGGCCTGTGACGGTGCAGAGATGGTGTTAACCTCAAAGAATTCCTCGATGGAGGATTCGAGTTCAGATGCAAAGACCTGGTCAAGTAGGGCATGCAGCCTCATTTTCCACTGTCTTTCACCCCTGTAGTATTGACCCCAATTCAAGGAGATGGTCACCGGTGAATGGTCAGATAGGGTTCTAGGGAAGATCGCTAGATGAGTAAGGTATCTGATCAAAATATCTGATATGAGCCACCTATCTATTCTCGAGTGCGAGTCGTGCACTGAGGAATAGGAGTACGTGTGGGAGGCTGGGTACAAGAGCCGCCAAGCGGCGACAATACTGAAACGAGGGACAGTTTTCAGGATAGTGTAGGCCGCACTGGAGAGCCGGTGGGTTCTGGAGCCTGACCTATCCAGGTTGATATCTAATATAGTATTAAAGTCTCCGCCCCATATAATCGGGGTAAGGGGATAAGTCTCCAGCAACCAGGCAAGATGCAGGTAAAACTCTGGGTCATCTATGTTCGGACTGTAAATATTCAACATAGCTACCTCTTGGTTTTGCAGTCTACCCAGGATTAGCACATACCTCCCCTGCAGGTCTATCTGTGAGTGGACGCAAGTAAATGTAAGACTTTTGTGGATTAGGGTGAGGACCCCTTGACTTTGAGTGGAATAGTTAGTATAGAACCTCTGGGGACCCCACTATTTAGCGAATTTTTCGCATTGTTCAGAGCGGGCATGAGTTTCCTGTAAGCATAAGATCTTAACGCCATGGCGTACAGCGCACAGTTGTATCTGTCGCATCTTTTTGTGATTGCCCAGACCCCTCACATTCCAGCTCATGAATGATAAGTTAATATCCATCGTCTGTGTGGGGATGGTGGCTGAGTTCCAGTTTATGGAATATCAGTGGCCAGTGCCACCTCAACTGGTGCGGACATGTCACCATACCAGCACGCCTGTGATCAAATAATGTGGTGTGTGTAGCATCTCTTGTGGTTGTCAAGCCTCTTTTAAAATAACTCCCGTATCACCTCCCCTGCACCCACGTCCCTCCCCCAAACGGAGGAATGATAGCCCAATTGAACCATAACAACAACCATTTCATTGGCAACTACGCCAGGGGGCCTGTTAGTTGACTTGGCGGCGTTGCCCTAGACCGAGGGAAAACAAGGAGGTTTTTAGTACCGGACAATTCACACTTATAATTGGAAAAAACATAATTGAAGGATCAACCGTTCAGTAAGAGAACATTATCAAACTGTTAATGAGAACCCGTGGGACAGTCCCACATCTGACGATGCTGGCCTTGAGGGTCCTGTTCTTAGGCAAGGATTTGGCGGGAAATGACTAGGCCATCGTGGTTCCGACGTAGAGGGAGAAGATCAGCCAGTGAAGTGTTCGTCAATAAATTTAGAAGCTTCCTCCGGCATTGTAATTAAAAAGGTCTGGTTTGAGTGTTCAATCCGTAGCTTGGTGGGAAATAACATGGAGTATTTGACCCCCAGATCTCAGAGCCTTTTTTTGACTCATGAGAAGACCTTGCGCTCCTGCTGAATCGCCACAGAGAAATATGGATAAAGGTGGATTCTGGCCGCACCCAGGCGCAGCTCACCCTTGACTCTGGCTGCTCTGAGGAGAGCGTCGTGGTCCCGGAAATTTAAGATTCTATCTATGATGCGGTGTGGGGGTGCGCCAGGCCTAGGCTTTGCACTCGGGGAGCGATGGGCTCTTTCAAGTGTGAACTGTGGAGAGAGTTTCGGTGAATCTAGCACTGTCAAAAACATATGCTCCACAGTCTTCCATGGGCTCGTTGATGTCATCCTCAGGAACTCCGATTATGCGCAGGTGGTTGCATCGCAAACGCGATTCTAGGTCGTCGTCCTTCTTTTCAACCGCCAGCACCCTAGTGGAAAGCGAGGAGACCGTGGCGCGCAGAGAGCCCAGTTCATCGTCGGTGGCACCCACCCTTGTTTCAATCTCTGCCACCCGACCATCCGTCTTCTCGATATGCGCCTTAATAGATGAGATGGGCCCATTTATGTCATCAAGTTTGGTGTGTAGGGTGGTAAACCCTTCACGGATGTACTCTAGCATCTTCTGCGAGTCATCAGGGGCCGGGGTAGCAGATGTTGTAGGTGCTTCATCCTGCACCTCAGCAGCTGATTTAGCTGTGGTTCTTTTGAACATATTTAAAGAGCTTTGTTTTTTCCCAGCTCCCGCTCCCTTGGTCATGGTGTCAGTGGAGAGGGGTTCCGGAAATGTGGGAATGTCCAAGTGAAAGGAGACAACAATGTTATAATGCTACACTGATAATGGCAGGCTGTTCAGAAGCCCTCTCTTCGGATTGCCAAGAGCTCCGCTTTGGGTCTATTTGAGCAACACACGCCCCCGGCCACTGAAGGTGGGTAGTAAGTATGCTGTAGCAGGTTTTGTGCCTTCCTGCTATCTGCAACGCAGTTCTCGCCAGGTGCCAGGGGTTGAGGAGTACCGCCTGCCCAGGCGCGGTATAAACAGTTAATTCTAGATGGCACAGATTCAGGTGGGGCTCGGCCCGGGGCAGACTACCGTAGGGTGCCGGGCCGTGGGCTCTGATCCCCAAGATGAGGCAACAGAGAACTGGACCCCGGTGCAGTTGTCCAGGAGGCAAGCAAATGTTAGGCAGTGGGGGGGTACCCCCAACCAAGTAGCAGGGCTGAACACTAGGAGGTGGGGGCTGCTCCAGCAGCGTGTGTAGGGCCAAAAACAATGGTAGCCAGTAAAGGCCCTGAAGCACTGGCAGCCCCCGGCAACGTTAGGTAGCCCCCCAGCTCCTTACCATGGCCACAATGGAGCGAGGTTCCTCCGTCATCCGGGGGTACAGGGACGGTCTGACAATCGGCGCAGCCCCCTCCATGAGCCGCGATCCCACAGCGGGGCACCCGAGGGGCGGTGTCCTCCCGCCGGGACAGTCGTGGGTGGCTGGATTAAAGCAGGCATATAGGGGGACAGCGGCCGTCCAACCGCTGCCTCCAAGGTTCCGCGGGGCAATCCCAGACCTGGCAGGTCTCCCCCGCTACCGCCAGCAGTTCGCCGGCAGAATGGCGCGTAGCGGAGGGTGAGCCGCCCCTCCCCCTCACAGGCCGCAGTGCCGCAGAGCCCAGCAGCAGGGCAAGCCGCACCTCCTGGAGCCAGAGAGCAGGGAGAGATAGGAAGGTCTCACGTCGGAAATTAGATCCACCGATTAACACCAATCGCAGAACTACGGCCGTTGTGGTTTAGCAGGGATCTGCTATGGGAATCTGTCCATCGGCATCAGGGGCAAGATAGAGGATTTATAGTGAGAAGCTGGTAATATAGTTGAAAAAGAGCCGTCTCGGTCCGGAGCTCGGCTCTTAGGCAGCCATCACCATCGCATGCAACAGCGCCCCCCCAGAATCGGCGTTCTGATCGGGCCAGATCAAAGACCAGATCACCTATGTTAGTTCAAAAGACTATGGAACTTGGCTAATGACTGCAATGCCAATGCAGCTAGGACATATTTGGGGTGCCATATCTAAGGAAGAAGGCAACAAAAGAAGGCAACAAAATGTCTCTATTGCGGTTCAGCGGGTTATCTTTTGCAAACTGTCCAGTGAAATCACCCTGGAAACCAGTGGGAGCAGTAGACGACGGGGACAGAAAGGCAGCAGAAAATGAACAGCCGGAAAACTCCAATGCCCGACCAAGTGTAGAGGTCGACTTGTCGAGCCAGAAGAAGGGAATCCAGAAGAAGGAAATCCAGATCTCTCATTTCGTCATTCCAGTCATCTTAAGTAGTGACCTTCAGCCATCCAAGATATATGCTCTTGAAGCATATGTGGACAGTGGTGCGATAGGGAACTACTTGGATTTGAACTGGCAGGCAAGATGGGTATTGGTATGCACCCAAAGGCGGTGATAGACAATGTCACCGCAGTGGATGGTACTCAACTGATATCCGGACCAGTGACGTGAAGTTTGCACCTTGCTATGCCAGGAGGGACATCGAGAAAAGATCTTGTTTGACCTCATTAGTGCTCCACAGTTTAAGGTGATTCTAGGAATTCCATGGCTAGAGAAGCATAATCCACAGATTGATTGGCGTGCGAAAACCTTAGCAGGAATACTTGCATTCCTCTGTGAAAACTATGTTCAAGATGGAAACTTTTGAAAAAGAAGTCCAAGAGAATCTGAGAGAAAAACCCTTAGGGTTAATAGGAGACCTTCCAACGGAATATAAAGACTTTCAAGAAGTATTCGAAGAGGAACATGCTATCGTTTTGCATCTGCATCGACCATATGATTGTCAGATTGATTTGATCCCTTGTTCTAAGACCCCATGCAGCAGAATTTACGCCTTGACTGGACAAGAAAATATTCATTTGAAGAATTATTTGGTTAATTACCTAGCCAATGGATGTGTTCGGCCTTCAAAATCTCTGATGGCTTTTCACCTATTTTTCGTGCCCAAGAAGGAAGGAGACCTACGCACTTGTATAGACTACTGTGCCCGCAACCAGATTACAATCAAGAACCAGTATCCCCTACCACTCATCCCAGTACTAATGGCTGAAGTTAAGGAGGCCAAGATTTTCCCGAAAGTAGACCTTCGAGGAAACTATCACCTAGTGCGAATCAAAGAAGGTGATGATTGGAAGACTGCCTTGCACGCTAAATATGGCTTATTTTAGTACTAAATCTTGCCATTTGTCCTATGTAATGCCCCAGCAGCCTTCCAGCATTTCATGAATGATGTTTTTTTTTCTCCCCAAAATCTTTTTATTGAGTTGTATACATACAAGCTTAAACGTGAAGCATGTCAAGGCATTTCTTGGAGCTTGCATGAAAACAAGAAACCAAAAAGAAAGTAAAGGCAGAACACAGGAAAACAGAACTTAAGAACTTCAAATAGCAGCAAATGTCTTTGGAGGAGGAGGTCAAGCGCGAAGAGGGGCAAGCAGGGAGATTTAGGCGTTCGTCTTTAGTTTGGTTTGAGGGGAGCGGCACCACCGTTGACTGGGTGCAGCTTTAGTCCGGAGTAAGAGGCTATTGGACGTCGAGGGCTGGGGAGTGGAGTGCCCAGTGCCTTAAAATGAGAGTGAATCCGCTGTTTACCGCTTCTTGGACTGGCCTTTCAGTCTTGGTTCCCCATCTAGCGCAGAGTAGGAGGTTGTCTCGCCACTTCCGGGAATTGTTGCGTGTAGGCCAGGAAAGGTGCCCATGTCTGCTTGAACTTAGGACTATTACTGAATCTGATGGCTGTAATTTTTTCTGCCAGCACTTAGCCCACCACATTGTGCGGCAGGTCCTTCAGGGTTTTTCCAGAGTCTGGCGATTGATATCTTCGTGGCCGTTAGGAGGTGTGAGCATAAGTCCGACATACGTCCTGTTAGTGGGAATTGACCCTCCCCAGTGGATCCTAGGAGGATGATTTGCGGGTCTGTATTGCTCCTCAAGAGTGCACGGACAGTCATTTATCACCAGTACAGTTGCAGAGCCAATACTTTGAACGCAGGTAGACGGCGCAATGACTTACAACCACACGCACACTTAGAGAGTAAGTAGTACTTATATGGCTATTTATTCATAGTTAAACATACATAAGCAATACGTGATAATACAGGAATAAATCACAGATAAATCACATAAAAGATAGTAAGTTATCAAGAATACATCACCATGGGCGTAACTGAATCCCTCATCTCGCCAGAAGCGGCTGGAAGATCCCGGTAACAGCCAGGCCGAGAGCACAACAGCCCACGGGTATGTCGGAACAAGGCGTCCCCCCTCCGACTGAGGTCTTTGTGCTTATCCCGTCTGACTGTTGCAGAGCTCCGCATATATGCACTCCTCAAAAGGGGTGGCAATTTCTCGAGCCTTCTGGCATTAGCGCTTGCGCATTGATGAGTGACCGTTGGTTGCCAGCTGGGTCAACCGACAGTAACCCCAAGGAGCAAAGCGCTTCCCTCTACTAAAAACGCCACAGAAAACAGTTCTATAACTCATCTTGAAACCTTGGCGCGGGCATAGCCAACTACAACAAACCTTGTTATCTGGTACCAGCTGGCACCTGCGGATCCTAGCTTTCCCAGCACCGTGTCTTTGGCTGACTAGGCCTGCAATCCAGGCCCTGTAGCGAATTATGTTTTTTTTTCGCAAAGCAAGTGCAGCTTTCCACTGAGGCATGGATAAATATCCATTATGGCTCTGAGTGCCCCCAGAATGCATTGCGCACCAGCGCCATGTTTTAGCTCAAGCATCACAGGGTCCCATGGGATCGTGAGGCCAGTTATTGATTTGATTTTGCTCCATGAGCTCCTTCCAGAATTGAGTAGCCTTCGGGCAAGACCAGAGGAGATGAAACAACAAACCCCTGTCAGGGCATCCTCTCCAGCACTGTGGGGGGGATGGCTGGGTTGTATTTGTTCATGATCTCTGGGGTGCGGAACCATCTGTGGCACAGTGTAAATGCACCTTCTTTGTTTGTTGTGCATTGTGAGCTTTTGTGCGCTTGGTTCCAAATATGACTCCATTTCTCTGGCTCGATAGCTTTGCCGATGTCGTCTTCTCACTTTAGCGTATAGAGCTCTTTTTTTTGGTCGGATCAGTTCTGTCTAATAGTTTGTATAGTGTCGATCTTTTCTCCTTTGGGGGGCTTGTGGTGAGTGTTCGTTCTAGGGCTGTTAGCTCCCTGCTGCCGTGCTTCTTGGCAGGCACACTAGACAGCCAGTGCCTGAGTTGCGTGTATCGAAATCTCTGTCTCTGGCACCTGGAATTTGGCACCTGGAATTTGGTTTTGCAGGCTTCAAAGTCCAACGGGGTGCCGTTCTCGAAGAAGTCTGCCATAGTTCTCAGCCCGCCCTCCCGCCATCTGGCGAAGTTGTTTGAGGCCATACCGGGGGAAAAGTCTGGGTGGTCCCAGCTAGGCGTGAACGGGCCCATCACTCTCCTGCACTTCCATAGGCGTGCTGCCTTTTTCCAGCTTGTCACTGTATTCATTGTCGCAGGCAGTGGGTCTGAGTCCGGGGCATAGCTGAGATCTTGCATGTGTGGTAGAACCTCGATCGGATCTTTACATCGGTCTTCTTCTAATTTCCTGGCCAAGTCCGGGACCCCCACGACCCTTATCGTAGAGCCCTGGAGCATAATACGCCTCGGAATATGCGATTTCTTGCCTGTCCAGACATATTTCAAGATGTCTCCCTGTAGTTTGTCTATAGCTTTCTTTCGAAGTTTTATAGGAAGTGCCAGGCAGCAATAGAGCAGCCTCGGGATTAAATTATTCTTCAGTGCCGTGATGCGGCCGAACCCTGACATTTCTTGCTTTCGCCAGCGCTCGTGATCGCCTCTTAGGTCTTTGACCAGTAGGGGGAAGTTTGCTTTGTATATTTATTCAGATTTGATAGGGATCTGGACCCCCAGGTAGCCTATCTGCGATTTGACCCAAGGTATTGGATATGTTGCTTGCAGTCCCACCCTAAGCCTTTCTGGAATATTGGTGCCCATTGCTGCGGACTTCGCAGTATTTACAGTAAAACCCGGAGGCTTCCCTGAACTCCTCCAGCTCTTGCCATAGGGCCGCCATGGATTCTTCTGCATGGGTTAACGTTAGCAGCACGTTGTCCACGTATAAGGCCGTATTGTAAGATTCTCCCTTACGTTCTAGGCCCGCTTATGGCCGTATTGCGCCGAATACTGCTGGCGAAAGGCTCCATGGAAAGCGCGAACATAATAGGGGAGAACGAGCATCCTTGTCTGGTGCTTCTGGTGATGTTGACTTTGTCTGATTGGCCCCGTTCAGTTTCAGATGGGTGTACAGATGTTGATAGTTCGCTAGTGCCCATTTTACGAAATTCAGCCCGAATCCGTAGTGGTGTAGGGTTTCTCTTATATAGCCCGAGTCCAACATCTCGAACGCTTTGTGTGCGTCCAAAGAGAGAGCAACCAGCTCTGTACCCATCCTGTTTGCAGACTCGATAATGTTTATGGTTCTTCGGGTGTTGACCTGGGTGTTCCGGCCCGGGATGAAACCTGTCTGGTCCGGGTGGATGAGGTCTGGGAGGATCGGGGCTAATCTTTTGCCAGGATTTTTGCAAATACCTTGGCATCATTGTTTTAGTAGAGTGATGGCTCTGTATGATGAACATTGTGCGTTGTCTTTTCCTGGCTTCGGGATGAGGATTGTTGCCGACTCCTCCATGGAGGCTGTAGTGAAGCCCGTCTCCAGGAACGAGTTGAATAGGTTCACCAGGTGTGGCACCAGGATATGAGCAAACTTCTTGTAGAATTGTGTTGAGAGCCCGTCCGGCCCCGGGGACGTGTTTTTCAAGGAGCAGATCGTGTCTCCTACCTCTTCCGCCGTGATGAAAGGAGTCCAGAGTTTTTTTAGGATTTGCAAATTTTTACAGACGCTTCATTGCAGGATTTTCACAGTTCCTCCAATAACTTCGCTACTGAGAAAGCACAAGATGTTCTCCTGGACCAAGGAAGCAGAAGAGGCCTTTCAGACATTAAAAAGAAAATTTACCACTGCTCCCATACTAAGTCACCCACAAACTGAGCTACCATTTGTAGTGGAAACTGATTCATCCAGTGCTGCTATGGGGGCCGTTTATCCCAGAAAGACGTCAAGTCCGGACAACTGTATCCAGTGGCCTTCTGGTCCAAGAAGTTTTCAACAACAGAATCAAATTACAGCATCACAGATAAGGAACTGCTTGCTATAAAATATGCCTTCAAAGAAGAGACACCCCATTTATTAGGAGCCTGGCATACTGTCAGTTTTCACAGACCACCGAAACCTGCAATACTTACGCAATGCCAAGGCTCAGTCATCTCGACACAACTACGTTGGGGGTTATTTTTCATGGAATATGATTTTATCACTTATCGACCAGGGATACGAAATGGCAAAGCGGATGCCTTGTCAAGGATTGGTGATGGAGAAGAGACCCAAGATACAAATTCTCCTTAACATGACTACTTCAGAACTTGGAAGTCAAAAGGACCAGAGTTTTGCATTCAAGAAGGGTTGCCTTATTTCCAAGGTAGGCTTTAACTCCCAAATCGGGAGTTACAAAAGAAAATTATGGCAGATTACCATGGAGCCACGGTGGAAGGCCACGCTGGAAACTCTAAGACCATGGCCAAAATTAAAAGGTATTTCTGGTGGCCAACATGGCGTAAGGATATCATAGAATTCATTCAAACCTGTGGCATCTGTGCTCAAAACAAAAGTTAGAAGAAGAGACCAGCAGGACTACTTCAACCACTGCCTGTTCCACCTGCACCATGGCATAACATTTCGATCGACTTCATTACAGAGCTACCCCCTTGTTCGGGTTATAATACAATCCTGGTGGTGGTGGACTTGGTCTCTAAAATGGTGCATTTCATTGCCCTTAAAGGGCTTCCTACTGCCTCAGTATTAGCTAAGTTGTTTTTGGAACAAATCGTACGCCTTCATGGATTTCCTTTTACAGTGATTTCCGATATGGGGAGCCAATTTGTATCCCAATTTTGGAGAAAATGTGAGTTGGGGAACGTTGAAGTGTGCTCATCTACTAGTCGCCACCCACAAACTGATGGTCAAACGGAGCGAACTAATCCGACTCTCAAACAATACCTCTGATGTCTTCGCCACCAGATAGACAGTTCCTGGGTTGATGTCCTTTGGGTAGCAGAGTATGCCTATAATATCTGCGAACACTCTTCCACAGGTTACACTCCTTTCTACATACTAAATGGCTCTCATTCTCGGACCTCTATTTTCGATTCCACAGAATCATCAAATATGCCACCAGTACATAATGTTCATGATAACATTACCAGAGTACAGAAAGTAGTTCTACAACATTTGTCTGTAGCGAAGGAAAGCCAAAAGAAATGTGCAGGTAGACTTCGAAGAAACTCTCGAGTGCAAGGTGGGTGACCAGGTCTGGTTGTCTTCTAAACATATTGCACTTAAAGGCCCACTTAAGTTCCAACCTAGATTTCTGGGTCCATTCTCTGTAGAAACCATTGTCAACCCAGTAGCAGTAAAATGTAACCTGCCATCTTGCATGTGAATTCATCCGGTATTCCATGTTTCTTTGTTATCCAGGGACCAGATTGCAACCACCACCACCACCACCACCATGACCAGAATTTTTAGTAAGAGAAATCTTATGTTCCAAGATTGTTAAATGAAAATTATTCTACCTGTTAGATTGGAAAGGGTTTGACCCCCAGGACAGAACTTGGGAACCTAACTCAAACATTCATGCTCCCAAGTTACTTCAGAAGATTCACCAAAACCACCCTAACAAGCCAGGACGGGAGGGTTCATCCTTGGGTGAGGAGTGGGGGGAAACTGTCATGATTCTAGAAAGCCAACACAGCCACCATTTAGGCACACAGGGGAAGCAAGGTCCACAGTCTCAGTCAGCAGGTCTAAGCTGGCTTCAAGCCTGGCAGAAAAGGCACTTGCATCATTCATTGTTTATGCGCTCATAGACTTTATAGCACTTCAGTGGTTTCTGTACTTCAAACATGGCTGCCGCTAGATCCGTGGAGAAAACTTGCTGTACGCTCCATTGTTATAGCGATGGGAGCTTCTTAAGCCCCACCTCCGGTTGTGCGTTTGCTTCGTGTCTTCACCGCTGACAGCGGGTAATGCTACCGGCGCAGATCTCCACAGAACCCTGTCGAGTAAAAGATTAGAGACATTCGTTTTCAGAGAGAAACAGGAGTTCATAGTTATCTGAAATACTTGCCAAACCTAAACATTTTCCACAGAATTTCATCAGTCAGAAGAGTTTGTTCATCACCGCAGTAATTCCTGTCAGGAGCTCCCTCACAGCCGCGGCAGTTCAAAAAGAACGCTCACCGTTCGCAGCCGCAGCGTCTCGCCCTGATGTACCTCGTCAGTCTCTGCAGCGTCCAAAGGAATTTGCCTCAGCATTCCGGAACCCTGCATACAAAAGGTATTTAATTATCCAATGAACTAGTTTAATCTAAGAAAAAGGATGTTTAAATAAGTTAACTTACCTGAAGATTCTTCACATTTTCACCGCTCCATTACAGCTGCGCTTGTCTAAAAGATTACCGTCTCTCCGCTGAGATGAACTTATGCTAGTTGGCGTTCCTTCATCCCTCGTTAACGCCACAGTCATCTGCAGCCATTAACCTCTTCAGATTCAAAGAATCTGCAATAGAAAGGGGAAAAGATATTCGAAAGAGAGATCTCCCAATCTTAAGAGACTAAAGACTTAACTCAGATATTTAACCCAGATAAATCTTGGAACAAGGACATGGCTTAAGCAAGGAACTCTCAGTCCCCTCAGCCTCCCACGTTAAGTTCCTTCATTTTCAATGCACCCCTGTTGTATTCAGGATGGAGAGCTCCCTAAAACAAAGACACAGGTGAGAAGGGAGGGATCAGCAGGGGCATACAGTTTCACCTCACAACATAACATTAAAAGGGAATTATAGAAGTTCTATTGATGTCACACGGGAAAGGAATCCCAAAGGTGCTCCAGCAACGGGTCCACAGGCAAGGAAGGCATTACGCTCCCAAGGAGTCAAGGTAAGCGTTATAACCCCTACTCTTGACCTCTCACGCAATGAGGGCAGACCATCCACCAACGCCCCCATGCTTCATCTTCCCTCCTCCTCCTCCCGAAGCACCTGGACTGAGCCCTTGTCATCGACGAGCTCATCGGCCAGTTCCTTTCTTCGCCTATCCCCACTCAGGGCCCCTAAGCCACACCGTTATGAAACCATCTCATGGCTATCAACTGCCTGTCATGATCTCTGCTTCCAAAAGGTCAGGGTTTTCCCAACTCCCTTGGAAGCATATCCATAACCCAGGTTCCGAGTGCCAACCAGTCCCAATTGGGACCTTTTGGACCCAGTCCTGGCGCCAGTGGCACCAGGCTCATAAATATGCCCAGTCCCAGCGCTGGAAGCGCCGGGCTCATAATGCTTGGGTGGACTTACCTTCAGCAGACCATGCTGCTTACTTGCCTGCCAGTTGAGCCTCTGATCCTCTTCTGTTTGGAACTACTTTTCCTGTTGGGTGGGGCTGGAGCCACTCCCTAGATTCAGAACACTGGAACTCTTCTGGAAGGCAGGAACTCTTTTCTTACCAGGAACTCTTTTCTTACTTAGGCGTGGCTGTGGAAGGAGACACCTAAGCACTACAGGAGGCTATTTAAACCACACCCGGTGGATGAATCTTGCTTTGCGTTATTCTGCAACCTCTGCAGCAGAACGCTCATCGTGTCTTCTGCATCCGGTCCAGGGCCTAAGGAAAAAGGCTTACCATCCTGAATCCAGTCTTCAGCAACACCTATAAAGACAAGAAAGAACAGGTTAGCATTCCGGCATCTGAAAGGCAAAGGCTTACCATCCTGAATCCAGTCTTCAGCAACACCTATAAAGACAAGAAAGAACAGGTTAGCATTCCGGCATCTGAAAGGCAAAGGCTTACCTACTCTTCGTGCGCTCCGGAGGTCTTCACACTGCATTCCGGCATCTGAAAGACAAAACAAGGTGCGTTTAAAGACATTGGGGAACTTTAATACTCACGTGCCATTACTCCTTTCCACATCTAATCCAGTGGGTATTCCGGCACCCTGCAGCCGCTCCGAACTCGTACCTGCAAAATAAAAAGACAGAGCGCATAGTGAAGCAGGCAACAAGCGCTTACTTACGTGCTTCCAGGCGCTTCTATTCATCACACAGGCTCCATCTTCAACTCACTTCAGCCCGTCATCCGCCATCGCCGGAACCCTGCAAAACAAGAGACATCATTACTAAAGACTTTAAAGACATTTGAATGACTCGAAACTTACCGTTCGTGCAGTAAACGACGGACAGCAGTCCTCTGAAGTCAAGAGGCCTGCGCTACCTATCCAGTGAAGAAACTGGTTACAGCACCCTGCCCCGAGGCAGATGGAGAGCTCGGCATTCACTTACCTAAGACATCTTACTCTACACGTCAGGCATACAGTGCACAGAGGTCCAGCCCAAAGAGCCAACCGGGTGCTACACATCACCTTTGAAGATACGGTAGTCGCCCAGTTAAGACCGGCGCCTCTGCGAGAATCAGGTGAGCGTTACACTGCCCCCCGCCCCAGTTGGGGATGACCATACATCGAGGGGGTGCAAGTGCAACCTAGTGTTGGCCGAGTTGGCAGAAATTAGAAATCTGCTCTGTCCTCATAGACACTCAGGGGAGGGAGCAGAGGTAGAGGGAGCCCTTCAACATTTTAACTGCGTGCAAGGGGCCCAGTGACCCACTTTTGGTACACCCTAGGGAACGGGCCCCCTTGAGAACAGCGACCATAGAACTAAAAACTACATTTCTTAGCCCGGTGCTTGGGGAATTTAGGCCAATGCCAAAAACCTTGGTGTAAGTAGTGTCAAGTTAAGGGAGTCTAATGGGGTGTCGGAACCCAATGCAACGCTTACCCCTCTGGTGGTTTGTGCCCCAAGTCAAACAGGACCCAAATGCACTAGTCTAGGGGAGAAAAGAGCCTACTTTCCACGGGGCAGAGGGGGTACCTCCCAGTCCTATGATCAAGGGTGGCCAAGACCTGCAATTGTGTATCTTCACGGGGTACCCAAACTGGAAAGGGATTATGCAGTAGTCCAGGGATGCCCTTTTAAAAGCCTACACTGGTTGCGGACCGTAAGAGGATGTGGTTTTGTGTCCAGGGGAGCCATGGCGGTATGCCGCAGAGTGCCAAGCTTGGGTAAACAGTCCTATGACATTGTGGAACTTGCCTTTTGGGACTGGAGAGTGGCAAAATAGGTCCTGGGGAAAAAGTGGGGGGGGGGCTGGATGGACGCCCAGGAGCGGGATTCTAATTGGCCCTTTGTTTCACTTGGGCTTTGAGTGCCTCATGAGGTAGACTATGAGGCCCACTCCTTTGTCTGGGTCTAACCTTCCTCCACTGGGTCGATTCAGGACAGGCTCTCCGGTGGTCAGTCCCATGCTGTGGGTGATAGTTTGAAGGAGATGGGGGCCCTTTGGTCCACCCTTCCTTCTCTTCAGTGACTTTTGATGTGGTGCATTATGTTTTGGTTTTTTGATTATATGTGCTTTTGTGTGATGTTTCTTTTATGTGTTTGATGGATTTTTGAATCCGAATACACAGATTGACTGACTGAAAAAGCTAACTTTGTTGAAGGGACTAAAAGTCCCATAATCCTAGAAGTACTTGGCCGAGGAAGAGGGCTGATAGGCTTGATTGCCTGACTACTACAACTGCATACTAACTGCCGATATGTGACGGAATCTGGGAGGCATAAAAGGCCCTGTGAGCTGCAGGCATTTAGGAGTGGAAGGAGCTGGAACTCTAACTGGAATGGGTGCTGTAGTCCTAGTAGCAGAAGGAAGAAGGCACAAGGCTGGAAGACCAAGCAGAAGCTGGAGAGTGAGGGGCGCCAGAAGGTGGAGACTGCAGATTTGACCACCTTGTTCTGAGAGGGCCCTGTTCCCCCAATTCTGAAGTGCCGAGGCTGCGCAACGGAAGACATGCAGGGGAGAAAGGTATTTCCACATGTGAACCTGATTGCCATGGTTGCTGAGCTGTGGACGTGCAGGAGACTGAGGCAAGAAGGAATTATGAAGCCGTGGGTCTCAGGAGTGAAAAGCGCTCCCAAAACATGTGGCTGGACCGGCGACACCTTTTCAGGGGAAGGGCGTGGGTCCCCAGCAAGCCAGCAGCAGTAGAATTTGTGGCAGAAGTCTGGAAAGCAGGGTGTCCCGCAGAGAAAGTGTGAGAAGCCGACGAGTGAAGCACAGCATTCTAACACATTGCGTAAGCATTGCCAGCAACAGTATCCTGCACCCTGTAAGACTTTAAGCCAGTAGAAGTTGTTTGTTGCATCTAAAATCCCATGAACAATGGAAATGTAGCACTCGCGTATAATGTGAAATGTTGCTTTTTATTCATGTGAGAAGCTAACGTCGCTAGAATCCATTGTTCTATTTGAAGACTGTTATTGCTTGAAGGACTGATCGCATCTCCCTAATTGAGGAGAGGGAACGCTGCTAGGACCATTACCTAATTTCGACAATACAAGAGTTAGCATCTTTAACTTGTGATAACTACATCAGAGAATGGTTGGGTGTGCCTAGTTGTGATTCCCAAAGGAAGCCTGAACTCTCTCCTTTTTCACACGGGAATACAATTAAATACCAATATTTAAACCCTAAAAACTAGATCAAGAAGTGTTCGTGTGTCCCTAATTCTGATTTTGAAAGAAAGACTGAATTCTATCCTTTATTCTAACATGCCATACCTTTCATATAAAGAAGTTAAAGTATATAATAGTTGACGAAGAATACGAGCATTACCCATGCCAAGAGTCTCCTTATAGTCACACTGAAACCAACCTTTACCAGAGTTAAGACACAATCTAACTGTACTATGAAGTTTATAACCATTTATTGGCTTAAGATACAAGTGTGCTAGTACTACCTTAAGCTAAGAGTGGCATAAAGGCTTCTCAGTAACTAATTGGGATGATAACTGGCAGAAAGGTGCAGATAAAGTTGGAGAATGGAAACGCTGCTTGTAAATACTATTTTGAAGCTGACACAACCTCTAGTGCCAGAGACTGTGGAAGACAGAGAAGCGAGTCTGAAAGGTAAACTGAGGTTGTTATTATAGCAAACTGGGACAGTGATTGACTGAAATGCACACCTTCTTAAATAGATCAAGAAATGTTAATTCAAAAGTAAAGCAGTCTATATAGGTTCAGGGTGCACGGGAGAAACAAAGCGACCCTGGCACAGAAAGTCGCCACTACACAATAAGAAAGAAAAGTAGTGTCCAATACTCTGGGACACTCCTGTCTCATACACACCATCTAAACAATAAGAGAATTGGTTATATTGATACTCATGTATTTGGATTAAGAGATGACAGAATAATTACTACCTGATCCCACATTGACATGTATTCACTTGGAATGATCTATTGCTATGTACATGATTATTCAACAACTGTTGTATTCGACTGATACTTAACCCACTAAGAATTCTTTGTGAACTAGCAATTTTCTGTACATGTTTGCTCAATATTGATGTATGTGACTGATACTTAAACGTATATATGTCTTACTATTATAACAATTTGTTATGAACTAAAAGTGAATTGATCGACTTGAAATTGTAGTTTAAAGATAGTCAGATCCCTGGTCCTTGGTGTGACTTGCCACCTCATCCACCCAAATCCCCAATTGCTGTAGCATATTGACATTAAACTTCCTTATACACTTATGAATTAGGTGTATCCACAGATATGCTTATGGGATAGTTCATGAGCTCCCTGTTTTTAGTTCATCCCCATTCCACCCCTTTTCCAATACATTAATGCATTCTATTTTGATTTATTTATATCACGCTCCAAGACACTCAACTGTATCCAGGTGCAGATGGTCAGAGCAGCTAGATTCAAGATTATATAGTTATACTGCCGTTGATGGTAGCTAGGAAATGACCAAATCTCTCTCGTGCATTTGTTTACTTAACTTCACGTTCATGACGTAATCACGTGCATGTCATTACATACATAACTAGAACGCCCATTTTGGATCGCGGTTTGCTCCTGGCTGCACCTGCGATCCTGCCCTCACCAATGTAAGTAAGCAAACCCTTTTTTTTTAAAGTACTCAGCGAGAGAGAGATTGTAACAATATCTTTTCTGTCTCTGTCTAGATCGCTTGTTCAAACAGTGATTCAAACCACAGATTTTTCATTTACACGTCTTTTTGGAATTGGGTTAACTCAGATGAACTGTTATAAACATGTGCTCTTCTGTATGTTTTACTAGGCCCACCAGCTTTAAAGTGGAAGTTAGCTAATCATAAACTAAACATGTCTTCTAGATTAACCTACAACATGCAGTACCTAGACTGCCATCTTTAGAAGACACCCAGTTAAAGTGCCCCTCCTAACGGGTGGTCTACAGCAATAGCTAGGCAGTCTAACACGTTTAGACCTTCTCCAATACGGCTTCCTCAGCTTGATAGACTAATTACCACTTAATACTAATTACCATATGTGGATGCCAGGCTCATAGAGCAAGTGACCTTAACCTCGAGCGTACCTTCCCCATGAGTAATATTAGAACCCAATGCTTCAGTCAACTAGATCAAGGTGATGTAACATCTTTCCATGCAGAAGGTTTAGAGTGATGAACAGTTACTTTTGAACTCGTGGGCAGTCTTATTGAATTAATGTTTGACTCTGTATTATTTACTTATTTGTAGATGTTGGAAGGTCATAGTCTGAAGTACAACCAACCACATAAGCAACAAATTCTGCTCCTAATGAAGGGATTGATATCCCGAAACGCGTTGAAATCATCACTATTACTTGTATAATTTTTATGATCATTTGAAGCACGAATTGTGCTTTACTTCTCACATTAAAACCGGACTATGATCAGTGCAATCCCTAGGTGTTAAATTGTGTAAACCGAACAAAGCATATTTAAGTTTGTACAGAAACCGTTTAAGTGTTGACTGAGATCCTTCTCAGTACTATTGGTGTGCATGGGATGGGAGAATCCTTGAATATTGGACACTACTTTTCTTTCTTGTTGTTATAGCAGACAGACAAGAGAGGCTGCCACTTTTTGAAGAAAGTTTTTCAGAAGAGTGCCTTGTCTAATTAAGTTGTTGAAGTACTTTGAAGTATATCGTGTTGAAGCTTGTCTAAAAGTACAAATCACTGAAGCTGTTGTAGTAGTCCAAAGTACTGAAACTGTGGTGCTATATCTGGTTGTCGGTGGATGTAATATTGTAGACCAAACAAAGGGGAGTACTGTGAGACAAAGGTAACTGTTCCCATAGTGAATGAAGTTGGGATGGGATTACCATTGGTGCTATTTGGTGAAAGTGAATATTTCCTCAAGAAGAGATTTGCTTTTACAATGACTTTGAACTATCAAGAACAGATTTGAGACATTTCTTTCTTTGGTTGAACATCAGCAGACCCGACTTTGAATTCTGGGGAAGGGAAATCACCCAGAATATTGGGTTATTCAGAAACTGTGAATATTGTTCATGTAATTTTACATTGCCTTACACTTTCTTTGTGTATTTGTTGCTTGGTGTGAGGGTCAGTTATCCTGTGTTAGTGGTTCCCCTTCTCTTTGGTTAGGCAGGGAAATCCTCAGAAGAGTAAGGGTAGTGAGGCATGTTTGAATACATTTTCTTTAATAATTTGGCATATGACGCCTTGCATTATTGACACCACGCATAACCATGATGCAAATGTGAAATAGGTTAATCACTTACCAAAAGTCAGCACAAGTTCATGTTGAGCAACTATATGCATAGCTATGTTTGGGTTGAACACCGAAAATTCTTAAGGCTTGGTTCACCGTTTTCTGTGTGTACTCAGGTTTGCGTTGACCTCCTTGCGTACAAGATGTAGCAACGTTATTGCAAGCCGTATCATTGCAGTTGCGATCGGAAGTACAATTCCACCTCCAGACATGAACTAAAAATGTACAAGGATACCCAAAAAAGTAACCCCACTACAAAGAATAGGTGTGCTGACCACCGCCAGCTCATGTCTTTTTGAACAATCGAGTTGCAACTACATTCAATTGTTAGAAGTCCTGATTAATGTTTAATTTGAATAATTAAAAAAAGCTTATTCCCATATCTTGCTTGTGAAATACTGAATATTCAATTGTTCTAGCATATTTAACAGTACAAAAAAGTAATATACACATGATGTGAGGTCAGTTGAAGTTCGATGTTCCATAACAGAAGTATGGATTGCATTTTAATGCAAAATTCAGAAGAGGGTAGTGCTCCAGATTGAAGTGAGAGTATTTTAATATCTACTTTTTAAAGTCTTCAGTAAAATGATTTTTTTCGGGAGTGAGAGTTTTGTTCCTGATGGGAGTATTTTCTAAGCGAGTAAACATATTTTAACTTTAAAACATAAATGTGTTTGTACTAAATATTTCTTTGACCCTTGATCGTGCACATTAAAATCTATATTTTTCCAGCAATAACAGTACTTTCGTCCTGTGGCTCTATGTAAACCACTTTATCCGCACAGCTTTTTGGGGGAGAGCAGGGTGCTGGTTACTATGTATCTGTTGTGTATTTTTTGTTGGGAGTATTTTTAATCCCTAATTTTCTTTTTTGGGAGTATTTGCCTATTTCTAGTGAGTGAAAGTGACTGATGCACCCCTTATCTGTAGGGCTGGAAGATAGTATACTTGATGTGTGCATTTCTGTTACACAATTAGGAATAATAATAGTACCATGATTTGGGATAGTATATTTAGAGCATACTTGTACTTTCAACTATTGACATACATGTTCAACAGGGCTTTGATCAATGACATGTGCTTATGACCTGTTTGCACATTATTCATAGACTTTTGTTATTTACTGAGTTGTGCCCTAATGATGGAGTAGTAAGTCCGAAATGCATTGGCCAACACTGCCTGCCTTATATGAGTTTGAAGAAAATGGACTTGCAAAAAAATTTTTTTTACCACAAAATAGAAATGTCATTTTACGATATGTTTACAGACCTGTAAATTACTGTATCTTTAGTCTGAGGGTACAACCTGTACTGCGGGGGTTCCCCACATTCGTTTAAGGTGGTAAGATAGCCCAGCAAGATGTGTGCTCTGCTGAGATGTCCCATCTGCAAGTTGTATGTTCAAATCCTAGCAAGGTCCACTTGCTTTCATCCGTTTTAGGTCGCTAACGGAGTACCATCTAAATTTGAATATTCATTGTTTTTATGAATTTGTTTTCTAGGTAAAACACTGTCAAAAGTGCTATATAAATATCAGATTTTTATTAACCAATTATTATTCGAACACTTTTGTTGATCTAATAGCTGGCTCATTTTGAACACCTACTAATGGCTCAATCCCATCCAAAAGCTACTTCATACCCTTGTATGCCATTTTTGGCTTTCTCCTAAGGGTAATATTAAATTAACTAAAAAAAGCTCTCTTGCTCTGCTGGTATTCTCGACTGGCATTTGTGTAGTTTTTAGTTGCCAATGCCATGTTAATTTCCTAGAAAATAGGCTCCTAACATGTGAATTTGATTTTCTCATCAGTATGGATATTTTAACTGCTCTGGTATTCGGGGCTACTTCTTGGGCAATGAACCGTTGGCTGTCATTTTAATACATATTTTATATAAATCTATACTGTACTTGTCTGCCTGTCTCTGTTAAAAGTGTATAAATTAATCAGGTAAGGCTATTATTGTGTCCTCTCTGTTTTAGAGTTAATGGTAATGGTTTTTAATGTGTACACTTGTTTTAATTATGTTGTGTGACAGGCACAGCATCCCGACCCTATCAAGGGAAGATGGAGACCCCTCTCGGTTTGGAGTGAGATGCCTACCAGGGTTGAAACGTCCTATCAGAGATGGGGGACAGTGGATTGTGCAGAGTAATACTGTCATTCACCCTATACCTGTTTCGTGCAATTCTGTTCAGTTTATATCTGTTTTTTGCAGGGAACTACACGAACTAACATGCCTTGAGGCAGAAAGATGTGCAAATAGCCCAGGAAATCCTTTGTAGGATTGCTGCATAGCTGCACACGCACACAAAGAGCCTCAATATCCCTCCTATAGACCATATGCTCACCTGTACAGGGGCAGGTCAGACCAAAAATCACGGGTGGGAAGGAGGCCCTCCCACGGACTTGGACATTGTAACTCATCGAGGATCAGGCAGCATGATGAAAGGAGACCCAGGAAGCAGGAAGTTATGGGTTGTTCAGGTTATGTCGAGACAGATCAAGAGACCAGCTGGATGAAGGATGGTGCAGAGGAGCATAAAAGTGTTGTATGCAAAGTGTCCAAGGTGATGTATTGGTTGAGCGTAAGTGGCACTTGGGTTTGAGTGGGTGTATGCGTCATTGGATTTGTTATGGGATAGGAGTGAGTGGCAGGGTGACTGAGGGAGCAAAAGGAAGGAGACTGAAGGGCTGGGTGGAATGGTGGTGGGAGTAGCTGTATTGTGCAGGTGGTGGGAATAACGGTGGTGGGAGTAGTAGCAGTGTTGGTGGTAGTTCAATTACCTTAGTAGAAACCCTAGCACCCCCATCCCACAGATTGTTCCCTGGGGGAGTTTAGACTGATAAGGATTTGCCTTTAGAACGTCACTGTGAGCTAGGCAGTTTTTAGATGGTAGGGATTACCAATCACTAGTAGCTAGCCTTGGGTTTAGGGACGCGTTGGTTGGAGAGACTAGGTTAGGTAGAGAGGGAAGCCTCTTAAACTGACCCTCTACTGACAATCTAAATAAAAACCTTTGAACTGTCTTTGGGAATGTGTGTGTTCTTGAGGACATCTGTGACAGTTGCTGTTTTACAGATTTTTTTTTTCTTTTTTTTAAACCTCTGCATTACTTTTTCAAATGTTTATGGTACAGAAATATTGAAAACCTAACATAAAATAACATGTAGTTGACATTTACAATCTTATTGACATATTTCAACGGCAATAATTCTGTGTACCCACAAAACTTTACCTAATTACAAACAGTAACAACTTAAACTAATGCACACAAGCTCAAACACCCAAATGGCTAATCTACACCCCAGGGATTATGGATCGAATTTGAGTCAGTTCATGCGTGTTTTTTGCCAGTGTAACGAACGAAGGAACATCCATCCATATTGCAGGCACGTATAGTAATTTATAAATGCCCATCATATGGCTCTACACATAGTTCAGGGTGGTGTTTCATCTGAGGGTCGGAACATTGCAAGCAACAGGCTCTGCCATGCTGCAAATTGGTCTGACTGCTCATCGTCCTCCCCTCGTCTAGCGCCTGCCTATGCCCTTGTCCCTGCCATACTCCTGCATTCAGATTCCCCTGCCATTGCTTATATATAAGACCTTGTTTACACTTCCAGGACATGGCCACACATCTTTTCACTAATATACAGGCTAAATCCATAAACTACAAGACATGTTTGTATTTAGAGGGTCTTGGGTATATACCCAGTAGGCACTCCAGTGGGGTCCACTCAAACCTGACAACGCCCACATCCCTGCAGGTCTGTTCATACTTAACACATTGCCAGAGCATGTGTATCAGGTCCACTTCCTCTGAGTTAGTCCACGGATAGGCAGTAGCTGTTTCTCGTAGGAAATTAACTACTCTACAAAGGTCCATATATGCCCTATGCAGAACATTAAGTTGTATTAAACGAAACCTCCCCTTTTGCGACACATATTTAACAAAAGACAAGGCCTGCTCCTACTGTACCTCGGTGATCTGCATCCCCAGCATCCACTTCCTATTTGCCCCTCAGTTTGTCATGCACATTTTTGTTCATTTCTCTGATGCATTCATATAATCTGGTGGTCGGCTTGATTCCATCCTCCAGTTGGTATAATAAGGTCAATAGCGCATCTTCGGCCGGTTCCTCAGGCAGCCCACCCCAGTTCTGCCTAGACACTTTGCAAACGCTCCTATAACATAAGAATTGCCCTCCAGGTTAGCCGTCTTCCCTGACAAGGTCATCTGGCTCTCTGCTCATTCTTGAACTTGTCTCCCCATGTGTATATCCTGTGTCTTTCCTAAGCTCTGGCTTCCCCAAAGTCTGTTCGATTAGTGCAGACATACGCCATCACCGGAGTGTTCTAAGCATATGGGCGTGATGAGTGCGTCACCTTTAGTACCCTAACCCATAGCCGCCTACCCAGCTGTAGCAACAAACAGTGAGCACTTGTACATGCCTCCGGTGCCCACACACATTCCTTGAGTCTGCTCGGCTGCACCACCTGCTGTAGCAGGATCATAAGGATCCCCTCCAGCTGTCGGAAGAAACATGGTTCTATGTAATGACAAACGTTTGAGAATGCATATAACAATCTTGGGAGTATAACCATCTTCATTATGGTCACCCTAACCATAAGTGATGACGGCAAGCGTGCCATGAACTTCATGGAGCGCCGTATCCCATCGAATGCTCTGACTGTATTATGTATATATGAGTGTCCTTTGGGCTGTGCGTTCTCTCGACCCCCTAGATATTTCAACCAATTTATTTCTGATTTCATCAGCCACAACTCCAGAAGATCAAACCCATCCTCCCCTCTAAGTCCCGCCAGAGGACATGGACCAGATTTTTCTTTACTTAACTTGATCCCAGTCAGTCTTGCAAAATCATTCAGGACTTCCATTATAGTGGGGGGGGATTATGTGTTGGTTCACGTGGATACAACAAAACATCATCTGCATACGAGATAAGGTGTCTCTTAGCGTCGGTCAGTATGCCTGCAGCCCGATATTCTTGTCTCGGATATACCGCTATTGGTTCTAACGCCAATATGTATACCATTGGCAACAATGGGCATCTTGCAGAGTACCCTGCTGTATATCCCACAACCCCAAAATACACTTCCCAGATTTCAGCCTGTCCACCGGATTAGTATAGAGCAATTTGACCCAGCGTATAAATAACTCCCCAAATCTCTTTAGCACCGCATACATCCACTCCCAAAACACTGAGTCTAAGGCTTTCACAGCATCCAGCGAAGCCAACAGCAGATGTTCTGGGCACCCATTGGTGCGGTCTGTCACATGTAACCTGCATAGATTTAGTGACGTACTACTGCCTGGGATAAATACTGTCTGATCTGGGTGTATTATAGTAGATGTCCCCCTGTGCAACCTGCAGGCCTATATAGTCATGAGGATTTTAGCATCATAGTTCACTAAGGTCAATGGTCCATACAAATCACAGCTTTCCGGAGGTTTCCCTGGCTTTAGTATCAGCGTCACCAATGTCTCCCTCATTCCCAGTGGGTGAATGCCTTTATCGTAGGCCTCCTCGCACACCTGCAGTAACGGCTTTGACAGCAGTGGGCTATAAGCCTTGTAATATTCTGATGGCAATCCATCCCCGCCTGGGGCCTTACCTGAAGCTTGCGCCCCAATTTTACCCTTCACCTCCTCCACCAAAATAGGCTGATCATTGCATGACCTGCTCTTCTGACATGCGCGGGAGGCTCATCTGCTGTAGAGCTGCATCAATCTCTCCCAGAGGCACAGGTAGCTCACGGATATATAGCTTTGTATACAAATCTTTAAAAAATATCATTTATAACTGTCTGAGACCTCCACAGGACCACACTCTCATCTCGGATCAATGTTGCCACTGTCCTAGGTTGTTCTCGCTTACATAGCCAAACCAACATTCTCCCAGATTTATCTTGCTCTTTGTGTCTGTTTCAGCTTTGCCTCATAATCACATTTCGACAACCTGCCCCAGGCCTTCTCACATTTAATGCGCACTTCCACAATTGTACACACCAAATTACCAGTCTCTGGGGCCTGAGATTCTAGTCTCGCAACCTCATTCTCCAGTAACTCTATTTCCCTCCTCAATTGTCTACGGATCTCCCTGCCTTAGACATCGTCTTGCCTCACCACCACCTTCAGAGCCTCTCGGATCACACCCCAACTGCTCACACTTCCAACATTTACTTCCAAGTACTGGTCAATGATTTTGCATAATGAGTCTGCAAAAATCTTATCTTCTAGCGCCATTACAGGGAAAAGCCAAGTTGGGACCGGAGGCCTTAGACCAGGGGTGCAGAACTGATTTTGACAGAGGGGTGAAAGTACCTTACATGATGGCTATAGTGGGCTGAAAATTTAATGTGGGTGGGGCGGAAGGCGGGGCGTGGCATGGCAGGAGGCTTTTTCAATCCCCAATTATTATTAAACATATCATCAAAGAATACGTTTTTGAGGTGTACAATTTTTATTGGTATTTCAATTTGTACTACACATTTTCCATTGTTATCATTTATTTAAGATTACAAAAAAATCAAAATCTTGGTTTTGCCCAACATTGGGCCTGATGCGTAAATGGGTGCGCCAGGCCAAGAGACTTTGGAAGTCTTCTAAACTAGACAAAGATGCTGAGAAGGCGAGAGCCCGCCTAAAGGAATATAAAAAGGCCCTGTTTGTGGCAAAAAAGGATTTCCTTCAAGAAGAAATCAAGCTGGCAGGTAATCAAGCTAAAGCTTTATTTGATGAGGTGACAAGGTTTAGGAACCTTAAACGTATGGCAGCACCCACTGCCGACTCACAGGAGCAGGCTAACAAGTTCAATGGTTTTTTTGAAAAAAAAATTGTGGACATCCAAAAGAGTATTAACGAAGTGATGATTGCTGAAGAGTGGGAAGAACCTAGAGAAGAGCTAGAAGTGGTGGAAAACCAGGAAAAAGGGGAGAGTTTCTGCTTCCAACCCATTGATAAGGAAGCAGTACAAGCCCTAATACTCCAATTAAAACCCACAAAGGACCTGGCTTTCCCTATGCCAGCGTGTACTGCCATTCGCTTGGCAGCTAACCTTACTCCATTTATAACCACCTTTGTTAATAAATCCGTAACAGAGTGCTATGCCCCATGCTCACTCAAGGGAACATTGGTAAAACCCCTGTTGAAGAAGCCCAACTTAGACCCTATGGTGTTGAAAAACTACCACCCTGTGGCCAACCTATGCTGGCCCACTAAAATCCTGGAAAAAATTGTTTGCAACCAATTCCAGCAATTTGTAGACCGTAAAGACATCTTAGATGATTATCAATCGGGGTTCTGCCCAAATCATGGGACAGAGACTGCCTTATTGGCAGTCCAGGACGACCTGTTGGAAGCTGCAGACAGCAAGCGCTACGATGCTACTGATGCTCGACCTGTCGACGGCGTTCGACACAATCGATCATAAGATCATCCTTCAACGGATTGAAAAAATAGGGAGAGCTGCTAAAGTAGTGGTGGACTGGTTTGACTCCTTCCTACCGGACAGAACCCAGCAGGTGATACTGGGAGCTAATAGATCTGAGATGTGGAGTCCCCCAAGGCTCAGTGCTTTCACCTCTGATCTTTAACTTGTACATCTGACAGTTGTTTGATATTTTGAGAAAACGCGGTCTACGATTCCATTCATATGCTGACGACGCGCATATCTACGTGGAGACAGATAATTTGTTTGAGACATTTGAAGGGATCGACCGGTGCATGCAAGACATAAATAAAATGGATGCCTTGCAACCAGCTGCAGCTTAACGCAGCTAAAACAGAAGTAATATTATTTAGATCAGAGATAAAGCAGAAATGAAGAAATAAATAGAACGCCGCAGATCCTGGGTGAAGACATCCCGTTTTCAATGAAAGTGAAAAACCTTGGGTGTATCTGGCAAGAAAATCTGGCCAGCGAAGCCCAGGTAGGGACCAAAGTAAAAGCAGTGTACTACTCCTTGCGTATGCTTAGGAATGTACTCCCTTTTTTAGCACCTCAAGATCATTGTATGGTTGTAGGAGCTTTGGTAAATTCCCATCTCGACTATTGCAATAGTCTGATGACGGGATCCCAGTGAAACAGATGGTGAGACTCCAGAGGGCCCAGAATGCGGCAGTCAGGCTAATTGCCCACCAATGAAAAAGGGAACAAGTTTCTACATCTCGGAAAGCACACCATTGGCTTATGGTGGAGGACCGTATTAAATTTAAGGTGGCGTGTCTTATGTACAAATGTTTTTACACACTCGCACCCAGATAGCTCAATACCAGAATCCACCATTACCAGCCAACTAGAGACCTTTGGTCAGGAGATAAACTCTTGGTGGACATCCCTAGGACTAAACGCACCTCAAAAGGCGACAGGAGGTATTCTGTGTTTGGACCAAAGTTGTGGAACCAGCTACCTATAGGTACACGATCATGCACTTCATTGGAAGGCTTCAGGAAAGAACTTAAAACCACCTCATTTAAATAATTCTAAATATCAAGGGCGTATACAGTCCATCACAGCTAGAACTCGATTTTTAGTTAACTTCTCTGCCCAAATGCAGTTTATTCTGCCTGGTGCGCGTAAGAAATAACCAAATAGAAAAATAGATTATTTCTATTTAGTTATTGCATATCGTCTGTTTAATTAAATTATATATATTTTATTGACCCTTGATTGGACATTCCGTTATTTTGGACTGCTATACTTTGCTGTTTGGGTTGCCCAAGAGGAGTATGGAATTCGTTGAGTCAGGTTTCCACAAAAAGCAAAGGATGTACATCTCCTAACTGTGCCTGTTTTTTAGCTTTATTATTGGGTTCACTCTTGGAGTGCGACACTATGCCCATGGCCCCCAACCAAACAGTATGCCCCATGGCCCCCACCCCTCAAGCAAACACCATGCCCCATGACACCCACCCCTCAACCAAACACTATGCCCCATGGTCCCCACTCTCCAACCAACACCACGCCCCCCAACCAAACCGTATGCCCCATGGCCCCCACTCTCCAACTAACACCATGCCCCATGGCCCCCACCTCTCAACCAAACACTATGCCCCATGGCCCCCACCACTCAACCAAACACTATGTCCCATGACACCCACATGTCAAGCAAACGCCATGCCCCATGGCCCCCACTCCCCCACCAACCAAACACTATTCCCATGGCCCCCACCCCATGCACCCATACATACAGACCTGAACCTCCCACCCCCCCAACTCGGCTCACAAGCATACACCAGTACACTATGCACCCATACAGACCCGAACCTCCCATCCCCAACTCGGCACACAAACTCACAAGCACACTCACCAGTACACTATGCATCCATACAGACCCGAACCCCCCCCAACCCACCCCAGCACACACACACGCAAGCATACACCAATAAACTATGCACCCATACAGACCCAACACCCCCTACCCCCTACTCCCCATCTCAACATTCACTGCACAGACGGACAAATACAAACACCCATACAGACCTGAAACCCTCCCACCCCTGCATCTCAACATACATACAAAAACAAAAAACAGTCAGGACAGACCCGAGACACACACACAAACATGCAGCCCCCCCATGTACTTGCCAGACGTACTGGAACGCTGGTGAGGCTTCTGGCACTATGGCTGGCGTGGGCGTGGCAAGGCTGAAATGCCTTCCGGCATCAAGCCTTACTGGCCACGCCAGCCGTATTGCTGGCACTCCATTGGTGCCAGCAATACGTGGCTCGTATGAGCGATGTGGTGCGTGTGCACTGAACCAATGAGGGCCAGTGTTTTGTCCGGCCCGGAAGACAACAAAGACTTTCGTAATGGAGGACGGCCGATGCTGCTTGCGGGCCACCCTCTATTAGGAAATTCTTTGTTCCTCGCGGGCCGGACAAAATGGCATGGCGGGCCGCAACTGGCCCGCGAGCCGTAAGTTGTGCACCCGTGCCTTAGACCATCAGTCTCCCATATTACCATCAAGGGAGAATGGTTCGACACTGTGCAGCCTGTATATTCTGCACAAATAACGTCTCCCAAACTTTCCTGGTCTACAAATACATATAGTCAATCCTTGTATATACACCATGCGGGGCTGAATAGAAATATCCCTCCACTCCTGAATGTAGTTCCTACCAAACATCCACTAGCTCCAGTTCTTCTAGGACAACATTTAAGGCCATGGTAGCATTAGAAGGTCCTCCCCACGGGGGCACTGATCTATCCAAAAGGGCATCATGCACACAATTAAAATCTCCACCGCACAAGAGCATAAAGTCCTTCCTAACAAGCTTACTACTGAAGTTCTTCACATACGCCGGAAATCGAGTGTTGGGAAAATACGAATTTACTATGCAGACTTCCCTTTGGCCTATATGCCCATATGGGATAACCTACCTTCCCTCGTTGTCTGTCACAACCTCTAACACTTGTAACGGTACCGTTGCATCTACCCGTGTGAGGACCCTTCTTGCAAACTGGGAGTATGTGGAGCCGTATCTCATTTCACCCCACCTGGCCACCATTAGCTCCTGGGTATCTGGAAGCGATTCTCCTGCAATAGATTCATGGATACCAGTTTCCTCTTAAGATAAGACCACACCCAATTCCTTTTCATATGACCCCAACCCTCTAACATTCCATTACAAAATGTTTAATCGAGGAATGATATGTAACTGCCACCTCCCATCTACCATACCGACCTGTCTCTCCATCCAGTAGCGTAGGCATTGATTCCCACTGCCTCACTCTTATCTTTTGTGATCCGCCCACCCCCTGCCGGCCACACCACCAGCACTGGTTATGTTCTCCACTTCCCACAAGTTAAACTGCACCATTCGTATCCTTCTGAGCTCGAAACAACCAACACAACAACCCTGCAACCTTCGGGGGGGGGGGGGGACAATGCCCAACAGTGTAGTCCCGTTTGGGCTGGCATGTACATCCTAGGCTTCTCCAAGCCATTGGGAAGCTGGTCCTGTGCCAGCAACCAGCTGGCCTAGATAAACTCCTGGTTTGCGTTTGTCCTAACACCGCATAGTGGCGTCATTGCTTGTCCCTGTTCACCAAAACAGGATTGCAACTGCAGCCTTGTGTCCATTATATAGTATAAGTCCATAGTTCCACCACTCGCAGCAATGCTGCATCACAATTCTGCATCCCAATACGGCCGATTCTAGTCTGTAGGCTGCTTCTCTGTCAAGTTCCTTGCTCTGCCAGGGGTCCATCAACAATATCCGCCACTGTCACTTGGAGCTGCGCCCAGAGCACCCTCATCCTCTTTGTCACCCAGGTTGTTATGGTCCAGCCACGTATATGCCGCTACTCGGGTTTCAAGAAAATGTGCCTTCCGACCATATAGGATCTTCAGTCGTGCCGGGAACATAAGCATGTATTTAATTCCTATGCTACGAAGCTGTGCCTTAACAGGGATGAAGTTGTTCTGTCTTTGCTGGTCCAAAGGAGTATAGTCTGGTTATATGGCAACTGCTGCATCTCCCCTTTTAATGGTTCCGCCTTCTATCAAAGCATAACACGACCTCGCGATCTCTGAAATTCAATATTCTCACTATTACTGGTCTAGGATGGGAACCCGGTGAGGGCTTCTGTTGTAGGGACCTATGCACCCTCTCCACTGCAAAGCCCTGGGACAGTTTCTTGGGTCCAATTGACTGTAATAGAAGTGTTTCGACATAGTATGTCGTATCTCAGTCCTCGATTCTCTCTGGTAGTCCAGTAGCCTAACATTATTTCTGCAGGATCTCCCTTCAGCCTCTTCAATTCTAGCTTACAATGAGGCATTCCTGGTCTCCAACTTACGCAGTTTCTCCATGTGGTCTGCTACAGCGGGGACTAATTCTTTCAGGGTTGTCTCTGTAGTCTAAACCCTTTCTGCCAATGAGTGGACATCCTGGCGTAGGAGCTGTAAATCTATGCCTATTGCCTCAATTTTACCCTCCAATGACGTTTTTCAGAACCTGGATCGCCACGAATATCTTAGATTGCTGCGGCTCCCGAGCCTCCTCACTTGTTGTTTCCGTCTCAGGTGTCACCGCTTTTAAACTTTGTCTGCACGGAGAAGGAATCCATAATCCACCCCTTCTGCTTATTGGGGGGCATCGCTGCCAACTACCACAAAGTTCTTGGGTGCTTGTTACTTTATGGCACTCCCCTACTCAATCTATCCTAGGCCGCCCACAGGTTTCATCCGCTAAACGCGAATCCCTGCAGAGTTATTCCAGAGTGTCCTCCTTAGTTGTAGCTTCTGCGCTTACCGATTAGCCCGTAAGGCCAGCATGCACGTGACTTTTTTTGTGTAGAGTCCGCACCAGGGGGTGGTGCCTCCTGTACACTGTCTGGAGGGGTAGCTGTTGCCTCACTTTTCAGTATGCGCAACCATTCGCGTCTTCAATGGGATTCTACTGCAGGACACCTCAGGCAGTGTATCCCGCAGTTTCTGCCCAGTTGGAGTGCTACAGTGCTGCTCCAAATGTTATCAGATGCAGGTTATCGGGAACATATCGGGCAATGTTCAAATCTCTCAGGTGCTCTGCCTGCTCTGCTATCCAGCCTTGCTTCGTAATATGTTCTTCACAACCGCAGTCCTCGACGGCATACTTGCAGCTCTGCCGCCTGCTATTGCTGCCTTCTCCTGCTTACTTCGGTCTTCCTGTGCACCTGTGGCTTCTCCCTCACCATCATTTGACCGGCGCTGCGCCTCGGCACTGTTTGGTTGTGATCCGTAGCAGCAGGCACCTCAGTTGTCCTCCGCGCGTTCTCCGCTCCTTCTGCTCCTGTTTTCCTCAGCACGCAGCCGAGGCAGTGCATCCCTCCGTCGGGTGCTCAGCACCTACCAGGTGGCCCATCACTAAAGGGGCATCGCTCTGCCTGCCCTGGGGTTCATGCCAGGTCTATCTGCTGCTTCGCTACACACAGCTATTCCATCAGAGCCCTTCCCAGGCACACGCTCACAGCCATCTTGGTGCCTCCTTCACCACGACCAAACTTCAGCAGTACTGGCTCCCCAGGCTCCGTTTCTCCTCTAAATTTCACCTGACTGCAGACTTGGGTGTGTCACAGCTGTTTTTCTGCTTGGAACTACAAGCAAACGTCTGTCTGGAGTATCTGGATCAGTCTTCAGGATCCCTGCAGGAGCCACAGTAGGGCATGTCTAGCCTACATGGGCCCAGACCACGGCCCTGCTATTTTACGAATTTGATATATTTTCATCAAAATGTTGATTTTCTAAGTTCTGAGCAGATTGACACAAGATGAGGCGCTGTGATTAGTAAATGACTGTCAATTATTAGAAAGTTAAATTCCAATCCTTCAAAACTATCAATTTAAATGATGACATAATTGTTGTTTCGGTAACCTATTTTATATTGATCTTGTTTGTTGCACATTATTTTCATTGTAGGAAATAAAGTCCTTACTCTCTCTTTATGGTGGGCAATTCAACAGTCAGCAGGACAATCCTGGAAAGGTAAGTAGTAAAGAATCTTACTTTCATTCACAACTTGAGTTTGCTTATGCTGTTGTGATTCCAGACTGACAAATAGATGAAATTGTAATATTGACATCAATATATTCCTGTAATGTCCACATAGATTTCCTCATGTGCGATAAACAATAAAACATAAGACTACGAATAAATGATTTTATTTTTTTAATTTGTTTATTGGCATTTGTTATTGTACAACTACACATGTCATTTTAAGTGTGCCATTAGTTACAGGATTATCAGCAATCCATTATAAACAGTAACATGTTTAAAGTTAACTCAACAAAATTAACTGTCTCCTAGTCTTGGCTTTGTTATTTAGTCCCTTGGTTCTTAGCAGGGTGGGGTATTGGAATTGGGGGGGGTTCCAGGTTTCGGGAGGTCTGTTCGAGTCCTTGCGGGTCCCCCTTATGGATTGTTGTGTTCTTACAGTTCTATATAATCAAATTTGTGTTTGTTCATGGGGTTTATCGTCCGAGGGGTAGAGTATGCTTCTAGTGATTTCCTTCCATACCTCCAAAGTTGCGCTTGACTCATCGGTGGACCTGGTAACACTGTCTTCCCATGCCTTTGTTTCTGCGTTAACCCATCTTTCCAATTCGTTGTACCATGCGTTGTACCTCGGCCCTGCAGGCTTTTTCCAAGACATAGCGATATGTCTTTTGGTCAATATGTACATTAAGTCCATTAGTTTCACCCAGTGTTTGAGTTTGGCTGGTCTGGGGTATGTTCCCAGAAGGCACTCTTCGGGGGACCAGCTGTAGCTGAAAGTGCCCGCTTTTTCATATGTCTGCTTTATTTTCTCCCCCAAGGACTGTACCCTGGTGCACTCCCAAAACATGTGAAGTAGGTCTGCCTTATACGCCTTACACCAGGGACAGTTGGGTCATGTTTGTTTGTTTGAATTTCGCCAGCTTGCAGGGTGTTAAGTATGTTCGGTGTAGCATGTTTAATTATATGAATCGGAGTCTGTGGTTTCTGGACACTTCTTTGGGAAATGTTAGCGCTCTGCCCGATTCCCCTTCTGTCATTTCTCATCTCATGTCCGTCTCCAATTTACTCTTAATTTCCCCACTTTTGGGGTTAGGGTTGTCGCTGAGATGGCTTTATATCTGGGAGACTGATTTTTGTCCCTCCCCTAAGTTGTATAGTAGTGTTGTGAGAGGGTCTGACTCAGGTTCTTCAGGCCAAGTGTCCCATTTATTTCGTGCTATTTCGCGTATCTTTCGATACCATAGGAATTGACCAGCGTGCATACCATCCTCTCTCTGCAGTGAATCAAGCTCCCTGAAGGAGCCCTAATCGTATAGGTCTCCCCATGTGTAGACCCCTTTTTTCTCCCAGATCCTGAGGTGCAGCAGATCAGTGTCCGTTTTGCACAGGTCCCAGATCATTGGTATTTCTGGGGAGTATGGGTGCTTTAGGTGACTTATCGACTTCGCTCTTTGCCATATTTGCCTTCCCAGGGTGGCTATGAAGGGTATGCTCCTCAGTAGGTGGTGTGGCGCCCAGATTAGTTCATTTAATTGTATTGGAGAGATCATGGATTGCAGTGGGGGATGGGGGGTCTCTGATGTAGTGTCATCAGCTAGCCATTTGGACACAAAGCTGAGTTGGGCAGCTAAGTAGTATTTTTCGAGATTCGGGAGTTGGATTCCACCCTGAGCGTATGTTGGGACTAGAGTGGAGTGTGCTATTTTGTGCCTACTCTGCCCCCAGAGGAATTTGTGGATTATTGTCTCAAGCAGGCAAAAGAATGGGTTATTGATATACTATTGTACGTTTTGGAACCTATACAGAAACCTGGGGAGGACAATCATTTTGATTATTGAGGCTCTGCCCATCACTGATGAGGGGAGTTCCGCCCAGAAGGTCAACGATCTGCGCAATGTGGGTAGCACTGCTTTCGTGTTGTGCTCATGCATCAATTCCGGGGTATGCATTATCTGGATTCTGGGGTAACGGAATGCAGTGGTCTGCCATTGTATTCCTATTGTTGGGAGCTCCTCTGTGCTTTTGTCTTTGAGTCCTGCCAGTGGGAACAGACAGGACTTTGCCTTGCTAAACTGTATACCTGAGACGTTAGAGAAGTTATCGAGAACTTCCAGCATGGTTGGGATATTAAGGTGCGGATCTCTGACATACAGTAGGACATTATCCGCGTAGAGTTAGATGATGTGATCTATCCCTCCCAGCCTTATCCCTGCATCAAGAAATTGCTTCCTGAAATAAATGGCGATGGGTTCTAGACCAAGTATATAAAGCATTGGCGATAATGGGCATCCTTGCCTAGTGCCCCTGCATATATCCCACGCCTCTGGCACATCTCCCAGTTTTTACTCGTGCTCTTGGCTTGGTGTAGAGTATTTTAATCCATCTAATGAACCCCGGACCGAATCCAAATTCCCTTAGGACCGCCAGCACCCACTTCTTATATATGGAATCAAACGCCTTGACGGCGTTGAGTGACAGCAAGGTATACAGATCAGTGTTTGTGTCCGTTTGCTTTATAATGTGCTGAAGTCTGCGTAAATCCATGGTCGTTTTACGGACTGGCACAAACCCACACTGGTCTACGTGTACAATATCTCCTATTCGTCTGGACAGCCTCTTAGCGAGGATTGTGGTTAGTAGTTTCACGTCGTAATTAAGCATGGCAGGTGGGCGATACGGGTCACATTTATTAGCCGGTTTATTTGGTTTGAGGACTGGGATCACTAAGGTTTCCCTCATGCTTTCGGGTAGGACTCCTCGTTCATACGTTTCTTGGAAGACCTCATGTAAGAGTGGTGTCAGAGAGGGACCATATGTTTTATAAAATTCCGATGGTAGCCCGTCGCTGCCTGGGGCCTTGCACGCAGCTTGTGACTGGTTTGCTTCGGCTTTATCTTCTGTTGTGATGTCTGCATCTAGGGTTTCGGTTTGTGTGGGGGAGAGCCTGGGCAGGCCTATCTCTTCTAAGGTGTCTATTATCTGGTCTTGGCGGACTCTAGACCTGTGGGAGTATAAATGTGCATAATCATTTTTAAAGGTATCATTTATACTTTGTTGGGTTTGGTGTATGTTGCCTTCCTTATCTTGTAGTGTGGTGATTGTGTGTCTGGGGTGTTCTTTTCTACAGAGCCAGGCTAACAGCCTGCTTGGTCTGTCTGCCTCCACATATGCTGTTTGTTTTAGTGGCATAATCGAGCTTGGCTAGCCTATTCCAGGCTTTTGAGCATTCATCTTTGAGTGTTCTGAGTTTGTCTTCCTGCTGCTGTGGACCTGTGCAGTTAGTATCGAGCCTCTCAATCTCTTGTTCCCCCTGGGTTATTTCTTCTCGTAGGAGTTTCCTTATTCCTCCCGTTTTCGTTATGATTTCTCCCCGTATTACTATTTTTAGGGCTTCCCATACTGTGCTCACGTGATCCACACTTCCCTTATTTACTTCTATGTAGTCGTCAATCGAGTCTTGTAGTTCATCCTTGAATGCCTGGTCTTTCAGGGCTTCTACTGGCATTCGCCACATATAGGATAGGGGGCCTAGGGCCAGTGTGATTCCATTCTAACACTAAGGGGGAGTGATCCGAGACTGTTCTTCCCAAGTATTGTGCCTCTTCTATTTGGGGTAGGTGTTCCATACTTACAAAGACATAATCCAATCTCGGCTAGAGGCCGTGTGGGGACGAGTAATATGAGTAGTTTCGTGCATGTGGGTGTAGTTCCCGCCATATGTCGGCTAGGTCTAATCTATCTGTCATGGTGTTTAGCGCGGTTGTGGCTGCCGATGGACCTTTTGATTGTGGTAGGGACCTGTCTAGTTCTGGGTTATGCACACAATTGAAATCTCCCCCCAGATGAAAAAGCCATTCCTATGTTGCATAATTTTGGTATACATTGAGGTCAGGTGGGCCGGGATGTTATTATTGGGGAGGTAGGAGTTCACTATGCATAATTCTTGTTGTTCAATGTGTCCCCTTAGTATCAAAAATCTGCCTTCTGGGTCTCTTTCAGATTTGATTAGCTGAAATGGGAGTTGGGAGTGAATCCAGGTATATACCCCTCTTGCGTACTTGAAGTGGTTCCGAATCCCTGCCCGCCCCAGTGTTCCCGGAGTTTGGCAAGGACTCCTCGGTGCAGTGTGTTTCTTGTAGTAACGCTATTCCCACCCCTTTCCTGTGTAGGACTTGATTCTGTTCCTTCGGAGGTAAGTGCTGAGGCTCCTTACGTTCCATGTCATTATCTTTATTCTCCTTGCCATGTCGCCTTATGGAGGGCGTTTCAGGCGTCGCAGTCTCCCGGGGGGTTACCCGGAGCTGGGTTTTTATGACTAGTGACTTCTCCTATCTGCCCGCGTTTTGGCAGTGTCCTCATCCCCCGCCCATTTCTTGCGGGGGTGGGTCGTCGACATGTCCGCTTGTGGTTCCTTGTGCTCCTGTCCGATATTGCTATCTTCATGTTGTGGTCCCAACTGCAGACTAATTGTCTGTTTTGTGCTTCAATGTGGGACCTACTGCCATTGTTCGTAGTTATAGTTTTTGCTTTTGGTGGTTTCTCCCCATCGTCTGCTAGGTTATGTTCAAGCCACATATTTGCTGTATCTGGGGTCTCTAGAAAAACTTTTCCTTTATAGAGTACTTTGAGGCGAGAGGGGTAAAGCAACATATACTTGAGATTGAGTTTCCGCAACCTCGCCTTGACTGGTATGAAAGAGTTCCTGGTGCGTTGTACTGTGGGGGTATAGTCGGGATACATGACTATTGTAGAGTCTTGTCTTCTGATCTCCCTGCCTTCTCTGGAGTATCGCAATATTGTTTCTCTAGCGTGAAAATGTAGAATTTTGGCTATTATTGGGCGTGGGTGTGAGCCCGGTGGGGGGCGCTTTTGAAGGGACCTGTGGGCACGTTCGACTGAGAACCCTTGTGAGAGTCTTCCTGCCCCTATTTCTTGTTGTAGCATTGTCTCTATAAATTCTGTTGGGTCCGGGCCCTCCATATCTTCAGGGACACCCAAAATTCTGATATTTCGCTGAGCGCTCGGCATCGGCATCTTCAGATCGTGCTTCTAGTCTTGCGACTTTCAGCTCCAGGTCTTGAACCCTTGCTTTCAGGTCTAAGGTGTTTTCAACATTGTCCTGGAGGGTGGCTTCATTCGCAGTCACTCTTTCTGTTAGATTGCGAGCATCTTGACGCGTAAGCTGCATATCTGCCTTTACCTCTTCTATCTTATTGTCGATGAAGGTGCGGAGCGCTACTATGGCCTGAAGCACTTGCATATCTTTAGGCTCTGCTTCCAAGCGTGGTGATTCTTCATTGACCGTGGCATCTTGCTGTGGCAATTGCTTGGGCTTGACTGTCGTGAAGGAGTCCATTGTTGTCGATTTCTATTTGGGTTTAGGTGGGGACATCTCTTCACTTAGGGCTGGTGTACTACTCCTCCTGCTTAATAGGCAATTGTGGGGTTTCCCTCACTCAATGCTGTGCCTTAGGTAAGTCTCTTGGTTATTAATTATATGGCCGTGCCTTGTGACGTTGGTATTTTCTTAGCTTCTCCTTTTTGTGTCCCTGCCTGTGTCGGCGCAGGTGTATTCCTGGTTATTATAGTCACTCAGCAGTGATCTGTCTTCACTGTGGCTATTATGTGATGGCAGTCTCTGTATTATGTAGGGTAGGGAGGTTTTCGAGTTAAAAATGCCTGAGTTGATAGTCCTCTCCCAAGGTTGGGTGCGCGGGAAACCCAGCTCGGATCATGTGGTTGCCACACTGTTTAGCACAGTTATTTTGTGCTTTTAACCTGGGTGAGTGTGTTCAGGACCCTTGTGAATTTGCTCGCCCTTTCAGCTCGTGCTTTGAGCGGGTCACCTTCCAGGGTTATCGGTTCCCAGTCCGTCCCGTGTGGTGTAGAGGCTCTCCATATGTTGTTTGGCGTAGCTGTATGGCGAGTGGGTTTTGTGTGGGGCCTCACACCGTGCCCCCGTTTGTCACCGCGCAGGTCCGGCACCCGCTCACCTCACTTAGTGTTCCTGTAGAACTGACCGTTAATCCGTGTCGGGGTGTCTGCCCCTGTGTCTGGGCTGCTAGCTCGATCTTCCTCCCCCTCACTCCGCGTTATCTGGGCAGCCGTGCATGTTTCTGGATCCACCGCAGGCTGCCAATTCAGGCTCCCTCCCCTTCACTTCACGTTAGCTGGGCAGTGGTGTATTTTCCTGGGCCCACTGCAGGCTGCCAGCTCGACTTTTCTCCCCCTTTCTTCACATTAACTAGGCAGACGAGCGTGTTACTGGGCCTGCCACCTGTTAATCTGGGTGTCAGTAGGAGGGAGGGGGTCTGGCTCAATCACTCACTGTTTTCTGGGCCCGGTCCGAGCCCCAGGTCTCGTCTTCTCTTTGTGCCCGGGAAGCCGTCTCCTCGCCGCAGGTCTCATTGGGCGGTGCCGCTCTGTTGCACCTCCAGTCCTCCACAGACGGCTACAGGCAGTTCCTCGCCACTCCGTCTCCTGCGTTCGTTGCAGAGGGTCTCCTGCGCGTCCTACTTCAGGCGGCGGAGGGGGGCCCTCGTCTCTGCTTCTTCCTTCACAGGCTCCAGAGGTCCTGCTTCTCCTCCAGCTTCGGGCAGCCTCCGGTCCGCAGGTCCCGACGTCGCGCGGCCCTGGATCGCTGCTGCTAACCTTTGTGGGGTCAAGGTTAGATCAAGGTGCAGTTTTTTAGATTTGCGTTGTGTGGATTGATGGGGGTAGTTCCCTCCGGTCTCACCGCGGTCCTGCTGTTCATGAGTGCCGGGTCCCAGCGGCGCCAGAATTCATTGGGTGCTGCCATCTTGGGTGCCGCAGGGGCGTTCCTTCACTCGTCTCGTTTATGATGTTACTGGCTCCGATTTCTCTCAGGATTGGAATCGAGCTTGGGGGGGAGAGGTTCCCCTTTCTGCAGATGTTATTTTTTTTTGCTGACTTTGTAGTTTCAGCGGCGCAATTCAGTTTGTTACAGGATCGCGGGCAGGAGCTCCCCAAATGTGCTTCTTTACGGCATGCGCGCTGGCCACGCCCCCCCAAGACTACAAATAAATGATAGAGATGTATGGCAGCTGTCATTATGTGAATGTCCCTAAGAAGAACATGGATGGGTATTAGTGTTGGTGCTTTTACCCCATTTATTTAACACTGGGCGTAACCTATTCCCCAGTTAATGAAGCAAAGAAAAAAACCTAGTAGTTATTCTAGAACCAGTAATGCAATTCAACAAAATGCCTGTCGTAGTAGAATGGACATCACATGCCTGACATCAGAGGAAGAGCCATCACATGGTCCTTGGCCCCAGTGACGATACAAGTGATGTCTCATGACTTAGTAATGATAAGAATACAAAGTTTTTCAAAATGTTACTGAAGTAGACAAGCTATTGTAGCTGCTAACCATACACTATAAAGTATGCTTTGTTGTGACCAGCACATAAATGGGATACATAATGTAAAATAAGAAGGGTGTACATTATGATAGTTCATTTTAACAAGATGGATACTATTCTGTAAAGATAATATTTTGTAATTTGGGAACAGAAGGGGCAGGAGACTGCCCTCAGCAGTTTGCCCCCTACTTGTAACTTGGTTTGTAATACGATGCACACATGCCATTGATCTATGTTAATATTTAACTGTAGATTCAGAGGACATTTTGGATAAGGGTGATCTGTTCTTGGATGGTGTCATCTTGTTGGGCAAAACAATAGAACAGTCACTACAATGTGGTGTGAAATTGGAGCGGGAGGAAAGTTAAGAGGGCGGAAATCTTGGGATGGCTGTAACAAAAGTGAGCTCCAATAATTTCAATAGGGCCCTCCAAACATATGTTTTTTATAAATGTGCCAGTATGACTCTTCTGACCTAGTTAATGCCCCGTATTGTGTGCAGGAGATATGAAAAATGGAACACTTTGTCAGGTGCTGATATCCTTTTGAATAATATGATGTAAGAAGTTAGGTTCATGATAGGTGCGCGATTATTTGTTTTTTTTCTATTTGTGAGCTGCAAAATGGTAGCAGGAAAAGGAAAACGTCTATAGTGTCTGTGTTATTGAGGAACATATAGAAATGGTAATATTGTAGAATCCCAGACAAGCTTAAATGTTAGCGATTTTATAAAAATGGGAAGTTCAAAGTAAAAGTTTTGCAATTAAACAAACTGGAGTTGAGAATTAATGGCTATGGAGAACTAATATCTATGGAGAGTATCTCATTTAAAATATTGAGACGAGGCAATGTCACATTGAAAGTTAGGAATGCTGAATGAAAGATGCATGCGCAGATAAGAGGACAGACTGTGTTTGTTTGTTGGGGAGGGGAAATGGATCTGGTTATCTTACCTAATCCCGAGAAGGAGAGGAATGGAGGTGGTGAGGAGCCCCTACTTAACCTTGGAAGTGGTGTGCTCCTGTGAAGGGGGGATAGTAGCCCTCCTGAAACCCAGGAGCTAGGTGTATTTCTAGGAGGAAGAGGTGAACCCTTTGAGCCCAAAAGAAAGAGACCCTGGACCCAAGTGAAAGGAGAGAGTTGAGAAGTAATTGATGGAGATACTTGGGCCTTAGTAGAGCAGATGTGTAGAAGTAGAGCACAGCCCAGTGAGCCCGAAGAGGTGTGTGCTACAGTAAGAGAGTGAATGAGTAGGGCACTATATCCCTGTGTGCGGATTGAGCAGGGAACTATACCTGGGTACCAATTAGGTCTGGAAGGGTGAGCTAGGATTCGGATACGCTGTCCACAGAAGAAGTGATGCAGACTGAATGCCAGTGCGAACTAAATAGTCCTATCTGAATTGCGGTCCTTTGTTATAATCCTTAATGCAAGGACTGCGTCTCCCAAAAATCTGTGTTACAGCCATCCTGATCAAATCTCCATGCAATAGTCTTAGGTTTTACTTTTGTTTAATAAAACCCTTGAAACCTATTCACTTAGTTTCCCTGCATGTGCTCGGCTTTCAACATAAGCAGACTACAAATGCTGGCTCTCTGCCCACGCCCTTCATTTTGCGATGCATCGGCATTAGCCCTGGGCATCATGTTGGCCTGTCATAATTCCAGCAATAGTTTGCTCGCCATCTCCTGCCCCTACTCCTTCCTTCCTTCAATCAAGTTAAGCTCCTTATCAAATTGTGTTATAAAATACACCAACCAACCAAACTGTGCTTGTCCCAAAATTAATTCAATATTTGTCTATACATCATAATAATTAGCATCACCACATATTAATCTATATAGACACATCCTAAATCTTGACTCCAAATGTAATCCTGCAAACTTCCTAATTAAGCCTTGTTTCTTCACTCCTGTGTTTTAATATTTTATTAGGGATCAGCCTCAGTGGTTCTCCTTGGGTATATTGGTCATGTGATTCAATTTCTTTTGTTTTTCCTAAAGCCTTTATTTTAAACAACATACTGTGGGTACAGAACATTGTGAATAACAGATATATACCAGACAATTCGGCAACAGCGGACCATGGAGCAAATTGGAATGCAATGTGAAACCAGCGCCAGTCTGCCCCATTCACTTTATTGACCACATCAAACCTCTCGCCCCACTCCCGCAGGCTCCGTCTCTGTTACAGTGATGAGAAGTGTCGTAACATGGGGGGGCTTAACCACAATCGCGGGGCAAGTCTCTGCAAAGTCAATAAATGGGGTCCAGATAGATAGATAGAGAGATACCGTGCATAGTGACCTTCACACAGTGCAGTTGTTTTCTCAGCCACCTGAATGTCCCAGACACTAACCCACCACATCTGGACCACCGGGCCCTTCGTGGACTTCCAGCTATGGTCAGTTTCGCCACCAGGAGGAAGTGTCCAATTAGTGTGGCCAAGGGGCCGGTAAGGAGAAACCGCCCTGAGTCTGTGTCACCCAGTAGTGACAACCCCGTAATGTCCTTTATTTTTCGAGAGTACTTCCTTCCAAAAGACGCCCACTTTGGGACACAACACCAGATAGAAATAGGACCCCCGACAATCGCAGCCCCGCCAGCAAGTAGCAGAATAGTCTTTAAGGATGTGATGCAACCTTTCTTGAGTGAGGTACCACCTGTAACAAAACGTATAGGACCATTCCCTATCTGCTACGCATCTAGAGGACTTAAGCATCCTTCCCCATATTCTCAGCCACCCCTCGTCCTCAATGGCCCCCCCAAGTCAGTTTCCTCAAAGAGATAAGTGGGCACCACAAATTGAATTTTCTTTTATCTGGTATTCCATAAGGTGGGTAATGGATGAAAAAAGGTGAACAGGAATCTTACAGGAGCTGGCTGTGATGAGTCTGGAGACGCCCTGACTCAAGAACATGTGAAGCAGGAGACTAAGTAGCAAACTTAGTCACACAGCCGCTCTCCGTTGTACCCAATCTGGGTCGTGTTTTTTGAAGCAAAGTATTCTTCCTATATATGTATATGCAGCTTGTGTATACTTTCAAAATAATTCTCAAAATAGATCAGAGTTCAATGAGGTAAGTAATGTTTTATCAACAAAAAGTTTCAAAGGTCCAATACTAATACATGCTTAGTGAGGATGCGGCTAACGCATCTCAAGATAAATGTAGACTTTAAGCGCCAATGCATTTCAGAGTGCTGTACTCCTTCATCAGGGCAAGTCCATACACTTGTGCTTTAAGAATCAACATTAACGCATCAAAATTCCAACCATACAAACATAATAACAAAACAAAAATGTAGATAATATGGAAATGCACATACCGGCAGATTTGTGAGTTCAAATAGCGTTGAAAAGCATAGTGAAAAAAAGATAATGGGAAATAGAACAATGAATATGAGCGCTAGGGAGTAATGGGAGAAAAATATTCTGTATACAACACAGTCAAAATGTGAACAGAATGTACCTCTTGAGTGGGGTGTAGCCAGGGGGTTAAAAGAACTGCAAAGATCGCTGACGTGTGTGCAGGGAGCACACGCGTTCCACATTAGCCAAAGATCTGGTGGAGATCTAAATGTAAAAGCATGTGTCGGGGCACCTAGTAACAATATTGGATCAAAGCGTAAAGGGAACAGAATCTGCCTATACCTTGAGTGTAACGCCGCAGCTCCGACCGTCGTCTGGACGCTGCTAAGCATCGCCCAAGGCAGTTTCCCATTTAGCCATGTACGGTAGGCGCACCACCAGGTCCCCTGCATCCAATAGTTTGTACAGCTTTGAGATTCGACCCTGTGAGAGACCCCCATGTAGTGTTAACTGGAAGGCAGACCGAGGTCTGTTAGCTGCTTTTTTTCTGTGAGTGAGTAGGAAGCCCAGTGTCACAGTTGGGAATAGTGGAAGCGTTCGGTTTCCGGCAGGGTAAAGGCATGCTTACACTCCTCAAACGTCATTGGGCGATTTTCTTTGTAAAGCTGATGTATGTGCGATATGCCCCCCACTGCCCACCTCCCAAAGCCCATCCGGTCGCGCCCTGGTTGAAAGCTCAGGTTGTTCCACACCGGTGTAAGGGGGCCCATCCCCACTGACACTTCCCATTTACGTAAAGCCTTTCCCTTGTATTAAAGTGAGCACTTTGTACTTCCCAATAAGGCGAAAGCCCAACTCCCGCCCCAAGTGTCTTCTATCCATGTAGGGCAGGTGCATTAGGTCTACCGCCGAATGGGCTTGCTCGATTTGTTTCCATTTTGGTTGTAGGGTGGGGTCACTCATAGTGAAGGTATGAGACAGCTCTGCGGCTAAGTTGTAAGACCTCTGGACCTCCAGGCTGCCCACACTCATTAGTCTCAACAACACCTTCCTGGATATTCTGGCACACTAATGACCACAGATGAATTTGAAGATCCTACCCTGCTGTGTGCAGAGATCTGGGTTATGAATCCTCGCTGGTAGAGCCAAGCATACATATAGCAAACGCAGAATCCGGTTCATTCTGACTGCTGAGATGTGACCGAACCAAGAAATCCGGGCATCCCCACCTCAACAAATCATCTGCAAACTCGTGGAATTAAGACCGGAAATTAGCCCGGAAGACCTCCAGAGGTTTAACAAGGGATGCAGACCCCTCAGATAGGCGATAGGCTCACGGGTACACATTATAGGGGCTGGAGCCCCGATCATACTACTTTCCTGTCGTCTCAAGGATACATCCAACTTATGCGATTTGTGTAGTTTACCTTGAACCCAAATACCTGGCCAAAGATGTCTAGTTCCTATAGCACCTCAGCCCAAGAGGATCGAGAATTACTCTGGGTGAGCAAAATATCATCTGTATAAAGGGACCTGAACTCTTACTCCTAAGAGCCTTTTAAGACGAGGTACCAATACTCTGTGGTGGATGGGGATGCAAGAATTACTCCAACATCAATAATCGGAACAACTCTGGGAGTTGGCAAAACACCTCCTGTGTTAGATCATTGGTATTAAAACAGAAAGTACAAATGGCATCAACCGATGCCGCAAAGCTCGATCTCGGTGCATTTTAGAAAAAACAATTCTTTTATAACAAAAACTCGTCACTGCTGTCATCATAATATGTGGCAAACTACTAAAACCTATGATCACCCGTGATTGGCTCTCAGTGAACATCTAAGTATACGTTCTATATAGCCAAAGGCTTACGATCGGGTATCTAAGTCAGGTGGGCTTCTAAGCCTATCCCCAATAACTAGTCCTCATCATTGCCATTAAATACACCATGATTAATTGGTTCTTCAAACTATAGAGTTCCTCATTATATAACCCTCTAAGATTGGTTTGGCACCGTTGTATCCTTCTAGAATGTTCCTCACGCTAGCAGCATGCAGGCTACCATCCCAGGTGCATGAAGGCTCGGCGTGATCATGTCTCCCCTTCAATTATCCCACTATCTAGCATCACTTCTACGATGTGTCAGAAAATTAGCTTTTGTACTTTGCCTTGAAGCCGTGGACTCAGTCTGGGAACTGAAGGGAGTATAGCTTCACTGTACCTCCTAGTTTCGGTACAGCTCGACCCAGGCTATTTCAATCTCACCCATATGACTAGGAGACCACTCTTTTCAAGCCTTTTTGAAGTATTAAACCCTTATTAAAAGATGAACTCTAGAAGCCATTAGTGCTTTTTCATATTGGTTCATACAGAAGTGTGTTCTCTTCTCATATTCATTTTAGCTTTTTTGACCGTCTTTCATGCCAGCGTGGTGTTAGTTCGTAAAAAAAATCCCTACCACGGTCTTTCCCCCCCCCCTGGGCAACCATGCACCGGTCTTAGACAATCTTAGACAATCTCCTAGGGGGGTGTGAATCACTATACCCCCCCTGCTTTCGTATCTCGGGGCCTATGTGGACTCTGTTACTCCTATCTTCTAACAACATACACCTATCTTACTCCTCTGGACACAAGACACAAAGAAAACACATGCATCGATTCAATTATAACAATAGAATACATTTATTTATACATGACAAGACATGATGATGATGCAAGCATTCCATTAAACTATGCGAATCTCGACTTTGCACCTTTTATGTTTCTGATGCAAAACTACCATGCAATAACTATAAGCCTTACAGGTTTCTAATGCAAGCCTGTGATGCAAGCTGTAATTCTAATGCAGCCTAATGCAAGCGCCAGCATCCAACAATCCTCTCCTTAATGCAGGATCAATCCTCTCCAATCCACACCATACTTCACAATCTCTATCTAAGACAATCCCTGTCTGATTTCCCCTTTCCCAAACCCAAAGCTCTTTGTGAGTCTGTTCTAATCAATCAGTTTAGGCCATAAACCATACTTCCCATTTGCATGTGCCTCTCTGTCTCTAGCTCTGTCTTTGTCAAGTCTCTCCTCTCCCGCTACTCTGCAATCGGTCAGTGGCAGGCCACTCAAGATCTGGTCACTCGAACTGCCTCTGCCAAGCTCAGATCTCTCCCAAAGCCATCGGATTCTGCTGCACCAAGACACCTCTCCCTCATCGCATCTAGCACCATCTCCAACAGCAACTACAACTAACTCTAGCAACTCCCCTCTCTCTTCACCTCTGGTTATACTATTCCATGATGCACTAATTCCCCATGGTTACTTTCATTCTCTACTAAGAATGTCTTTCTCTGTCAGCAAATTTAAATATGAACGTGCCTGAAAGGCTGTGTTCTTGTCGTGTTTTGTGTCAGTGTGACATTGGACATCATATCTCCTTCATGGCCTTCTAATGCGTGCCTGTAATACACCATCGTACCATATATTCCTCCATTCATTGTCATTCCCTATCCCTCTCTCCCAGAGAGCAAACCATCTCCCTGCAAAGCCCATGGCGCTGCCCCCCTTTCCTCTCTCTGCGAACACCAAGCCATGCCATGCTAATTAGCTTCCTTCTACTAAGGCGAAGGCGACCTCTGTGCCTGCCAAGAAACTGTTTACATTCCTTTCCCACATTGTACCAAAACATCTTCGCACATAGCCCAGTGGCGCTCCTCTGTCTCCATCAGAAATGGCTTTATAATGCCAGCTAAATGCTTTCTAACATTGACGCTTTCTTCTCGCAATGCCAAGCGCTATCTACATAATGCAAACATATTCTAAGTGCACACTCTACATGCATACATGTGTACATGACAGTCTCTACATGTGTAACTACAAATATAACAATGTCTCATTCTAAATGGCTCTACATGGTACTTCAAATATGACGGTGTGTCATTCTAAATGCAAATTGCAAATGCATACAAAGTGGCAGTCTAATAATGTGGATAGTGTCTACTTCAGTAATGTACAATGGATAGCTTAAACAGGATGCAATAATGGAATGATTCCATAGCAAAGAGTAATGATTGGGTAATGGTTCTGTAACAAAGAGTAATGATTCTCTAACAGTGAGCCTAATGATTCTCTAATGATAACAAATCCAGGCATCCTCATTTTATCAGGTTCTACAGTGGCCTTATCTTCTTGATTCTTGGCCATCTCAATCTTCTGCAACTCGCCTTGCCATCAGTAATTTCGAACTGTGCCACGCACTCGAAGCCTTTTCTTCTTAAAGTTCACAAGCCTGCTAAAGTGCATTACAGGATCATCCATGTTCCATACATTCCTATGTATATACATTGGCGCATTGCCGCAATCTATTCACTACGTAGCAAGCCTTTGATTACTTTTCCCTACTTGAATTTCAGCATCTGCACACATATAAACTGATATGTATATTCTTCAGTGTTTCTGTAGTATGAGCAGCTGTATCTCGAGCATGAGATGTTGCTCATCTTTACCATCAGTTCTTCAGTTCTTAGAGAATGTTTACATTGCTATTCTCCATTCGTCCTCTGGATACGCCAGCTCCTTATTTCTTATGACCTCTTCAGGTACCCTTTTCTGTACAGATGCACATTTCTTCTGGCACTTCATCCAAAAGAATACTATGTCTGTGGGTATTTAGGTATGGTTTCCTTAATGGGTATCTTGCTTCAAATGTCTTCTGTGATGTTGGCACTCTTACTGGGACTGCACATGTTGTCATTTCTGGCTCCCAGCATATAGGCAGTAATGGGGGCTGAGCTTTGAGTGAGGATGTCTGATTGCACCTCTATAGACCACCTACCCAACCCGGACACCCCCATTCGCCCCATTAGTCCTCAGACAGCTGGTGAACGGTTGCATGCACAAGGCAAAGATCAAAGTGATTGTGGGTAGCCCTGCCTCGTCCCCCTAGTGATTGACAATCTAAACAACAGAGCCCCGTTAACCCTGAGGCTAGTGGGTTGGTGTTGATCGCCATCCGCCTGCTGATGAATCCTAGCCCAAACCCAAACTGCGTCGGGACCCCTCGAAGATGGCTCCAATCCACCCTTTCAAAAGCGTTGTTGGAGTCTAGTGCCACTATACCCAAATCTATATCCCTATGTTTCCCCACTTCCAACAAGTTAAGGACTCGCTGCACATTATCATGCGCACTATGGCCCGCGATGAACCCTGTCTGGTCGCTGTCTATAAGGTAGATGGGGAGCAGGTGCAAGTGCATCTAAGTCACCTGGCCTAGGCCCCGCCCACCTGGTGCCTTCCTGTCTGCTGCTCTTTTTCACCACTTAGCAAGCCCTGCCCACCTGGTCCCTTCCTGCTTGCCGCTCTTTTTCACCACTTAGCAAGCCCCCGCCCACCAGGTGCCTTCCTGCTTGCTGCTCTTTTTCACCACTCAGTAAGCCCCGCCCACCTGGTGCCTTCCTACTTGCTCCTCTAATTCACCACTTAGCAAGCCCCGCCCACCTGATTCCTTCCTGCTTGCTGCTCTTTTTCAACACCTGGCCTAAGCACCGCCCACCTTCTTAGCCCTGCCTCTTCTTTCCTGCTCTTAACTCTTAGATCAAGGGCGTCCGAAGCGAAGGGCAGATGAAGAAAAGGGCAATTCCTGTTTGGACCAAGAGGACCCAGTGCCCGACCCCCTGCTCAGACAGCAGGTAAGCATGCCCCAACATGTGTTACTCCCTCTGTCCCCACAGGCCATCCCCACCCCCTCTGGTCCCCCCGTGATGTTCCTTTGTGCCCCCACCATTCTCGCACACAGGTGTTGCCTGTTTTGCTTGATTCTTCTACCCTGTTCCCCCTCATCCCCCTCAAGCCTACTTCTGCAGGAGTCTATCCTGATACATTCTAGTTTCACCGTCTTGTGGCCAATGCTGGATTTGACTTTTATGGACTTCATTCATTCACGGTGCATCACCCTTTCTCAACTCTCATGCTGGATTTCCTTTGCATCTTGTACTCATGGTGGCCGTGAATCATGCTGTTCCCATATTCATCTTGTATCTGGCTTGCAACATTGTGTTACTTCTGACTTCTGCAATTGTATTCACTCTCCCCTCTTGCTTCTCCACTCTTTTGACTGCTAACTCTCCATTCTCTCCTCCTTTCCCTTCTCACTTGTCCTATCTCCTCCCCTTACTTTCTTCTATGCACTTACTCTTATCACAATTGTCCATGGACCTAGTATGATAGCAACCTCGTCTGTCTCCTCCCCCGTCCCCTTACTGTTTTTTTCCTCCCCACCCCCCTCCAGCAATATCTGAAAAGTCGTCAGGCCTAGTATGATAGTAGCTTGTTTTGTTCCTCCCCTACCTTTTTGCACCCCTCTCCCTCACCTCTTGTTTTTCTCCAGGTCTACCAGAAATGTCGTCCGGCTTAGTACGGTAGTTGCCTGTCTGTTTCCATTTCCTTACCATTCTCCCCCCCTCCCTTCATTATCTGTCTTAGCTCTTGCACTATCTGAAATGTCGTCAGGCCGATTACAATAGTTAATTTCACATCCTTACTGTTCATGGCCTGTAAGAATGTCATTGTATTTTCCCTTGTTCCATCCCTTGCCTTGAAGTGCTTTGAAACACATTGTATATAGGCGCTATATAAATAAACTCGCTATATAAATAAAATATCACATCATAAGGTGAGGGAGGCTCCATCATGCGGTAGGCCAACAATTTTGAGTACATTTATGAGTATGTTAGTGAGGGTAATGGGGCGATATGAGTCGCAGCTAAGTGGGTCTTTGCCCGGCTTGGGGATCAGGACCGAAATGGAGGTTCCCATGGAAGGAGCGACCCCACCGGATGGCGCAAATGAGTTGAAGAGATAAACCAAGGGGGGGAACCGAGCGCAGAACTTATTATAAATGTCAGCCGTGAATCCGTCTGGCCCCGGAGGCTTGTTCTTCAGGGAATTGCCCAATCTACTTCCCCAGATGAGATGGGCACTTCCAGGGCTTCCCGATCTTCGTCAGATAGTCGGCAAAGGCGCATCTCTCGGATATTGCGCCTGGGCCGCATCCAGAGGAAGCTCATCCCCAAATACCTCCTTTAAAATGTGCTGCTATAACTCTCAATTTATCAGCCTTGCCCCTCTGCACCACCCCTTGCTCGCCCCGAAGGGCTAAAACTGAGTTACAGTAATGGAGCTTATGCAGCTTGGCAACCTGGAGACGATTGGCTCAATTCCCTTTAGTGTAATGAGACTGCTTAGTATATAGCATTGCCGGAGCAGTCCTGTCGGCCAGATGTGCTTCAAGTTTGCTCCGTCCAAACCTGAGTTTTTGCGCAGCGCCTTACGAGACCCCAATCTCTTGTGTGCCTGTTCAGCCCTAGCAACAACCCCTCTAAACCCACCCTAACCAGCTGCTTAGTTCTAGTATACGGTTTGGTCTTGCTAGTGAGCTCCCCCTTAACCACAGCCTTCATGGCATCCCACACAATGCCCTTTGCAGGGCCAGAGTTTTAATTCTCCTTAAAGTAATTTGAGATAGCCACCCCCAGTGTTCTAGTCAACACAGGGTCTCTGAGCACCGGGTCGTATACCCTCCACTGGCGCCTAGGCCTTTCGGGCTTGTCCAGTACTGCCAGAGACAGGCACTGATGTGTGGTCAGACAGGGTGCGTGGTCGGACAGGGTGCGTGTGCCTATTTCCACCCCTCGAGCACACGGGTATAGTGCACTGGGAACGAGCATGAGATCCAGCCTAGAGAAACCCCCGTAGACATGCCAGTAAAAAGAGAAATCCCTGTCTTCCCCGTGAGCCAATCTCCATGCATCTACCAAACCCAATTCACCGGAAATCTAATTTGGTAGGTGGCAGAGCCTTTTCTACCAAGGTATTAGGAACCACCAGTCCTCACCCAAGATGGTTTGTCCTTCAGCAAGTGGGAGCACTTAGAGCAGGTCCTTTTCCAAAAATGTTTCCTGGCCAACATTTGGAACATATAGGGACACTAATGTGAACATCCCATACCACAGCAGGCCTTTTACACACACACACAGCGCCCCTGCGGGTCCAGTTGGACCTTGGTTATAGAAATCTTGAGTTTGTTCTCCCACCAAAATTGGCACCGCTCGTTTTTTCTCGCCCCCAGAGGTGAAGAACTGGATCAGGAATGCTCAATTTTTCATACGCTTCTCGTCCTGCAAAAGCATGTGGGTCTCCTGCAGGAAATAAATAGAAAGACATATCCCTCAGTTTGCCCAACGCCGATTTTTATTTTTTATTTTTTTGTTTTATCCCCACCACACCCCTCCTCCAAGACACACAGGGGAGTTCAGACACTTCACATTCCATGTCCCAAGCAGCATTAGGTCCTCCTCCCTCAGTTACAGAATCGTCACCAGGTAACCTTTCCACCGGGAGCCAATCGCCACACCCTGATCACCATGGCACGAATTGCCCGAACATTGGTCACATAAAATAATTGTCCAACATCAAACTTTTATAACTGAATTCCCCCTTCGCTCCCCCAAAGCTGCTCGATCATGAGCATGTTCCAGACATCTGGAAACTCTGTAAGGAATCTGGCTTGGAGGGCGGAAAGAGCTCTAACCCAAAGAAATTCTCACTACCAGCACCAGCCCCCTACCTGCTTGGGCCCCCGGGTCCCCCAACAGGTGCAGCTCCAAAAGGCCAGTCTGAAACAGGTCAGCACACCAGACCTCAGAGGATTCACGTCTTTCTATTTGGCCCCCTCACCCGCCTCCCCTTCTCCAGCTTGCGCCATCTCTGAGGAGACACCGGCTCAGCCCCATTATTCGGATCCTGCTGAGCCACCAGGTCTCCCCCGCTCGCCCCCTCCGGATTCAGTAAGCTCCCTGCTTCTTTCAGTGTTTTGACCATCCATCGCCTCCCCGTGTGTGTGAAATGGAGCACCGTAGAAAAGTCCCACTTACAGGGCACGTCCCTTGCACGCAGGCATTCTGTCAGCGGGCGCAATGCCCTCTGCTTTGCCAGAGTCGTCTATGCCAAGTATTGAGATGGGGAGAGTGACATATTGCAAAAGGATATAGAAGGCCAGGACCTGGCTGCAGCCATTATCTGATACTTAAGTGTAAAGAAATGGACCTGGGATAATACATCAGCAGGCCTGTCCTGGGTCGAGGCGGCATGAGATTTGGCCCAGTGGGTCTTATCTTGGTCAATCTCCTAGTCCCCAGGTAACTCTAGTATGGAACGGAAGAGATCAGTCACAAAGTTGTGTAGGTCTGTCTCGAACCACTGAGGAGACGCCCCTAATTCGGGTTATTATTCCTGTGGGAACGATTTTCCCCATCCCCCCTGTTTATCCTCCAGGGCTTCACAACGGGCTTCCAAAGCCTCTAGTCGGTTGGCGCATTCCCCAACCTCGTAGGACTGCTCGCAGAGGGTATCCTCCAACTCTGAGACCCCATTTTGTCTAATGCCAGGATCTTGTGGGAGAGTTCCTCCATCCTCTTATGTATTTCTTTGCAGATCTCAGGTAACCGGTCCTGCAGGTCAGACTTGGTCAACATTTGCGTGAGCATAGCTGGGATAGGGTCGACCCCATGCACCTGGGCAGTCACTATTTCGAAGCACTTACTCTTGTCTGCGGTTTGTAGAATTGTGGAGATATCCCCTTGTTTCGCAGTCTTGGGAGCTTTAGCCATGTCGGGCCTAGGGGTCACTGGATAGTGGGGAACTCCAGCATCACGCCACCAAAGAACCAAGGGTGAGGGAAGCAGCCCGACGGGTAGATACCCCGGTGCCAATCCAGATTATTGCTTAGCAGTAGGTCATGCGGCGGTGTCTCAGGGAGGCTGCAGACAAAGGCTATCCTGTCCAGAAGGATACCCCTTCTTAAGTTTTCTGCAGGATCATGCACCCAGCAGAAGTATAGATCCAGGCAACCCAAGGCCACCCCTCCAGCAGCCCCCTCTGCAGGCCTCGGACCTCTGTGTGTCTCCTGTGCCCACCTGAATTGTGAGTGGGAGGAATAACTCAAAAGGACAACCTACTACCTCAGTGCCGCCCCTACTTCGCCAAGCCTCATGTAGCTCAGAGTCCAAGTGCGATGAATGCATACGAGGGGTCATGAATGCTGGGTAGAGCAGTTGGGGTGCTGTCCTTGGGCAGCTGGAGCGATGGATCCGGGTAGTCGCACTAAGAGGAGGTTTCTATTGAATTCAGGTGTTTGCCATAGCCTCAGGGGGCCCCTGTTCCCTGGGAGCCCCCAGCTGCTGCTGCCAGGATGACATGTGGTCCTGGGGATAAGCACTCCAAAACAGGTGCCTGCAACATGGCCCGTGTCCTCCAGATCCCCTAGCTGCTCCTGTCAGGACAGCATACTGCGCCTCTGTCCCACTTAGGAACCTGCCGAGGAGGAGCCAAGTTTGCTTTAGTGGAGCCACAAGCTCCCTGCTGGTCCCATGAGGAAGAGGGACACAGAGCCACATTGAGTCCCGCCCCCCTTAACGTTTGTTGGAGCAGGTGAGTGCCCAGGGGCCGCCGCATGCACCCAACTCACTACTTTGCTGGCTGCCGCACACCTCTTTGTTGCACCCACAGACCGGTGCTTGTCGCTGGCTCCAGGTCCCCACCAGGGCAGGTGATGTGTCAGTGCCGCGGTCTCCGGCCCCCCCTCACAGTTCTTCCTCTAGAGAAGCAGCAGCCCCGCGGGTACAGAAGCAGCAGCCCCGCGGGTACAGTGGGCTTGCGCCACAGGCTGCACTGACCAACCTCCCCCATCAGGTCCGGGCCCGGCCCGTGGCCTCCATTTTCTCGCCCAGCCAGCCACTTCAACCCGGCTCAATCTTATGAACGCCGGCACCTTCCAAGCTACAATTTCACCCAGCAGCTGCAGGGCTCCAGGTCATCATCCCTCAAAACTGCATAATTTAGGGTGTTGGAACAGGGATAAAACGTGTCTTTTCGCCCCTTGTGTCAGACACTTAGGCAGCCATTCTCCTGATGGCGCCCCTAGCCACGGCCCACGTGATTCCATTTCTATTGTCCAATAACAATTAAATCTGTGATACGATTTATGCTGGTGAAAAAATTATATATTTATTTCAGAAAGTATATGTGCATAAAAAGAACTAAAAGCTCACACTCTCTCATAATTTAGGCGCAATATATAATGCACATATCCTTTTAATGAATAGGCTGCCATGTAAGGATCATCCTGGCCGCAATCTGCGTCCCATGTGCATCTTGCACCTGGTACCATATTGGAAATGCATTATATCCCTTGGGGTACATCATAGGTCTAGACCGAGTACCTACATTCCCGGCATCTGTCAACCTAGAATCTTGACTTGCTTGATATATCTGCATAACCTTATTTAATTAAATCTAGCATTAGATTTCCATGAAGAAAAATCAATTATTTAAAAGCGTGTCCTATTGCTACTTAGTATCTGTACAGGTCCAGTTAAATACAAAGTGGACTTAGACTTGAGGTATACACAACAAAGAATTAATCATTATCTATACTGGTCTCCATGGAAGATGAAATCGTGCAAGCTGTGTAATTTGGACGTTTGTTGGAATTGTAAAAGAGAGGTGGGCACCACGCTCCATATGTTATGGTTATGTGGAAAGATGCAATTATTTTCGGATGGTGTCTTTCAGAGAATGGAAATAATTTTGGATGCATCTATACCCAGAGAACCACTTCTTGGTGTGTTAGGTTTAATTCCGTTAAATATTGGACTGTCTAGCAGCAGAATGTTCTGGGTGTATAGAGCCCTTCTAGCTAAGAAGCGAATTCTGAAATTTTGGAAAAGTGACACTTCCCCCCCCCAATGTTGAGGATTGGTTGCAGAGTTTGTCCTTACTGTCTAGGAAAGAGAAGGTATCCTTTAATGCAAAGGACCAACTTGACAAATATGAAATGATTTGGGGTGCATTTAATAATCATTATGCTTAGTTATTTATTTGCATCCCCGTGAGATTACTTTCTTTGATTTTGTAATTTTACTCTTTTTTACTGTTTCTTTCGCTCTCTATCTATTTTGTTCATCTTAACTTCTGTCCTCTTCTCATTGTTATTGTTTTACAGATAAAGTTACTATGTTGCATTTTTAGAAGTATCTCTGAACATTGTATTATTGAGTTATGTTTTATTGGTAATGTAAATTATTACTTTCCTTTTTTTCCAAGACTTTATCAACAGTGAAGCATAATAATCCCCTATGTCGTGACTTCCGTTAGAAGGCCAAGTCCGCTTTTCAAACAGGCACATGACTACTTTTGGCAAACTTTCATAAACATGTGCAGCTTAAGACAAGCTTCAATTGCAAAATGCACCCAATCTAATTCCCATACTAGCAATCAATTGACAGTGGGAGATGCAGTATTCACAAGCGCCTTGTATTGATAATTAACATCAAACATTATTAATACTTAAAGATCAAGTGATCCGATTTCACGTCATCTGGGATTTCAAAAAATTGTATAGCCTTAATACTCTTGAAAAGATGTATTTAGCACTAGTTATGATTTTCAGAAAAAATACAGGAAACTCCAGGACTCAGCGCCAGTGTAAAAATGGATTGTTTAATCTCTACTCGATAACGCGTTTCGGCTCCCACGAGCCTTTATCAAATCAGGGCCAATAACAGAATTATTAAATCCGTACGACTGTTGTCTGAAAGACAATAATAGGGACAGATCCCAAAGGTGGATAATTGTGCTGCTCTACAGTCCCTCGCGTCAGCTGCTCGAATGATGAAGGCCTATTTAGCACTAGTTATGATTTCAACCTTTTTAAAATGCCTCCCTTCATTGAGCCACTACAGATCTCATTTTTGTCCTGTATTTCATAAATTCTCCAAAATATATTCTTTATCCTCTGCTAAAGACAAGTCAGACCTCGTTGGCCACACATACCATAAACTGACTGTGGTGGGATTATCACCATTATTCCAGTTTATCAGTATTCTCCTTTCATAAAAATACATTAATTTCATGTTCCTTGTTTAGACCTACTTGCGTGCTGCACAATTTACAGATTAATTTTGATTCCATCTGCCATAGTCGGATTCTGGTCTTCACCTCTTTTACTACAGATTGCCTGCTGTAGACCAATACATTTCATGTGTTTGTCAGCCAATTTATGATGTTCTTGCCAATGGTTCGCTAATGGTAATCCTGGGTCTGGATTGCTCAGAGTAGACCTTTGCTCCTGGATCGTATTCAGAGCTCACAGATTGGACTTCCAAAATATAGCTTTTGGCATACACACAATTGCGTAAACTACTAATTTGGTGCAGCAGTTGATAATTAGCAGTAGGAGGTTATGCAGCAGTATCTCGGGGATGCTGCAGACACAGGCTATCAACTGTTAATATGTGCTTATGAGCCCAAATAGTCAAAGACGTAAGTATTTATGTGGGGATACCTGCACATACTGCATCTCCCACTTCTTGAGAACCCTTGTCACTGCCTTCTGAAATGTTTTTATTACACTGTCAACAGGGGGAAAAGTGGTGTGAATTTTTATTTAGTTTTAGTTCTCGTCTCTCTAGATTCTTAGGATTGATATTCAATGACTCAAAATGTGATGACTGTATCTTGTTCAAGAGTCAATTTTTCTATGACCACAATGGTGAGGTCACTTAAGGTTCTTGCTGGGGTTCATGGGTACTAACTTGATGTAAGGAATACTTACGTTTGTTTCCTTGTAAACCTCTGAAAGTCTATATAGTTGGTCCCAAATGTGGGTGCAAAGGAGAACCTTTTATTGAGGACAGTTGTTTCTGTGTCTGGCAAAGGTTTATTCGATAAGTTAATTATTAGGTCTAACCTTGACTTTGTAATTTCTTGGATCCTTATCTCGTTACCCACTTTGTTGAGATTGGTTCTTTGTCTGTCCCTTCTGTGTCCCCCTCTTTCCTCTATGGCTGTGTTTCGTGTAAAAGTATCTTGTTCCAAAGGTTCTTGGAATCTCACATGCTTGGTGTTCAACATTCAATTTCCTCATCTGTATCTCCTGATCTGTTCTTAAAAAAAAGAAAAACTCATTCAGACTGTAGGCTCCTTCTACACTAATATCACTAGAGGATGATTCTAGTTGTTCATGGTTTGTTTCAGGTTCAGAATCGATTTCTGAGCTTCCCTGTGACACTGATATATTGTCCCTATATAAGGGTTTGCGACTCATCATATTTTGGCTGAAAGGTATAAACAATCATCCTTGGTCTCGGTTATCTCTAAAGAATTTAGGAGGTTTCCTTAATTTGACATCATTTTGTAATTTTTGGCTTTTGTGGTTTCATTTCTACAATTTCTTGTTTGAATTAGTCTATTTCTATTTGTATCCTGCCATGTTCTCAGTCAGCATGTTCTACTAATAATTCATCATAATGCTAGAACCCTGATTGGGATTGTCTTCCTATTTCTGGGCTAGATCTTTATTTTTAAAATACATATCCTGAGAACCCTTGGGACTTTATTATTCTCTAAATAGTAATTGTTCCTTTTTTCTCAATATTTATTAATTTCTCGCTTTGAAAGCCTTTACTGCCTGACCGATTTCTGCTTCAAAGTTTCTTGTCTGGTTCTATTACTTCTAAAAGCGTTTGACATGTTGCCTCTTGGGACAAATGGAGCTGCCCGATCTGTAATGGTGCTTGGCAGCACTGAATCTGGAATTAACATGGAGTAAGATAATGGGGCAAACCAGGTAAATTATGCGCCATATGTTAAAGTAATCCCAAAGCATATTCTCTTCCAACTAACATGTCTTGGGTGATGGACTGCTGCATGCTCTGGTGTATGTGAGGTTAAGCCTTAAGCTCAAACCTTGTCCAATTGTGTTAAAAAATACAACAACCAAACTGTCCTTGCTCCAAATATAAATGTGTCTATACATCATAACAATTGGTGAACCTGAACATAAAGTCTCACCTTAGCCAATAAAAAGTCTTGCCTAAGCAGACACCTCATTTGACCACTCTTGGTCATTTTCAAGGCTGTACAATGGCAGGTTAAAATCATAAAGTGAAATTCAAAATTCTCAAATTACCAGTCCCTAGTAATGCCTGTACATTATAGAACAAAATACAACAAAATATATACTGCAAAAAAAAGAAAATGGGCATTATGGATGCATTTCCATCAATGCCACAGTGACCATCTGCGTGCTGTGAAGGAATGTCCCGTCTTCATCCGGAGAAGGGGACCAGGTTTTCACAGATGCCTCGAATGCAACTGCTGAAGCGGCAAAGGGGCATGGCCGTCGGATGTAGGCTCCCAGGACTGTTCAGCAGATGAGTAGCCCTTCCAATGTATGAGGTATTTTACATATCATCAATGGTAATGGGAGTCACATATCTTGAACACCTCATATTCCTCGGGTTCATCAGGAGGAGGCGAAATGTGTTTTGTCCTCTTCCTAGAATGCCTGTTAGTGGTGTGGTGTTTGTGTAAAGAAGAATGAAAAGCCGGTATATGCATTTCCATTTGGAGGGAAGCCGTAACTTAAAGGCTGCCAAATTAAATTTGGCAATGATTTTGAAAGTATCTACGTAATGAGGAAACCATTTGGATGGACAAATCCAACGTGAAAGGTATTTGGTGGAATTGTATTAATTTTACTTTGTTCAAGGTTTTCATAAGCAGTGCCATGGTTTCCAGAAATGGTGTCCAAAAGAGAGCCAACAGTAGGTAGTTTCATAGGAGGAAGGAACAAAAGATGGAATAGACCTGGTGAACTCCTGTGGAGCTAACCCAAGTGGATGGGCTTGTAGGCGAAGTCTGTGGTGGGCAGCAAGTCCACCAAATTATCTGATTAGTAGTAGAAAATCAGCAGAGCTATTGCTCCAGAGTGATTGCCTCTTTCAGTTTTGCCGTTAGTCTGAGGATTGTATCCCGAGGAAAGTGCCCTCTGATTTGTCAAGCTGATGACCTAAAACGGTCCAAAAACAGGATGTGTACTGTGATCCTCAATAAGCCAAAATCGTTACGGGTAAACCATGTAATCTGAAGTTTTAAAAATAAATACACTGGCCATTTGAGGAGCAGAAGGAATACGCGTCAATGGTATGAAATGGGCCATCTTGCTAAATGAGTTTTACACTCGTGCGAAGGTGGAGTTTCATTATGAAATACGTGGAAATATGTAACCAAGGTCCTCTAGGAGTGGGTCCTTGTTGAAGTGTTCCCAGGGGCTTGGCAGTGGAATATTTGCTCCGATTACATACTGGACAAGATGAGACCTACTCTCTTTCTTGATAGTTGGCCACCAGAAGGTACAAGAGATTAGATCCAAAGATGCTGCAATACCTTGATGTCCTATGGTCTTCGAATCGTGGCACCAAGACAACACTTCCTAGGCTTTGTAACAAAGGCCTAGGAACCACTAGAAGGTCCCCCAGATATAGCAGACCATCAACCTCCTGAACTTGCATATGATCACACTCTTTGGTATCCAACTCCTACCCAATGGATGCTTTCTGAACGTCTTGTAAGAAAGAAACTGTGGAGAATACAAATTTCTTCTCCAAGAGCATCGTCTCCACCACAGGAGGTGACTCCAAAGAATTATCCAGGCTGCAGGAAAGACAGTGTGCGATGTTGACCACCAGGGAGGTAGGTGATAAAGTCCTACTGAGAAAAGTAGGCCCAGCGTGCCTGGCAGCAGTTATGGCACTCCATCTTTTGAAGAATCTTCAAGTTATTGTGATCTGTGCGTACTTCAAAAGGATGTGTAGCCCCTAACAGCAAGTGACTCCGTTCAGTGCAGGCCTGTTGGATAGCCAACAACTCATTTTCTATAACAGAATAATTAACTTCACTGGAGGAGAGAGTTCTTGAATAGTAAGCAACAGGATGTTCCTGTCCATCTGTACTGCTTTCAGGACAGTGCTCTCACTGTAGGAGGCCTCAGTCTCAACAAATCACGGGTTTGGTTGGACTAATATGGGAGCGGAGCAAAAAGTAGCCTTCAGATGTTAGAATGCTTGTTCTGCTTCTTTACTCCAGGCAAACTGTACATTCTTCTTTAATAAGGAAGTAATGTTGAAGACCATCCCTGAAATATTTCCCATAAACCACTTGTAAAGATTTGCTAAACCCAAAAAACGTTACATCCTTCAGAGAAGACAGAAAAGACCGTTGAAGGGTAACGGAGGTCTTACGGGGATCCATCTCCATGCCATGATCAGAGAGGATAAAACCAAGGTAGGAGTCAGAGCATACTTCGAAGGCACATTTCTATGGTTTGACCAAGAGGTCATGCTGTCAGTCTGTTTAAGGACCTGTTGTTGGTGGAGTAAACTCTATCGTCCAGATAAACCATTACGTTATGTAAGAGTCGATTGGAGGTCCATGAACCATTGGAATACGGCAGTGGCATTAACTAGGCCAAAGGGCATTACTTGATATTCGTAATTCCCAAAGGGAGTTCTGAATGCCTCTTCCACTGATATCCGCTGCGAATCTGTAAAAGGTGGTGGGCTCCACAAAGATCTTATTTGGTGAAGACATTGTCCCCCTGAATCGCTTCAATGATGTCCTTGATTAAAGACATTGGGTATTGATCCATTATGGTGATCCAATTGACACTGCGAAAGCTGATACAAGGATGTAGTTCCTTCGATCCTTATTTGGCACAAAGAAGAGAGAAGCCCCTGCAGAAGATCTTGATTCCTTGATAAGCCCATTCTGCAGATTGCTTTCCAAATGCCTTCTTATCATGGATAGTCAGTGTGTACATTCTCTTGAAGGGAACCACAGAATTTGGAATGAGATCTATAAAACAAGTTTCTTGTTGATGGGGAGGAAGTCTTTTAGGGTTGTTATCCTCCAATGCTACCTTGCATTCTTGGTATGCAGGAGGTATGCAATGGACGCTGGTAACAAAGAGCTCGCCAAAGAGCTGCGTTAAGCTGATCTTCAGATGATAAGCAGTGTGTAAGGCAATGCTTGCAGGTGAATTGTACAGTATTGGTAGTCCAGTCTATATGTGGGTTACGTTTGCGTAGTCACGGAATGCCCAGAATTATGGTAATATGGGCCGCATGGATGAGTTTGAAAGTTAACTCATCATGGTTATTGATATCCACTTATAACCGGATGGACCTTCTGGTAATGGGTAAAAAATGTAATGCTCTACATCAACACCTTCCACGCGTTGGGGGTGGGTCCTTCATCTCAGTAGGAATCAGTTCCTTGTCAGCCCCCAGGCTATCCATAAACATGCCAGCAGCACCACAATCAAGGCGAGCCAACACTTCAATAGAGGTTCTCTCATTCATTAACTGTACACGTAACGCCATAAACCTGGAATCGGCAGTGTCGGGAGACCCTTGGGAAATATCTATAACCCTGAATCTTTGTCCAATCTAAGATCATGGTTGTTCAATTCCCTGCTTCTTAGGGGGTACCTCTGGACAGTCCCTGAGAAGATGACCCTTGATACATATTCGAGGAATAGACCTTGATCCCTTCTTTTCCTCTCAATAGCTGACGAGGGACCTCAATCAGAACCAACCTGCAATGGTTCTTCAGTAGCAGTGTTGTCCGTTGCTGTATTTGATGGTTGGGTGTGATAATGTGCAGCGTCCCTGCACTTTCTTTTCTCTATCTTGTGTTCAGCCGGGAACTCCATCTGGAGTACTATGAAAACCAGATCTGAAAAAGTATATCGTCATTAAGTCCTCTCCAAAATTTAGTGTACCGGGCTGTCTCCGGCCATCCTGCTTCTACAGCAGATCTCTTAAAGGAAGATATATAAGTCAGAGTGTCAGAAGAGTCTTGTCCGATGTTTGGTAGTGTTTCATAGGCAGAGACTACAAGTTCTGGTCTATCTAACATCTCCTTCAAAGCTTGTATTAATCCTGTACAGTCTGACAATAGAGGACTTGCTGACATAACCGAGTGGCCCTTGCCAATGGATTTCCTACCATGTTTGATATTTTGAAGCCCACCCTGGCTCTGTCTGATGCAAAACTGTGGTCCGAAACATAAAGTGGATAGTACATGTATCAATGAACTCTCGAACATGCTAATGGGTTCCATCAAACTTTCTGGAAGCCAAGCCTATCGGTGGGAGATCCGGTGCCTGGGTATCTCTAGTCTTTATCATCTGCCCGAGGATAGCGTGATTTTCCTTCAAATGTTGTACCTCTATGGTAAGTCCCTGGGCGGCTTGCATTAGTTCCTGGATTTGCTCCATTTCTATATTATCCTTTTGCCGTTACCAACTCTGACTTGGGTCTGTGGTTAAGATCATCACTTGTTGCAGCGTGCTTGTCTGGCAGAACTTTGTTCTGCCTTCGCCCAGTCTTCTTCTTTTAAGAAATCTGTTCCTTGAAGAGATATGGACATTCCCTACCTGTCGCCACAGTGTCGGCCCAAGTAAAAGGGCGAGAAAAAGGGACTTCCTATTCTACCCATAGTCTTACTTTTCTCTCCTTACCACTTTCATCTTGTCCCTTGTATGGTATTCTTCCTACTGCTCGCCTCCAATCTTACTTCCTACTACTCTCAACTCTTCATTGCCTCTTCCCTCTACACCCTACTGCCTCTCTAGATTGCTACCATTCTCCACACTACCATTACCTCCCACTCCACTCTGCCATTACTCCAATCTCCACATTCTGCCGGTGCGGGTTCTACTCCTGGTGAGTAGATTGAGGAGCAGCACTCTGTGCGAAGGTCCGCAGTGCTGTTTTTTTTTTTTTTTCATGAGCGGGGCACATATTGGCGTACTTGGTCCTTGTTGGTTCACAGCTTGCCCTGCTTCTTGATGGTAGATTTTGGTCTCTTTTGGGGTATTTTCTGACAATGTCATTGCGGCCCTACATTTGACCATGAGATTCATTGCATGCAGGTGAACCTCAGAGTGTTAGTTCTAATCATTTCCACAGGTGAGAGGGTGCTTGTGCTACTGCACTCTGTGCTTAAACTATTCATTGTGAGCGAAACCTGCTTTTCTGCCAGTGTGTACCGCTATTGTGTGTGAATTATTTCCATACAGTTAACATTTTGCATGTGTTGTCTGGATGATCTAATTTACTCTTATGAAGGAGGAATCTTATATTTAATCCAGTGAAATTGCACCTGGTCTCAAAGGTTAAAAATATGGAGTAAAATGCTCTGACATCAAAATCCTATCTGGAGCACTGCGTGCAGGCATGTGGTGTTGATCAGTGGTACTGCTGTCGTACAACCAGGTGGAACGGGAAAGCACTGGGGCTTTCTCAACTCCCACATTCACCTCGTGTGAAAGACTGGCTCTGACGTTAACTCTGGTAGGCTTGCTACCCCCACCTGATGGGGACAGATCTCTGGCACTATCAGATGGTGCATTTCATCCTTGTTGGTGTGCCAATCGGAGTTTAGAGCAGACCTCTGTAGTAAGCAAGACTCAGCCTTGTCTTTAACATTTGTCTCTGGCCCCTATTTACAGTGATTTGTTCTCCCAGATTCAAATTGTGCAATTATGAGCTTTCAGCTGTTGCTTTAATTGTTTGTATTCAGATTAAAGTAGGTGAAACTCCCATTCTGCCTAACAGAAATAAAAAAACTGCAACTAATGCATTTAAATTACTCACTACAGAAATTGAGTTTTTGTTTGGGCCCACGGCACTACCTGAACCATTTCGCTCTCACGTATTTTGGTCCATGTCACGATGCATCCTATATGGTCCAATATCTGACCCCATTCTGGACAAAGTATAAACTCCACAAGCCAAGGTTCCTGGTAAAATTTTAAATGTACTTTTTGTAGAGTAATGTCTTGACTTGCTGGCATTTTTTTGTCAGAACCTCAATTTAGTGTGAGGCCTTGTCGGCAAGGACAGTCTGTCATGTTGCCATGAACCTAGGTTGGACGTGGCCAGTTTTCAAATGCAATACCCTATCCACAAGCGCATCATGTCCCTCCGTAGAAATGTCAGTAATTCTGTACTGGTTTCTCATTTAGTCTTTCCTTATTTCCTTATATCCTGATCTATCTCTCCCACACCCTTCTCTCTACTTGCGTTTTTATTTTTATTCTATTCATTATTTTCTTTAAACCACAAAGACAGCATTCCCGAACACTTTGGGACTGTGGCAATACAAAGGTGAGTTATATAGAACATCATGCAATGTCGAGTTCACTACCTGAGCGAGCAGAAGGGGCCTCCGCCCTTTATTGCAAATGTGTATTTGGGCTTCATGTCTCTGGGTCTCGCATTGGCAGGTACCAAGTTCCTATAGTCCGATTCCATGTCATGACAATGATATGGCATTGATAACGCGCCTATACACAAGTGTTTCAAGGTGCGACGAGGCAAGGGAGGGGGAACAGAGGGAGGACGGACAAATGATCCTACAAGGCCAGGTGTCATTCAGATCGCACAAGTGCGTGGAAGGGGGCATGAACAGTGCAGTACATGGTACAAGGTAATAAATAACGGCTAGCAAGTGCATGGGTAAGTGCGGACAACAGGTATCGAGGGCTGGTAGGGGGACTGTAGGGATACAGACAGTCCCGAAGTGCGGGTGTTGCCTGGTGGGCAGTGCAGGTGAGTGACGCTGGGGTGGAGGGGGACATGGTCCGAGATCGGGGGGGGGGTGTCCAGGTAGACAGTGCAGTTCCGTTCACAGCCAGGAGGTTTTGAGGTGCTTCCGGAACCAGAGATGGTTCTCTTCAAGTTTAAGGGAGGCAGGGAGGCTGTTCCAGAGAGGCACCAGCCGAAGAAAGAAATCTACCACCAACTCGTTGCTTGGTGAAGCGACTGACCATGAGGGAGTTGGAGACGGAGGAGCGAAGAGCTCGAGAAGGAAGATATTTAGGAAGAGAGAGTTGAAGGTATTGAGGCTCCAGACCCCAGAAGTCCTTGTGGACGATACAGAGGGTTTTGAACTTAATCCTTGCAGCCACTGGGAGCCAGTGCAGAGATTTCAGTCCTGGAGAGATACGATCCCAGGGCTTGAAGCCAAGGACAAGTCTTGCAGTCCTGTTCTGAATAAGTTGCGGAGAGTAGAGGGAGGCAGATTTAGAAAGCGGCTGTTGCAATAGTCAAGCCTAGAGAGAACCAGAGCTCTGGAGATGGTGAGCTTCTGGGGGAAGGAGAGGAAAGGAAGAATACCTTTGAGGAGGCGCAGCTGATAGTGTGACTTCTTAGAGACGTCAGATGTGAGGAGAGCAGGAGAGTGTGGAGTGGAAGATGATTCCCGAGGTTTTTGGCCTTGCAGGTGGGAGCAGGAAGAGGGCCAAGAGAGGCCGGCCATAGAGCTACAGGAAAGGAGGGAGTGGGTGTGCCGATGAGGAGAATCTGTCTTACTGACACAAGGCAGAGGTCATTGGCGGCACACCACTCCTGGATAGCAGAAGGTCTGAGATGAGGCCGAGAGTAGCCTGAAGAGGAGCTGGGTGTCATCAGCATAGCACTGAAAGTTGGGGCAGAGAGCAGCAATGCGGTGGGCAAGGAGTGCCAGGTATTGGTTGAACAGCCAGGGGGAGAGGTTAGATCCCAGTGGGACACCACAGGTAGAGAAAATGATAGCGGAGAGGAATGTCCCAAGTTGGACCTGGGAGGGTCGATCGGAGAGGAAAGAAGTCAGCCACGCCAGAGCCTGACCTGTGATACCCAGGTTATCACGGAGACTGTTGAGCAGGATGGCACGGTTGACCGTGTCAAAGGCAGAAGAGATCCAGCGAAGTACCTGAAAAGTACCGTTGGCTGTTGGAATTGAGGTCGAGCAAAGTTTTTCTGCACTGCTTCCATGTTTATTGATCCACGAACAGCAGCAGTCAGTCCGTCCATCAGGACGTCTTTATTCACTGCACACGATTTGCCTGACCCTGGAACAGGAAGGAGGTCTGAATGGGTATCACCCTTTTAACTACTTGTGGCCACTAAGCATTGACTAATGACATTGTGTGTCCATAGCCCGGCCCATTGGAGTCCATTGAATGGACTTTTAACTATATTGTGCACTGATAGAACACACGGCTAAGGACATTGTGTGTTTTTGACTCGATACGTGTAGCAGGCGAAATTGTTGCACTTACCTTTTTGTCTGTTTTACTTTAAGGTGTTTCTGGGTTTTGGTGCCCCGCCCCCCCTTGAGTGTTGCTCCCACGTCACTTCCTTATAACCAGCTATCCCAGCGCACTCGCGCTGTGCACCAGCGAAGTACCTGAAAAGTACTGTTGGCTGTTTGCTGGTCAGTCTGGGGGTACACGGCTGTCTTCAACACATAAAACGACGGGCCACTTTCCACTTGATTAGGTTGTGACTTCGAAACTATTTGGTTTCGCAGTAGGAGAGGTTCCCTTCTTGAAGCTGTTTCATCCTAAAAAGTAAGTCTTAACATTTGCTGTATTTGTATATCCCACTCTAATTTTACGTTAGTCAATTAATAATGGCTCTAGGCTTGCGAAGTGGGCGTTGCACTGAGGTATTAACTTATGTTTTAACATCTTCTAACATTGACTCTATGGTGTGCAAAAGTCGCACTTCACATCACGAACTGCCATTAATGGACGCTTTGGCTGGGAATACTATCGACCCTGTGGCATGCTTAGATACTGCGAATCATGCTACCCATTTAGCCCAAGTTCATGCTGTATCTTCTGTTTGTATGCATGTCCCTATGAGGAAAGAGTTTGTGCAGATGTGAATACGATTGATTGTATGATTTATATCGGCTTCCTGCACTCCTAGTAAAGACCAATTTAATATCACTATGCACAAGATGGTTGCACTAGATGCACAAGTTAATCAATCTATTAGCATGATGACTCCATTAGTTTATGGTACAACAAAGATGGGTATTGCTAGAAAACCGAATAGCAGTTATTTTACTAAGATAGATGATGATGTACCGGATGAGAGACATATGGGAGCAATCCCGCACGCACTTTCATACTACCCCCCCCCCCCCGATCAGATTAAAGTCCAAAGTAAATTGTTACAGGATGATTCTGAAGTAGGTATGAATAGTGTGGGTGGAAGGGAACAATCCCCAACCTCTCTCCCGGTGATCACCAACATTTTAGATCTTCTTGACAAGGGCCATGAGCTCACTCACCTTGAACCTAAGGAAACTAAGACTATTCTGCATTATCTATGTTCCAAAATGGATAGAATTGAGGGTTCATAACTGCAGTTGATACCCTTAGATCCATTCAATCTGAAATCAGTGGACAAGGAACTAGTGATGCAGGTGTTGTGAGCCATGACAAATGTATGAATTGTCTGCAACAGAGTAGTCGGGATATTTTGCTTGAACCTGTGAAGTGCAAATGTGATGACTTGAAAGAGATCAAAGCATCAGTTGATGCATTGAATATCACTATTGCAACTCACTTTTCCAAAAGGGAACCATCCTTATTAGTTGAAGAAATTGAACAACAAAAAAAGATAATGAGAATCTTGTATCTAAGGAGAACTTTACTTTCATGTCTCGACGAGCTAAAAAAAACACACATACGTGCTATTAAGCGATACGCTAAGCGAAGGAAGGAAGCAATGATCCACAGGGAAGGTGGATCAGGAAAGGATATTAGAGCTGTTCCTAGCTTAGAATTAATGGACGACGAACACATTAATGTAGAACAATTGTCCAAAGAAAGTCAAGATGCACTTACACCCACCACTAATACTTCAGAGGAAGTGAGTCAAAATGGTATTATAACGAATTCACTAATGAAGGTTGCAGTCCCTCCCAAGACTCTAAATCCTAATTCAGGCAGTATAAAGTTGGAGAAGAATCCATCTGAGAAAGAAACGAACTGCAAACCTCTAACTAAACCAAAAACATGTAAGCTGTCTTTAAAGTTTTTGGAAAATCACGACAGGGGAGGTGTAGTGTCTGTAAGTGAACCTACGATAGGCATCGAAGAGAAAACCAATTTAAACAATTATTTCCCGATAGTAGGGAGAAGTTGTACGATGAAAAATGATACTAAACAATCTGGCTCCCTTGGTTGTGATAATTTGAATTTACCGATAAGAAAATCCTACAGTGAAGCATGTATGCATGTTGTGACTATGGAACCTATAGTGAACAATAAATGTGAGCAGAGTAAAAAAAGGTCCCTAGTTGGAGTAAATGGTATGGGTGAAACAACGAAAGTTAAGGTTGCCGAAATAACCAACACCACACCAGATGGGGTGAATAAGATTAAGTCGGCAACTGCAGTAAATGGTCTGGGTAAAGAAATAGCATTGGTTGAATCATCGACTATACTTCCTATTGAGAGCCCTAAGCTTAGACGGTCTCTTCAAGCCGAAACAATTTGTACTGGACAGTCCCAAAATTGTATATTTATTCATGGTCCTTCACAAAGTAGATCATTAACACAAAGTGTTAACAACAATGCCCCTTTGCATAATAACCATGAAACCTATGAAGCCCTGAATAAAATGCCTCAGCTGGATAGTCAGAATATGAGTGGTAATAGTGGGATTCTTTCAAATCAACTTCTTGGCACCTTTCTGAAAGTGGGAACTTCTGATGCTCCAGCGCTGAACTCAATTCCAATGAGGTCTTTACACCTAGATGCTAAAAGGCAGTATATTATTGGATTTGAGGGGAACGCTGTAGAACTGATAGACAGACGCATGAATCGCTCATTCATATTCTCTCTATTCTCCAAAATACCCCAACTGAGAATGGTGAAATCTGATGATATTACTAGGGTCTCTATGGCTAGATCAAATAATTTCAGGGCTGTATGTCATCTCAGCTCTGAGGCCATAATGAAATTTATTTGGTTCAGCCGGGAGGAAATAAAAAGTGAGGGTTTGGCATTGCTTACTTTTGGCTCTGAGGAGGAAGCTGCTGCATTTTTAGAACCCCCAAGATCGCTTGATGCACATTGTTAAGATGGATTTCTGAACTCTGTCCTGCAGGGGCAGAGGTCCAGAAGGCTAGCCTAGTTTCTTGGAACAGGGTAACCTCTGGACAAGCCAGACCAATCAAGGTAGCGATCGCGGCGGTCAAGACTAGGTTTCAAGAGGGGTGAGGGTGACTGAAAGCCCGCAATGAGGACACAAAGCAAGGACGCTTACAAATTACTCCAAGCAGGTGTTATATTAAAAATATAGACACATTTATTACAAGGCCTTAGTAACATTGACCATAGTAAAGAATCACGGTAAACCAACACATCACATTCAAATACAATATATATACAATAACCGAAGGGTCTAAAGAGTTAGAAGCATGAAATATGCAGACCACCTAGATGGGGATTATAACAGGCAGTGCAAGTAATCGTTACACCCACTTCGCCTTCAGAAGCCACCTAACTAGAAGGAAGTCCGAGCCCTACGAAGAGTGGAGCCTTGTGCTCAAAAGTACCTGCACACGCTGGTGCCAATGGGCCAAAGGGAGTCTCTTCAAGGAAGTCAGGCAGTCCAGAGCGGTGAACAAATGGGAACGAACAGATCTCTGCTACTCAAGCGCGGCCTCCACTTACGGGCAGAAGCAGAGCGCATGTGCGAAAAAGGCATGCTGTTTAACACAGCGAGTAAAAGCTACAGGCTACTGCAGGAAGGCGACCGGTTCCTAGCGTTGCTACTCACCGGTCCCCGATGCAGGCAGACCCAGGCTTCTCCGCATCCGTTTCAGTGCTGGCAGGTTCAGATACGAGCAGGGGACGTCTCAGCGTCGTGTAGATTCTGCGGCAGCAGAAGTTAGAGTTGAGGATGTCCCAAACGCAGTGAACCCGCACAGATTGTTACCACAGCAGGGCAACAAAGCGGTTGTGTGTATTTCAGCCCAATGTACACTTCTCACTTCAGACCTGGGAATGCCAAGTGTTCGAATCGTGTGAGCGGGTCAAGGACTCGGAATACAGCAGCAACCTGACGGCGGTGACAGAGCAAGACTCCTGGGTAGGCAAGTCAGTCCACTGGATGGCCCAGGGACGCTTCCGAAGGCTTATGTGCAGGAGATGATGAAGATGCCGAGAATAGTTGTTCCCACTATTCCAAAGGGTCGAAGTACCAGTACAGGCCTTCTCGTTCGATCAGAGGCAGAATGGTTTCACAGGGCGACAGCAGTGCAGAGGAGCAGTCCTTCAGCGGGTCACTCCTCGGTTCAGCCTCTTAGTTGCAGGATACTTGGCTCCTGTATCCGTCGTTCGTGAGAACTCAGGAGATCGACATGGTAGTGGTGTTTCCAGCCTCCTCTTATCCAGAGTTCCCTTCGCGCCAAAACGGAGAGGACCCAATGGGAGATCTGCTCACAAAACACTCACACCATACGTGGACCTATCACGGACCACGGTGGTCCCAGGCATTCAAGACACACTAGACTCTCTGGCACCCAGGGTGTGTATTGGGACCAGACATCCCAGCCCACATCCTGGAGGCACACACAAGGCCTGTAGAAGCCAGCGAAAGCATCTGTGTTTCGCGGGAAAGTACATGCCCAAATAAGGAAGGCCCCGGGTCGGCTCGACCTGGGGAAGGTGAAGGGGGCAAGACGGTCAGCGGACAGGACAAAGAGCCTTGTGGTCTGGCCATTTTGGAGGCCAGGCCACCATTTTGAGCTAAGCGCGAGAAACGCGCTTAAACAGCCAAAAGGAGCTCAAAACACAAAGAAACGATCGCTGTCCCCAGTCCCGTCCGGTGATTCACTTGCACCGTTCGTTAACAATCCAAAGAGAGTGTCTAGGGCCTGTAGAGTGACTAGAGACTCAAGAGAGCAGTAACTTGGCGTACAGTCCCCTCTTGTGTCATGTTGCGCGAAAGCTGCAACATGAGAAAAGAACTACGGAAAACAACGTTTCCCGGTACTGACTGTCTTAAGGGCATGTCAGTTTCCCCGTAAGAATGGAGTGAAAGCCCAGAGGAGTGCGGCGGAAGGCTGCACTTCTCTGTTAAAGTCTAGATCAGGGTGAAAACAGCAAAAAGTTTAGGGGTTGCCACATGGAAGGAAAATGACCTACAATTAAGAAATCTTTCCTAACACTCGCCCCTCCCAGACTATGGACAGGGGGAACTAATCCACCCCTGGATGAGTCTCTTGTTCAGGTCGGTTAAAACATTCTGGACAACCCATCAGCATTGCTATGTTGGACACCTGGCCTATGCTCAATAGTGAAGTCAAAGCCTTGTAGACTTATGGACCGCCTAAGCAACTTTGGATTCTCTCCCTTCCTGTTCATCAGCCACTTTAAGGGCTTATGATCAGTTTGCACAGTGAAGTGGGTGCCATAGAGGTAGGGCCTCAGCTTCCGTAGGGCCCACACAACAGAGAAACATTCTTTCTCCACCGTGGACCATCTGAGCCCTCTGTCCTTAATCTGGCGACTAATGAAACCAATAAGGTGTTCCTTAGCCTTCTCATCTACTTGCGATAGTACAGCTCCTATCCCAGTGTCAGAGGCGTCTGTCTGCACAATAAAAGGTCTTTGATAATCAGGGGCCCTGAGGACAGGGGCCTGGCACAAAGAGTCTTTTAAGCGTTGAAGGCCTTCTCACACTCGTCGGTCCAAGTTACCTTCTTGGGTTTCTTCGGAGTGGTGAGGGCAGTCAGAGGGGCAGCTATGGTGCCATAGTCTGCCATGAAGTTGCGGTAATACCCCGTGAGTCATAAGAAGGCTCTCACTTGGGTCTGTGTAGTGGGGGTAGGCCAGTCTTGTACTGCTTGTACTTTACTGGGTAGAGGCTGTATCCTCCCTCCACCTACTTCATGTCCAAGGTAAACCACTGAGCCTTGTCCAATCTGGCATTTACTAGCCTTTATGGTCAAGTGTGCTTTCTGAAGAGCCTGGAGCACAATCCCGAGGTGTTTCACATGGTCTTCCCAGGTGGCGTTGAAAACTGCTATATCATCCAGATATGCAAGACAGAATTCATCCAACCCATTCAACACATGATTCACAAGCCTCTGGAAAGTGGCAGGTGCATTCTTCAACCCAAAAGGCATTACCCTGAATTGGTAAAGGCCGTCTGGAGTGGAAAACGCTGTCTTCTCCTTGGCATGTTCTGCTAAGGCTATTTGCCAATAGCCCGCAGTGAGGTGAAACGTGCTGAGGTACTTGGAGGGACCCAAGGTATCCACCTGTTCAAGGCAAGGGGTGTGCATCTGTCTTGGTGATGGCATTCAGAGCCCTGTAATCCACGCAGAACCTCAATTCAGAAGTGCCTGCTTTTGGAACCAAAACCACAGGGCTGGACCAAGGACTACTAGAGGTTTCAATCACCCCAAGATCTAACATTTTGTTGACCTCTGTCTTAATGTAAGACCGTACTTTGTCTGACATCCTGTATCCTCTACTTTTGGTAGGAATGCTGCCTCCTGTATCTATGTTATGTTTGCACCAAGGTGTCAAACCAGGGGACTGTGAAAACAGAGGGGGGGGGGGGGGGTGGGAAATTGCCTAAGCAAACTTTTCACCTCAGCCTGCTGATCAGAAGTCAGGTGAGGGGCCACTCGGACATCCTCAAAGGAGCTATCTGAAGGACCGCTTTGGAACAGGTCGGGGAGAGGTTCAGACTCCTCTGCCTCAACATCTGAAGCCAGTAGGAGTGCTGCGATTTCGACACTTGGGACGAAAACCTTCATTCAGCCTATTTACGTGGAACACTTTTGGAGCCTGTCCAGGCCTTCCAAGGTCCACTAAATAGTTAACCTCACCCAGGGGCTACACCACTGTGTAAGGGCCTGACCATTTGTCCTGTAAAGCTCTAGGCCTCATGGGATTCATGATCAGGACTTGCTGACCAGGTGTAAAGTTGATGAGGGAAGCTTTCTGGTCTTACCAATGTTTCACCAGCTCTTGTCCTGCCTTCAATTTATCACTAGCCAGACCCATCAGAAGTACCATCCGTTTTCTGAGCCCTAGCACATAGTCTACTACATTGGTAGTAATAGGGGGAGTGGGCATCTCCCATCCCCTCCTTGACTATGGCTAAGGGTACCCGTACAGGGTGACCAAACAGAAGTTCAAAGGGGCTGAAGCCAACCCTCCTGTGGTAACTCTCGGTAGGCAAACAGTAAGCATGGTAAAAGAAGATCCCATTTTCTTCTGAGGTTCTTCCAGAGCCCCAATCATGCTCTTTAACGTTCTGTTGAAACGTTCCACCCGACCATTGGTCTGGGGGTGATATGCAGAAGAGAACTTGTAGGTGACCCCACATTCTTTCCACATAGCCTGCATATACTTTGACATAAAGTTGCTGCCTCTGTCAGACACAACTTCTTTAGGGAAGCCAACCCTAGTAAAGATGCCAAGTAACGCTTTTGCAACTGACTTGGCAGTTAGTTTTCAATGGTATGGCCTCAGGATATCTGGTAGCATAGTAGACTAGCACCAGGATAAACCTATTGCCTGAGGATGTTTGCGGGTCAAGGGGACCAACGATGTCGATCCCTACCCTTTCGAATGGTATTCCCACAACTGGGATTGGTACCAATGGAGCTTGGATTGTTGAGCCACTCTTACCAGATAACTGGCAGGAGGCACTCTTGCAATGACTTTCTACTTGCACCCCCATCTTGGGCCAGTAGAAGTGCATGGATAACCTTTGCTTGGTCCTCTTAATACCAAGGTGACCAGCAAGGGGCACTTCATGCGCCAGCTGCAGGAGGAAGGGTCTTACAGCAAGGGGAACCACCAACCTCATATGTTCTCCTTCTGTAGACTCTGTGGGCTCACTATACAGGAGTCCACCTTCCCAATAAATCTGATGCTTCCGAGGAGGTTCACCCTCAAGCTGGGAGTAGGCCTGTCTCCTTAGGCCTTCCAGAGATGGGCACTCACGTTGGCCTCTACTGAATTCTTCCCTGTCACGACTACCTTCTACTAACCAGTCTTTTTGTTCAGGATGGTCATTGGGGTCAAATACTTCAGGTATCGCTGCCTCCTCGTCAGGTCTGGGCGATTGACCAACTTCCTCCACCACAGTGGTAGGTGAGTTCGGGGGAATATTTTCTTTCCCTCGTTTTGGTTTCTTTACTCCTTTAGCCTTGGGTTTCCCCTTTGGCTGGGGCAGTGCATTGGTCTTGGCCAATGCTGCCCGTGTTTGAGACTGTGTGCAGGGTCTGTCAGCAGTGTCTCCTACGAGCCCTAAAGCTCTGAGATCGTTGCCTAACAACCTTTCCTGGGACGTTTTTCTGAATGCTCACTGGAATCCTGACTGCTGTACCATTTTAAAGTAAGATTTACAGGTATTACTGGAAACCTGCGAGGTGGGCCGTCAGCTGACTTAGTGGGCATCAGAGTAGCTCTGGCAACTTCCCCTGAGTCTACCAAGGTAGAATCCACTACAGTTCGACTGCACCCACTATCCCTAAGAGCTGGAGTATCTACTCCATTGATCAGCCTACTGTCTTTAAAGTAGTGCTTGGTATTATCTGGAATCCTAGCATAAGCCTCTGCGACATTAGGAACCCAGGGAAACTAAAACTACCTCAGCTTCTATCCCACTGGGGAAGGAGTCTGAGGAGAAGATGCTCCTGTAATCTCTTCTTCCTCGTAGGAGGAGAAGGCCAGATTAGCGGAGTGGACCCCCAAAGGTTTAACCTTACACTGGGGATCCCCCTTCACGTAGTCAGTTGCTCCACAAGCAAAACAAGATCCATTGGGTCTGTTTACATAGGGAGGCTGCTTATAACCAGAGTTCTGTTTCGGAGGCCGACCTCCCCTACCCTGTGAGTTCTCTTGTGTCTTACCCTTATTTTTCTTTTTGTGGCCCTTTTGAGAAGATGATTTATCAGATTCCCCACCCTCCTTATCTTTGGACTTTTTCCCTTCCTCCTGCCAGGATGAGTTTTGTCCTTATGGGACACTCGATGTGACACCCATAAATCTGCTGCAATGGCAAGCTTCTTAGGATCTATCTCCTTTGAATCTGCCAAATGCTGCTTAAGCTCAGGGGAAGATGATGCAAAAATATGTTCCAGCATGACAAGACTTATCATACCTTCAAAGGTAGAAACCTTATAACCTTCGATCCAGCCAGTCAAGTTTTTTAAGGATTCGGTTACATAAGATACCCAAGTACCACCTTCTTTTTTCTTATACTCTCGGAATCGTTTTAAATATTGGGCAGGAGTCTTTCCAAACTTTAAAATGAGAGTTTGCTTCAACATTGCAAAATCTGCTCGCTCCGCCTTCAACATTTCCATAATGGCACTGCAGCCAGAATGGGGCAGTCTGCTGAGTAACCAGGCAATCTTATCAGCATTGTCAACTTGTTGAACTTCACATGCATACTCAAACGTATTCAGACAGTCCATAATGTCATTCTTTTCCTCATACACACCGAGCAGATCTTTTGGAAACCGTGGATGAGAGGAGGCCCCAGACCCATGTCCAGGACCCTTGGATCCATTGGCAACTTGAAGCTTGGCCAGTTCCAACTGGTGATCCCTGTCTTTCTGTTTTTCTGCCTGTTCGATTTTTAGCTTGACCCTATTGAACTCCAGCTCTTCCTGGAGTTTGGCCATATTGAACTCAAGCTCCTTCTGCCTAAACAGCAGCTCTTGCTTCTTGAATTCAAGCATGGCTTCCCCATCGACACTGGCAGAGGAAACATTAGACATCTCATCTTCCCTGTCCTCATGGTCGCGGTGGACCAGTGCAGCGGGAGAACTGTCAGTTCTACCAGTGAGAGCAGCCCCACCTCCTTCTGCACTGTCCTCGGAAGCTATAGCGTCAAGCTGAGCTTCTTGCCACGCCACGATTCTTTGGATCATATCCAATTTGGTGTCTTGAGGAGACACCTCTCTCCGCACACATCTTTTTCAATGTTTCGGATTTAGAAGCATTTAAAATTTAACACAGTATTTGTTTCCATACTGTTAGATAGGACTATGGTCTTTTTAAAAGTTATACTACGACAATTCACTATGTGTCCTGGTAGGAATAACTTGAAGTGCCTTCGCTCGTGCGCAACACTGGATAACTTCAGTCGTATCCCACCGCTGTACACCAATTTGTTAAGATGGATTTCTGAACTCTGTCCTGGAGGGGCAGAGATTCAGAAGGCCAGCCTAGTTTCTTGGAACAGGGTAACCTCTGGACAAGCCAGACCAATCAAGGTAGCGATCGTGGCGGTCAAGACTAGGTCTCAAGAGGGGTGAGGGTGACTGACAGCCCGCAATGAGCACACAAAGCAAGGACGCTTACAAATTACTCCAAGCAGGTGTTATATTAAAAATATAGACACATTTATTACAAGGCCTTTGTAACATTGACCATAGTAAAGAATCACGGTAAAACTCAAGTAAACCAACACATCACATTCAAATACATATATACAATTACCGAAGGGTCTAAAGAGTTAGAAGCACGAAATATGCAGACCACCTAGATGGGGAGGAAAACGGGCAGTGCAAGTAATCGTTAGACCCAGTTCGCCTTCAGAGGCCATATAACTAGAAGGAAGTCCGAGCCCTACGAATAGTGGAGCCTTGTGCTCAAAAGTACCTGCACATGCTGGTGCCAATGGGCCAAGGGGAGTCTCTTCAAGGAAGTCAGGCAGTTCAGTACGGTGAACAAATGAGGACGAACAGATCTCCGCTACTCAAGCGCAGCCTCCACTTGCGGGCAAAAGCAGAGCGCGAGTGCGAAAAAGACGTGCTGTTTAACACAGCGAGTAAAAGCTACAGGCTACTGCAGGAGGGCTGCCGGTTCCTAGCGTTGGTACTCGCCGGTCCCCGATGCAGGCAGACCCAGGCTTCTCCGCGTCAGTTTCAGTGCTGGCGGGTTCAGATACGAGCAGGGGACAACTCGGCGTCGTGTAGATTCCGCGGCAGCAGAAGTTAGAGTTGAGGATGTCCCAAACGCAGTGAACCCGCACAGATAGTTACCACAGTAGGGCAACAAAGTGGTTGTGTGTTTCAGCCCAATGTACACTTCTCACTTCAGACCTGGGAATGCCAAGTGTACGAATCGTGTGAGAGTGTCAAGGACTCGGAATACAGCAGCAACCTGACGCCGGTGACAGAGCAAGACTCCTGGGTAAGCAGGTCAGTCCACTGGATGGCCCAGGGACGCTTCCGATGGCTTGCGTGCAGGAGATGATGAAGATGCCGAGAATAGTTGTTCCCACTATTCCAAAGGGTCGAAGTACCAGTACAGGCCTTCTCGTTCGATCAGAGGCAGAATGGTTTCACAGGGCGACAGCAGTGCAAAGGAGCAGTCCTTCAGCGGGTCACCAGCAAATCCTCGGTTCAGCCTCTTAGTTGCAGGATACTTGGCTCCTGTATCCGTCGTTCGTGAGAACTCAGGAGATCGACATGGTAGTGGTGTTTCCAGCCTCCTCTTATCCAGAGTTCCCTTAGCGCCAAAACGGAGAGGACCCAATGGGAGATCTGCTCACAAAACACTCACACCATACTTGGACCTATCACGGACCACGGTGGTCCCAGGCATTCAAGACACACTAGACTCTCTGGCACCCAGGATGTGTATTGGGACCAGACATCCCAGCCCACATCCTGGAGGCACACACAAGGCCTGTAGAAGCCCGGGAAAGCATCTGTGTTTCGCGGGAAAGTACATGCCCAAATAAGGAAGGCCCCAGGTCGGCTCGACCTTGGGGAAGGTGAAGGGAGCAAGACGGTCAGCGGACAGGACCAAGGAGACTCGTGGTCTGGCCATTTTGGGAGCCAGGCCACCATTTTGGGCTAAGCGCGAGAAACGCGCTTAAACAGCCAAAATGAGCTCAAAACACAAAGAAACAATCGCTGCCATCAGGCCCCTCCGTGATTCACTTGCACCGTTCGTTAACAATCCAAAGAGAGTGTGTAGGGCCTGTAGAGTGACTAGAGACCCAAGAGAGCAGTAATTTAGCTTACAGTGCCCTCTTGTGTCATGCTGCACAAAAGCTGCAACATGAGAAAAGAACTACGGAAAACCACGTTTCCCGGTACTGACTGTCTTAAGGGCATGTCAGTTTCCCCGTAAGAATGGAGCGAAAGCCCAGAGGAGTGCGGCGGAAGGCTGCGCTTCTCTGGCAAAGTCTAGATCAGGGTGAAAACAGCAAAAAGTTTAGGGGTTGCCACATGGAAGGAAAATGACCTACAATTAAGAAATCTTTCCTAACACAAATCGTTTTGACTTGAGTGGACCTAGTATGAAACTGAAAGAGGGCTCGGATTCGGATTTAGTTGAACTTCTCAAAGGTGTAGCAAATGCAAAAGGTTTTCCTTGGCTGGAACCAATGTTCTTTGCCATTTTGTGCTCCAATACTTCTTCAACAATCAAAACATCTGTCACATAGCCACCAACCATACAGAACTTTTAAAATAATTTCTTGGAACTCTTGTGGCTATGTGAATTTATTGAAATGGCACTCTAATCTTACTAGTGACGAACAACCAATAATAATCATTGTACAAGAATCTATGAAAACTGAACCATTTCTAATGGCTGGTTACTCTACCTTTAGCTCGCCAGCTAAGAGACATCAACAAGGCCGCCCCTTTGGAGGGTTAGCGATTGCAATTAACACCTCACTTAAAGTTCAATCTAAATCAGTTTGGGACTCTGTAAGTTTACTAGGTATCCATCTTGACATACCTTCAATTAGATATTCCTCAGTAATTGTTATTTCCTTATACTGGAACCCTGCCAATGTAACAATAGATGAGATGCTTGATGACTTGGATGCATGCTTAGAATTCATCGCTGGCAGGTATCAGACTTGTGAGATCATTGTAGGGGTGGATTTTAACTGTGACTGCAGAAACGCAAATGAAATAGGCCTTTCTAACTCATCAACCTTATCGTGTAGGAGAGGAGCTAAGTTCAGAGAACTCCTAACTGATTGGGTTTGGATTTACTAGTGACAATTGACATGAAATCCAAAATAACATGGGAAAGAGGAGTGAAGAACTCAATGATAGATTTTATCTGTCACTCGTAACCTTATCACTCACATGGCTCCGTTAGAAATAGATCAGATATTGATTGGCGATCATGCGCAAATTACTACATCTCTGAAATTGAAATGTCAACAGCTTAGAGCAAATAGTACACCAGCATTGGTGGAAATCAATCGCCCCCAACACTCCATTAGGTGGAACAATGGGGTATGCAACCAGATCGTTAAACAGATATCACTAGAAACAGGGCGGCTTGGGCAAGACTGTGCTAACCCTAAAAAACTGTCTTGCACTGAGTACTCTGAAATAGTTAAAACTGTATTGAATAAATTTCGTAAAAACCAAAGTATTGTGAAACATACTCACATTTATGATCAGAAATGTAAACTACTCAAAAGGGAAAAAAATAAATCCCTAAGACACTTGAAACAAAGCAATTTAGGTAGCAAGGGATTTACGGAAAGGCGGAGACAAATTTTGTCCCTTTACAAACACAACCTAAGATTTGCGCGTATTTTAAGACACAACAAGGAGAACTGTGAATTAATATGTGCCATTGTGTCACATGATACCCGCGTCATCTGGTGCACTTTAAAAGCTGACTCTAAAACTATCTCGCTGCCTATGCCAAATTGCATCTCTGATCAGACTTGGGTAAATTACATAATGGACACATATCAATTGCCCAATACATTTCGGCTTGTTCCGAGTTTATTAGTGGACCAAAATAATATACCATGGCCTAAGTGGAGCCTTAGTAAAATCATTTGGGCAATCTCACGGCTGTCGTACTCTAAGGCTGCAGGTCCTGATGGACTCCCCCCTGTCTTTAAAAGACAGATCCCGTTATGTGGGCAGAAATCACAAACTTCATATTTGAAACCATCTTCAATACCGGGGGAAATTCCACCATCATGGCTAACTGCAAACATAGTCCCGATATTTAAAAGGGGTGATCCTTCTCTTCCTGAAAACTATCGCCCGATTTCTCTAATCGATACTGAGGCAAAAATCTTTGCGCTCTTACTCCTCTTACACGATCTGGAGAAATTAATTGAGACAAAGGGCTTATATTCAAAATTTCAAACTGGTTTCAGGAAGTGCATGAGTACAACTTTAAATGCAGTTATCCTTGCTCATGTTATCGCAGGAGCAAAAAACAAGAACTCTAACCCAGTGTATATTGCAATGATAGATATGAGTGCAGCATTCGACAATGTTGTTTGTAACTTGTTGTGGCTGAAAATGTTGGCGATGGGAATTCCGAGTGTTCTGATGTATTGGATAATGAAACTGCACACAAATACATTGTATAGAATAAAAGTATCAACGGATGGGGGTACCACTGCTCCAATAGGAACAGCATTGGGTTTAAAACAGGGTTGCAACCTTGCAGCAACCCTGTTCAACCTTTACATGTCTGATCTTGACAAGAATTGGGAAAACAAGAACTTGTTCTCTGTGAAGGTCGGGAGTATCTCCCTGAAATGGATGGCCTTCGCAGATGAAATAATTTTGTTTGACCCTACCCCGGCAGGTTTACAAACTAAATTAACACCCTTTGTGGAATTTGCAAAGGAACATAACCTGACCCCAAATCCGGCAAAAACTGCCATTATGAAATTTGGAGTGAAACAGAAAAAAGGCAATTTCAGATGGCTTATCATGGACACACCGATATCTTGCATTAACACTGCTATTTATTTAGGGTACCACCTCTCGGCCCAGAGTTCTATTAGTTCATGGATGGATGGATGGATATTATAAAGCGCAAGACCAGGCCACTCCTTTCGCAAATGAAAAAGATTTACTCACGGTTTTGCAAGTTTTCGTTAACACCGTTAATTGAATTTATGTCATTGAAGTCTGAGAGTGTTATCCTTTATGCACTTGAGATTTGTCTGTGCGATATGACTACCATGCTGGATTGCTTACAAGGATCATTTTTGAAAGCAGCAATGTTTTTACCAATGTCTATACCAAATGCCATCATCTGACATTAACTGGGGATGGTCGCACTGTCATCTCGATGGAAATGGAGACAGCTTTCCAACTATGTGAAAATGCATTATCCACCTACAAATTCGTTATATGTGGATATGAATCACATACTCCTGTCTCATTTCATAATCACCATTTGAAAATGCAACAACTATTAAGCGAAGTGAATATTACAGTGAATGATGTTTACCATCGCCCCTGTGATGCTAAAAAAAAAAAGCTTTTTGATTTAGATTGGTGTTTAACTATCGATCGGATCATGACCTATAAACTATATAAGGAATACGGGGCATTTGCCAAGCAGCTCATCCCTCGATATGACCACATTATACTATTTCCCTGTGAAATTACTAGGAAAGCATGTATTCGTTTTAGATTTAATCTTTACCACACAAGACAAAGAACTAAGAACTGCAAAGTAAATGACATAAAAGATTCTGTGGGATGTCGCTTTGATGACTGTAACAAACTTTATGAAACATTGAAGCACCTCATACTCTATTGCCCTCATTTCAAAAGAATTAGGACAGATAGATTGAGGAAATTTGTTAATATTGAATATGAGGACTGCCTCGAGTTTTTATGGTCTCGAATGATGCAAGGAGTTCACAACCGTTTAATCTATGAATTGGTAAGCTTTTGTAAGCATATTGAGAAAGAACTCGCATTGTTTTGAAAATGAAATATTTACATGATAAATTGATTAGTAAATATTTCTTTTAACATGCTATTGTTGAATTGCAGTGAAATTGGCCTATATATGAAATATGTAAATGATGACATGGATATGAATATTGTACAAACTCTATCATGCACTTTGTTTTAATTTATTAATTTTTTTTTTTTATATGTTGAGGTAATGACATTTTTGTTTATTGGATTTTATATTTTTGCAAAGGTTCTACATGAGTTTATTCTTGTAAACTAACTAAAAGCAAATAAAAAAAAAAGAGAGATCCAGCAGGATGAAGACGCATGGGGTGTTAGAGTCTAGGTTGGAGAGTAGGTCCTCCCGGACGGTCAGAAGAGCAGTTTGTGCTTCTTGCAGCTCTGAAGCCAGACTGATGGTCATGGAGACAACCAACAGATTAAGTGTGGAGATTAAGCTGGGAGATGGCCAGTTTCTCCAGGAGCTTGCCCAGGAAGGGAGTGATGGAGATTGGGTGATAGTTAGCCAAGCAGGAGGGGTCAGCAGAGGGCTTCTTAAGGGGGTGCACAAGGGAGTGCTTCAGGGGGATGGGAAGACTCTAGTGGCGAAGGAGAGATTGCAGAAATCAGCGAGGGCAGGAGCCAGGGAGTCGATATGATCCTTGATAGTAACAGGGGTGAACCTGTTTTGACGAGTCTTTCATAGATCAGACTTGTCTAGAAACCTTGTCTGCGGAGAACGGGAAAGGCAGAGAAGGAGGGAGGAGGTGGCTGCAGAAGGGCCTGCGGAAGAGCAAGGATTGGGGGGAGGGAGGGCATAGGAGGAGAGAGGGAAGACATAGGAGGCGAGAGGGAGGACAGGATGTCCTGAGTTTTAGAGATGAAGTGAGAAGCCAGTGCCGTACAGAGGGCCTGGGAGGGGACAGGTGTCATGCCGCCGTCTTTTGGTGGTCGCTGGCGGTTATGGAAGGCTTGGCGTTGGTGGCGCCATTAGATTGTTCCGTGTTTTTCCTTTCACTTCCTGGTTTGTTGGTCTAGTCTTTTTTCTCTTGTTCCTGTATTTAACCACGCCCTCCCCTGGGCTCTGTGCGTTGCAACTTTGTTTCCTGTGCCTCGTTGCCGTGCTACTTTGTTTTCCGTACCTTTTGCCTGTTGCCATTTTCCGCGGTGTCTATCGCGGTATCCTTTCGCTCTGCTTCTCCTCCTCCCTTCCTTTTCCCTGCCTTCCCGTCCTTTCAGTCCTCTTACCTTACGGGGTTTCTCCTCTCCTTCCTTTCTCCCGGATCACGTTCCTGGTTCCTGGCGGTGCTTCCATTCCGGTCTCTTGCACTGCTCCTTGTTCAGTATCAGCATCTCCGGACTCTCCAGCTTACTGCTGCACCGAGAAACATACCTTGATTCTCCTGCTCCTGTTTTTTCCTGCATTCCCGGGCTCACAGTCATCTCTTCCTGCACAGCATCGGTACCAACTACATTCCGTAGAGAGGTTTTTTTAAGCGGCTGCTTTTTTCCTCTCATCTTGGTTTCTGCGGGACGGGGGCCGGCTGCTTCCCTGTTTATCAGGGGATCAGGGTGGCTTCTTCCCGCGGACGGCCGTACCTCTTCACAAAGAAGAAGCCCAAGAACAAGACCTCCAGACGAGAATCCGTTCCGGAAGAGACAGGTGAGGATAAAGGGGAGGTGGACATTGATTTATCAGATTTGGAGGATAATACGCTGGTTCCCAGCATTCGTGACAGTTTGCAACGCCCGAAAGAGATTACAATGTCTATTCTGGAACAGGTCCAAGAGCTGCTCACAGCAATGCAGAATGTGACATTAGAATTACAGGCTGTGAAGGCCGAAAACGCTGCTCTAAGACAGCGAGTCAACCACTTCGAACAGTCCCGGAGTGATCTGCCTCCCATGCCCTTAACCTGCGGTAAATTTGACGGTTCACCTACTAGATTTAAAGAATTCATGGAGGCTTGCATAATCTATTTCACCTTCAGACCTCAGACATATGCCTCAGATACAGCCCGCATAGGTTTTCTGATATCTAACCTTACGGGTAACGCTCTTTCCTGGGATACTCCGCTTGTGACCAGTGCCAGCCCGTTACTACACGATTACGCCGGGTTCACCGCCCAGTTCAAATTGGCCTTTGAAAGGCAAGAGACTGCGGTAGTCGCCAGTGAACAGTTACTGGATATTCGACAGGGAAGTTCAGATCTTCTGTCCTACATCTCCCGCTTTAAACGGGTGGCTGCAGACGCAGGCTGGCAAGAGAACGCTCAGTACACCATTTTTCGCCGAGGATTGAGGGAAGACCTGAAAGATGAATTAGCAAGGGTAACCAGACCAGCTACTTTAACCGACTTGTGGTCTACAGTGGTTCAGCTGGATTTCCGTCTCTCAGAACGGCGGTCTGAACATAGAAAACAGCGTGGATTTCCTGCTACGCCAGATCCTGGGATTACCTCTCCTTCTACCTGTACGTCGAAAGAGGAGCCAATGCAAATTGGGACTACTCGAGGGCCACTCACCTCGGAAGAAAGAAGAAGACGCAGGGAGAACAACCTGTGTATGTATTGTGGATCTAACCAGCATATTCTTAGAGACTGCCCTAATGTACCACCAAGACGTTCGGGAAACGCCATTCCTCGGAGCTAGTAGGGACAAGTTACCGAGGGGGATTTCCTGGTCCCTTTGTTTCTTTATCAGTCACACCCATGCTAACCACAGAAGACAACCGTCTCATGGTAGTTGGAGTAGAGTTATGTATCTCTCAGCAGTCCTATGAGGTTCTGGCACTACTGGACTGCGGCGCTGCTGGTTGCTTTATGGACTTGGTTTGGGCGGAAAAGGTCGGTATTCGCCGTTTGCAGAAAGACTAGGACCAAAAGGTGGAAGGTGTAGACGGTAGACCACGAAGCTCGGGTCTTATCACCCATACCACACCTCCGATGCAGATGAAGATCCTACATCACAACAAAACCATTCAATTCGACCTCATCCGAGCAGCACATTTTCCAGTAATCCTGGGAGTCCCTTGGCTTCGGAAGCATAACCCGACCATTGATTGGACAAAGAATCAACTGTCATTTACCTCAACATTTTGTCGTCAGTCATGTTCTTCACAGACCCTGCATACTTCTGTCCACATTTTTCCAGATATAACCTCCAGTTTAGATGTGTTGAAGGTGAACAGCATCCCTAAAGAATATCTCCGCTATCAGGAGGTGTTTACGGACGATGGCCCGCAGGAGTTACCTCCTCATAGACCAGAGGATTGTCAGATCATTCTCCAGCCCAATGCTGTTGTTCCTTTTGGACAAATGTTTTCCCTTTCCCTCAAGGAAAAAAAGGCTCTCAAGGAGTATCTGGATTCTAATTCACATCATGGCCTGATCCGACCTTCATTCTCCCCTGCAGGGGCTTCACTTTTTTTTGTTCCAAAAAAAGGTTCCAATGAACTTCGTCCTTGCATCGATTATAGGGGCCTAAACCAAGTCACTCTTAGGGATAGGTATCCCATGCCACTGATCGGAGACATTCTGGAAGCAGTTCAAGGGGCGAAATTCTTTTCTAAAATCGATTTAAGAAGAGCCTACCACCTTTTGCGGATACGATCCGGTGATGAATGGAAGACTGCTTTTCGCACTCCCTTCGGTCACTACGAATACTGTGTCATGCCCTTTGGTCTAGTCAACGCTCCATCAATATTTCAAAGATTCATGGATCGCATCTTTTCTGATCTACTTTTTCATTGTGCCTTCGTCTATCTTGACGACATACTGGTCTATTCTAAAGACGCCCAACTCCATTCTGATCGCCTCCATCAAGTCCTTCAAAGACTGCAAGACAATCTACTTGAGGCCAATGCTGATAAGTGCATTTTTCAAGCCTCCGAGGTCAACTATCTTGGCTTTATCCTGTCTTCGGAAGGAATCCGCATGGATCCCGCTAAGATCAACGCCATATTGCAATGGCCTACACCCCATTCCATCAAAGACGTCCAAAGGTTTCTAGGGCTAGCCAATTTTTATCGCAAATTCATCCAAGGTTTCTCGGATCGAGTTCTTCCCATTACAAAGCTGTTAAAAAAGTCTTCAATGCCCTTTATCTGGTCTTCTGAGGCAAACCTAGCTTTCCAACGACTTAAGGAGGAATTCTGCTCTGCCCCGGTACTTCATCAACCAGATCAGAATCTAAGATTCATTGTGGAGACTGATGCCTCCTCTGCGGCGATTGGTGCAGCTCTTCTACAGGAACATGAAGGTTTGGAACATCCTGTTGCCTACATGTCCAAGACACTGAATGACAGCCAGACACACTATTCAGTGATAGAAAAAGAACTCCTGGCCATGAAATCTGCATGCGAAGAATGGAGACATCTCCTACAAGGGGCTAACCATCCCTTTGAAATCAGAACTGACCACAAGAATCTTAAAATACTGCGAAGGATGGAATGTGTCAATTCCCGTCAGGCTCGTTGGGCGCATTTTTTTCTCCCAATATGTTTTCACATTGACCTACTTACCAGGTTCCAAGAACATACTAGCTGATGCCCTTTCTAGAAGGCCTTATCCAGACATGTCTGAGAAAGAATTTCCCAGTCTCATGCTTCCTGAAGTCAAGGTAATCTGTTCGGTGGAGTCTTTCTTAGAAAGGGTCCGCAAGGCCACGCGGTCCACCTCTCCTCTCTCAAAGGACCCATCCATTCAAAATGGTTTATGTTTTAAGCAACAGCGATTGTTTCTGCAAGACAGATTCACCCGTCAGTCGGCTTTAAAGTGGTGCCACGATAATCCAACGGCAGGACACAGAGGTGTTAAGAACACTTTGGAATTGCTTCATCGCAGGTTCTGGTGGACCGGTATGGCCAAAGATGTTTCAACCTACGTCAAGTCATGTCCGGTATGCTGTTGATCCAAACATTGCACTCAAAAGCCGATTGGATTTCTCCAACAACAGGACCTTCCCAAGAGACCCTGGAGCCTTATTTCCACAGATTTTATTGTGGATCTGCCACCCTCGGAAGGTTGTTCATGCATCATGGTAACTGTCGACTGCTTCACTAAGATGGCACATTTCACTCCCTTGGCTGGTCTTCCCACTGCCGCTGAGATGGCGGCTGTATTTGCCAGAGAAATATTTTGCTTAGATGGTATCCCGGACAAGATTATTTCTGACAGAGGTTCTCAGTATACTTCAAGGTTCTGGAAGGAGCTTTGTGAGAGACTGGGAATGGAACGGGCCTTATCATCTGGCTTCCACCCACAGACTAACTGCAGACTGAAAGAACCAATGCCGCGCTGGAGCAGTATCTTCGATGCTTCACAAATGCCCAACAGGATAATTGGGTTAGTCTGTTGGTCACCGCGGAATTTGCCTATAACAATGCCGAGCACAGTGCCACTGGTCTCAGTCCTTTCTTTTGTTCCTATGGTTTCCATCCCAGCTTTATACCTTCTCTCTCCTTTCCTCCTCCTACCAGTCCATCTGTGGATGCCCTACTTACCAGTATCTCGGAGGCTCACAAGTCTGCCACGGGATGTTTGCGGGCGAGCAGTCTTCGTTATCGATCATACTGCAATCTTAAGGGCCAGCCCGTTCCAGCTTGGCGAAGGGGCACCAAGGTCTGGTTGTCTACTAGGTTTCTGCCTCGCTGGCTTCGCCCCTCTAAACTGTCTCCCCGGTACCTGGGTCCTTTCCCTATACTTCACCAGATCAACCCCGTGGCTTTCCGCCTCCGGTTGCCCAAACACATGCACCGTCTCCATCCTGTGTTTCATTCCTCTCTCCTGAGGGAATGTAAGGGTGATCCCTACCATCGCCCTTTGCCACGGGACCCGGTCCCCAAGGTGGTTCCTTCCGATGAGTATGAGGTGGCCTCCGTTCGTGACTCCCGCTATCGGCGGGGTCGCTTGGAGTATCTCATCCACTGAAAAGGGTATCCACACTCGGAGGACTCCTGGGAACCGGTGTCTCATGTGCACGCTCCAGCGGTTTCACCGTCTGTTCCCGGGGAAGCCGGGGGGGGTGTCCCTTGGGAGGGGGCATACTGTCATGCCGCCGTCTTTTGGTGGTCGCTGGCGGTTATGGAAGGCTTGGCGTTGGCGGCGCCATTAGATTGTTCCGTGTTTTTCCTTTCACTTCCTGGTTTGTCGGTCTAGTCTTTTTATCTCTTGTTCCTGTATTTAACCACGCCCTCCCCTGGGCTCTGTGCATTGCAACTTTGTTTCCTGTGCCTCGTTGCCGTGCTACTTTGTTTTCCGTACCTTTTGCCTGTTGCCATTTTCCGCAGTGTCTATCGCGGTATCCTTTCGCTCTGCTTCTCCTCCTCCCTTCCTTTTCCCTGCCTTCCCGTCCTTTCAGTCCTCTTACCTTACGGGGTTTCTCCTCTCCTTCCTTTCTCCCGGATCACGTTCCTGGTTCCTGGCGGTGCTTCCATTCCGGTCTCTTGCACTGCTCCTTGTTCAGTATCAGCATCTCCGGACTCCCCAGCTTACTGCTGCACAGAGAAACTTACCTTGATTCTCCTGCTCCGGTTTTTTCCTGCATTCCCGGGCTCAGTCATCTCTTCCTGCACAGCATCAGTACCAACTACATCCGTAGAGAGGTTTTTTTAAGCGGCTGCTTTTTTCCTCATCTTGGTTTCTGCGGGACGGGGGCCGGCTGCTTCCCTGTTTATCAGGGGATCAGGGTGGCTTCTTCCCGCGGACGGCCGTACCTCTTCACAAAGAAGAAGAAGCCCAAGAACAAGACCTCCAGACGAGAATCCGTTCCGGAAGAGACAGGTGAGGATAAAGGGGAGGTGGACATTGATTTATCAGATTTGGAGGATAATACGCTGGTTCCCAGCATTCGTGACAACAGGAGAGGTAGAGACTGCGACAGGATTGGCGAGTTCCTTGCAGATTTTAAAGAGTTCAGCCGGGTTGTTAGAAGCCGTAGAGACATGGTCTTGGATATGAGCTCACTTCTTGGATAGGACAGAGAGCTGGTATTGCCTCTGCAGCAGGAGGCAGGCCAGTTTGTCAGAGGATGCACATGAAGCACGCCATTTCCTCTCGGCCACCCTACACTTGTGTTTTAGGGTGACAAGGTCTGAGTCGTACCAGGAATTGCACTTGGCTTTGGGCTTTAGGTGGATTCTCATGACCGGGGCAAGGATATCAAGAGTATCTGATATAGCAGAGTGGAGCGTGGAGAGGGCTGTGTCAGGATGAGAGTCAGCCAAGGGCGGAGGAGGGTGAGAAGGTGGCGGTGAAAGCCTCAGCTGACACGCGCTTCATGGGTGGGATGACCGAGAAGGTGGGTGGCACTGATGGAAGTGCCTTGGCCTGAGGGGTAGGGAGGGTGAGATGGGAGGAGAGGAGAAAGTGATCACTCCAGGAGATAGAAGTGGTGAGAGGGACAGAGAGGGGAAGGTCTGAGGAGATCAGAACATCAAGGGTGTGCCCTGCAGAGTGAGTCGGGCCAGAGGGGAGAATAGTGAGTGAGATTCGCAGAGGTCGCGAAAGAGTCCAGAGGGAGAACAGGAGGCATCCAGATGGATGTTGAAGTCTCCAAGAAGGAGGAGTTGAGTGGTTGAGGTCAGGAGTGAGGAGGAGAGGTCCGCCCACTCTGACAGGGAGGAGGAAATCTGACCAGGTGGCCGATAGATAGTAGCCCCAGTGAGGGAATGGCTAGGAGAGAGGGCGAGCCTGCAGACGAGGCATTCAAAAGAGGAGGAGGCCTGCATAGGAGTGACGGAGGCAGGAATCCACTCGGGGAATACCAGGGCAACCCCCACCGCCTGAGCGGTTGGACCTGGGCGCAGAGAGGATATGGTAGCCATCAGGTAATTGTGTATCAAAGCTGGTGGCAGAGCTGGCCGTTAACCATGTCTCGGTGAGACCAAGGAAATCAAGGTCAAGTTCTTCTAGAAGACGGCAGATATCAGTGGAGTGTTTGATAGCAGAGCAAGAGTTTAGAGTGGCAATATGAAGAAGATTGCCATCCTTGAAGGACTTCCGGGGAGGGGTACAGATCAGAGGTACGCCCTGCAGAGGTGTAGAAGGAGCAAGTGAGGGGGATAGAGAGGGGAAGGCAAGGTAGCCAAGGAGGAGGCAGAAGGGGGAGGCGAGGTATTAACAGAGAGTATAGGGGACAGCAGGCAAAGAGAGGAAGTTGATAAGGTGCGGGAAGCGTCTATCAAAAAGAAGCAGGTTGGCCTGAGGGCCTTGGACCACGACGGTCCCATTAGAGTAAACATTAATGATGACCGTAGGGGAGAGGAAGGAGGCCCGGAGGGCGTCCCAACATGTGCCACCATTAATGGGAGAAGAGGCGCAAGGAGAGAGCATAGACCATTTGAAGGGTCCATTGGTCTGGCGAAGGCACGACAAAGAGGATGTCGGTAAGAGTTTCTTTGGAGGAGGCACTGGTGTAGGTGTCAGCGATAGGGAGGCCTGGGTTGGAGACCAGGATGTCCTTTTTAAACTTCTTTCAGATTTCAGATTTAGTGAGGAGAGCAGAATAGTCAATAGAGAAGCAATTCGAAAAGCTAGGAGAGAGAGAGAGCACCATGGAGTAGGTGGGAGAGGAGAGGGGTGGAAGGGAGAGGGGAGACACTAGCGAGGACACAAGTGTAGGCAGACAAGACAGCGAGAGACAAGCAGTTGAGCAATTGGACAAGGTGACGACACTTAGGATTAAGAAGCTCACAGAAAGCACATTATTGTTAAGACAGGTGAGAAGACACCCCTAAGTTTGAGATTCCTGAACGGGGGAGAAAATACCTAGTTTTAAGAAGTAATTTTATAGTACTAAATAGTAACAGTCACACTTACAAACAGCCAAGGAGTGAACCACCTACAGGCGGAAGGAGTGAGGTAGGGCAGTAGGAAGGAGGGTGAATGGCAGTTGGCGTCCCCTGTGGATACAAGCAGACACTAACAGGGAGCCGCCCTTTGCCTAGGTGCGCTTAGCCCTGGGGCTGCCGGGCAGGTGGCTGCCCAAGGAGGGCCTGTAAGTAGGAAGTGAGAGCCAATCAAGGGAGGGGATGGGCGGACAGGAAGCGGGAGGAACAAAAACTGGGAAAAGGGACAATGCTGAACAATTAACAGGGGGGCAGGGGGTACCAGACAAAAGATAATCAGCAAAATTAAAGGCCCCAGAGGGTCGTATTGACAAGTCTGCAGAGTTATGGCACCCGCTCTCGCCAGGGTGGAAAATACATTGTCTTTCATCCAGCTCCCTCTCAGAGGGGTGTTAAGATGGATTTCTGAACTCTGACCTGGTGGGCAGAGGTTCAGAAGGCCAGCGTGTGCGTGTGCGTGTGCGTGTGCTTGTGTGCGCGCGTGTGTGTGTGTGTGTGTGTGTGTGTGTCTGTCTGTCTCAACACACAGGAAATCATAGTATCAATTAAACCAACCTATACACATATATACAAGAACAATGGGGTCCAAAGGATGAATGCACCAAATGGGTCCACAACCTAAACAGGGAAGGAAGCAGGCAGTGCAAATAGTCTTTAGGCCCTTCTGTATCAAACACAATCTTAACTGAAAGGCAGTCCAATCCCTAAGATAAGAGGAGCCCAATGCTCAAATTTACTTGCGAAGCTAGTGCACGCAGCGGTTCAAATGGGCAAAGCAGGGTCTTTTGTAGGGGCTGTAGCAGCTCAGGAAGGTAGGTGAGGTGATGCACAATAGGTTCCCACTATTCGAGGAGGGCCTCCACTTGAGGGCAGAGTAGATTCCAAGAGTTGGCAATAGTTTGCACTAGCACTGGAAAGGAGAGGGGCCCTCAGGGGCCCCCTCATGTGTAAAAATGGATGTGCTAGGGGCCATCTGTTAGGGTTGCGATTACTCACTGATCCCTGGCACGTTCCGGACCAAATTTTGGCAATCAAGTCCACTTCAGTTGCAGTTTCAAATGCGGCAATCTCGCGGCTCTGCGGCTTTCAGCGACTAAGATACAGCGCTGATTCCCCTATGGGACAGTGGCAATTTCTCCGTTCCTGGTTGATGGATTCGGCCAGTTCCGCTGTAGCAGGCTTCAGGGCACAGAGGACCACAGCTGTAATGAACTTGCAAAGTTCGTCACCACGGCTGGGCGACACGGCAACTCTGGTTCAGAAGCACTCACTTTACTCCAGACCTGGGAACGCCAAGTGTACGAAATTCGGTGTGAGAGTGCCTTGAACACAGAGCTTGCGATGTGCCAAGTTTCAAGTGCCTGCTTGAAATGGCGGCAGTATCAGGGCAACACGTCTGCGCAAGCTGGTCAGTCCACTGGTTGGCCCAGGGACACTGCCAAAAAGGCTTACTTGCAGGATAAGATGAAGGTGCCGAATAGTTGCTCCCACATTTCTAATTGGTCGAAGTGTATTCGCAGACATTCTCGGATGACCAGATGCAGAGGGGTCCAGAGGGACGACAGCGGGCTCAGGGTGCCAAACCTTCAGCGGGTTACCAGCGGTTCCTCGGCTCTTTAGTTTCAGGATACTTGGATCCTATCCTTTGTTCAGTGAGAACTCCAGAGATCGACATTGTATGGGTGTTTGGGGCCTTCCCTTATCCAGAATCTACTTCGTGCCAAAACGAAGAGGACCCAATGGGAGATCTGCTCACATACAGGCATACCATATGTGGACCAATCAAGGACCATTGTGGTCCCAGGCATTCATAGCACTCCAGAGACTCTGGCACCCAGGATGTGTATTCGAACCAGACGTTCCAGCCTACATCCTGGGGGCACGCACACAAGGCATGCAGAAGCCCGCGAAAGCTTGTCGCTTTGCGGGAAAATGCATGCCTAAATAAGGACTGACCCGGGTCGGCTCAAGAAGGTGAAGGGGCAAGATGGCCAAAGGACAGGACAAAGAACCCTGTGGCGCGGCCATTTTGGAGCCGGGCCACCTAACCATTCCAAATGCGGTAATCACGTTTTACCTGGCAAGAAAGGGTAACAAATATGCAAAATGATAAGCTGCCACCAGACCTGTCCAAGGCACATCTGCACTACTTCTAAAAATAAAATAAATCCTTCGAGAGTATCTAGGGCCTTTGGAAAAGACTAGACCCAAGTGTACTGTACTGTAAAGTAAATTGTACACTTATTACGTGTTGCAGAAAAGTTTCAACAAGGACTAAGGGAACGTCTCCCATACGGACTGCCTTTAGAGCATGTCAGTTTCCCCATAAAAAGTGAGCGAAAAGCCCAGAGGAGTGCAGCAGAAGGCTGGGCTCCTCTGGTAAAGTCAGACTATGGTGTTTAAACAAAGTTGGGGGGGTACACAACTGGAGGGAAAATAACACATGACATGGAAATCTTTCCTAACAGGGGCAGGGGACCTACCCGAAGCCATTGCCACCTGTCGTTTGGCCAGGGCCAACAATTCCTCCCCACCCCTCGTGTCTAATGTGGCCTGCAAGCTCCTTTGTATATATCCCATCAATGCCACCAAAGGTGAAATCTCCTCCCATTTCTCAGCTATCTCACATATATTGTCAAATACCTCAGTCCAGAAGTGCATGACTGGCTGGCACTGGCAAGCTAAGTGCAAAAAGGTGGCTGGTACGTGAGCACACCCCACACATTCATTTGGGCTGTTTGGAAAAAAATATTGTGAGCATTGCTGGTGTGTAGTAGGTTTGGTGCAGGTATTTGAAGTGTAAGAGTTTAATCTGACTATTAAGGGCAATCTGTTTTAGTATGTGTGCAACAGTACCGCCATGTGGAATTGTTTGGGCCAATGTTTCTTCCCATTTATTATGCGTCTCCTCTGACCACCCCATTATTCCCACTATTATGTTTGCATATAAGCTCAAAACCAATTTCACAGCCCCTACTACCATTGTGGTCATCTGAAATAGTTGTGTGGTAGCCGGTTGCATAGGGAAGGCATCAAACCTCCCTTTTTAGTGTGTTACAGTTTTTAAAGTAGAAGAATATCTGTCTGGATTGTTATCGCTTTCTCTAATCTCTTCGGCTCCATTTCCAGTCAAATAATTTCCTCACACTTTTCCTCTTGGTAATGTGGAAGAGCCCCAAATAACTCATTTTACTAAGTATTGTAAACAGAAAAAAATAGAAATGTCAAATGAAGAAAGTAAAAATAACTAAAAATAGCATTTAGTTTTTCTTTAATAAGCACATTTTGTGCAAAATCTATTAATTTCCCCAAAACATTTTGGGGGATTTAACACTCCCAAGGGAATCCCCTATAACACCCCCCTCTAAACTCCTCATCACTTATTTGCATATACCCTTTTCCAGCTTTCAATGTATAAATTACAAGTGGAGGCCGTGACAAATCCCTCATCCTACAAACGTCTTTTGCACTCTCCACCCTTCATCTGCTCCGAATCCGACTGATCCCAGCAAGGAGACTTCACCTTATGGTTTTGACCTATTGTAGGTTTTATTTTTATTTGGGATGTTTATGCTTTCTTCATTTTTACCACAGTTTGTTTTTATCCCTTTTATGTTCTGCAGTCTTCATTTTCAAGGGTTATTTTTACAATATACCCTCGTCAATTTTCTCTGGCTGTCAGTTTCCCACGCGTTCTTTTGTCCAACTCCCTCTGATCTATTCCTTTTTTTCCCTTCAATGTCCACCTCTTCACTGCCACCCCATTTGCTCCTGGCAAGTATTATCACTATGTACAGATCCTAGTACTGCTTTGGTGCACAATATCTTAAAAAAATGTCCCGTTGAATGCCCCCTTAATGAGGTGAACATGTCTCATCTGGCCTGCAGTTGCTGACAGTCTCTGCTCCTGTTTGCCTCTTAAATTGGGAGGTAAACAGTCACAGCGCTTTTGTGAGCAACATTAGGCCACCTAAAGAGTGTGTCGAGCACTAAGGGCACTCCTGCTTTTTCTTACAGTGTGTATGAACCACTAAATTGGAATTGTATAAGGAACAACGCTTTGCCAAGCCATAAACCCACACATTTTCACTATAATAAATCTAGATTAGGTTGGCCGAACGCCTGACTATCCCTACCAAGGATTTCCCTTCCTAAAATAAACTAAAGGAAACACTCTAACAAAGGATATCTGTCCCTGAACACCTACAACAAATAAACAAGGCAATACATGGTAGTTAAAAACAATGATTGAGTTCATAAAGTAACCAAAGTCTCTTTGCAGACTCTGGGCAATCTCCCCCTCCCCGGGGAAATGTGATTCTGCATCATAGTTCAAGAAAAGAACACCAGGCAATCCGCCTTCACAAATACTTTCCAATATAGTCTTCAACTCGTCAACAAAGTTCCAACACATAGATTACAAGATTCTTCTTCTCTGAACAGGTTTTTAGTTCTTCAATAGCAATAGTTTTTATTGGGCAGGATGATAAGCCACTTGAACAACTCCAGGAAATAGAACTTCTCCACAACAGCCAGTACTACTAAAACAGTGTTGTAGCCCTTCTCCAACTTTCACTTGGGCCTGCTTCCTTGCCTGGCTTACATCTCCAAAGGTTTTCCATTCAGGTATACTCCCATGCCCAAACAACTTTTTCACAAGTGCTTTTCATATTCAATGCTGTTTGCAGTATTGGGCAGATTGAGTTTGTCTTATTTCCGGCCTCTCTCGGCTTGGACAATGCTTATTGACATAATCTCTTAATAAAGTCGTCCCCACAGTTGGTTGGGTTTTCCAGAAACTCACACTTTCAAGATTAGTCATTTGGCTTTTGTTTATTAAGGCTTAGCTGTTTTCCCCTAGCTCGAAATGCACAAATAACTTCGGAAACACTTCTGCGAGTGCTGCTTCTGTTGTTTTTTACACATTTTCGGTATTAAAAATCAGAGTGTGAATAATTTGTATTCGCCCGTTAGTGCAGCTCTGCACTTGTTCTGCTACTACGCAAGTGCATCTCACTAGCACGTCTGCATGCAGGGACAGAGCGCTCTGAGGTCAGTTACTGGACTCGACATGCGCCTCTGTTCCCCTTGCTTTCCACAGGACTTCTGCTGCTCTGGCTCTTCACGAGGCATCAAGGCTCTTCGGTAAGCCTGCCTTCATTCACGCGACTTCAATTGGAGTGCCACTTGCTCTGGATACGAGCCACCAGAGACGGCCTCGAGGATTGCAGGTGCATGCCAACCACCCAAAAACAGCCTCCAGCTTGCTTCCCGCTGTGCAGCATCTGCAGAATGGGTCACAAGGAGGGGAAAGCCTTCCTTCTGCACGCCTCCCACTGCACGACCTCTGCGTTTCAGGGGATACAGACTCTCTTGGGATCAGAGATGGAATCTGCCCTGCAATGGTCCCAGCAGCCTCCCTCCAGTTTCTGTCTGGGCTGCCAACGCAGGTTTTCTGCTTCGGACTACCTCTGCTCTTCACCAGCTGAGCCAGCTCCTTCTCGATGGCCTGCACCTAAGGAAGCTTTTTTTAAATTTGTTTTTTTTGCCACTTTGCATTAATAACAATTATAAAACCCGTCCACCGCCCCCTCACCCCACCCTCCACCTACACCCACCATCCATCCCCTTTCTGATTGTGCATAAAACAGATCTCAGACTGCAGAACAAGCTATAATACTAATTCAGTCGATTTCCACATTTTTAAGCAATTCCCAGTATGTGCAAACTCTCAGGGCAATAAACATTAGTCTTTTTGCAAACAGTTCAACACCACATTCCAGTGCTTGGCAAAGTTAGTGATTCCCTTTTTTAGAATACGTTATCCATTCTAATGCTAAAAAGTTCCTGACTTTGGAAAAACATTTAATATGGGGTGGTTCTTTTGACTTTCTGGTGAACACTTTCAATATTTGTTTAGGACTATGTTGGAAGTTCTCTTCAAACACCACCATCAGACATGATATCAAAGACCTGGGTTCTTGTAGACCAAACATTTGGACGATATATTTCTTTACCTCTTTCCAGTACCGCACCAGCCCTGGGCAATTCCACCAAATGTTTCCAGCCACCACCCATTCCACACCCTCTCCAGCATGCATCCGAGATAGGTTTCATTTTCTGTAGACTGGATTGTGTGTAGTGCCATTGAACCATTCATTTGTACCAGAATTCTCTGATCTATATCGATATAGCAAGTTTAGGTATTGCTGTCCATAATGAATCCCACTCATACTCCTGCACTATCTCCCCCAGTGTTAGCTGCCAATGTTTTTTGTAGCCTAGGAGTGACGTCGGCCATTATTTTGTGTATATTTGTTCCCTGGGTTGGACATTGCAAATTTTTCAAAAGGGGTAAGCCTTTACTGCTGCTTTCCTCACTGGTGGGGCGAGGATCCAATGTCTGACTTGGCAATATTGAAATCTACTGGTCTCCCAAAGACCTAGCTCCTGTTTACATTGAGTAAAAGATTTTGGGTTGTTCGCTTGAAATAACTCTCGCTCTCTTACAACCCAACTGTTTTCATTCTATGAATGCATTCGGTTCTAGGCCTGGAGTGAATTGGGGATTATGAAATAAGGGCATAAAAAGGGGAAGTATACATAGTCAAGTGATATTTCTTGACAGATACATCACAGATTTCCTCAACCAGATTTGTAATTGCTCTTGCTTGCATATTCGTGGTCGGTCTTGTTTAGACAACCAGTTTATCTCCAAGATGAGAGCCACCCAGCACCCTCTTCAGCTGTACCCACCTTTTTATGTGTCCTCCAAGGACCAGTCCTTGAAAACCTTGATTTGAGCTGCTTGATAGTATTTTAAAAAGTCTGGAAGACCCAACCCCCCCCCAGCCCCCTTTTCTGTAGGGATCAGTAGCTTACGTAAGGCAATTCTAGGAGTTTTATTATTACATATGAATAAAGAGATTGCTTTAGGCAGCTTCTTAAAAAAATGTAGCAGGAATCCCGAACTGGCAATGCTTGAAACATGTTTAGCTTTGGGTAATGTGACCGTTTTTACTGAGTTCATTTTGCCAATCCAGGAGATAGTTGAGGGATCCCACTTTAGTAGTTGTATTTTGATTCCTTTTAATATAGGGGGATAATTAGCTTCAGATCTATTGTAGAAGTTCTAGTCACCCCTAGCAGTTCGATCCCTTTTTGGGGCCCAGCCACATTGTGTTTGCAACCGTAACTCCTGCACATCAGTGGGAGAAAGGGATACATTTTAAAATTTCCATTTTGGTCTAATTTATTTTTAAATCTGCAACTTTTTCAAACTTCACTAATTCTTGTCGCTGCTTGTAGTGTGCTTACGGGATCCGAAGCCAAATGAAGCATATCATCTGCATAAGCCATCATTTTGTGTGGGATTCCCCCAAAGTCAATCCCAAGGATGTCTTCTGTCTGTCCCTGGCAAGTAGTGGTTCCAAGTGACGTGCGTACAATAACTGTGATAGCGGACAGCCTTGTTTGGTCCCCCGTTGTAGTGAAATGGGAAGAAATAAATGACCATGTATTAATAATCTTGCAGTTGGTTTTTTGTAATTAGCCTTAATGTTGTCAATACGTTTTGGACCAACCCCCATCTTTGCCATGATGATAAAGAGAAATAACCATTCAACTCGGTCAAAAGCTTTCTCTGCATCTATGGATAAAAGAACTGCTGGGATCTTTCTCTTCTCAATATTTTTCTAAAATATGGCATGTTCTCTTTATATTGTCATGTGTGACGCTGCTTACTAAAGCCAGTTTGATCTGGATGTATTAGTGAGGGGAGAAGATCCTCCATCCTGTTGGCTAACACTTTAGTGTAGATCTTCGCATCTGTGTTTATTAACGCAATATGACGATAAGACCTGTAACCTCTTGGGTTTTTACCTGGTTTAGGGAATAGCTCTATTTTTGCTTTGTCCATTGTAGGGGTTACAGTACCAGAGTACCCGAAAGAATTATGCAACTGGGTCAATTTGGGATCCCATTTATTCTGGTACTTTTTTATAAAACAATGCATGATATCCATCAGGGCCTGGTGACTTATTTAACGGAAGATCTCGAATGACCCAGAGAACTTCCTCTTGAGTGATATCAAACTAAAGCTGCACGGCATCCAGCCCTAAACGCTTTTTGTTTAGACGGGCCAGTGTTTGTTTCCATGCTTTTTATCACCCGTCAAGTTCCTACGCTAATTCTGTTTCTGTGCCTCTTTCTGCTTGAGCCTAACGGCCTCTTCAGCAATAGGGATGCCCCGCAAGGTTGCAGTGAAGGCATCCCATATTACGTTGGGGGCAGTCTCTTCTACCATGTTTAAATAAAAATGCTCCTGAATTTGCACTGCAATATTTCTCCCTGATACCTTGGTCTTGTAACAATTCGGATGGAAATCTCCATGCCCAGAGCCTCTGGTTTTCCTTAGCTACCCTTAAGTCTATCATTATTGGCGCATGGTCCGATACTGTAATTGCGTGGGTCGTAATTTGCGTTGTACTATCTACTAACGAAGTAGAGACCGAGGCATAATCTATGTGCAAGAAGGAGCGATGTACGTCAGAGTAAAATGTATAACCTTAGTCTGTCCCCCTAAGAGCTATCCACACATCTACCAGGGAAAGTTGTTCAAAGTTTAGTTTGAAAGTCACCGAAGGCGGAGCTTGAGCATATCTTTTTATGCTACGGTTTAGAGCGGGGTCCCATGCCCTATTGAAATCACCCAAAAGCAATATTTGACCCCTTCATGAAAGATACCAGTTGTCCCAGGGTAGCTTTCAGAAAGCCTTCTTGGCCTGCATTGGGGGGCCATGTATCATAGCCACCGTCTGTGTAATTGTGGATAGTTCCAAGATCGTAAAGATATAGCTGCCCTCCTTATGAATCTTAATACTTAGAACCTTGATTTGGCTTCCAACCCTAATTGCTATAAGCACTCCTGCCACCTTCCCTTCAGCATTTGCTTGTAAAGGTTTAGGGTACTGACGCTGACGGAGCTTATGTCTGTCCACTTGCTGAATTTGGGTTTCTTGAAGCGCCACGAAATCCGGTGGGTAGCGCCTCAACACACCCTCTAATTTCCTATGCTTTAGTGGCTTATTAAGCCCCCTAATGGTCATTGATAGGAACTTGAATTAAGTGTAACCCAATCGCTTTCCCATGGGGCTACTAAATATGCATTAATTTCCACTGAAATATTTGAAGGTACCAATGCACAGTGGAATCCCCTCCCAACAAGCATTCCCATCCCCTCCCCCAGACTTCCTCTTATCCTTCCCCCAAAGTGTCCCCTGGAGGGAATCACAGTATCTACCGTAGCCCGGGATACTAACCACTGGCTGTGAGTTACCTACGAATCCAGGGCAGAGTGCTAACGCACCCATCTGTTACCTGAACAGATTAATGCTCAGTCTTAGCTGTGCTAAATTGTACCTTCACCATATCTTAACTGTGTCGTAAGCTGTTTCCTTGAAATACCCTTATTTAGAAGTCTGTGAAATCGGACCTCTAAAACGGGCTGGCCAATCTTCTCTTTACAGTTCTTTTTGTTTCCTTCTCCGGATTGGCCTGTTTAGACGGTTTGGTGGGGTGCACCAATGTGGCATCAGCCCTTTCCGCTGACCGGTGGCATCTTCCTCTTCTATTTGAAGCAATGCCATACCTGACTCTCTTGAGAAGAAAAAAAACAGTCCAAATGGAGACGACTATCTATATTGGATTCCGGTTGTTGGAAGAGATTTCACCACTACCTGCATGTCTTTTTGCTTTTTCACAGTCACCACTGAAAGGACCTGATAAAGTTGAATTTCTGCCCCATTGTAAGTTATCGGTGCCGCTGTTATGGCTGCTCTGAGTATTTGCTCCTTTAGCAGGATTTAGTGCACATGCGGCCAGTACATCACGAGGGCAAGCTCCTGGTTCTGTCCTCTTCGGTACCCTACTATGGATCCGATCTAACTAAATGTTAGGGACTTCGGGTGCCATCAGGTCGAACAAATCTGTATTCTAGCCCCTCTTAAATCCGTATCCATGACAGTTTCCAGGAGATTTTTAATGCGGATATTGGAGTGCCTGGAACGGTTACTTAGGTTTTCATATTAGATATCTAAATTGTGTATCATCCTTGACAATTCTTCTAGAGCGACAGCCGATTGTCTATCATCATCTACAACTTCCTGGATTGCACGCTCGTTCGTAGCAACAGGCTCCTCTAGAGAGGACATTTCCTTGCTAAAGTCTGAGTGTGAGAAGAAAACGTGGTGAATTGCAGTTGGAAAGAGGCGGCAGATTTGTCCTGATAGTCTTGAAAGCTTTTAGTAAAATCTTCTTTGGAAGCATTAATTTCAGGATCTTTGGTATGCAATTCCGATGTGCACTGCAAAACATTTGCCAGTGGATTGGACCGTTTTTGATGAGGCTGCGTATGCCCGGCCAGGGTCTTTCTTCCTACCTCCTGGCATGTGTTTAGAGTCGTTGGTCGTATAAGGATTCCTGGATCTGACTGCGGTCCATCATATTACGGCTCTTATTTGTATGTTCAGAAAACCATATTCCGGATCTGATATCTTTCATAGCAAAATAGAACAATGTTCTCAGAGGCCCAACTCTTTAGTGCCCTGCTAGTGCCTAAATGTTCCCTCTTAAGAATCCCTTGGCTTGGAAGTATTGCGAATGTCATCGGGGGGTTGGGCAGGGGGTGGAAGGGGGATAGTCATGCCCACACCAAGCTTGTAACAAAGTACTTTGTGGGGAGGTGATAGAACGGCTCCCTAGGAAGAGATGCAAGCCTAGAGCAATCTCGGCCTCCTGCGTGGATCCACGTGAACCTACTGCAGTCCTTTACTTACTAGCCAGGATTGGTGATGAATTCCCCGGCTATATGGTGGCTCTGGCAGCTTTCAGCTCACTTTTAGGCAAGGTTTTGCTCCGCCTCAAGCCTCCCACTGGATGCTTATTAATTGCGTGCACAGCCCATTGCCATCCCCTTTAATTTTCTTTTTGATAGCCGAGGAATCGCTGCAAGGTAATTTACAGGGTTCTGCACCTCTACTTGTGATTGTGGGGTTTTACCACCCTGCTACCAGTAGGACACCCCTATGTCCACGCTCTCATGGGCTTTGCACACTGCAGGGTTGTCGCCAAAACGAACCCCCCCCCCACCACCATTCAATGCCATCAATCACTCGATTCTACTAGTCAGACTACAAACACAAGGAATCAAAAGCACGGCCCTTTCGTGGGTCTCTTCCTTCATCTCTAACCGGTCGCAAATCAGGCACCTCGACCAGTTCACATCCATATCACGTCCAGTTTGTAAAGGTGTCCCCCAAGGAGTGTCCACTTCTCTGCTAATCTTCAGCTTCTACATACAACCCATTCCCGTAATTAACCGCTCGTACAATCTTACCTGCTACAAGTATGCAGATTACACCCATATCGTCCTCAAAATCCCAAACCCCGAAGGCTCAGGTAGCCCGGACCTGTCATCATGCCTCTCCGACATCGATCACTGGATGACAACCAACCACCTCATCCTCCACCCTGGGAAAACCGAAATCCTAGTCTGCAGGAAAACATCACTCATCCTGCAACCGATTCCGTGGCCCGAATCACTAGGACAAGCACTGGCACCCTCTAACGTGGTTAAAAACCTTGGAGGCAAATTTGACTCATGTATTCCCAAATCTTGGTACAACAAACCATCATTGACTGTTAAATTACGGAAACCTACTATACTGCAGACGGAAACCCACGGCCTGAGATGCCTAGGACCCCCCCTCCCCCCCTCTCCCCCTCTCCTCCACTATGAAGGATTCTCGAATCTAGGTGTAATCTCATCCTTGCTTACTGCACGTTGAGGTCTACTACACTTTGAAAGCTAGACCTCCCGCCCACTATACAGGACTCACAAATATAGGTGTAGCCGCCATCTCTGTATACTGTATGATTTAAACCTACTGCTTTGTGATACCTAGGCCTCTCTCCCACTATACAGGATTCTCAAATCTAGGCGTAGCCTCAGTCTTTGTTTAATATAAGTAGATACCTGCTACAGTGTGAAACCGAGGCCAAATGTTTCATGACTCTCAATTATAGACAAATATTGCCCCAGCCGATCAATCTCGCAGCCTATGGTACGTATAGCTCATATCACTAGTGTGGACACAAGCTGCAGGCACAGCCAGTCATCCATGCACAATAGAATACGGCTAAGCACATCCGGTCTAGTTCACACATAGCCTTCCAGACTGAAACACCTGACGTACCTAAACACCTCTGCTACTAGCATACAGCGACCACCACCCAAAAGGGACCCGGTATAGCTGGCCTCACATAGAATCCAGCACCAACCCATGTGTCTGACCACTCCTGGGCTGCTTAGTCGATCCTTGCCAGCAACCCAAGTCAGAACAGCAACATGCACACATGCAACTCCTAAGCTAAACTCCCTAGAATTTCCAACCACATTGACTATGGTCACCAAGGGCATTCCAACCAAGGAAAAATGTGCATTGAAGCCATAAAAGTGGGGCAAGAGCGCTATATAAATAACAAAATACAGTACAATACAATGTGGCCCCCCTGAGGAGAGCCAGCATCTAGTTCCGGCGATCTGTAATGAAAGGCATTCGGCCCGTTCCTCCACTCAAGTTGCCACGCCCCGCCTCCACTGAGACCCAAATCTAGGGTCCACGATCTAGAGCCTAAACGATCGGACTGCCAGGCACCATCAGCAGAGTAAACTGCATTTGCGGTCCTCCTCTTCTGTTTGCAGGAAGGCCAAAGCTTAATTGCATACAGAGCTCATGTACGCACATCTTCACCATGCAGCGGCCATCTTGGAACCCCCCTGAGAGGGCCTTTTAAGCCTCTCGGCCTGCGTCAGGTGTGGGTCATCCTCACTAATGAACTGACCAATCCTGCAACGTTGTGCTTTTTCATCTCTTTCTTGTCTCAATACTTGGGGATTTCTAGAAGTCCCTAAAGGAAAATGTAGCTATTCTTCTGTTTTACTTTCAAACCCCAATTTGCTTCTTATAACATTTTTTAAAGGAACTTTATAAGAACTAGTCAATAAGTCGGATTGTACAGAAAAAGGCAATTCTTTTACATAGTTATTCCTGACTTTCCTTTCGCTATCTCCTTGGGTGCAAGGGAGGTTCTTAGCTTTATAGGTCTCCCGAGCTTCTGAAGGATCAGATTTCTCCAGGAGTACATGAGTGGGTTCACCCAATTTGTATGGATATCTCGTGGGCCAACCAGTCGTTTGTTACAGCAAGCCATTACAGACTTTGGCATTGCTGAGCCATCCTCTATAGAGGAAGATGAATACCGTGTCTCATCCCACGGATTCCTCTCACTCCCTTGGCCCCTTTGTCCTCCCAGGTGATGCTCCCGCAGAACAGCACACCCAAGGTCAAGATCAGGAAACGTCTGTCTTAACCTGGCCATGTGGGAGGAGACTTTAGGTAGGAATTGGTGAGGGATCCGTAGAATTAATCACAAAGCCTATCCAGTTCCCCATGAAGCATTAGTGAGCAGAAGATGAGAGAAAGCAAGTGTTGGAACCACTTTCATTTATGTATGTTTATGTGCATTTATGCTTATTTGTGTTTCATACATGTAAGGGGTTCTCTAAATGTACTGGTCATTTCTGCCTGTATGCCTACATTCCACTCTCTAATTCACACTGCCCTTATTCTGTCTCAAGCTCACCCCACCTTTCCTATTCTTGCTCCCTTATTTCCAATGTTCTACCCTTCTATACTGCCTTATCTTTTTTTCTCTCTTCAATATCTCCCTCTTATCCTCATGCTTCCCTTCTCCATTTTAACATGCCACAATCCTCCACCATTAAAAAAAAAAAACCCTCTGCGGATTTTTCAATGCCCTCCAATTTCCATCCTATATCACTTCTTCCCTATCTTTCAAAGCTGTTGGAGAGCTCTGTTTTTTCTCGTCTCTTCCTTTATTTCTTCTCATTGTAGTCTGCCTGCTTTCAATCCGGTTTTCAGTCCTCTCACAGAAACTACTCTGCTTTCTGTTTGTGATTCATTCTTCTTGGCGCTCTATGCCAAGCAATCCTCCCTTCTGATTCTATTTGATCTCATCCGCCTTCGACACTATGTACCTCTCCTCTCTTTCTTATCTTGGGTTCTCCAGAGCTGTCTTAAATTGGTTTCAGTCCAACTTAACTAATCGCACCTTCTGTCTCATGGGCTGGTAAATCTTTCACTACACTCCCCTTACATAGTGTTACCCAAGGTTCTGTCTTGGGTCCTTTACTTTTCTCTCTATACTGGCCTCTATAATTTCATCTTTTGGCTTGTCTCGCTTCTATGCTGATGACACCCAGCTTTTTCTTCCTCAAAGACTGACGTTTATTTTTATTTATTGTGCGTTTGCAAGGCGCTTATACATCAATACATTGTTTCATTTGCCACACAGGGCAAAAGGGCGGGAACAGGGTAAAAAAGCAAAATAACAATTAACACAGATCTCATCAGATATGAGAGGAGCAGGAGGAGGAGGAGAGAATGACTGAGGGTGGGTGAGAGGCCAGGGGTGGCAGGGAGATGGGAGGAGGAGAGTCGGAAAAGGAGGACGAATGCTCAGTTTTTGAGTTAAACTCCTGAGGTTTTGCAGTGAGGTGGGAGGCTAGCACAGTGGGCCTGGGAGGTAAGAAGAGAGGTTTATCCTTTTGACAGATGTCTCTTGGAGCAGCACCTAGTCCAGTTGGTGACACCCCGAGAGTGCGTCTAGTTTCTGCATTTCGGCAGGGCATTTAAGCCCCGAACATTAAGTGTTAGACACTTGAATCATGTGCCGAAACAGATCAAAGAATAAAAGAGAAAGAGTACCCAAATCTGATCTTCATAATGACACTGTTCTACAGTGCTGACACCACCCCCTCCACCCGACCTCCCCTCCCCCTAAGGGCACATTCCCCTTCCCCTTCCCCAACCTAACCTCTGCTTCCCCAACTACATGCCCAAACACAGTCCCCTGGTGTGAGCCACGATTGCTAATCATTCCCAAGGCACAAGGCCCCGGCCGTGGGTCAACTTTAACCCTAAGCATGCAAATAGGGGTTACCTAGTACCCCCATCTGTTACTTGAACAGATTGGTCCCAAGATGGTGTGCTCAGAGTCCCTTCCTCAAAGTAAACTTTATTTCTCCAGCATGGGGTCTGGCATGGATTCACACGCTCATGAATATTCCCCGTCGTCAGGCCGGGAATCCTCGTATATAGAAAAAAATCTGTATCAGTTTTGTTTCTGATCTGTCTTTCTTAGTAGTAACCAATCACTGGTCTCTGGGTCATACTGCCGCCAGCCAATGACTGCCCTCTCCATAAGCTCCGCCTCTGGCAGCCATCCTCATATTTTTACCGCACGTTCAAGTGTTGGGAGTCCTCGTGCTGTAGCTCTCGTGCTTTTTCTGCGTTTTTCGGTTAAATAGAGCCTCAAGCTCCACCGTTTCTACATCCGTCAACGGGGATCCGTTTCAGAGTTTTCTACGCCCCTCAAGGGTGAAGATTTCCTCGAGTTACGGTTTTGGAGGATTCCAGAAGTTCCGAGGCCTACCCCGGACATGGCTCAGTAGAAAGGAAGCTCGACGCCCGGGAAGCTGTTCAGGACCTGCCCTGGATGCCAGCTTCAGAATGTTTTCAAGGAGGACGAGCATTCGTTATGCCTCTACTGTCTCCATGAGGACAAGACGCACACGGAGAAGGACTGTGCGTTTTGTGGGAACATGTCGGAGCGGACCATGAAGGATCGCCACCTCCGTCTCGCCAACTGGCTGGAAGGGAAGAGCCCGTCAGGCGAGAAGAAGAAAAAGAAGTCTGAGCGGTCTTCTAAGTCCTGGGAGGGTGCCCCAGCGACGGGGGCCCAACAAAAGGCTAAGCACCGCGAGTCCGGTCAGGCTCCTTGGCTGCCAGGCAGGGCGCGTCCTCCCCGGCGCCATCAACCACGAGCCAATGCTCTGGCTCGGGTAAGAGGAAGTCCGAGAACCTGGCAAAGCTTCTGGAGAGGCCCCGGTCGATCTCGAAGATTCCGGCAGAAGGGGAGCGAGGCTCGGACCCTCCCCCCAAAGTGAAGGCCCCAGGCGTACAGAAGATGACGATGGCCTTTATTCACCCTGCTAAGACCTCGATTGAGGATGTCGCCGTGGCCCTGGCTCAGCTTGTGGAGGCTACACCAGTGGAGGCGACCTCAGGACCCAGAGTCTCCCTGCCACCGCGGAGGGAGTCGTCTTTCAGGCCCATTGAGAAGAACCCCACGAAGTCCTCGTTGGAAAAGGTGGGGGAGGGGCTGGTGGCCATCCTGGATACGGACACGACCTCTAACGAAGAGCTCATCAAAGTCATGGAAGAGGCCCAGCCCATCAGGAGGGATCCCGACGAGGGCGACGACGAAAGCGACGGTGTCGCCAACGAGGCTCTTCAAGAGCCCTCGTGCCCGTCGTTTCCGGCGCCGCAGGACACTTCGGCGGCCATTTTGTCAGCGATTCAGTCCTTATGCTCGGAGATAAGGACAAGGTTGCCCCTCCCCCCGAAGGAGGTACCTGAGCCAAACCCGACGGGGGAACCGGAGCCAGGACCTTCGGAAAGTCCACCGCATAAGAGGAGGAGGAGGAGGAGGACGCATCCTACGCCACCTCTGCGGCCTGCTCTGCCTTCCCCCCGGTCTACTAGCCACAGGGATGATACAGCGACGGACACGGCTACGACAGGTACAGATGACGACAGGTACAGATGACGACGGAGGCGATGACGGGACGTGTCCCCCGTCGCACCCTGCTCGGGTGTCCCTGCCCGACGAGATTGGATCATTTCATCTCATGATTTCCAGGGCATCTGAGCTCTTCCAGCTCTGCCCAGAAGAGAAGAAGGAAGGGTTCCTTTACCAACGGCGCGAGGCTAAAAGGAAGACGGTCCTCGCCGTACCACTTCTTGATGACATCTCGGGTGAGGGGCTCGCCCTCCTCAAGAACCCTGCCACGGCGCCGGCAAAGAGGGACCAGTACGAGAAGAAGTACAGGGTCCCGGACGCTGCCCCCTTGTGCCTTCGGGCGCAACCTACCCCGGATTCGGTCGTCTCGGCGGCAGCAAAGAAGAAAGCTGGGGGGGCATCGGCCTCAACATCAACTTCCCCGCCGAACGGCGAGGGCAGGAAGCTGGACACGATGGAACGACGGATCATCTCATCCGCAGCGACGACTATCGAGGCAGCAAACGCCCTGGATATCGTAGCCCGCTATGACAGGGAGTTGTGGTTCAAAATCACCCCTCTGTTGGACTTCCTTCCGGACGCCAAAAGGGCTGAGGCCCTTGAAATCCTACAGGAAGGTGAGATTGCTTCGGACCACGCCATCACAGTGGCAACGGACATCGCCGACACCGGTTTCCATCAGTTGGGCAACGGCGTTTGCTTGAGACGACGAGGATGGCTCAAGGCCACGGATTTCCGCCAGGACGTACAAACCAAGGTTTTGGACATGCTCTTCGACGGGAACAACCTGTTTGGGAAGGCGGTTAATGAGTCCCTTCAGGTCATCAAGACAGACAGAGACTGCCCGGGCACTGGGAGTGCTCCAACAATGACGGCCGTCCTATCGGAGCTCCGGAGGCAGACAACGTGCCTCCAAGGGATCCGGCAGTGGCTCCTCCACATACCGCCAAGCGGCAAGATCTTCGTCCCAGGAAGCCTCCAGGGGACGCGGCAAGTCAGGTGGTGCCCGTCGTCGTCGACAGGGAGGTCAAGGAGGCAAGGCGGCCTCCAAACAAGATTGAACCAACTGTGGGGTCGGGCCCCCACCGAAGCACCCCGGTGGGAGGCCGGCTGGTGAGGTTCGTCAGCGTGTGGGAGTCCATCTCCACTGACCGTTGGGTGCTGGACGCCCTGGCCCAAGGGCACGCCCTCGAGTTTCAGGAGAAGTGCCCTCGCGTTCCACCCGTGGCCAGGAAGGAAAATCACATCCCTCAACTACTGTTGGAAGTAAGGGCGATGCTCAAGAACGGTGCCATCGAGCTCGTCCCAAAGAGGCTTCGGGGCTCCGGAGTTTACTCAAGGTACTTCCTCGTAAAAAAGAAGACGGGAGGATGGCGCCCCATCCTGGACATGTGACGACTGAACAAGTACATCAAGGCACAGAAGTTCCGTATGGTCACCCTCCAGCACGTGCTGGGACAGCTGGAGGAGGGCGATTTCCTGTCGTCGTTGGACTTGGAGGATGCGTACTTCCACATCCCCATTCTAAATAGACACCGAAAGTTCCTCAGGTTCGTGGTCCAAGGGCGGCACTACCAGTTCAAGGCCCTCCCGTTCGGATTGAAGTCGGCACCCAGGGTGTTCACCAAGTGCCTCGCACCGGTGGCGGCGCGGCTGCGCCTACAGGGGATCCACGTCTACCCCTACCTGGACGACTGGCTCATCCGTGCAAGGACAAGGGAGCTCGCCGTGGAGCACACTGCGAAGACCATCCAGCTGCTCACAGACCTGGGATTCTCCATCAACTTTCCAAAATCCCACCTGGTTCCGTCACAAGTCGCCCTGTTTCTGGGAGCCAAGCTCGACACAGTGGCACGGCTGGCCTCGCCATCGGAGGAGAGGACCAGGACCATTCTGGGAAAGGTGCAGCGTCTGCTGGCCACGGACATGGCCAGGGTAAGATCTATCAAGTCCCTCTTCGGGATGATGTCCTCCTGCATTTATTTGGTGTGCCTTTGCAGGCTTCGGATGCGCCCCTTACAAGAGTTCCTCGCTGCCCGCTGGGTCCAGTCGACGGGCAGCTTCGAGGAGAGGATCCCTCTCAACGAGACGTTCCGTCAGGCTATCCGGTGGTGGGGTACCCGCTCCCATCTCTCGGCGGGCACGGACTCTCAGACCCCAGCTCACCAGGTGACGGTGACGACGGACGCCTCCCTGGAAGGTTGGGGAGCGCACTCCGGAGATCTTCACGCGAGAGGCCTTTGACTCCCGGAAGAAAAGTCACTCCACATCAACATCTTGGAGCTCCGCGCAGTGTTCTGGGACCTCAGGTCCTTTCTTCCGTCCCTCAAGGGCAAGGTGGTGAGGATCTTCACCGACAACACCTCCACGATGTTCTACATCCGGAAGCAGGGCGGAACCAGGTCCCCGGCCCTATCCAAGGAAGCCCAGGATCTGTGGCATTGGGCCGTCGCCCAAGGGATGTTTCTGGTGCCTCTTTATCTGGCAGGAATAAAAAACATGATCGCCGACTCACTCAGCAGGGAGCTGCGCTCGTGCCACGAGTGGGAACTACGCCAGGATCAAGTGGATCGACTCTTCCGACGATGGGGCGAACCCCAAATTGATCTCTTTGCGACGAATTCCAAGTGCCGGAGGTTCGCCAGCAGGTTCCCCCAGCCGAGGAGCATGGCCGATGCTTTCTCGTTCCCCTGGGACGGCCTATTTCTTTATGCGTTCCCTCCGCTGCCGTTGCTGCTCCGGCTCATCAACCAGCTCAAGAGGTCCCGGTGCAGGATGATCCTCGTCGCACCGGCGTGGCCGAGACAGATCTGGTTCCTGGACCTTCTGGACTTGTCAACGTCCACACCAGTCAAGCTGCCAACGGACGCAGACCTTCTCTCCAGAGAATGAGGCGCCATTCTTCACCACAACCCGGAGTCGCTGTACTTGCAGGCCTGGCTCCTGCAGCACTAGAGTTTGGAGGGTACGACATCCCGGCCGACTGCAGAGAGGTTCTTGCAAAGGCCAGGGCGTCCTCAACTCTCAAGTGCTACGGACATAAATGGAAGAGGTTCTCTGTCTGGTGCCGTGCACAGAAGATTAACACTCTGCGGATTACGGCCCCTCAAGTACTGCCGTACCTACTGTCGCTGGCCAAAGCTGGACTGGCTCACGCCTCCATCAAAATACATCTGGCTGCAATCTCCCGATATACCAGGACTACGGGACAAGCGTCCTTGTGGTCTCATCGCCTGGTGAAAGAATTCATGAAGGGACTATTCCGATCATTCCCGCCGGTGAAGGCTCCTGCCCCGGCGTGGGAGCTTAATGTGCTGCTGACCAGGCTCATGGGGGTGGGGCCCATTCGAGCCTATGCATTCGGCGCCTTTGAAGTTCCTGTCATGGAAGACTGCTTTCCTCGTGGCCATCACCTCTGCACGACGAGTGGGAGAGATCCAGGCCCTATCTTGCAAGCCTCCATACTTGACTTTTCATGACATGAGGGTGGTGCTGAGGACGCACCCCTCCTTTATGCCCAAGGTGCCGTCGGACTTCCACCTCAACGAGCCCTTGGTGTTGCCAGTTTTTTTCCCGTCGCCTTCGTCGCCGGCTGAGAGGACTTTGCACTCGCTGGATGTAGCTAGAGCGCTGAAGTTCTACGTGGACCGCACAAAGAGTTTTCGGAAGACGTCACAGCTGTTTGTGAACTTTGGGACTGCGAATCAAGGGAAGGCTCTCTCAAAGACTTCCATTACCAGATGGCTCTCCGGCTGCATCATGCACTGTCACCGGTTGGCAAACCGACCGCTGCCCGGCCGTCCGAGAGCCCATTCGACCAGAGCGATCGCTGCTACCACGGCGTTCATGTCTGGTGTGCCCCTGCTGGACATCTGCAGGGCTGCGACGTGGAGGTCGACGCGCACCTTCTCAAGATTCTACTGCGTCGATCGGGACTCCAGGGAGGAGTCCAGGGTCGGCCAAGCAGTACTGCGCAACCTGTTCGCCTAAGGTGAGCCTGGTGAGGAGGTAAGAGATGCTTAATGTTGAGCCTGTTGCCACCTCCCGTGGTTGTGCATCTATGTACTGCTATGTATTCTCTTATTCATGAGCGTGTGAATCCATGCCAGACCCCATGCTGGAGAAGGAACAAGTTACTTACCTGTAACTGTTGTTCTCCAGCATGGGTCTGGCATGGATTCACATGCGAACCCTCCCGCCTACTCCTCTGCGGCTCTTCACTTGGTCATACTGCCACTTTACGTGCTACCAAATCTGAGGATGGCTGCCAGAGGCCGGGCTTAGGGAGAGGGCAGTCATTGGCTGGGGGCATTATGACCCAGAGACCAGTGATTGGTTACTACTAAGAAAGACAGATCAGAAACGAAACTGATACTGATTTTTTTCTATACCGAGGATTCCCGGCCTGACGATGGGGAATATTCATGAGCGTGTGAATCCATGCCAGACTCATGCTGGAGAACAACAGTTACAGGTAAGTAACTTGTTCCGTCCGCCTTAAACAAAATTCATGTTGACAGCCCTGATTGAGCACCCCCTTCATTCTGGTGGTGGTTTGGGAGCAGGGCCTTGAAGTCAAGTTTTCCAATCTTGCTGTTTTGCCCTTCCCTTTCTCCCCCGACTGGTTGTCATCGACCATTCCCACGGTTTGTTTTGTTGAGATATGTATAAATACAATGGGAGTCGAGGGGCTATTACCTCCTTTCTGTACCCAACCCTTCATAACACAAGATTGACAGAGGTTTTTTAGTTTGTGGGGAGTTATTCCTATATCGAAGTCCCTTTGCAATAGCTAGTTTGCCCTGTGTTACTATTCTACATATGTAGCTGTCACATGCGCCCTAGGGTTCGCTGCTGCGACAACTACAAATGGGATGTAGAGGTCCTTTCCCTTTCCTCGCTCACTACTTAACTATGCTAAAAAGGTAAAGTGCCCATACATTGTCGGTCGGTCTTTGGCTTTAATGTTCCCTCCACCAATGTCTGTGTCTTATCAGTAAAAATAATTTCGACGAAAAAATGGTCGAACCATGGAGGGTCATTTGTGACAGGTCTTGAAATAACTGGATCTAAGAGTGATTGTTTATGTTTCTTGTGCTTTCTTGAGGAACAACTCTTTGTCGGGATTAGGAGCATGCAGCCAGGACATCCCATGGGCTGGCCCCTGGATCAGATCTTCATGAGCCTGTTCTGCGAAGGCGGTCTGACGAAACAATAGACGTGTCGTCTTTTGCAATTAAATCTGTGAAGATATGTCCTATTGATTCTTTCAAATCCGCATCTGTGATAGATTCTGGTAAATTCCTTATACGAATAGTAGATCCCTGTGATCTATTTTCCAAGTCTTCACACTGCACCTCGAGGTTGTGTGTCAGCCTTGAAAGCTCTTCCAGGGCGATGTAAGATTGTGCAGTCCAGAGATTATTCCTGAATTGCCCTTTCGTTGCTATCGACGCGTTCCCCAAGAGAAGCAATCTCTTTGACAAAATCCGAGAGTGACTGTCTGATCTCTGTGGTGAAGGAGGTGATCTGTTGCTGAAGAGGCCAATAATGTATCCTGGAAACTTGTGGCAAAGTCCTCTTTCGACGCCGCCATCTTCGCGTCGTGGCTGCTGGACTCCGCTTCAGGAGAAAGTGTCAGTGTTACCTGTCAGCGGTGGAGTCTAGCCAGTTGCCCAGAGTTTCTGTAAAGGGTTCAATTCAGGATGTGCGTCTTTAGTAGGTACCGCTTGTGAGAGCTTGGTTTTCCCCTTCGGCATGTGATATGTAGAAAATGGACTAAATGTCCAGTATGCCGTCTGATGAAAGTCTGCCAATTTAGAGGGTGAGCAACTAGTTACCTAATTGCACTGGAACATTCTGACAGGCACCAAGTATTTTTAAAAAATAATCTGCTGGAGGTAGCCAATGCAAATATCTCCTGTGGTTGTGAGGTCCTGCAATGTTTTTTACTACTTCACCATTAACTGGGGTTATATAGAAGTGCAATCACGTTTCCAGAGCACTAGCGGAGGATACTGAGTTGTTATAGCAGTCCTTTTTGTCACCTCTGATAAAGATTGTGCCTTCTTCCCTGTAACTGGTACTGTTATGGTCTTTTTAAGTGCCTCTAAGATCATGGAGGAACAAAACCCTTGGTCCGCAGTTCTGCAGACTCTGGCTCACATATGAGGGATGAGGGTGACCAACCTTATGTAATGCCCCGTCATGGCTGAGGTCATTACACATTCACACGCAAGAGCTATGGCAATCATCGGGCCTCCTGGCCATGCCCCTCGAACGTGTGTGCTCCGTCATGCATCCGTCTTCCTGCCAAAGGCCCCTTGCGCAAGCGCCGAGTGGTGGTGTGGTGTTTCCCATCGAGGGGCCGAGATCTCTCCTAGCCCTCAATCCGCCCTTGGAATCTTAGTCAAGCCAAGTCCACAGAGTCACGCCCCACTCGGAATGCAGTAACAGATAGGCGGCCGGAGTCCACGTTCAGCTTCTTTTCGTTCTATATGACTCCAGGGTTCATGCGAAAAGATCGGGCAGGCTGTGTGCTACATAAAATGGATCTGTGCTTTTAAATAACCAGGGCTTGTCGGAGCGCCCCGCAGGCATGTCTTTAGGGTGCGGTGGCCATCTTGCAATCAATATTTTACATTATTCTACGGCACCCAAGAGTAACCTTACGAAGAAAGGACTGTGGATGAATGGGTTTGGAACAGCCATCTTTATTCATATACAAAAATATTTTTCAAAACTTCAGACAACATTCCCCAATAAAAACATTCTTTGTGCTCCAAGGGGTCAGTAAAATGCAGTATCAATCCATATCCTCAAAACCGGTATAAATCACAATCTCTATCTTGATTATCAGTAGCACATGTTAGGGCTGGCCTTGTCTCATTTTTCAAAATTTCCCCCAACTTAATTTTGCAGCACTGTTTAAACATCGCTTGGAGTGAAACTGACATCCATTAATGTCACACACACAGGTTTCTGGACTGCGCCCTCATTGAGTGCATTCAATCATTGGTATATCTTAAACGTCGACACCATGTGTTTTGGCCACTTCACGAGGATCTGGCACATTCACTTTGTTGCCCTCTTTCATATGCCAAGGCCTTCATCAGGACAAAAACAGCAATTATGTAACATAAAATGTGCTCCTCAAATCACCACTTTACTATGCATTGCTTAAGTACACTGTCGAGAGTCCTTCATTCTGTCAGGTTAATTAATCTGCCACCTCACTGCAGGTTTTTATTTCTCCCAATTCTCAAAAAGTGCTAACTTGTTGCAGAGGTTGCAAATACGGTATCTCCACGGTGTTGCTGTAGTTCTGAGCACTGAGATGCCAATGTTGGCCAGATGGAGATATCGGATATGCGACTTCCAACAGGAGTTGACACTTCTTGAGAATGAAGGACTCCTCTCCTGACTGTTGATTGCAGAGCCGACTTTCCAATAAGATCTGTGTTGAATTTAGACTGTTATGATTATTTAGGTACAAGGTTCCAAAACTATGTAAAATGGAAGTGCCAAAGAGCTACCGGCAATACGTTGCACAAATGCACTTTGCACTTGAAATTCTCGTTTAGTGAATCCCTCCCCACTTACTGTGATTGGTCTGTGCTTGGTATAATGCACCTCGAAACACATTGTGTACAGGCGCACTATAAATACCCAATAAATTAATAAAAATATAAAGCCCAAGCAATTTCTGCTGCACTTTACGTAAGAGTGACCGCTGAGGTATGAATGGCATCGACAGTTTTATCAAATATGAAAACAAATTCATGAAGTGTGTTTTTGCCCTGCCCCAGCGTATTACAATTTCTTTACGTCTGGAGGCTGGTCTGTAACTGGTGTATTTTAGTGTGCAAAACAAACCTATTTTTTCATTGGCTGTGCCTCCATAAGGTGGCTGATTTGAGCCACTACAAAGAAATGGATGTGATAAAAACACCATGAGGTTTGTCATCGTCTTGGTTCCGCCATATATCGTCTCTCTTGGTCACGATAAATTGCGTCCCATTTAATAAATAAAGATGTTGAGATTACTGAAGAAATGTATCAGGATGTTAAGTGCAAACTTGATATTCTCTCTCTAGAAAATGAAATTACTGCATGCATCTGTGCCCCAGGTTTGCTTTTCTGGTTACATTATTCGTAAAACCTCACTTACCCGGAAAACTATATTTGAATGTGATCTTTCCTGTTTACAACAGGGTTTACCAACAGATGGGCCAACAACTCTTTATCTGTTGTCCTTTCTGCAGAGATGTGTCAGAGACCATTTCACATTTCCCCTTGGAGTGCCCTAAATACTCATCACCAGCAGTCCAGATAAAATGATGTGGTGAGAGTATTTTACTCCCTATTTTTAAACTTTTAGAGTAAATGCAATGTCAAGGGAGTAGAGGTTTTCTCCTTCGCAAGAGATTAATCGGTATTTGTCAGCCAGATGATGCACGTTAAAAGTTAACTGTATGGAAACATCCTCCCGCGATAGCAGTCCACTATGTGACCGAAAAGCAGGTTTCGCGCACAATTAATAGATAAAGCAGATGGTGCAGTAGCACAAGCACCCTCTCACGAGTGGAAAATGAGAGCTAGCAGTGAGCTTCCCGTGCATGTGAGGAATGTCATAATCTCATAATAATAATAATAATAATAATAATCAAATGCTGGAATGGCAGTTATCCTTGCATCCTCCAGAGGTCGGTAAATTGACTGAGGCAATAATAATCAAATTGCTTAGAAGTTAAAGACTGCATGAACCGCTGCATAAAGTTAAATACTTGTCTGGAGAAACTCGACTGGGACATGCCTTGCTTAGTTTTATTCCAGTTACAAATGTAACAATCATTTTGATTTTGTCTCGGCGCTTGCATGTGCCAGTGAGTTAGGTTTGAATGTTTGCGTTAAGTTCTGAAAGAGGCTGTGAAACCTGTGATTGGTGTAAGGGCAATAACTTGAGCAAGGACCCTCCCACCGCTGACCATTTATATAGAGCCAATTGCCACTATGGCTCCAAGTTAAGTTTGGTGGGTGTTTAAACTAGACCTTCCATTCTGACCCTATGTCTCAGATAAGATTTTGAGGTGGGAGTTTTTACACACTTTTTAGAATTGGAGTGTACATTTTAAGAGTAAAAGTGATTTTCCTGTAAAGGAGCACAAAATGTATGCAACAGGCAACCACAACATGAATAAACTTGAACATTAATAGAACGCATTAGAAAGAAAACAGTTGTGTAGCAAAGATGCCTGGCTTCACAAATAGTGCATTATATTTGTGGAAAGCCTTTACCTACACACTGTGTATGAGCACACCATATAGATGCAGTCTGATGATAAATACACAGCGCTGGAATTCAGAAACCTACTTTAGTGCAGTGCAAGCATGGAGTTTTAACTAAGAAAAGTAATTTCTTTGTTACAAAGGATACTTTTCAATTGTTAATACGTTTTCCAACTTCTTACTGACTGGAGCATAAAATGCATGCAAAATAAATATGCGTGGATGTTTGTCTTCATGAGCCGTCGAGATGCAAAACACAGCAGAATTTACGGAATTATTTGTTATCTCACGGTCGTCTGCGTTTTACAGAAAAGCTCATTGCACACAGCTAAGAGAGCAAATGTCTTGCTTTCAGACTGATTCCGTAGGGGCCTGAGGTTTCACCCTGGCAGATAAAAATACAGATGTTCTTGTTTCTGTCATGTCACCTGCTCTCTGCTCTCCAATAGTGTGTAAATACACACATTAAGAGAAATCGGTCCACTTGCAAGATTTTAATGCGTAAACAGGCCTGGTATGGCACTTATCTGGAGGCCTGTTACAGAGGTGGTTTGGTCTGGTGCTTTTGAAATATGAAGCCTGTTTCTCTGTGGCGCTTTAGTCATTTGTAAATCAACATTCTGTAAAGGATGTGGGCTTTGCTGTATAGTTGGTCAGCTGAAACTTGGCGGTTGAGATCGAAACATCAAGTGAATGGTATACTGCTAGTACTCTTTTTTTTTTTTTTTTTATTGTTTTTATTTGGCCTTGTGGGGCGATTTTTAAAAATGTTACTATTGTTTTTTGATAACGCCACTTTTAACTTGTTATTACAAGTGTTTGTACTATTTGCCTGTTATGGATAATACTTTGATTCACTGTACTGCAATGTACATTTTTTATGATCTGTATTTTATTTGTATTAAAAAGTTTTGTCCTGAACCCGTATTAGTGTATTTAAAAATAAAATATATATATATAATTTTTTTTCACCAGAAACGGTTAAACCCCTCCAATTTCATTAAATAAAACAAATCACTACCCAAGTATCTGCTAACAAATACGTAGCATGTAAATAAGGAATTGGGTATGATAAGTTATTGTTCGTAATTTGCCACTAGTTTCTCTTAGGTTTTATTATTTTAGTTTGTTTTCAGCTCTGCACACGTCAAGCGTTGAATGCAAGCAGCCCTGGCTCCATCATGCCCTACTACTTTGCAGTTGTCCATATTCCCACCTCCATGAACAGACAACCTTGCACATTAGCAGCACCAGTACATAGGCAGCCTTCGACACATTAGCAGCTCCTCTGAGAATTGGGGTTGTTTTACTGTGACTGAAACGGTCGTGACAGAAATGACTGCATGGCAAATGAACGCAATACAAAAATGTTTATTTCCCATGTGGACATCCATTGTAAAATGACCCCAAATCCATACAAGCAGACGCCCCCAACCCCCTACTTACCTTTCATTCCGATGCGCTGTATCCCTGCGGCAGCGGTTCCCTTTCACTTCCGTGATCGGGAACCGGGGCGCTGCAAGGTCCTTTTTTCCTTCTATTCTATTTTCTTTTTTAAACATTTAGTCGGGTCAGCTGCAGAGGTGTCCCCCCGCAGCCCCCGCTCACTATACTGTATCGGACACCCCTGGCTTTATTATTTTTTTTACTGGCCCCATCAAAAGACTTAAACGCAACCATAAAAAATTTGAACATTTGGTAGTTCAAAATGTTTGTGTTATGTGTTTTAGGTCTTTTGGTGGGGTCTGTAATTTGGGGTCTGTAATTTTGGCCTATTCCTCCTGTGAGTATGGATAGGGACCCCTTTACAGTAGCAGCTACCACAAACAGTCTTCAGGATTTATCTGTGTCCAGTTCAGCTCCTACAAGATGAACACCAGATTATTTTGCACACTGGCAGCCTTTTTTTAAAACATTTTTTAAACCTTTATTTAACATAGTAGCAGACTTTAAATTATTACTTTTTTATCAGCTCGTTAAATGATATAGTGTTGGTTGTTGTATATCAAGCACACGTAAGGGCTAACGTGTCGTCCCAGCCGACCCTTCTGCATCGTTCATTTGCACTAGGTAGTCCCGAAACGGACCGCAAATGTGCTTGGGTGTATATCTGGGCATAGTCAATGCAATTTGTAGCCCTCCTCCCTCTCGTTAACATAGGTTAGTTCTCTGAGCCATTCAGCTATATTAGGGGCTGTTCTGGATTTCCAGTATTTCAGAATACATTTTTTAGCAATCCTGCAGCACCGGTTGAATAACCTGTGAATTTTCACAGTAACCTTCCCAATATCTCCAAGTAGATATTTAGGGGGAGAGTGTAGGGGATATTTTGGTAATATTAGATAGGACCTCTGCCACCTTCCGCCAGAATTGAGTAATCGGTGGGCAGTTTCAGTACATGTGAAGGGAGTCTGCAGCAGCCATACCACATTTCATACATTCATTACTGGTATTTGGTGAAAATTGTTAAATGTGTGCAGGGGTATAATGTAGTTGATTGAGTATTTTAAATTGTATTAATCTAAACTTTACATTAAGGCAGACCTCTTTTGTTAGGCGACACCAGTGTAGCCATTGTTTGTCCTGTATTAGAATGTTTAAATCTCTCTCCCATTTCCCTTTAGCCCCATTGATGGGTATCTGGTTTATACAGTCTAGAGACAAGTCTCCTGGGGTCTCTGCTGCTCGCCATCATGCCATGTTCACAATTATTCAGTTCCTGAGGGAACGAGGGCCACCGGCGACGGGTTGCCGTCCTCATTCTGAAGTATTGAAACGTTCGGGTTATCGCCCAGCTTGGCCACAAATTCTTCAAGTGTAACAAATGTTCCGTCACAGAACAGGTCTTGTAAGGTCACGGTTTGTCTAACATATTCTTGACGTCTTTCTCCTACGTCGGGGGGAGTCCTGGGCAATTCCATAGGGGAGATCTAAAGTGTGGGGTCGTCACTTTTAGTCTCTTGAATAATCTTGAACAAGCGTTTACCGTCGTCTGCACCGGGTCGAACGAGCATGAATCTTCATGTTGGTCAGCCAGAATAATCGACTTTAGATATGTTGGCGCAGCACTGTATGATTCCAGAGCCTGGTGCATTGGGTTATTGTTGGAGTACCAGTACCCGCATATTGGGCTTGTGAAACAATATAATATTGCTAAAAATCGGGCACGGCCAGGCAGCCCTGTTCAAATGGTTGGGACAGTCCCTCCCATCTCAATCATGGCATACTTGTTCCCCATGCATATGTGGTTGCCAGTGAGCAAAGTTCGTCAAAAAACACTTGTCCAGGCCATACTGGGATATTGCAGAAGTAGTTTATTAATTTGGGTACTACCACCATTTTAAGCAATGAAAGGCTGCCATATACCGAAATTGGGAATTATTCCCATAAGCGTAATTTAATTGCCAGTGCATCTAAGTAGGTTTCGTGATTATCAATTAGTAGGGAATGATGTGAGCGGGAAACCAATATGCCCAGGTACTTAAATTTATGTGGGGCCCATCCGAATCCTGACAAATCTGCTGAGACGCGTGTGGCATCAGTCAATGGGAATAGTTCAGATTTTGCCTCGTTAATTCGATACCCAGAAGGAGAGAGCCTTTCCTTCCACGGTATATAAAGAGCAATGCATTTTGCACCCCTCCCATCTCTTTTTGTGATTATTACTGATCTTACACGATTACATTGAGATTTGTGATCTCCTACTTTTTATGTATTTTTTTTATTCTTTTCTTTTATTAAGCACAGGAATTATTAATACAGTATGCGTTTCTTTTCTTTTACAGTCTCCTTTCTGGATACTTAGCGTTCCATCAGAGGAGATGGCCAAAAGACTGATGAAGCGGACTGTTTGTGCAAAGTAAGCACTGAGAGACGAGACAATTTTATTGCGTTTCTTTTTCTTGGCTATGTTTCTTTGTGATGTGGTGCTTGTGTTTAATATGTAACTGACATGGCTGAAAATGCATCCTATGTTGATCCATTTTTTAAATCCGACTTTGTCTACTTCCTCAATTATTTTTCCAATTTAACAATAATGGTGTGTTGTTTACATTTGGAGTAAATCAGATTTCGTTTTTTTAAATGGATTATGATTTGCCCTGTTTATCTAAATAGAAAAAAAGGAATGCTGCAAAGGGAAATTGCCCTTTAGTTTCGCTTCACTGGTGCAGCAGATATATTGCTCATTTTGCAACTTATGGGTGAATTTGGTTTCTTGAGTAGTTGTTTGGCAATTAGGGTGTCCAAACGTTTTCCTGTTCCCTAATTGGCAGAAATAATTGTGCGTGTGAAGCAAACCTGCACAAAAACCAACATTGTGGCTGGGAACATTTCCAATTTTGCTGAGGGTGTAATGAAACAAATGGACTTTGGTCATAATTCACAATTTTTACAGTGGAGCAAAATTCATCGGTTCGGTTGTTGTAGCCGGTTGTTTGCTGCCAAAAAGTGGGTATGGCTAAGCGAGATAGCGGGTTGGACAGTCGCATCATTTTGCGGGGGTGGGGGTGGAGTCAGGGACCAATCATGACTCTCATTTTGGCAACAGGAACACCAATGCAATTTCTCTGGCTGAAATTTTCAAGACTTGAGAAGAAAGCGAGTTAGCTGCAATATAGTTAGTCATGACAAAGCACAAGGCTAATGCAAGTGCTCTATTTCCTCTGATGCTATGCCTCCATACGTGATCTCTTCTGTATGGATGAAGGTCTTTTTTGTGCCTTTTCACTCATCAACTAAGTCCTACCAAATATCATAATCAATGGGCATGTGTTAGCTAGTGGTCTCTCAATGGCTCAGACCAGATTCTTTCCTCTCATGAGTGTTTTGTGTGTGTGTAAACGCAGAGTTGTTGATGCCCTTACTTTCCTCCCTTCTCTGAACTGCCCTTCAGTGGGCTCCATCTTGGCTGATCTACTTGTTGGCTTAGTGATTGAAAAGGTGGTCCTCAAGTTCTTTGTTTAGGGATTTGGTCATTTCTTTTGGTACTTCTGTGGAAAGGTTTTTAAAAATATGGTATGGTAAACATGCAGTCTTTCAATACATGTGTGATACTGGAAATGCCTTTTTGAGGGGCTGGCCTCCTATTCCTTCTCCTACCACTTACCTTTGTGTTTTGTCTTTTTTCTGCCAATGAGGTCCGGCCTGGACCTCTGGCAGTGCAGTTGTTCATGTTTCCCTTTAGGTGAACACCACCCATGCGATACCCATATGGCACCCATGGGTGGGGCTGCAACCTTGTACCTCTTATGTGTGTTTTTGGGCACGTGTGTGTTGCCCACAGAGCAGGGTATGGGCTGGTGACAGCTTCATGCTGACTTGGCAGTGGCTCCGAGTGTTCTCTATTTTTGGGACTCTCAGGCCTGGCCATAGGAATCAAAGGAATCCTGAAGAAAGGCAAGATGGCCACTGTGGCCTCTTGGTTTTATATTTCCTTATACCTTGTTTCCCAATGTCCTGGGAAGCCCCAACTCTGTTCCTTCATCCTGACTGGCTGTTGGCTGAAAATACCTTGTATGGCTCTGGGGCTGCCTACAGTCAGACTGACTGTATCCTTCCCAGGTGCTGTGGCCTTACTTTGGGTGGGACTTGTATGAATGGAGTCTGAAATGAACTCACGTTGTGTTATGGGTGTCTGGTTTCTGTTTGTGACACAATGCCTTTGAATGCAGAGGAAGGTCCGCTGGTTGGTTTCCCGCCACCAGAATCCAACAAAGATGTCCCTAGGGTCCAGACTTGGTGAAGGTCTGTGGTCGAGTCCAGGTTGTCAGAATCCATCCAGCGGACCGTACTGCGACTGCTGCAGCGAAGAACCGAAAGTTGGAAAACTGCAAAATTCTGAAACCCGACACCAAAAGTGACCTATGCACCCGTCGCCGCCAGAAGTCATCAAAGGTCCCCAGGGTCTCTTCTGCAAGCCTTTAAGGAGCCCACAGCAAGTTTCATCTTCCCGGGACTTCTACAGTGTGAGAAATCATTGACCAATGGAGAGCACCGCGAAGAGCAAAACTGCTGCACTTCTGAAGGACTTTGGTTCCATTTTTCTTCTTGGACTCAGCATCCCAGTGACCCCTTCGAAGGGGGGGTCAATCCTCAAAGGGAATCATCGAGTGAAACCAAGAAACTCTGCCACTTTGCCTGCCAAGGCACCAAAGGTACTGTGACGAAGAAGAGCATCTTCTATACTCGGGAGTCAACCAGGGGTCCCATATTTGTCTTAGATCCTGTTCTCCTGCGGCCTCTCGGGTACTTTAAGGTGGTAGAACCTTTAAGAAGAAAGTAGAGGGTTATTGAACATTTTTGGACTGGGCTGGAAAAGACACAAGTTACTCCTTAACTTTTCCATTACTGGTTGCCCAGGTTAGGGGAGGGGAAGGGGGCGGTAAGAGATCCTCTCACAGAACTATGTTATCTAGCCTATAGAAAGCATTCTGCCACTGTTCATAACTAATCTGCCTTTCTTCCCTAATCTATGCTGTTAGACCTCATTTAAGAATTCACATGCCTATTTGAGACTGTCTGCAGTTGGTGCATTTGTTACTGAATTTAAGTATTGTGCGGTACCCCATAGAGACCTAACATAGTGTGGACATTCCTTTGTGGGCCTTGGGGACTCATTAAGAACCTGCCTGCATCACCTGAGTGCTTAAGCCTTGGTTGCTCGTCCAAGCTACCATATAGAGAACCTTGGCTGGGGTGCTCAGTGCTTTTGTCCCAACCAAATGGAGGACAGAAGTACAGATCCAGTCTTTACAACATGCAATTGACGTTTAGAAAATTGCCCCATAGAAAATGTTGGAGAAGAAAATGTTTTGAAACACATAATCTCATGGCTGCAAGAAGATAAGTAATGAATTAAGTAAGGTTACTGTTGTGCGTTTATTTTAAATTGCAAGCACCAAAGAAAAGGCCACCACTCATGTGTTCTGCACAGAGCCCTCAAGAGTTCTGAGAGAAAATTGATCTGCTGTCAACATACAGATGTCAGATTAATAAAACCTTGCAATAAAGGGTAGACATACTGCAATCGAAAATGAAGACGCACTGTTGTGTTAAAAATGAATAAAAATTATGGAACCATAGAATGTATGAGACAATGACAGTCCAGACTCTCTTGGCATATGCCCATCAGGGGTTTTCGTTCTGGGATTGGTGTAAAACCAGGGACTACGACCCCCTCCCCTCCTCCTTTCGTCCATATTCAAATCATCCACTTCAGGAAGGATTCTAGAAGGCTGTGATGGTTACCACCCTTCATTTTGAGTTTTCTGCAGTTTGAGATGTGCGCTCTCTGGGTAACTTTGGCACAAATGGATATCTTAGTTGGGTGTCTGCACCTCTTCCTATCTCTGTCCCCCCTCTCGGGTTGTTGCTTTCACCATGGGCCTATCCACTAGTTTTCCAGGCCCTGCACCTCTCCCTGTTTTGAGCCTTTGGAATCCACCTCCCTCAAGTTTGTTGGCTGACATCTCCTTTCTTGTTTTAGCACCTTTGCATAGGTGTTATGGGAGTTTGGAGGGTCTCCTTCAACTTACTATAATTTCATGGTAAAGGTTTTATCCAAGTCCCTCCTTCATTCCTAAGGTTTTCTAAACCTTTGGTAGGTTGTCAGATAATCTCCTATATTTTTTCTTCTCACCCCTCCTCCCACATGGGGGTCTGTTGGCAGTGTGGTCATAATTTACTTCCAAAGAATTTCCCCCTTTTTGCACGTCAAATTTGTGTCCAATTTAGTTCATGGTTTCATGATCAGAGGGTTCTTTTCTTCTCCATTGAAAAATGGAGTAGGGTAGCAGTCTTTGAGGACTAAAGCCATGTATGAACTTTTTCCTCCTGTGATGTACGGTAGGTCCATTAGCGTTGTTCCTGCTTCCTGGTTGAGTTTTTCAGCTGGGGATCTCTCCTCCATATCTGCAGGGCAGCCATGTGCCCCTCCCTTTTCGCCTTCATCAATTACTAAAGGCTCCATGTAGGTCTCAGTGAATGAAGGCTTCAGGTGTGTGCTTGTACTAGATTGTGTTTTCTCTGCTGTACATGGTTGTCGGCCTCCTTTCACCTTTTCGATCAACATTGTAATGCAGGTTAGTTTGATGTTTTTAAAAACTGGGATGAGGAAGAGGACCTGGGGTTAATGCTTAGTTTACCTACTGGCAATCTTCATGTGAGCTAGCCCTACAAGTACAGGTCTCGCTCCTTTTTACTGTTAAACCATCCCGTTGGTACTCCTTCACCTTACCTGAAAGCTTTATTACTTCTAAGGAATTGTGAGTTGTGGCGTGCCTCGTTATACATTAGGGAAGTTCACTGGAAGTTTTTTTTCTTTTCAGTCTGCATTTATTTATTTCAAACACTTGTTGGTGCAAGCTCGGAACTACACCTGTGGGGCGCCTGATAAAAATCGACTTTAGGAAGAGTCGCAGACAGAAGGCAGCCCCTGCAAGTTCACTCCTTGCTTCTGCCCTGCACCTCTTTCGCCCCAGACCCTCTGTTTCGCATCACCCCTACAGATGAGCGTTGTGATGGCCATTTTAACTCCCTAACAATCGTCAAATGCTGCCAAAAAATACAAATACGGAGTAAAAATACTCCCAACTAAAAATATGAAATGTACACGTAGGGCCTCGTGCCCCTGCTTTCACCCACTCAACTCCATGGATTTGTTGAATAGCAGTGCACTTTGTACCACAGGAAGAAACGACTATTATTAGTGCATAATCAGAATAAGTAAACCTATATCTTTTAATGTGTATGAATAACGAGGTGCAAAGGAATAATTATTACAAAAGCATTTCCAAAACCTATTTTTACTCACTTTTAAAATACTCCCATTTGAAATTGGACTTTTTTACTCCCAACTTTAAAAAATGTGCAGTAAAATACTCCCACTTCAAATTCTATCTGGAGCACTGACCCTTACCCATCCCTCTCGGATGGTCTCGGGAGGATAGTTCAGGGGCAACGTGCTCACCGTGGAAGCAAGACAACACAGAGCAACACGTTTGATCCCCGGGTCCGCACTTAGAACACTCTGGGTATTAGGCGCGTTATGAATAACCTATCATATCATATATCCATTCCTCTTCCATCACCTTCACTGGCCCCCACATACCTTTTTCTCCTGTTGACAATCTAGATGTTACCATGGAGAAGCACATGCTTTTGTGCATTGGCCTACCCACATCGCCCTTTTGTGTGTCAGGATTCTCCCTCTCTGCATCTAGATGGCTCGTGGGAGGTGCGTCTCAATTTTATAAGGATTCTGGAGTACAACTAAGTATGATGATTACTGATCTGCAACCGTAGCATTATTTTCATTCAAGAGTTGTTTTGCATTGAATAATAGATAAGTTTGCAAGCAGTTGCATGAAGTAGGTTGTGTTATCAAAAAGATGCGGTAAATGTAATCTTCATTTAAAAATGAGACTAGAATGTAGTAATGTGGAAGCACCTGGTGGAGCTTTAGGATAATTTGCAATGAATGTCCAGTAGTAATTATGAGAGTTCGGAGTTAATGATGGCCACATTCTTCCCGCACCAATGGTATGAAATTGTTTGACTTTTTTTTTATTCTGTGATAATTCCGTGCTTTATCAACCAGTTTGAATCTGCCTCTTCCTGTTACAGAAGGCCTGCCCTTAAAAGCCCACTTTATAGGACCGATCGATTAAAATGTAACAAATGAATATCAAAAGCTTTGATCTTAGATTAATGTACACTATACATTCCATTATTTTTGTGTATTTGAGAGTTGTAATTCTATTAAGGACATAACGGTGAGTATTGTGTTTAACTTCCTTTACTGATTTTCAGCAGTAAGAAACAGTTCCATTAAAATAAACCATATTTACCAGCAATCCTGGGTGGTTCTTGTAGTTTTCCAAATGTCGTCCTGACATCACTTCTAGTCCAGACCCTTCCCTGACCTCATCCGCTAGAACAACTGAACTGTGCAACAATGGTTCCCCTCTCAGCAATAAAGGCTCTAGTGGGAAGCCTGAACTTCAATGGGACCTCCTAGTCAGAAGGCAGGACATCAACGGCCGCCATTGGCATCTACTTCGTCCCCTGAAACATCGGACAACAATAAGTCTGGTGGATAGAAAACCGCCCTTACTGAACAATAACCATGCTCTTTTGACAGCAATGGGGGTAGAATATGACAGTCTTTATCTTAATATAATTACAACTCCCTCATACTAACTAATAATTGAAATGTACATTTTAGGTGTATTTGTATTTATTTGTTTATATAGCGCTTTCATCTAAAGCGCTTAACATTATAACAGAATACATAGACCATTATAACAGTAGAACAATAAACAATTATGAATCAAACCAATAAAACAGTAGGTAGAGCAATTAATCTGTGGGGAAATAAGGGAAGGAGGGGGGAAGCGGAAGGGGTATAAGGGTGAAAAAGAGGGAGGGGAAGGGGAGGATAGAGAGGATTATAGGGAAGATTCAAGGGAAGGGGAAAGAATGAGAGGTGGGGAAGGATTCATGGAGGGGAATGGAGGAGGAGAGATTTCAGGGAAGTGCGGAAGGAGGAAAAGGTAGGTATAGAGCGGATTGAGAGAGGTAAGGAGTTCCGGTGCAGGGGGGCTAGGAACTGAAAGGAGCGGAAGCGGGAGGAGGCACATGGGAGAGGAGGGACGGTGAGAAGGTAGTGATCAGCTGAACGAAGGGAGCGGGCAGGAGTGTAAAAAGAGAGGAGAGATAGGGGGAGCCAGATCGTGGAGGGATTTAAAGACTAGACAGGAAATGAAATTTAAGTTGGGAGTGAAAGGGAAGCCACCCAAGGAAGGAGAGCAAAGTGAGGGGCAAGGAGACAGAGGGTACGGACGGCTGAGTGGTAGATAGATTTGAGGGAGGCAAGTTGAGAAGCAGGTAGTCCAAAGAGGAGATAGGAGCAATAGAAGAGGCGAGAGAAGATGAGGGAGGAGATTAAGAGTTTAGTAGCATGGAAGGTGAGAGGAGCAGAATTTGCGAATATTGAAGAGGTGGTAGCGACAGGCGCGAGCGGTAAGCGAAATATGGTGGGAGAAGGAGAGGGAGGAGTCAAAGTGTATGCCTAGATTGGGAGCGTGGGTAGAGATAGGAAGATTAGAGGGGGGAAAGTGAATGAAAGGTGGAGGAGAGGGAGGGGGAAGAGTATTGGAAGGAAAGAATAAGACTTCAGTCTTATCAGTATTGAGAGAAAGGAAGCGGGATGACATCCAGTTTTAAATGGCAGTGAGACAGGATGGGAGTTTAAGGTGGAGGTCAGAGGAGAAGGAAGAGTTGGGTGTCATCAGCATAGAAATGGTGAGAAATACTGAATGAGGAGATAACCGGGGCAAGGAGAGAGGTGTAGAGAGAGAATAGGAAAGGGCCGAGAACCGAACCTTGGGGTACGCCGTACTCCAAGGGGAGGGTAGGCGAGGTGCGGCCGCCCCAGGAGACAGCGAATGAGCAGGAGGAGAGGTAAGATGAGAGCCAGTTAAGAACAGAGCCTTTGAAACCAAAGGAAGACTGAGTGTTGAGAAGTAGGGGGTGATCAACAGTGTCGAAAACAGCAGAGAGGTCAAGGAGAATAAGGACAGAGTATTGCTTAGAGTGTCGAGCGGAGAGGAGGGAATTAAGGATATAAGTGAGGGCGGTTTCAGGAGAGTGTTTAGGTCGGAAACCAGATTGGGAGAGGGGTAGGAGAGAAAGATTAGTGACAAAGGCTGATAGCTGGGAATAGGTGAGGTGTTCAAGTAGTTTAGAGAGGAATGGGAGAAGAGAGATTGGGTGAAAGTTAGAGGTGAGAAGGGGATCAGCAGAGGGTTTCTTCAGAATAGGTATGATGGTGGCATGCTTGAATGCGGAGGGGGAAGGTAGCTGAGGAAAGGCAGGTGTTGAAAAAGGAAGTTAAGTAAGGAATAAGAAGAGGGTAGATCTTGAGGATAAGAAGGGAGGGGAGAGGATCAGTAGGGGCAGATGTAGGATGAGCGTTGGACAGGAGGAGGGACATGTCGGAAGGGGAGACGGGCGAGAAGTGAGACATGCAGGTTGAAGGGGAAAAGGGAGGTGTGGAAAGGGGGAAGTAGGAAGAGCAGTTAATTTTTTGATGAGGATAAAGAATCTTGGAGGAGAAGTTTGCAAAGTCAGAGGGAGAAAGGGTGGAAGAGGCTGAATGGTCAGGGGTAGTAGGGGAGAGAAGACAGAAGAGGGTTTGGAAAATACGGCGAGGGTGAGAGGCTTGGGAGTGGAGAAGGTTAGAGTAGTATGAACGTTTAGCAGCAGTAAGGCATGAGTCATAAAGAGAATGGTAGGAGAAATGAGGTTTGGTTGGATAGTGAGGGAAATTTGAGCCAGAGATGCTCGAGATGTCGAAGGAGACGACGCATAGAGAGAAGTTGAGGAGAGAGCCATGGTTGAGAGGGTTTACGAGTAGGACGGAAAGAGGAGAGGGGGTAGAGTAGATCAAGAGTGGAGGAGATAGAAGAGGAAAGAGTGGATAGTGCTTCACTGGCCGAAAGGGAAGAGAAATCAGGAAGTAGGAAGAGCAAGTTTCGAGAAAGAGAGAGGGATTAAAGTCACAAAGGTCACGTCGAGAAAAGATGGGAGGGGAGGGTATAGGAGAAGATGAATGGGGAAGGGGAGTAAGGGAGAAGGAGAGCAAAGCATGGTCAGAGAGATATGTAGCGCAGAGACGGAAGAAGAGGGGTAGGTTGAGTTGAAGATAAGGTCAAGGGTGGAGCCAGAGGAGTGAGTGGGAGAGGAAGGGAGAGGGGAAAGGAGATAGAAATCGAGGATAGAGAAAAGGGGGGAGGATTGAGTGGGAGTAGGGAGGTGAAGATTAGTCGCCAAGTACAGTTAGAAGAGAGGGGGAGGGAGAGATAAGTGAGAGGAGGTGATAAAGGTTGTCGTAGAAGGAGAAAAGGGGGCCAGGAGGCCTGTAGATGATTAGAAAGGATAGGGTGAGGGGAAGAAAAGGATTTGTAAAGGTATTCGAAGGAAGGGAAAGCAGGAAGAGGTGGTGAGGAGGTAGAGGAAAGGTATTTAGGGTGAAAGAGGAGGCCAATGCCACCGCCACGACCAGAAGAGCGAGAGCTATGAGAGAAGGATGAAGAGGAGGTGGTGAGGGAAGCAGGGACAGTAGAGTTGTGAAGGGGGATCCAGGTTTCGGTTAGACAAAGGAAATGAAATGAAGGTTGAGACGAAAGAACATGTCCAGGACAGCAGCGGTCTTATTACAGAGGGATCTGGCGTTCCAGAGAGCAATGTTAATGAGGCTAGAGGGATGAACAATGGGGGGGTAGATAAGGTTAGGACGGAGAGGGGGAGATAGGTGTGGCGAGGGAAGAGTGGGAAAGGGGGTTGAGGAGGGGAGTGGACATGAGGGAGATGGAGAGTATAAGGGGATAGTGGAGAGAGGGGTAGAAGGGGAGGGAATTAGTCGCCAAGTACAGTTGGAGGAGAGGGGGAGGGAGAGATAAGTGAGAGGAGGTGATCAAGGTCGTCGTAGGAGGAGGAAAGGGGGCCAGGAGGAGGTGGGGAGCATAGATGAAGATATTGGGCTGGTTCAAAGCTTACAAGTAAATAAGAAACTTCTAGTATGTGCTTGAAATGGAGCTCCTTAAAGCTTGACTCTCCCCACTAGCTGACCTTTCTCATAATGTCCTCAAGCCACGTGTCCAATCGAAAAGCATTGGGCGCGGTAGCTCCCCAGGCCGAATGAGCCCTGAAGGCAATACGTCAATCCCCACTGGTGACATGAACCTTTTTGATTCATCTCGCCAAAGTAGGAGCTGAAAAACCAGGGCAAAGGGTTGTTGTAGGCCAATGAGCATTTGCTTAGTGCTGGCTCATCTGGGCAAGGTAGCTTCAACCTCCTAATACTTGAGACAGCGAATCATGCGAAAGGTAGGGGCGATCTGGAAACCCAGAAGCAAAACAGTCTGAGTACCAGTCTTGGAATGTCTCAACACAGTGAAAGTGGCCCGTTCCAGACTGACTAGGTAGAAACTCATGGGGCTGGGTGTCTGTCCTAGTGGATGTTGGTTCCAGGGGGTCGTATGGGGAGGATCCCCATGTCCCCTCATCTTGGTTGCCTTCATATGGCAGGGGACAATCAATGCCGCACAACAGACCAGTCTTGGGTCTCAGGATTTTTCCCACCCAACTGACTCTGTAGTGTAGTCTAGTCCTGAGAGTTTTGACTCTTTTCAAAACCTTTTCTAGACATGGCAAGCTAATAGGTGCAAACAGAAAACTGCATAATTGAAAAGAAAAGCGTTCCCTATAAGGGAACAGGGTTCTCTGCACTTGGCGATGGTAGCAAGTGCGTGAATATTGTTGCAACACCACTTTGTACATCAAAGGATTCTTCTCCGAGTAGGTGGGACCCGAATAATGTTGCTGGTTCAAGAATTCCAGAATGTGAGAAGCGGTTCATTTCGGAAGGATTGTTCCTTTGCAAGAGATTCCTGTGCTGAGGAAGCAGTTTTATTTTTTTAAAATCTTTTTTTATTGGTGTTGGAGCATTACAAAATAACAACATAAGTCCTGTAATCCCCCCCCCTCCTTTACCTCCCGGTACATTCCATTGGGTACTTTCCTCTTCTCAGTTCCAGGTGAGTATCCAGTGTCAGTGTTTCGCGTGCTGCGGTATTTAGATCTATATCAGTTCCATTTCGAGTCCTATAATCGGCAGTTTGGTGCTTTGTGGCGATCAGTAGTTCCACCTCGATATATGGCAGCAAAGGCGGGTGTCTTAAGTGCCCATCCCTCCCTCTCGAGGGACGGGTTATTGGCACCGGTCACCCTTATTCGTCTTGGGTTCGCTCAGGGGTAGCCTGTGATGCAGACCCCTTCACTTCTTTGTCAGATTGTTTGAGCAGATATACTGTGTATGCATCCCACATTTGTCTGTCACCCCACCGGGTACCTTGCATATTGCCCCACCTAGTTTCCATATCGTTACAATACAGAATGTCCTTGGTCCATTGAGCCACCCCCGGGCGCTGTCTCCCTCCCCACACCATTGCTACTCTCCGCTTGGCCAGTGTCAGCAGTAGGCCTACTAATTTCCTAGTGCCCTTGGGTATTGGCTTAGTATAACCCAGGAGGGAAAATTCTGGAGCATTCTCTCGCCCTATAATGCCCCTGATCACCTCAAAGACCTGTTCCCAAAATTGTCTGACTTACCCGCACAGGTGAAAGAAGTCTGCCGCCTCCTGACCACATCTAGAGCTTCTACCGGAGGTTTGCAGAAAGAATTATTTTATCCGGGCAGGGGTGTGGTAATATATTGATGCAGATACTTAAAGTGAATTAGTTTAAATCTGGTGCAAGTGGCCCCTTTACTAATCATCTCGCAGCAGTACCCCCACTTTGCTTCCGGTATCTCTCTCCCCCAGTGTTCGTTCCCACGCTTCTTTCGGGTTGGCTGTGGTTATAGGTCTATTGGCCAGAGCTTTAGCATACAATGTAGATGTAACCGGGCGTCCCATGGTCCCCTGCACTAGACTATCTAGTGTGTTCACGGTTTGGGGTTGCCAGGGAAATTAAGGGGAAAGTCGCTGCAGGGTTACTCGTAACCTGAAGTATAAAAACACATCCTGCGCTGTCATCTCCCCTTTCTCTTTTAACAATTCCAGTGTTATAAATGCCCCATTGGGAAACAGTTGGGCAAATTTATCCAACCCCATTTTCCTCATCGGGGATCTGTATCCTACCTCACTGGTCAGGGGAATATCCGGGATATAAATGACTGGGCGAGCAGGCGAGTAGAGTACCTACCCCTTGGTCTTGCATTCCAGTGTGGCCCATGCTCTATATGTCATATCCACCATATGTCGGGTTCTGCGGGGCGATTTGTGGCAGTAAGAATTGCCGATCTCGACCGTGCCGGGGCAGGTAACGCTCTTTTGATTGCAACATGCCTGCGATCACTATGTGCCCCATACCAGTACATCAGGAAACCACCCTGTGCTACGTTATAATACAATTCAAATTCCGGTAATGCCACCCCGCCCCCCCTCCTGCACCGGGCCATGATCTTCTCAGGAAATTCTCGCCTGTTTCACATCCCAGATGAATTGTGCCACCGCTGATTTCAGTTCCCGAAAGAATTTTGCTGGCACTAATATTGGTGCATTTAGAAGTATATAAAGAAATCTGGGCAAGATGGTCATCTTGACCACGGATCCTACCATATAGATTAAGCGGAAGTTAGTTCCACCTAAGCATAGCTTTTTTGGCAGCTTCTATGGTTGTCGCGTAGTTGCTGTGGTACACTATCTCCTCATCTCTGGCTATGGTGATCCCTATGTACCAGGTTTGTAATAGCTTGCATTGGAACCCCCACCTATCCTGGAACTGGCTTGCCGCCTCTGTTAGGGGAAATATCGATTTACTGTTATTCACCTTCAGCCCTGATAGATCGCCGTACTGTTGGACCTCTCGCATCACCGGATCTAAGTTAAACATTGGGGTCTTTTAAGAACAACACCATGTCGTCTGCATACAACATCACCACCACTCTGTGGTTGTATAGTCGGATCCCTCGATGTATATGTAGGTCCCTGATCCGTTCTGCCAGTGGTTCTATCGCCAGGGCGAAGAGCAATGTGGATAGTGGGCAGCTCTGGAGTGTTCCCCTCTCAAGTGATATCTGTCCCATCTCCTGCCTGTTTACTCTTATTCGCGCTACCGGGTCTGCATACAGCAAGGATACCAGGGATAGGAACAAGTCTCCTAAGCCCAGATGATGCAGCACCGTGAACAGAAATGGCCACTCGACCAAGTCGAACGCCTTGGTGGCGTCGAGCAGGGCCGCCACCACAGCTTCCTCCCGCGGCAGGGCCACCATCCGACCAAACATCCTCCGCAGCCCGTATGATGTTGATCGCCCCGGGATGAACCCCGCCCGATCTGCCCTGACCATTGACGACATGAGCGGAGCCAATCTGGTCGCTACAATTTTTGCCAGGATTTTATTATCGAGGTTAATAAGCGATATCGGGCGGTATGAAGAGCAGTTTTTACTTGGCTTCCCAGGTTTCAGCAAAATCACCACAGCCGCTTCCCTAAGGGAGTCGGGCAACCGCCCTGTTTCAACGGCCTACTGGTACACCTGCAGCAGGTAAGGGGCCAGCCTATCGATGTAGTGTTTATAAAATTCGTCCTTGAAGCCGTCCGGACCAGGGGACTTAACGGATGGTAGCTCTTTAATTGCCTCCCTAACATCCACCAGTGGTCGATTCAACCATTTCATCTGCTCATCCGTACACCAGTGTAGTCCTATCTGACTCCAGTATGGGTCTATATCCGCTTGGGAGGCAGGGGTCTGAATGGAATATAGGTGTGCATAGAACCACTGGAACTCTTGAATTATTCTGAGGTCTTTGAACTGGTCGGCCCCATTCTCATCGGCTATCGCTATTATACTGCTCTCCTGGCCCCCATCTTAGTCGCCCTGGCCAGGGACCACCCCAGGGCTTGACCTTCTCCAACTTGTCGGGGTGCTATCTTGTCCCATAGGTATTTTATTTCCCTCTGTGCTAAAGCATGGAACTCTTGGAGTGCCTGCATTATCTCTGCTTCTTGGGCGTGTGTAGAGGTAGGGTTAGCCTCCTGCAAGGTACGGATATCTGCCTCTTGTTTGGCCAGTTCTCTCCTTATACTGGATTCCCTTGCAATGCATTCCCTGCGGATCACACACTTAAACCCCTTCCACAGAGTTTCTACTGATCCTACTGACCCTTCATTTATCTCAAAATATGAGTATGGCTGCTGTCAGTCCCTCTTTAAGAACAGCGTCAAAGTCCCTCACTCTTGATTCTCCAGGGGGGTCGCTGTCCCCCACGTCCGAGCACATTAATTGTTAGGAGAACTGGTGTGTGATATAAAAGTGTGCGGCCTAGTATATCCACATCCAGGACGTGGCTGAAAAAGGTTCGGGATATCAAAATAAAATCTAGCCTTGATGCGAAGTTATAGGGTCTTGAATGGTGTGTGTATTCCTTATCCTCCACACACCCTCCGCTTCCCAGACCCTCTCGTGTTGGAACGTGGATTTCTGCCAGTGTGGTCCCAGGTAGAGTCAAAGACCTAGTTGAAGTCTCCCGCCCAGATTATTTCCCCCTCAGGTATGCCACCCAGTTGTCTTTCGATCCATTCTAGCGAGTATCTTATCTTTATTGGGACCATAATAGTTGGTCATGGTGTATAATTTCCCCTGAATGACCCCTTGGACCACTAATGCTCTGCCTTCCCTGTCTTTCAGGGTTCTTGTTTGTCGGAACCCCACTGAGTTATGAACCAGGATGCCGACCTCTTTCGTATATGGAGTATGAGGATAAATATCTTTTGCATCCCGAGCTTCTCGCGAATGTAGCCTCTGTCTCTGTTGTGAGATGGGTCTCCTGCAGAAAAGCAACCCCTACCTGATAGTGTCTCATGTATTGCAAGACCTTCCAGTATTTAGAGGGGCAACCAAGGCCCCTTACATTCCAAGTCAAAAATGTAAGTGTCGCCATGTCAGGTGTATTAGTCCTCCCCCTCCAGCTGCCGGTAGATCATCCAAGACATCATCGTGACTTCCCACCTGTTGGTCTACATGCAGTTCGATTCGCCCCATACACACCTCTTATCCCACCTGTACCGTTGAGGACCCTTCCGTACCTACAACCCCAATTCGTCACTGATATATCCCCACCCGCCTCCCCTCCTACCCTCCGTTCCAATTTATCCCAACCTTGATATCATGTGCCCCCCCCTTGCTGAGTACCCCAACTTTCCAGCACTCATTTCCCCAACCTATATCAAGCTTCCGCTTAAGGGGTGGCTAGTAGCTGACCCTCGGTAGCACTCCCTGGATGTGTGGTTTCCGGAGCTTAACAGTTGAATCCACCCCCACCTGGCGTCACGTTGTCCTGTGCGCCCCACCTACCAATTCAGTACCTCAAGTATTATTCTCTCATGGGCGTGGGGCTCTTGGCAGCATATCCAGAAAGGAGTTGGCTTCCTCTGGGGTTTGGAAGAAAACCGGTTTGCCTTCATGCTCGACCCTCAGTCTGGACGGAAATATCATTGCGCATTTCATCCCTCTGTCCCGAAGCCTCTTCTTGACGGCGATAAATGTTCTCCTGGACGCCTGCACCTTATCTGAAAAGTCTAGGAAGAACCTGATCGTGCCTCCTTTATAACTGACTGTGCCTTTTTCTCTTGCTTTACAGAGAGCGCTGGCACTCTCCCGATAATTAATTTAACAGGCGAGCTATCAATGGACGAGGTGGTGCTCCTGGTATTGGTCTTTTGCTGCCTGGTATTCTGTGCGCCCTCTCGACTATGCACATTGGTATGAATTCCTCGGGCCCCAGCGCTTCTCGTAGTACCCCTGCACTACTGCCTCCATGTTTTTCTGGTCTTGCGACTCCGACAGGCCAATGATCCTGATATTATTTCGCCTGGATCGAGATTCTAAATCTTCCTGTTTGTCTGTTTGTTTGTTTATTTGTAATGCGCGAGCATACCCTAAAGTAAAAGGGCGCAGCAGTTACTTGAATATGCGAAGCTTAGTTACCACAATAAAAATATATACATACACACAGTAATAGTAATGGCAAGATTATATACATATATACCGATAAACACAGTACAGTATGTGCAGATGGCAAGGATATGAGCGACTTAACACCTGGATGTGTTTGATGGCCTACGTTTTCAGCCATGAAACAACGGTCCTTCAGAGCCCTCTTCACCTGTGTCATAACCCTGGTAACAGAGGCTGTCTCGTCCTCTACTCTCGAGATCCTGCCTCCTGCCTCATCAAGTCTCTTCCCCATGCTTGTCTAGGCGTACCTGCATATGGTCCACCTTGCAGGTCAGGGTGTCTAGTTTCCCGTCCAGGGACTGTATACCTGACTAGTTGTGTGAACATGGTTTTTGTCATGATGCCTGCCCCCGGAAGACCAGGCCAGGCCCAGCAGCCCCGGAAGCAGGCATCATGCCACTTGGAGCATGCCCAAAAGCCCCAGTTAGGGGCTGTTTGGGTACAGTCCTGGCGCCTATGGCGCCAGGCTCATAAAGATAAAATCAGTCCTGGCGCCATGGGCGCCAGACTCATTATTGATAACTTACCTGAAGCAGACCATGCTGCATACTCACCTGAGGCAGACCATGCTGCATGAAGACTCAAGCCAAATGAGGCTTAGGAGGGACTATTTTACTGAAGGGACTATTTTGTTACTTGGGTGGGGCTGTGGAAGAATACTTACCTGGATCTTCTTCCAAGGCTATTTAAACCACGCCCGGACAGCCACACGTGCTTCGCGTTATTCTGCTTGCTGCAGCGTAACGCTCACCGTGTTTTCAGCAGCTCCAGTCTTCAGCCACGCCCGCTTCAGTCCTGGGACTCCTGAAACAAGAAGACAAAAGGATAAAGGTTAGAACAGGAGTTTTAACTTAAATCCTTACCTGAATCCTGATCCATTTCGCCAAGGAACTGAAAGACAGAAGTCTTTGAAGCATCGCTTCGCATTTCTACGGCGCCGCGCTGCACTCACCTGCTTGGCGGTACTTCAGCATTCCATCACGCTCTCTCCATCTCGCGGCCCTCCGGCACCTAAGGAGACAAAGACATCAAGGTGAGCAAGGGGACTCTCTAAGGCCATACAAGCTACCCCCAAGGACTTACCTGATTTACCACGGGAGGTACTCACCTCATTTCGGGTCGGCGCAGTCAACTCCGCTTCATCGCCGTACCCCGGCCCCTAAGGGGAGAAAGCAAGGACAATACCAGTTACCCCCCACAAAACTTACCTGATTTACCACGGGGGTCTCACCTCATCTCGGGTCGGCACAGTCAACTGCTTCATCGCCGTACCCCTACCCCTAAGGGGAAAAACACAATAGACTTACCTGAATCTTACCGAGTGCCATTTGGAAATCTTCGAGTGGATTAATCGGCAACCTGCAAGGAATCGGACAGAGTGAAGAGCAGACATTTGAACTCTTATGAACAATTGGACTTTAGAGTCAATACTGGAACTCACCAATTCCTCTACGCCAGTGAAGTAACTGGTCATCAACGCGCCCCTGCGGTCGACGCAGGATGGAGAGCTCATCCTTCCAAACCATCAGGTGAGACTAAGGAGGGGACATCAAGAGTGATCAGTGGGAAGACAACGGGAGTGGGGAGGGTGGGTTGTCACTCAATTCTACAGGTGGTTAATTCCTCTTCTCCTTTGCAGAAGAATATTCTTGCGAGCCAGACAAACTAGGCTGAGCGGGCCAGTCAAGTTAGTCATCTCGGCGCTACACGTCACGCTGGTGGAAATAACAGCGGCCCAGTTCCGGTCCACGCCCCCGTGGGAACCAGGTGAGCCTAACAGTTTTGATGTCCTGGAAAACTGTGGCCGGGTCTGGGGAGAGCATCAGGGGTTGATTCTCCAGTGTATCCTCCATCGTTCTGACAAGTTCAGTTTTGCCCGTTTGCTGCTTTTTCCGGATTTAGACATAGTGTTCAATCCAAGTCTGGGGGTAGACCAATATCGTCTACGTAGCAAATTTTCATGTCTACTAGTTGCCCTCTGTGAAGGTCCCCGTCTCACCTGGGTCTGGAATTACAATCTCACACCACCCTCAGGTCCGTACAGAGATCTTGTCCATGAGGTGTATAGATCGCGACTGCCTTAGAATTGTACAATCCCCTCCTATCGTGGTCAAGGGCGACGGGTCCCTCTCACTGACCTTGCTACCAGGGCACTGGGAGCAGGTTCATAGGACCGGCTATGTGGGTATTCATCCGCAGGTCGTCACCCCCTAATAATGCCTGGTCTCCCATAGTCAATGTACCATAAAATGCTAGTGATCTCAGTCCGGGAATGCCGCACTTTCCGCGGGTTCCCACACCGAATCCTATGGGCCACCGCCACCACCTATATTGTCATGATTTGTTGTGTAATTCACATATGCGTATCTGTATCGCTGTATCCTGCTTCCGTTTGTTTAGGACTATCCCACTGCTGAAGTGTTTATCCGGGTCAGTCCCCTCTTAGCTCGGGGCTTGTCTGGCTATGTAGGTGGGTCTCCCCTGCGGGACCAATCGCAAACTACTTCCAAGGTAAGTTCTGCTGCCTTCGACTGTCACTTGCACCGCGCGCCTTACTGTGTTATATAGGGCATCAAGCAGGCACTGCATGCAGGCAGGCCCGTTAGGTGCACCTTCAGCGTAGCAGTGAAGCTCGGGATCCATCAGCATATCCTGGGTATTCCGTCCCTTGGGTGAAGGCCAAATGCAAAGGGCGGATTCCTTTGCAAGATGTGTCTCTAGGGCCGGCTTAGCTTTTTTAAGTTCCTGCCAAGCCTTTTGTGACCCTCTCTTTATAGTGTGCCTCAGCAGTCCCCAATTTGGCTTCGAGATTTTGCTGTGTGTGAGATGAACTCCCCAGTCAACCCCCCCTCTTTCCCCCTGTGTGATGTTTTCTTGTAAGTAATTTCTCGGGGCCGATTCTATGTCTGCCAAGAGCTAGGTATTTTAGGATTATTTCGCTTAGATGCCGTGGCTTTCGGGTCTGCGAAAGCGGGGCCATCGGCTCCATCTTCAGGGAGACTGGTGCATGATCTGAGCAACGTACCCCTATTGCTAACCCTGTGATTTGTGGGACCAGGGTGTCCGAGATAAGTACCATATAGATCCGCGAGAAGCCCTTGTGTGCAGCCGAATAATGGGTGTACGCTCTTTCTTGTGGGTGGAAAAACCACCAGGTTTCTATTAAGTGTAGTTCCCTGAGGAATCGGGCCAGGGCTTGACTCTGTTATCGTTAACGGTGGCTGGGAGGGTTTTGTCCATTGAGGCATCCATTACACCGTTGAACTCTTCCCCCCTATCAAGATCTGGACCCCCCCAATTCTTTAGGCAACAGCCCTAGCAAAAATCAGTCCTGTTTTTCATTGGGGGTGTAAATAGCCACCAGGGCGACTTGTTGACCCATCAGAATCCCTCCCAACACCAGGTATCGACCCCCCCCCCCAACCCCTCCCGGGTCCCTTTTTTTATGAATTGTTTCTCAAAGCTTACTCCTTTGGCTAACAGTATGCCCACTCCACTTTTTTTTTTTTTTTAGTCCCGCTTGAAGCTAGGTATTGTGTGGGGAAGGCTCTATGCTTTAGCCTGTGCTCATCCTCCGGGAGCAGGTGTGTTTCTTGTACCCAGACTACTGAGGCTTGAAGGTCAGAGAGTCTTCTCGTGATTGACTTCCTTTTTATTGGAATTAAGCCCTTGGACATTTAGCATTACAAATGTCAGGTCAGCCATTGTTAGATTTTAGTTGTATGCCTTCCATCCCCTGTTACAGCTCGTTTGTGCCCCTCCCTCGCCCCGTGGCTCTGCCTGCATTGTGCAAAACTCCATCCAAAGTGCCATGTTCCTTTGTTCTCCCCAGCCCCAACTCCTCAACTTACAACAACCCCATGAACTTCAACAACAACTTTAACCATGGATGTACCACAGTGGGTCACCGGGTTTGTGTTACCACTGGGAATTTTGGGATCCAAATCCCCTCCCACCCCTACCCCTGTGTCTTTCTAAGCATTGTTACATTTCCACTCCCTGCCGTGGCAGTTTTCCTTATGAGAAGGTCTAACCAGTATGTTCCTCGGCCCCCTTCTCCCCCTCTTACTTTCAGACCATGACATTCTTCGCAATTGGGGTATAGCCCCGAGTTGGCTCTGCAGAGGTCTACAACTCATGTGGGATCAGCCGTTTTGGACTTTTTGTTGCGACCTCTCGGACGAAGCACGCTGGCTTCCATTGCTCCCTCTCTGGTCTGTCATCTCCTTCCATGCTTCCACGTAAGGTTCTTTCCCTGTTACCTTCGGTCCCGTCATCTTCCCTTATGAGATCATCCATATCCTCTTCCTTTGAGATTGTGTATCGCTGCCCCCTCCATTCGAATCGGAGCACGGTTGGGAATGCCAATCGGTAGCGCACCTTTGTAGATCTCAGCCAGTCTGTGACGGCCCTTAGAAGTTTCCTCTTCACGAGGGTGGCTTGGGCTAGATCCTGATAAAGCTGGATGGGAGTAGAACGGAAGCTTATGGGTTCCCTTTTTGGGCAGCCCGCATAATGTCCTTCTTCAATAGGAATAGATGTATCCGAGTCGGCACATCGGGGGGTCAGGTTTTTGTTGAGCTGAAATGTGGCATAAACCCTGTGCGTTCGGTCCAGAACGATGTCCCTTTCGTCCGCCGGGCCCAGGCCGGAACGGGTCCACCACATCTTGTTGCAGGACCGTGTCCGCCACGGATTTCGGGATCCCTGGATCTGTTTTCGGCGTCGTCTTCTTTTTCTGGACACGGTCCATTTGTTCTCATTCTAGGACCCTTCTGGCCATTACATCTTGCTCCTGCCCTTGCTCTGCTACTGTTGTCTCTACCTTGTCGACCCTTTTCTCAACAGCCATGACCCCTAAATTAAGATCTGCGATGGACTTGGCTAGGTCAGAGGCGCCATCTTTGTTTGTGTGTTTTATTATTATTTTTTTTTAACTCCTGCAGCATTGCCAGCAAGTCTGATTTTCTTATAGGTGGGCCGTCGGACTCGCATTGACTCTGGAGGACGGGAGTGTATCTGGACAGTCGCCTGTTGTTGGTTGTGTTTCTGGGTCTCTGCGGTTTGCATCAAGGCTTTGATGTCCCCGGACATAGGGCCCTTCTGGTTCGCTGCTTGTTTGGCCAGTCTATGTCTAGGCTGGGTGGGCGGGAGTGTAGGACGTCCCCCACTAGTGGTGCAGTATCAGCCAGTGGTTTGTTGTGACCCATAGTTCTAGTCATTGCTGTGCCTTGGACTTTCTGCTCCCGGAGTTTTATGCAGGTCGTTTGCCAGTATTGTTGCGCTTGCCCAGCTGGAGGCTCAGGTTGCACACTCTGACCGGGCACCTGCCTCTCTGTGCCTCCAGTGTTTTTATATTTTATTTTCTCCCAGCCGCCCCCAGCGTTATCGTTGGTAATGGTATCACGACCAGAAACCGAAGGTACTTCAACCACAAAATCCATAGATCTCATATCCCAAGGACGATCGGGTATTGGTATAGATTGGAGTAACCCAACAGGTTTAGCAGGAGTGTGTTTGCATTGCGCTCAAACAAAACAAGCTGCAATATATTCAGTGATGTCCTTCTGCATAGATACCAACACCAACGATGTAGAAGGTCCAGGGTCTTTTTTACACCGGGATGTGCCGCTATTCTGGAGTCGTGGATCCATTGCATAGCCTTGTGACGGGAAGCGCTATCCGGGATGTATAGCAATCCGTGAGCATATGGTAAAGAGTGGATGACATCTAACCTGAGTTGGTCAACCTCCTCTGGGTTTTTAGCCACCCAGTCTTGTATCGTTGAACCTAAAGTAGGTTGTAATGTACTATAAACTACAAATCACTTGATGAGGTAACAAGAGTGGACCCCCAGTTTCTTTGTGTGGCGATGCCCCATGCATTTGTGATAAAGCATCCGCTTTAGTGTGAAGGGAACCGGGTCTATATGTGATGACAAAATTAAACATTGAGAAGAACTCATGCCATCGGGCATGTCGTGCTGTGGTACATTTCACTGATTGTAATGCCAACAAGTTCCTGTGGTCAGTGATTACCTGGACCGGAAGGGCAGTACCTAACAAATGATGACGCCATGTCATAAAAGCGTCCCTAACCGCTCCCTTTCTGTGATCGTATAATTCTTTTCATAAGAAGTTAACTTCCAAGAATGATAAGCAACAGGGTGCAGACCACTTGCCTCTGGACATTCCTGTGACAAAATGGCTCCAAGAGCAACATCAGAGGCATCAGCTTCCACAATAAATGGAAGAGAAGGATTTGGGTATTGGAGAACGGGAGCTGTGGTAAAAGCGGTCTTGAGAGTGGTGAATGTTTGAGTAGCCCCCTTATCCCATTGTGAGTGATGTTAAAGGGGCAACCGTGGTAGAGAAGTCCTTAATGAACCTGCTATAAAAGTTTGCGAAACCCAGAAATGATTGGAGGGATTGCAAAGAGGTGGGTATGGGCCATTCCAGAACTGCCTTAACCTTGGACTGACTCATTTGGACTTATTTGCTTGTAATCTCATACCCAAGGAATTCCACTTCACTGGTATAAAATACACATTTTTCCAATTTGGCAAAGAGTTTGTTTTCTCGTAGCCGTTGTAAGACTTTGGAAACCTGTTGTACATGTGAATCATAAGAAGAATAAACCAATATGTCATCCAAATAGACGACCAAGAATTGGTCCATCATATCATGAAAAACTTCATTTATGAAAAACTGGAAAGTAGCGTGTGCATTACATAACCTGAAGGGCATTACTAAATATTCAAACAAACCATATTTTGTTTTAAAAGCAGTTTTCCACTCATCGCCATCACAGATTCTAACCAGATTATAGGCTCCTCTTAGATCTAGTTTGGTGAATATAACGGAAGACCCGAATTGGTCCAGTAAGACAGAAACAAGAGGTATGGGATACTGGTTCCGAATAGTAATGGCATTTAGGGCCCTATAATCGATACATGGACGGAGATCCCCCCTCCTTTTTAGGGACAAAAAGCAATGGAGAGGCCGCGGGGGAACGTGATGGGGAATGAAACCAGATGCTAAGGCCTTGTCTATGTACTCCTTGAGAATGACGTCTTCTTTCTGAGTGAGAGTATATCCTTCCAGAAGGGATTTTGGCCCCGGGGATGAGGTCAATAGTACAATCGAACGGCTGATGAGGAGGGACCTCACCTCCACCCTTGTCAAAGACGTCACAATACTCGGAATACTGCTTAGGTAGAATTCCAGCGACCACTGCCCCAATGGTGGAGGCCGAGTCCAATAATGGATGACGGGGATTGTTGGTCTGAATCGAAGCACTCCAACAATTCCTTTCACAATACTCGGACAAGAATTCAATACTGCCAGTACGCCAGTCGATAACTTGGTTGTGTACCCTGAGCCATGGAATTCCGAGTATAAGTTTGAACTGAGGGGCTGAGATGAGATCAAAAGATATTGTCTCATTGTGACCCTGCGTAGTCTCCATTAGTAGTTCTTCTGTCTGTTCAGTCACTAAACCTGACACTAGAGTAGTACCATCAACAGCATTAATGACCACTGGTTCTTTCTTCCTAATGATGGACAGAGCCAGTTCCTTAGCATATAAGGTATCAATGTAGTTCCCAGTAGCCCCGGAATCCAATACTGCTGTGGCTGAGGTGGAACTACCCGAAGGGCTAATAAAGGCTATTGGAGAAGCATAGCCGGCAACTGGACTCCTCTTATTGTTGAGCTTTCCAGTTTCCCTGTTTCTTAGTGGGTTTCTTTGGGCAGACTTTCAATAAATGTTCTGGGGAACCACAATAGAAGCACAGGTTGTTCTTTTTTCTGTGGTCTTGCTCCTCCCGAGATAGAGGACCCCTTGTAGATGCTCCCACCTGCATGGGTTCCGAAGGTCCCAACACTGGAGCTGGGGCTAATGGGGTGGTAAGGGGGTACCCTCTCTTCTCAGCCATCCTGACAGCCTTCCGGGCGTCTATCTGCAAGACTAGATCCAGTAATTCTGGAAACAGGCTTGGAACAACAGGAACCATGGCCAGGGTGTCCTTCAATGAATCGGACAGTCCCTTGTAGAAGAGTGAGGCCTTCTTGTCATCGAGCCACTGGGTTTCAGCAGCCAACTGATTACATTTTGCCAAATATGCCAATAATTATAAGTCGCCCTGGTGAATGTTCAACAATTCCAGCTCCATAGACTGGGCCTTGTAGCGGGTATCCAATACCTTACTCGTGGCCTCAATCAAGGCGTCACAATCAAACAGTGGACTACCCCCTTCTAGTAAACGGTTGGCCCATGCTACTGCTGTTCCTCCAAGGTGGGACAACAAGAATGTGGCTTTAGTGGTAGAGTCTGGAAAGGAGCCTGGCCGACACAAAAAGTGTAGACGGCATTGGTTCAAAAAGGTCTTGAAATGCTTAGGATTCCCATGGAACCTCTCTGGCGGAGCTAGTGGAAACTGGGATGCAACATAAATGGGCCCTGCATCAACCTGAGGTGGTCTGGAAGCCGACCCAGTAGGGTCTGACTGTGCAGCGGGGAGTTGCACCGCATTCTGTAAGGCAACTATCTGTTGCTGAGTAGCCGCATGAGCCGTGGCCATGTCAGACCAGAGGTCTGCCACTAGCTGCAGTATGCTAGCCAATGTCTCGTAGGGGTCCATTTGTAAGGCTTCTGATTATGTCAGAATTCTCCTTCCAAAACTTGACCCCGTCGTGAAGAATTATTCTTCTTCCCACTAATGTAACCCTCTGGATGTAATAAATAACATGCAGAAGGATCGATTAATTGAAAGATTGGATACCCCTGAGATGATGCTGGCTGCAAAGGAAAATGCGCAAGGTTAGTGCTGAGTGACACCAGTACTATTCAAACAATGATAAAGTTGGGAGCCCACTAACCTGTGCAATGATAGCTGAAAACCCCAATAAATCCTAAGGTACAATAAGTGCACAGTAACCGTGTAAATACTCTAAGGGAAACGCAGGAGGAGTCGCTATCAGAAGAATACAAAAAGACAGGGGAGCAAGGGCAAAGGATATGAGTCTTACCAGGAGTGATCCTTGATTCTTGTGAAGTCCAGAGAACGAAGCAAAGTTCGTGGTGTAGTAAAAAATCCCAAAACAGACTATTCCCAAAGGCACGCGTACGCCTAGTGAATCCCACAGGCTGTCCCGACGAACCGCGGATGCCTAAAACGCACACAAACGAAGTCTCTAGTCCATGTGTGGCATCAAAGGAATTCCGGTGATCTTGCGGTGATGTGGCAGCACAAAAAGTTAGAAGGCGAGGCACCCCAAACCAACGTTTAGGGTTGTGATGCTGGCGAGCAAGCCAATCCGTGGGTAAAACAAAAGCAGGGTCAGTAAGCAGTCCGGGTCGTAGATCTGGCGAGCAAGGTATGAAGCCGTGGAGCTTCGCAGAGACGAGGTCAAAATCGGTGCCGGTCGTAGACGTGGCGAGCAAAGAACGTAGCCGTGGAGTGGTGCAGTCCGGGTCGTAGATTAGGCAAACAAAAGGAAGACACAAAAACGAATTACCAAGAATGTAGTTCAGAGGAGGACCTACACAGCAGAGGTGGAAAAGAAACCAAGGCAGACTGAACTGATGAGGGCAATTCCAAGAAGGCAAGGTTGTAAAGGAAAACGGGAATCTTGTAACTTCAGAAGCAAAGCAAAAAGTGCTAATCGGAAGCAAAGATTGGTAACAGAGGCGGGACTAAGTAGGAGTGGACACGTGACCCTGCCGCAGACGTACTGAACGTCAGATCCTTCCCCTTAGCAACGGTCTGCTGAGCCTCCATGGCAACCTCCAGTTACCAGGAAAGGAAGTCCTTCGGACACCCTTATGCTGCAGGGCACGTCTAATCGTAGGCATTACATTACGGACACTTTGTTTGTAGCCTGATTTATGTGATGGTTTGCTGTTGACAGAACCGTGCCTAAATGTACGCGCGGGACGTCCAGAGTACCTAGCCATGACGAGCGTCTCCTCACCAGGGTCTTGCTGCATGCCCCTGCTGCCACCGTTCGGGTTCCAAACTCTGCTTCCATGGTTGCAGTCTTCCCGCTGACATGTTGGTGGGAAGGGCTTCCTTACGCGGACATCGAAGCCTCTGCCCGTCGTTTCAGCTGTTGCCGGGCTGCTTGCCCAAGGGTACCCTCTTTGCCTTCGGGGCTGCGTTAATTTGTCGGCTTCTCAGCTCCCTGCTTCATCAGGTGTAAGGCACCAGCTCCTGCCAGTGTGCCGTCCGCCATCTTGGTGGAGAGCTCGGTACGCGTCAGGATTTGCGGTCTCCGCTCAGTCAGGAGGGCTCTGCCATGCCGCAGTTTAACACGGCAGACTCCTCGGGCATTCCTACACACATGGAGCTTTCTTTGCGGGTTGACAGATATGTTTGGAAGGGGTTACGGGTACGGGCCCCGTGATGGGGAATGGGCTTGAGGCTCACCGAGAAGGCATCTGTTGGCGTCCTCTGCTAGACATGCCCTCGCAAAAGCTAGCTTCCCTCCCAGTTCACCCAGCCATCCAGCTGTTTCCTTTCACCAGAGTTGGGATGGCCTCGCCCTAAGAGTATGATGGACTGTGGTCTCCCCCGTACTGAGTACTCCAGCCCGCAGATATTTAGCCAACTGTCCGCGCCACTACCTCACCGGCCCCATTCCGTCTTGGACTTGTTTTCACCAATCAGAGGTTTCAGGATTTAAAGGAATGGTTCGGTAAAAAAAATGTATTGCCCCTACGGGTCGGCCATGTGTTTTTAAGCCTAAATCGCTCGATTTTAGAAACATTTCCTATGGACCTTACCCGAGTTTTCGTCCATTAAACGCATGCGAAAACGGGCATCGGGGAGCTGCCATTTTGTGATAATCCTATAATTTCCCCCATCGCCCTGGCTGACCTGCTTTTGCGGCACTAAATCATATCCCCCGCCCCTGAGCCTGTCATCAGCAGACGCATACAGCCCATTTCACAACGCCAAAGCACGTCTCGTGTCAACATTCGCTGCGCTTCAGCTAATGACGTGTCGCCATGGAAATGGCAGGACGCCTCTTTCCTCAATAAGTATAAACAGACCGTTTCACAACACACAGCAGCAGACTTTCGATTCCATTCCTCTCTCTGTGTTACTTTGAGTATTCTGTGACTCGTTTCTGTGCTCTGGTCAGCTACCTTCGTTGCTTGTAGCCCGTGTGAACAGATACCAGTACTACCGCTATAAATTATTTTAGTTTGTTTAACACACAATGGCTACAATAATGCCCTACATGTACGAGTCCGAGTATACCGAGGAGGAACTACTGGAAAGGGAAACACGCGAAAACGATGGGTCTTCGGACGGCAGTTGGGAGGACGATTCAACAGCTGAAGAGCCTGGACCTAGTCGCATGGATGGTGTTTCCACCTGGTGCACATGCAATCGTTGCAAGCTAATGCCAACCGAGGACGAGAACTGCTGCTGCTGTGAAAACTCGGGATGCGTGGCCTACATTTCGGAAAGGCGAGCCACGACCGCAGTGCATCACCGAGCTGCCAGACTTCAGGGCAGCCTGCCTCACACGGTCCGTGTTGAGGATAATGATGGTGCTTATGCACGAACTTCGCGCAACTGTTCGTCCTCGTAATCCGAGTAACGAGTAAGTATACTCTGCTTGTCATGCCACTCCTATTTCATGGTCTTCTACTATATCCAAAATTACATATACATATCATTGTAACGCATGAAAGTCGTTCAATAGTGTGCAGTGTCTAGATAGCATTTGTCCGAGCAGAATGCCATTAGTTACAAGAATTGTCATTGACAACAAACGTTTATTAAACTTATCTTAGTCATTTAAAAACAGTTTGTTTCATTCCTTTTCACAGGTGGTACAGGCTGGTGGCCCATCGTTCCTTTACATGGTGGCTTCACGGGAGGCTTGGACACCGCTTTCGAAGAGTAATACCCGCCTGTGCTCTTCGTGCCATAAGAGAAACGCTCCCGAGTGACAGCGGTCAGTACAGGGGATTTTCTCTCACTGTGCTGCAACCTGACCTGTACAATGTGTAAAGTCTTGTATTTTTGTGTCATCAAAATAAGATACAAAATAAAACACCACATATATTTTAACAACGGTTGTTTCGATTTTTTAAATGAATCAAGTATGTCTCCATTCAAGGATGGACGTCAGACATCTGTGCTCCGAATGGGTGAAGGTCAGGTCGCTGTGAAGCAGGGTGGTCACTATCTAAGCTAACATAATATATTCTCAATAATGCATGCAGGTATTGAGGACACGTTTGTGGAGATGAACGAGCTATGTGCTTAGTTCAGGCTGGTTCACATGCAGGACAGTGATCGAAGAGGAAGAGTGATGCGTTACATTTATTAGCTGTTGCAAATACCTCTGGAGTTTTCCAGTCAGAGTGGGAACGAGGGTGGGGGCCATGTGCTGTGCGCAGTGAGGCCTGGTCACCAAGATGGATTGGAAAGAGGGTACAAAAATGGATGCCCCGGGTCCTTCTCAGTGGTCCCATCTACGCGAATGTCAACCAAAGTTAACATCACAAAAGGGCAAGGGGTGAACCCACTACTGGAGGCACTGAGAAGTAAAGGAGAGGGGCCTGATGGCCCCTCTCTCCCACACACTTGCCTGCATGCCCACCAGCCCATCCATCCCACCCCCCTCTATCAAAGGCGGTTCGCACCCGGGGATGAGCGCTGGCATGGGGGGCTGTCACAGGCGCAAACGGCCAAGGTGCCAAACAGCATGTACACTTCAAAAGGTATCCCACGCCCAGGGGCCATCGCTCACATGGCCTCCTCAGACCCCGTGTCTCCAGGCAGGCCTCCCCTGAGGCAGGCCGCCCCCCTGCAATCCACATAATACCACAACATACACGCGTCATTCATTCACAAACACACCCCTGTTTCTAATACTTTATAAACCATTTGATATGTCTCATGAGAACATCTTTGCGCTTTGCAAGTCAACTCCTGAACCTTCTACCTGAGAAGCACTGAGATCTATGCTAATCTGCTCGTCGTCGTGCTATCTGTGACCGCTTCGAGCAAACTCGTCAGTGTGCTACCTGTGGCCATCTACCTGTTCTCCTGCCTCATACTGCTCGGCCTGCTGAATCCAGCTGTTTGTTGGTCAAGGTAAGGCCATGTATCCTAGTCCTATTTCGGTCATTTTTACATTTCTATCCATTTGCGATTACAGTATCCAATAGAGCTATGGTCATTGGTCTCATTGCTATTGACTTGAATTTCAATTGTTATGCTATCAATAGATCTATTTATTTTCATCTGTGTCAATTGTCATCGAATTGCATCCTTCGGGGGTCCAGTCTATAATATAAGCATGTTTCCTTTTCGTGCAAGACAGAACATCCAAGGGACGAGTCACATGTTCAGAGTTTAGTCACATAATTTAAAAAAATGTCTATAACTTATGCAAATACTAAGCCGCACATGATGAACTGGTATAGTTCCGGCAACCAAAACAAACCTTGCATTGAGCATGGTATGGTTCATTTACTTTTTTGACATTTTTATTCATCAAGGTTTTATAATAATTTACTTTTCAGAATTTTCAACAATGCCTGCCTGTTCGCATAGCGGTTGCCCTTCGAAGACCCATGCTAAATCTGAAGGCACTGCAATGCATGTATTCCTGAAAACTGTTGATCGAATAACAGAATGGGTCAGACATTGCGGATATCCACTGGATGAGCTGGAAAGTAGAGTCCAACAATTCTTAGAGGACAAGAGTGGTGATCGATACCGCATCTGCAGCCGGCACTTTTCCTCGAACATGTACGCCACATCTTGGGTAACAAAGAAGAATAAACGGGGAACGACACGAAAATTGCTCGCAAATGCTATTCCAACTCTATTCGTCCACATTCCGCCACTGGTGAGTCAAGTGTCCGGATTTAGCTTTAGGCCTTGCGGTAGTGTGTAGGTAGCCAAATGGATTAATTGATATTTTGGGTGTTGTGTCCCTTGTAATACTCCCTTGTAATACTTTCGATATTGATATGAGTGTATAGCTTTTTGAATAATGACATTTATCAATAAATTATTTTTCGATTTTATAACCCCCAAACGAAATCTATTTATGGGCACAGGGAACTGTACTATATTGCGCATTTTCAATAGCATTATTCTCAAGTATTCTGTCGGTTTACATGGCAATTTTTTAATATTTGCATTTCATCATCAAACAATAATTTACTTTTACAACTGCTTGACTATCCACTGAATCTGAAGCAAGAACATTCTACATCCGTGACGTGCCCGCAGTTATCAACCACTTCTAGCACGTATCAGGTAATTATACTTGGCTATTTTGCTACAGACTTGTTTTATGCATGTCAAGTAATAGTTTTTATGTATCGTGTGATTATTTTACCAATTGTTTGGTTAGTGCTTTCCAATTGATATACACCTTAGTTGTCGTCCCCTGGTGTTTGTTTTCATTTATAATTAGTGTTATCCATACTAATGCAAGTACTGTCTTTCAGGGAGATGCTGAAGCGTCCACCATATTGACAACAGCCCTAGATGTTCTTCAGCAGCACGAGGTATGGATACTGACAGCTCCATCGACCGTGATCATCAGGACTGGAACACTTGTCGTTTGATTGTTCTACACCATGTTTCATTCGTGGTTAGCCATTGATATGTACCTGTGCGGTCGACCCCATGTGTGTGTTGTGTTTTCAATATTGTAATCCTTACTAATACAAATACTATGTTTCAGGCAGTTGTTGAAGCGTCAACCCACGCACTTGATGCAGGGCCTAACATTCAAGTAATTCCAGGGGAAGCGGGACCATGCGGATACGAATTGGCGCAACAGCTTTCGGAACTGCGCACCACATTTACAACATCCATAGATATTCTTCAGCAGCACAAGGTATGGATACTGACAGCTCCATCGAGCGTGATCATACAATGTGATTCCATTTGCTATACTTTCTTCCCTATTAACGCAAGTACTGTGTTTCAGGGAGGCGATGGAGCTTCCACTACAATCACAAGATCCCATTTAGATGATGCAGATGTAAAGAAATCAGAGAAATAAGTCGATTAAATCTGATCATATTTAAATATTCTTTGATTCTTTTAGACAATGCAACATTTGTGGTTATCTCTTTATATGTACCTGTGCCGTCGACCCCAAGTGTGTGTTATGTTTACAATATTGAAAACCATACTAACGCAAGTACTGTGTTTCAGGGAGTTGCTGATACCTCCTCTTCAATACAATCATTCGTGGAAGTCCATGCAGAGCCAGAGGTATGGATACTGACAGCTCCATCAGAGCTCGAATACTTGTCGTTTGATTGTTCCACACAATGTTTAAATCGTGTTTGGCTATTGAGATGTACCTGTGTGTTCGTCCTCACGTGTGTTTTATGCTAACAATATTTTGATACACAGTAATGAAAATACTATGTTTCAGGGAGTCGATGGAGCCATATTCCGTGCTGTCTATGCGGATACAGAAAATATAGTCGTTGCAGCGCAAGAGGAAGGGGAGACATGCGGATACGAATCGGAGCAACAGCGTGCAGATGTTGAAGGTCGAGTCAAAAAAGTTGCAAAGAAAAGAAACAAAAATAAGGTTAGTTACAAACAGTTCATAACTTTAGAAACATTTTTGTGCTAGGGACTAATGTTTTTTTCCAGTCAATTGTACTATACTTTATCTTGTGTTTAAACTGAACATCCCTTTTCCAATCTATCCTCTAGTTACCCGTGGGTGTCCGAACTATACATACACAGACAGTGAAGCGAATGAGAGATGTTGCTTGCCAGACCATTTACACTATGGAGGAACTATTAATTCAGACGCCGCGTGTTGAGACTAGAGATGCTCATGTCCAATGGCCAGAACATGAAATTAATGTGTCCGGAGAATCCAGTAAAGTTGTATTGGACCATTGCTACAGTGCGACCGCACCACCACAACAACATGATACTGGATGTATTGAAGATAGCTCTGAAGTAGTCGCAGATCAATTCACACAATCTACACCCGCCAAAAAATTGCCACCAAAAAAGCTGTCGACATTGTTGTGTTCTCCCATCAATGTTGAAGTAGCAGATGTTGAAATGATGGAGAATGAACCAGCAGCAGCATTCACCAACGCATCAGAACTTGATAGCAGCGGTATTTCTTTCAAATGTGGTGATATGTCCTCAACGTCGCAGGCTGAAACAACTTTGATGCCGGATGACAGTCTAATGAAAGAGGGCAAATAGTATTCGACAGTTGTTTGATGAATATTATAAGTATGCTGAAATGTGGGCATTCCGTTAGAGGGAAAGTATGTGGGAAGCCATTGATTCATGTCACTTGTCAAAAAAAATGCCGCCTGTAGATTAAATCATACGTTCTCATGGTCTGCACAACCGATGCTGGGGAAACTGCCAGCAGGCAATCTACTGTGTGCAGCTGCATCACTTTTTAGTGGGTCCAGTTTTAAAAAGTTAGTCTTTCTTTCAGTTTGTGGGACTCCCATTTCATTTCAGAAAAGCAGTACTACAAATACCAACATAATTATCTGTTTCCGGCCATTAGTGATGCTTGGAAAATTGAACAATTGTCTCTAGCAAGTACATTCGGAGGCAAACGATTCAGGCTAGCCGGCGATGGACAGTGCGACAGCCCTGGATTTTCTGCCAAGTACTGCACCTACAACTTTCAGGACACGGATAGTAAGAAAATTGTGAGTTTGGTGGTCGTGCAGGTAACACAATGTACATCCTCAGTGGCCATGGAGAAACTAGGATTTATAAAATCAGTGGAATATCTACAATCGAGGGGAATGCACATCGACCTCATAGCCACGGACAGACACGTTTCAATTGCCAAGACAATGAGAGAGCAGTTCACACATATTAAACATCAATTTGACGTATGGCATCTTGCTAAATCAATATGAAAATCTTGGCGTCAGGGAAAAAAAGGTTTGGAAAGTATTTCAAAGTGGTCCCAGTCTATCAGCAACCATCTTTGGTGGAGCTCCAAAACTTGTGAAGGGTCAGTGGAAATACTACTTGAAAAATGGCGGTCACTGATGCACCACTGTACCAACGTGCACCGCTGGTCAGAAAACCTACATTTCCACCAATGTGAACATGGCCCTTTGTCCCCAGTGGAGGCACGGAAGAAGTGGTTGATTCCATCTTCACCGGCACAAAAAGCCATTGAGAAGATTGTTTTCAATAAAACTCTATCAAGAGATTTGAGGGGACTGACAGAATTCTGTCACACAGGAGGTTTGCAGGTGTTCCACAATATGTGCCTAAAGTACAGGCCAAATCGCTTGCATTTCAGCATACAGGGCATGAGACATAGGACTCTACTTGCCGTCTTGGCCCATAACGAGAATCTCGGCTGTGAACAATCTAGGACTACGGGTAATGTAAGGATGCCTCGCTACACTAAGGCCTTTTCAAAAAGAAGTAAGCAATGGGTGATCAAACCAGTCTATGAGGAAATGGAGTTCGACTTTGTCAAAAGCTTTATTGTTGCTGAATTACAAGCAATGGGTGATCAAACCAGTCTATGAGGAAATGGAGTTCGACTTTGTCAAAAGCTTTATTGTTGCTGAATTACAGAAGCACAGATATGGAATTTTGAACGTTTCTGTGCAGAGCACTGATACATTGCCACCAAACATTGCCACTGTGCCATGTCCACCCAAAGGAGAGCTGGTTGTGAAGTACAAATCCCGGTTTAAATAATTGTAATACGATTTGTCTTTTTGTAAATAATTATTGTACAGTGTACATAGAAAGTATGCTAACCCTAACCCCTACCTTAATCATCCTGGGTGGCGAACAACCTGGGTGTCATCTTTGAATTATCTCTCTATTCACCTCATATTGCTGACCTTGTCTATATGTGTATGTATATATTTTTGTTGATGTAACTAATTTTCGCAATCTCATGTAAATGCTGCACACTGTTAACCGAGGAGAGGCTTGCGTATTGCAAATAATAAAACAAACAAACAATAAATCTCACTTTCAACTCAACTCCTTGGGTACTTTATACTTTCCCTGACCTTCCCCAAAAAATTAAAAGTCTCAATAGTTATGGTTCTTTGGGGCTGCAAAGCTCGCAGACAACGAGGACAAAACTGGGGGCCTTAGAACGCGCCAAGCAAGCCGTTGCAGATGGGAGAGAAGCCAGTTCGCATTTGCACATTGAGGCGCAGTACATAGATGGATTCGAAACTTCAAGTTCTCACAGATGGCTTTACTACGGGATGTTGCAAAGAAAGAATGTATGCTCATTTCTAGTGAAGGTCAGCGGCTTTGATTTTCAGCTCGCGGCCTGAAGAGGCCCACAACTCGCACTGGCAGTATAAGGTTCTATTATTTTTTGACCTTGGGAGACAGGGACCATGCCGAAAGAACTTCATTGAAGGGGGGGTGCAATAACGTAAGAGACGATAAGGCAGAAAATTCTGAAACTAGACAGAGTTTCATGTTGGTTCAGTATACGAAAAATCGCTGTCAAGAGCACAGTGGGATTTACGGACTGCATTACGCAGACACACAATGGAAATTGCAAATATAATTTAAGTAACTCTTTAGACGCTTTTATACCGGAATGAAGAATGAATGGATGTATGAATGAATGAATGAATGAATGAAGAGCTAGGAAAACGTTTGTGGGATTGTCCTTGTAGCGGGCACATGGGCATGCAGGTCCACATTCCACACGCATGTAGACAAGCAGTTGTTTCTCATTGTGTGCTAACCTAGATTTATTTTGTTACTTTTCGCATTGATTTTAGAGCCGAACATACTCCATTGCACTATCCTTATAAGCAAATAGTTTCAGCTCGGCCGTAATAAATAAAATGAATAATATTAATAAAGATCGGCTGGCGAGACTAATTATAAGTTTTATGTTTTCAAAACAGGTATATCCTTCCCTACTGCGACTGCCACCAGTTTCAGACCCCGGCAGACAGCTTCTTTAACCGCCAGCTGCAGCTTCTTGTCAACAACTGCACCACTTTGACAATCTTATGGGACGATCGCCAAGGGCCCATATGCCCTTATGCGGTACTAGCGGCTAGAAGCAACATATCAACCTTTACGCTGGCCTAGTGCCTACTTGATGGAACAGCCTTGCGGTTCACTGTGCGACCAAAGTGCTTCTTTTAACGAAAACCAACACCCTGTGTACCATAAAGGAACAGCACGTGACTCACGATAAAACGGAACAGTTTTTGCGGATAGAGATAAAAGAAAATAAATGGCATTCCGAGTTAATATGGCAATTGCTGAATATTCTATAAACATTTAATGTCAAATAAATGTACTTTACTAAATGTACCGTGTTGCTGTTTGATTTTCAAGTACAGTTTCATATTCTGAATTGTGGCGCGCTGTGTTGTGAGTTGATCTGTGTTGGTTTCCGGGTTCTGTGTGAAGTCGCATAGAAGACGACTGGGTGCGTTTGCCTACGCAGCACAGAAACGTCACGGAGAGAGGCGGGGAATATGAATGTTTTGATAATGTCAGGCTCAGGGGCGGGGGATATGATTTAGTGCCGCAAAAGCAGGTCAGCCAGGGCGATGCAGCAAGTGATAGGATTATCACAAAATGGCAGCTCCCTGATGCCTGTTTTCGCGTGCGTTTAATGGACGAAAACACGGGTAAGGTCCATAGGAAATTTTTCTAAAATCGAGCGACTTAGGCTTAAGAACACATGGCCGCCCGTAGGGGCAATAACATTTTTTTACCGAACCATTCCTTTAAGTTACACCGTTGCCTGCCCAGTACGTAGAAGCTAACAGCAGGGGCTATTATATGGATATTTCTATGCTCAGAGAAGATTCCAATACCTTATCAGCCTATAGAATAGTCCACCGCCGCCTTTACTCTCCCATGTCTCCTTTACTCCGTTACGTGATGGGTGTGCTAGCCTGCAGCCTTTTGTATTCCCGTGCTGCAGCCCGTGAGCCGTGGGGCCTCATGTAAATCAAACCACTCTTTAGACTCCGTTGTATTGCAACGTTAATTCCTGAGGCTGAGGTACTCCGGGTATGCTCTTGTTAGTCAATAGCCTTTCCAATAGGTAACTGCTCGCAGCGGTCCTCTCAGGTCGCAGCCAAGTTTAAGGAAAATGCCAGTACAAGGGGTCGGGAGGCCAGTGAGGATAAAAGGATTGTTCAAGCTAGCAGGACAGCACATGGCGGGTCAGCCAGTCAATTATTTATCCGCTCCGGGAGCCCCTCTTTTCCTATGGGGCGCTCTCCGTGTGTGAGCTTGCCAGTGTGCCTCACCTTGCAGTCTTCCTTGGGGTGGTGTAGAGGCCTGTTCCTGGTCTTGCTTTATTCCTTGTCGCTGCTGATCTCGGGAAGTGTGCTTCTATGGGGCTGCCCCACTTACCAGCATAATCTCCCCTCCTCGCTCCCCTTCAGTCTTTATCTGTAGTGTGATGTCATGGGTGGTCTCTGCTCCGTTTTTGATGTTTTTTTTTGTTGCCTTCCTTCTTCCCCCTGGGCCTGCCTTCCTCTGGTATATCTGCTGAGGTGTGGTTTTCCTGAGTCCCAGTGCCAGGTGTTTATATCCCTCTTCCTGGGGTCTGCTTGGTGCTTCAGGGGCTTTTCCCCAAGTGAATCCCACTGTGGTGCGTTATTCCTGTTATGTCCTTTTGGGCCGCTGACAATTTAACCTGTGGTCTGTCTTCCCCTTGATCTTCCGGGGCCCCCTGTTGGGTTGTGCGCAACGCGCTGGATGTTGGGCTGGGTGGGTGGGGGTTGTGTTTTGTTCCCACCCCTCCCCCTGTTGCCTATCGCTCTCCACTCTCCCACGATCGGCAACATTATGCAGGCATGAGGGGCAACTGGACAAGGGTGGGCACGTTATTGCTCTATTCCTGACTTGGCCCTCTCCGGCCGGTGCCCCAGGGCCTGCCTCACCTGCGGTGCGCCGACACTCTGGCCCACTGCTCCACGGGTCTCCTTGGTCCTGTCACGCCACTACTCTCATCCGGTCTGCTCTGGGTTAAGCATGCCGCTGGTAGGGGCTCCTTCTCTTTTCCGCCGGCGTCTTTGGCGATGCGCCCCCCACGTCAGGCTGCCTTGGGATTTGCCAGCTCTATCCAACACCGGGGCGAGGACACCTCCTCGCGTCCGCGGGGTTGTTCTTCCTCAGCCTGCTTCTCCGTTTCATATGCTTGCTTCCATGTGGGTCGGCATATTCCTTGTCACGTTGGGGGAATTGCGATCGCTTCGGCTGGGGCCTCTTACTTTCAGGCCACTGCTGTGCACCTCCCCCATTCACTGTACGTTCTGCGCCTGCCGCGGACTGGTATATGGTCGCCGGCCTCAGGGTCTGGTGCCCGCTCACACCTCCAGAGCAGGACCGCATACTTCCTGCACTCCGGTTCTCGACCGTTCAGCTCCCCGTCTCTTCTTGCTACCGTATCTGCACTTTTCCTCTGACTTTCTGCCCTTGGGATGCCCTTGGGATGCCCTTGGGATGCTCTTTTCTCTTCTCTTTTGTCCCCCAGTGTGGGGAGCCGCGTTTTAGGCAGCCATTGCCATCCATGCTCCCTAGTTTCCCCCCCAACAAATAGGTTTTTAAATAATGGTAAATTCTTCTTCAGAAAATGCACTACTTCGACCCTGGTGCTATGGCGATGGGAATGGCAGTTTCGGTCTGCAATTTGGGGTTTTAATGGGGCGGTCCAGTAACTGGGGCATTGAGGACAAGAGGTTTTTGCAAGTGCGTTACTTTTTGTTAGTAGGGCTGATGTGATTGATTGGGCTCCTGTATTTTGGCATCATTAGTGGCTCGAGGTTACTGGGCAAAGTTGTTAGTGTAAAGGAAGGATTACACAGTGTGTGCTTTGGGCTGAATTCCTGAGGGCTCGCCTGGCTGCCACCACCGCACCAGAGGGGATGAAGGGCTGCTGACTGCCGTTCGCTGGACGGAGTGCTAACAGTGCATTTTGGAACTGGTAGTTTGATCCTAGGCCTGCCTATCACTTGCAAGGGCTTACAATCACCATCAAGGTAAGTGCCCCTGAGGACAAAACCCAGGATGGGGTTAAGGTTTTATGCAGTGCCTTTGACGCGGTGTATCGTTACACTGGTCAGGGGGGCAAATGTCTTGTGAGTGTGATCAGTGGGTGGGAGGTTTACATTTTCTTAGTGGCATGAGTTGTGCCCTTGCTTCAGTTAGCAGCTCTAAAGGGACAGTGGCGTCGCTAGGGTGCAGCCAGGGATGGCCCGGGCCGCTTCTCTGAATCATGTGCCCACTCTCACTCCCCTCCCCCCCTTACAGTGGCGTACCCAGTGGCGAGGCAGGGAGGGCAATCTGCCCCCTGCAGAGGCTCTTTTGAGAGCCAGACCAGGGTATTTGTTAGTGGGACACCTCTCCCCTAGGCACCTCAGTGAGGGCGCCCAACAGGAACGGTATCCTGCTGACAGGACAATGTGTGCTGAGTAATTCCTGATCAGCACGCTCTTTGTCCTGGCAGCAGGGCACATTACTCATTCCAAACACAAGGGGGTTCCCCCTGCCAGGACAATGTCCCTGCATCAGAGGGGCTCTCACGTTGCACTGTGTCAACAGAGCATTTCAATGTGAGCCATTAGGTACTGATGGGAGGGCGGAAGAGGGAGGGGGGGACTGTTAGCATGGACGTTTATTCCTTTACAAATGTGAGTGGGAGGGAGTGATCAGAAGTGAGGCTACATAATGTTGCATGTTTTATGCAATTACTATGGCTTTAAAATCAAAGGGGGATTTATTAGGCTCACATTTAATCTACATGATAGTTTTGGGAATATGCATGCAGGATGGGGAGAATAAAACTAGGAGCCATACTCTTATTGCTCAACATATTTCTCTGACAATGCATATAGTTTATAGTTAGTTTACTATGAAAGGATCGTTTATTACGTAATGTGGTTTGCGTCCAAGACATTGCTATAAATAAAGTATTATTTAAGCACATGAAATGCGAAGGAAGACCTTTAATAAATATCTACATCAATTAAACCTGGGAAGATTTGCTCAGATGCTTAAATTGTCCACATCCCGGTTTCACCATTTAACCAAGTGTGTGATCCTGGGCAAATAATTTAATCGCACCGTGTCAAATCATTTAATCGCATAGTGTCATCTGCAGCTCTGTAAGTGATTCGCTTCATAGCTTATGTTAATATAGCATGCTGTTATTTAAAAAAGCCTAATGATTATAGAGTTGCTGCATATGTAATAGTGCATTTTTTTTTTTTTGCACCACAATGTTATTTGCCATGTGGCTTACTTATGGCAACTTTAAGTCACTTCCATGGCGCCTCCAAGTATCAGACTGATGATGCTCCTTTTGATTTCCTTTTCTGTGACGTCATTTCAAATGGATTGTCCTCCAACGTATTCCACATCTTTGACATGTAATGTCCACAGCTGTGTACTTCGGAAACTTTTTCAGCAGAGGGCGTCCTGCGTCGATGACGCTGGGTCGATGTCCCTCGAAGGCCTCCGTCGAGGGCGACGTCACCGGATGTTATGAATAGGAAGCACAGCGCCTGTAGCCTCAGTTACATTTTTTTCCGCTAACGTGTTGCTTTGTGAAACGCGGCACGCATCGTGTGTTTCATCGTTGAGATGTCTTTTTCTTCGACCCCCTCCGACTCCACGGTCTGGCTTCAAGACCTGCCGGGACTGCAAGTCGAAGATGTCGATCACCGACCCGCATCGCATTTGTCTGTGGTGTTTGGGTGAGAGTCACGACACCGATGACTGTTCAAAATGCCATTTGCTAACTGCCAAGTCCTGTAAATCCAAGTCGAAAACCAAGGGGTGTCCACCGACGACTCGAAGGGCGACTCTCCGCGTCGGGATGAGGCACAGGGTTTTCGGTCCCAGAGTGGTTCCCGCCATTCTTCTTCCTCGTAGAGGCATTCACGGAAGCGCGGTCACTGGTCGCCTTCCCCGTCTTCCTCAGAGGATGGAGCCGCGAGGAAGGTAGCACGTCCGACAAAGCCCTCGACTCTGGAGGAATGGGCTGCCATTAAGGAGCAAATGTTAGCGATATTTCAATCATAGGGCACGGGTCTGGTCGCGCCTTCTAATGAAGCCAGCCAGGATCGGTCTCGTACCGTGGCTCGCATGCCTTCGGGCTCGGGTCCGCGACACCACTCGCATTTGGAGCCTTCAAGGTCCTGTTCGGACAAGGTTTCGGAATGTCACAAGAGACGTGCTTCTAGGTCTCGGTCCTCGTCCCCAGCGAGACTGCAGCAACTTACTAAGGGTGCGGATGTAGACACTTTGCCATTTTATCAGCCCACAGCGCTGTCGGCACCAGTGTTGATGCCGAAGCCTTCAGCGCTCATGACGCAGAGGTTGTCGACGCTCTCGGCGTCAAAGCCTTCGGCGCCCTCAAAACCTTTTGGGGATTTTTGCCCAAAATTTGCCATTGGAGTACCCTGATGTGGTGGATCCTCCTAGGAAAGCTACAGCGAAGTCTCTGAGGCCAGTATTGTACTCCAGGCCCTCTTCTGTCCCCAGGCCAGGGTCTCAACTCCCTCTGGACAACATTTATGAAGAGGAAGAAGGGTCTGATTTTGAGGACCCTGGGATGTGGCTCCAATTATTTCTGGAGACAGTCAATTGGAGGAGTTGAGGCAAACTCTCCATGATGCCAGTGGGTTGGACACGTCTCCGGAAGTGGAATTTGGTAGGCCTGAGCCTGGGGCTCATGCTGAGTCTTCATACAGGAGGCTCATGGCTAGGGTCTCGGAGTATCTGAGCTGGTCCAGTCCTCCTGAAGACTTTGTGCAGGATGATCTAACGGCCATCTTAGATCAAGGTCCCTCCTCTGATCCGGTGTTACCATTTCATTTCACCTTACAGAAAAGGGTGGCAGCTGCTTGGCAGTCACCCGAATCTCTTCCGGCTGTTAATAAATCTTTGACAAAAAAGTACCGCCCTTCCATTAGCAACCCCAGCTATTTATCCACTCGCCCTACTCCCGAAGGTTTGGTGGTTCAGGCGGCCACGGCCACCTCGAGGCAGGCGGCGTACCCTATCATCCCTCCGGATAGGGACGACAAACGCTTCGGCGGTTGGGCTCAGAAGTTATTTTCTGCAGGGAGCATGGCATTGAAATCGGCCAACTCCACTTGTTCCTTAGCGAGGTTTTCACACGTTCTGTGGAACTGTTTCTTTAGCGGCTGAGCATATTCCCGAGGGGGAAGAAAGGGATGGCTTCCTGGCTCTAGTGCAAGACGGCAAGGATGCTATGTGCGAATCCTTTCAGTCGTGTTTGGATACAGCAGGCAGTGTTAGCCGATTCATGGCTGCGAGCACCGTTGTACGCAGGTTTGCGTGGTTGCGGAAGTCGGATTTTGCTCCGGATGTGCAAAGCCGTCTTCTGAACATGCCCTTTGATGGCACACATTTATTTGGCAACAAGGCTTACGAGAGCCTTGAGAGGTTGCAGACCTCGAAGGCTATGGCAAAATCTTTAAGCGCAGCCGTGCATCAACCTCCGCCTTTTCGTCCTAGGGGCCAGCAGTGGAGGGGAGGGTCTTTTCATTACTACTCCTCCCTTTGGTAGAACGAGAGGGGCCACCAGTCAAAGGGGCCAGCGAAAAAGTACCTGTGGTGGTCGGGGGAAATGGAGATGCCAAAGCCGCTTAGGCAGCTGCCTCTTTGCCTTCAGGCACTGCCGCAGCCACTTCCAACCAGTCCTGAGGCCATGTCCCATGGTTTGCCGGTTGGGGGCAGACTGTCTCAGCATCTCGAGCCATTACTTCAGATGCATGGGTTCTGGATACCATAGCACACGGCTACGGACTTCCCTTCCTTCAGCGTCCTCATGACAATCCACTGGGGAAACTCTCTTTTGAAGCTTCGATCCGCTCCTTGCGCAGGAAATCTTAACCCTGCTGGAGAAAGGCGCTATAGAACTGGTGCCTGTAGCCGAGAGGAACAAGGGATGGTAGTCCCCTTATTTTTTGATCCCCAAGAAAGACTGGGGATTGAGACCCATCCTGGACTTGCGTTGGTTGAACAAACTTCTCCGGAAACACAAGTTCAAGATGGTTCCTCTTTCTCCAGTCCTCCAGGCCCTTCCTTCAGGATTGGTTGGTGTCTCTGGACCTACAGGGTGCTTACTTTCATGTGCCGATTCATCCCTAACACAGAAAGTACCTGAGGTTTGCGGCTGGAGACTTGCACTTGCACTTTCAGTTTCGGCTCCTGCCGTTTGGATTGACCTCCGCCCATAGGGTCTTCACCAAGCTAATGGCGGTGGTGGCAGCGTACCTCTGGCGAGGGGGGGCGGAGTTCACGTCTACCCCTACCTGGACGACTGGCTGATCCGGGTTCTCTCTGCCGAGCAAGCTTTGGATCACCTTGGTCTCACCTGCTGCTCCCTCCACAAGCTGGGCTTCTCCCTCAATTTCAAGAAGTCACATCTGACGCCTTCCTAACAGCTCCAGTACATTGGGGTTGTGTTAGACACGTCCTTGGGGAACTGCTCGCCTCCCTAGGTGAGGGCTCATCACATTGTGCAGATGGTGGACACGTTTCAACATGCCCAGAGTCTCCGGGTTTTCAAATTCTTAAGGTGGTTCGGCTTCATGGCATCCTGCATTTTTCTGGTGCCTATAAATGCAATATGCAAAGAACAGCAGTAAACGCCAAAACTATTGGCATTGCCAATGCTTGTTAAGATGACTGGTGCAAGTAGGCAATCTCTTAGCTCAACAGAAGTTTGACATTTTCGTGCAACATCAAAAAATATCAGTATGTTAGATCACCACTATTTATACAGTGGATCCTTAGTTTGAGCTTTTGTATTACTCTAATAAATACATGTTTGTTTTGAAATTACCTTACCAACCACCACGTATTTTCTGTAAAAGAAAATGTTACGTTTCCAATTGTTTTGTGATCCTGATTCGCCTCCATTTGTAAAAAGCAGTTTAGCGTTATTACTTTTTTTGATATTTGAAATGCATAATTCAATAGTATTTAGCCCCATAACATGGAAATGGCAGTACATGGTTCAGTTGAAACTAAATACCTCTGGTATGTACAGTTCTACACACCTTTCCAGACGTGCTGGCAAATGGTTACAGCCAGTGATGGAAACCGACCCTTGCCAGGAAACACGTATTTATAAACCCTCCAATTTTCAGGCGCATGTAGGCAGTGGTGGAAATGGAACAAATTCAAGGGGGATGGCACAAGGGGGGTGGGGGTGGTTTAGAGTTTTGAGGGGGGGGGCGGAGTTCCTAAGGGGCAGAGCTGGCACTTGAACTCCACTCAAATTAAATGTTCAAAATATTCGTTTCAAAATGTAGCAATTTCTTTTATGCTGCTTCTTTCCAAACTAACACTGTACATCAATTTCACTAGAAATCACTTCCATGGTAGTGGTTCACCCAAATACTGTTGGTAATGCAGTGATTTTTTACTACATTAAGGGATTCTGACACGCTGTATAGTAGGTTACCGGGGTAGCTCAGCAGTTTGGGAGACAGTTGCTGGGATGTCCTATATTTAAAAACTAGTTGTTAATCATATTACTTTTTCCAATTCCTTATAAGTGCTATAAGACGTGTTTGTCCAGGGCATGGGTTGGGCTGGTTGCTTGCTTATATTCGGGCACAGAGGGGGGTGGGGGGGATTTCTGCCTCTGTAGTGAAAATCAAAAGTTGGCACCCATGAACCCACAGTTTCATTTCCTAATACCTGCTGTCAGCACAACAGAAGCGTTTATTTGTGATTAACCAGTTTGACAAGCATATAACACATTTATTAATATAACTTGTAATAAAACATAAAGCAAGGGGAACATTTAAAAAAATATAGTGAATGCAAGTTTAAGCAGGAAATGACTATTATCATTATTATATTTTTTCTTTTTATGTGTGAGATGCTCATTTGGAAAACAGTAGCATGGCCGGCACGTATCAAGCCTGCTTTTAACAGTGATGGCCCCCAACCCCAGTGGTAGACATCGCCTATTGATACCCGCGGTGTCCCTTTCAGGCCAGAAGAAAGAAAACAGGCTAAGCAAATGGGTTTTTACGGCTGCAGAAAGGAGCGCAGAGCAGATTAGATCACCGAGTCACCATGTCCGTAAAGCCTTGTCAGGGTTGAGGCTGGCCAGGTCTGAGATCAGGGGAGACCTCTGAAGTCGGATCTCGGACCGGCAAGACCCAGCCCATTGGCCAGCGATGTAGGCAGTAGACCATATGAGCATCTGAGGTCAGCCGCTTCTCGAAGCAACGAGCTGGGGGCAGATCTCTCTCCGCAGCAGGGGCCTCCCTCTGGAACAGCCTTCCTGCTTCCCTGAAACTTGAGGAGAACCATCTCCGGTTCCGGAAGCACCTCAAAACCTTCCTCTTCGCTTCTGCCTTCTCTCTCCCTCTCCCCTGCTAAACCTGCTTAACTCCCCTCCGAAGTCTGCACTTAACCTGCATCTGGGCCACTCTGTGACCTCGGCCCAGGGCCCAGCCACTCTCCACTTGCACGGCCTCCCTGGCTCCCGCTGCACTGCGGGACTGTCACTGCATCCCTACAGCCCCCTTCCCAGCACTTACTCTGCACTTACCTCGCACTTGCCACCAGCTGGCCCTTTTATTTATTATTTATTATTTTATTACGCTACTTACCTTGTATTGCACTTTCCCCCCCACCTCCTCCCCCTGCACTTCTCCTTTTCCCCTTACCTCTGCACTTGCGCGATCTGAATGACACCTGGCCTAGTAGGATCGTTTGTCTGTCTTCCCCTTGTTTCCCCCCCTCCCTGCCTCGTCGCGCCTTGAAACACTCGTGTATAGGCGCGTTACAAATACCATATCATATCATATCATATATCATATCATATCATATCATCGTCGAACATGTCTGTGCATTGGTAATAAATACTGTTTAAGGATTCATCTCTTGAAAGCATGTAAAATGATACTTTACCAGCATTGTATTAATGTTTTTCAATACACAACTGTAAAACTGGTGTAAGTGCAATCTGTTAGGGCCTGTTATTATTTTCACTTGCTCTTAGTAAATCCTGGACAAAAATCCTCTTCAGTTCAATTTTTTTTAGTACCAGAAGGACGTGGTTTTGTATCCATTTTAGTTTGTATACATGCAGCACACCAATTGTGTTTTTATTTCGCTGGGCAACACAAAAATGGCTAAAACTAACGAGGTAGTAAAAAAGCCTCAGTGGGCCAATCTTCTTGAAAGGCCTGCCTGAGTTGAGGCCCCGTGCCTTAAATGAGGTCGGAGGAGTCCTAGTACCGGACTTGACACCCAGCCAGGATGTCTATTGCCCACGGAATGCGGGATTTCTTTGGGGTAAGCAGGTTTGTGCAAACGTTTTGACGAAAAGAAATGAAGATAAAAATGACTGCCATGGAAACGCCAGGGTCGGACTGGGCCATACAATTGTCTCGGGCACCAATGAAAGTGACCCACAGTTGCAAATCGCTATTCATTCTTTTTGTGACACTGTTTGAATAGTAACCAGGGTTGTTTTTGTTTGTTGATAAAGTGTGATGTAATTTGTTCATTTTTGAAGAATATTTATTCATCAACACTGGTTATATCTAGCTGCAGAGTGAATTAACTAATTGATGTGGCCAAATTGGATAAAGAAGTGGCCCACTTTGGCCCATAAAACAGGCCCACACCAGCATATTGTGTTTTTGGTTCAGCCATGGGCCTAATGTCCAATAGGCCAGTCCGAGCCTCGGTGCTTGTTCAAAAAAGAACTAGCCCCAAACTTCTTTTTCCATTTTGGCAGAGAAGTCGGAGCAAAGAGGTGTGTCCAAGGGGAGCGTGAAGAGCGAGGTGGCAGGCAGCTGTATGTTTTTGATTTTTGCGTCTGGATCAGATTATGGGAGGACGACAGCAAAAGCGTACGGCATGCCACGGAGCTCGCAACGCTGACTTGTCCCACCAAATACAACCTGCCTTAGCGTGGGCATCCCAGTGCCTTGTCTTCCCCCCCTCTTTATTCTGCCCCCTCGCTCCCCCACCTCCCTCTTCACCCCCCCCCCCCCCCTTCATCCCGGCATAAGTCATACATTACATGTTGAACCAAAGAATGACACCGACACTTTGTTTAAGATTGGAAGATTAGAATGCCTCAGCAGCTTTATTTTTGCATAAAGTCTTGGAGTTATCTTACAGGCGATCCGTAATTCACCGCCACTGGTATGCTACTCAATGTGCGGCTACCTAGGTATTCCTTGCCCTCCCCCCCCCTCATCGTCCTCGTCCGGTGGACGCTTCAGATTGAGCCCGGCCCTTGCTAATAACCTCTCTCTACCCCGGCCGTTTGCGATTTGATTTTCCCCATGCCTGTGTTTTCCCTAGGCCCCCTTTTTTCTCTAGGTCTTAGTTGGGAATGCCCGACCCCCCCGCTCCTCCCCTGACACTTCCCCTGTGTCCTGGTCTAGCTAAAACCGGCAGCCACGCGGTGCCTCGCTAGTGTTCAGGTTCCTATACCGGCACCACCACAAGTGCCCCAACATTACACATATTCCATATCCGTAGTTAAGGCCGACACCGCCCTCCGGTGCCGGCCCCCACTTTCTGCCTTCCTAGTAGGTCATCGCTTTGCGACGTCATCTAACATTTTCCTTTCTATCTCTACTCTGTCCCCCCTACGTCCCCCAGTTGCTGCTGGTACTGGAATCCCAGTCCTATCTATGCTATGCAACCCCCAGGTCTCCCTTCCGTCTTGCCGAGCCCACAAGAACTTCCCTGTTCCCTCTCTCCCAAGGCCCCCCCGGTGAAGTCTTACCCAGTGCCCCCCCTGCCAGCGTCATGTCTCTTCCGGATACCCTATCCCTCCTTCTTCCTTCCTTTCCCAACTGGCTCCTCCATTCCCCCGGTCCACCCTTTGCTGCATCCCGCCAAGCCCCCTTTTTTCTGTCCTTTCTGGCCCTCCATGTCCTGGCTCCCTTTCCCCCCAGATATTCTTCCCTTTCTTGAATCCCCCCACCTCCCTCCTCCTTATGCCCCCCTCCTTCGTGAAGACTTCCCCTTGCTGTTATTTTGTCCCTGTTACCTAACCCCCCGTAGTCTCCTCTTGTTCCCCCCCAACCGGCTTCCCTTGCTGCCCTTGTTTGAGTTTGTTGTTCGTTTCCCCCCCCCCCACCACAATTTTGGTCTTGGAATTGGCTCCCAAGTCCCCTACATCCCTCCCCTTTTTCCCAGGGCCTCCCCCAAGCCTATTGCTCTCGGGGCGCCATACATCTAATCTATTGGCTGATCATTCTCCTATGGGTCTGTCAGTGCTTTGTTCAAGGGATTGACCTGTGACTCCTCCAAGACTCTCTGCTGGCTGCCGGCGGCGGAGAGTTCCCCCCCCCCCCAGCTTGCTTGCACAGGGCACTCCCTTTCTTGGTTCAATGGAATTGTGGGTGGGAGCGTACATTTAGTACGGGTGTGGGGGGGGGACGGAACCTGCCCAAGGAGAGATAGCCTCCCCCTTCCCCCCCCACCCTCCTGATCCGCGCCCCCTCACGCGCATCCTGCATTCTTTAGTGCTGTCCTCCATTCTAAGGACATCATGGCTGTGCCCACCTCGGACAGGTGGGTCCTGTCTTTCTCGAAATACCCAGGTACTTTTAAAGTGATGAGGGGATGCCGAATCCATACCATCCCCCTGCTTTTTAGGAAACTCCCCATACGATTGTTCGTTTTCCTCCTTGCTTCCTCTATGGCCCCGTGGCGTAACGCACCCCTCCATTCCTGTCTTGCGATTATCTCGGACCACATCACCTCGCACCCCCTGAAAGTCCTCCCTATTCTGGTTAGTAAATTTCTTAAAAGTTCTGACAAATCCTTCCTTCCTTTAGTCACCAAATCATTTCCCCCTATATGCAACAAGATAATGTCAGGCGAAGGGTGTTGATGCGCTGCCTGTTCCAATGTCGCCCATACGGACGTGCCTTTCAAACCACCTTTGGCGATCCAACTAATCTGCGTGTTCCGTAGGCCCAGGTTCCCGTCCCAAAACGCCATCCGCGCTCTGGCCGCTGCCCGGGCCACGAAGGAGTGGCCCACGACCCATACCCTGTTGGCTTCTGTGGAGACATGATTGGTTGTATTAGCTTGAGTGGCCTAGTTAGTGCCCCCTTGTCCCATATGCTGCCCTAACCCCCTGCCCCCCTGGATGCCAACGCGTTGACTCCGTTAACGCACATATAATTTGTATTTGTCAGATGTCCATCTCCCTATCCTTTTGACCCTGTCCTCCCCCAGACCTTCCCTGCTCGCTGTTGTCGGTGCGCCTATGCGGAATGAGTGGGTTGAATATTGCCCCGGATCCACACCCGAACTTGCCAAGGCCCCCTCTAAGACTCGCCTGAATTGAAACTGGGTAAGTGGGGTTCCGTCCTTGTGTCGGAACAAATACCCCGGCTCACCCTCCCTAATTGCAAAATATGCTGTCGTGCTCTCAACCGGACAAAACGCCTCCTGTCCCAGTCTGGCCAACACCAGCTCGCTTCCCTTGGCCTTCTGGTCTGTTTTTGATATCCTGATGTTGACTGATATCCCCCCCCCCCCCTATCTGGCGTACATCTCCCCATAGTAAGGCTCTGAAGCTCTGGTCATTCTTGGCTTTCGCCACTAACTCACTAATCCATAGGGCCCCAAAAAAGGCCAATGCGAAGCATGCTTTGAACATAATGCTTTCATATTGCGAGTAACACACCCCTGTAGTTGCCGTCATAACCTTCTGTAATAGTTCAAAATCAATGGGTTTCCTCACTAGAGTTGATGAGGTTGTTGCCGTGGCCACCCCGCCCCTGTTCCAGCCTTTTAGTGCAGCTCTTACAAGAAAACCTTTAGTTGGGTCTTGCTGGCCTGCCAGCTGGCTATGAAATGCCACTGCGCTAAGATGTCCCGCCAGCCATGATCTTGATTTTCCCGCCCCCTCTGCCCAGAGGACAAAACAGTCCACCCTCTCTACCATGTTGTCCCCCCCCCAAATGTTTGGTGTGCTCCAAGAATGTATCATAATTGGCCTTGTATCGACTCCAGGTGCTCCCCGCTAATGCTCTGGAAGCGAGCCTCCTCATTCCTTGACCCAACTCACTAGCTGCCATAGTTCCTTGTCGAACGGAGTCATGATGAGCTGTGCTTGGATGTGCGCTTTCCTGAATCGTGTCATCTGTGAACGAGAAAGTGCATCAGCCGCTGTGTTGTCCACCCCCGGTACGTGCCGCGCTTTGACGGCTGCATTCATCGCCAGACATTTGCGAACCATGTGGCGTAGTAGGCACAACGTGGCCGGGCATTTTGCTGAATGCGTGTTCACTGCCTGTACCACTGCCATATTGTCCGACCACACCACTAATCGTTTGTTACACAATTCGCGTGACCAAATGTGCATTGCTGCCACCACTGGGAATAGTTCCAACATGTTGATGTTTTTGCACAGCCCCTTCCTCACCCATGCCTTAGGCCAGTCGGCCCGGCACCATTCCTTTCCTAATATTGCCCCGAATCCCATCCTACCTGCCGCGTCGGTGAACAAATGTAACTGTGCGCATGCCATCCAAGGGGACTGCCATATGCATACCCCATTAAATTCCCTTAAAAAGGCGCGCCATACTTTGAGGTCTTCCCTCACCCCCGTCCCGAGGCGTATCTTATGCCACCCTTTTCTGTGCCTTCCTGTCGCCGCCGCCAGACGTCTTGCAAAAACTCTTCCGGCCGGTATCACCCTGGCGGCAAAATTGAACTTGCCCACCAAAGATTGTATGGTTTTTATGGTTGCCTTCTCCCCGTATAATGCCCTATCTATGTCGCCAATGAATTCCTCTATCTTCTCTGCCGGTAATCTGCATGTCCCTTCAACCGTGTCTATTTCTATCCATAGGTAAGTTAACTTGGTACAGGGTCCCTGTGTTTTGTCACATGCCAGAGGTACTCCCAACTCCTCTGTTAATACCAAGAAATTATCGATGAGTGCTGCGCAAATATTCGTGCCCCCTCTTCCTACGAACAGAAAATCATCCAAATAATGCGTTTCCCCCCCCCTGCCCTCCCTTTTATGGAGTGCCCATTCGAGGAAGGAACTAAATGCTTCAAAATATGCGCATGAGATGCTGCACCCCATTGGCATGCACTTATCTACATACACCTCACCCTCAAACTGGAAGCCTAGGAGGAAGAAACTGTCCGGGTGAACAGGGAGCAACCTAAATGCCGCTTCTATGTCCACCTTCGCCAAGAGCGCCCCTTTTCCCGCTGCCCGTGCTAAGCTTATGGCCTGGTGGAACGATGCGTAAGTTACTGAGCAAGCCTCTATGTCCAATCCATCATTCACTGAGCATCCTTTGGGGTGCGACAAGTTATGTATTAGGCGAAACTTCCCAGGTTCCTTCTTCGGTACCATCCCCAATGGGGAGATGATGAGGTTACTCAATGGGGGACCCTGGTATGGTCCTGCTATCCTTCCTAATTCGATTTCTTTGTTAATCTTTGCCCTGGCCGCATCAGCCCTCTCTAAAATAGACTTGGAGTTATTCGCTGTTCTGGCCCCCATGCGTCCTTGGTAAGGAATGCGGAACCCCTCCACGAACCCCTGGGCTAATGTGTCCCTCCCTAGAGAAGCCGGGTACTGTGCCAGCCATGTGAGCAAGCTATCGACCTTGATGGGGGAAAACCCCTTGTTATTAAGGCCATTACCCGGCTCCCTCTGCCCCCACCCCCTCTTGTTCCCCCTGTCACCATCATTACCATTGCTGGCTCTTGTGCCTGCTCCCGGTGCCGTGAGTGCCCTTGCCCCCTCTTCTCTTGATGAACCAATTGTCGAGGCACCTTAAAAGAAAATTGTTTATTTTAGTATACAGAGTTTGTTTTGATACGAAACGACCACATAATTGACATCAATCGACCGTTGTCCCAGATGTTCCCTATTGAAGCCCCCCCGGCGCTTATTTTGGTTGATCGCTTACCGCTGGCCTTCCCCTGCACCACCGTGCTGGGTGACCGTGGGTCCCGCACGCAGAGCAAGCATGTCTGAATTTGCAAGTCGCGCCCCAGTTGCATACCCCCTCATTGTAAAATCTGCAGCAAGCCGGTGTCCTCGCGCTCACGGTGTTCGTTCGCCCTGCCCCAGTTGGCCTTGATATTGCTTCCGTGAGGACCGGCTGTATTGTACTTGTATTACCCCGGACCGGTTGCGGCCCCATGTTATTGGCCCATGCTGTCATTTCCATCCTCCCCTCCCTTGCTGCCACTGTTCTGGGGGCCGTAATTGTGCTGTTTAACCCTGCCCCGACAGCCAAGTGTCCTCCCCCCTGCCTCTGCCCAGGGATTGATGCGCCCTCCTGCCAGTATGATTGTCCCATCCGCTTGCTCTATTGTCCCACTGGAAGATTCCAGCCAGTCCTCGACTGACTTATGATTCCATTTCAGTTTGGGATCATGTTCCATTCGTAGACGAAATCGCTGGTCTCTCAAGAACCATTCATTTCCACCCTGTTGATTATATTCATGTATAACACATGCCCTGTATGCCATCAAGTGTGGACCCAGGTCTGGGTCCTTTTGATTGAGTGTCTGGGACAATATCTTAAACGCAGCGAGCCAATTTTCCAGGGTTTCTGCCGGCCTCACTCTTTTCCTGGCCTTGGCTAATTCCCTCCCTCCTGTTCCCCGCAGTGTGTCATTGCCCTTTGTTTCGTGTTCCAAGAGAGATAATATGTCAATGAACTTGCCCTCCCAAATTTCTTGCTTCACCCACTCAGGCAGAAGCCATGCTGAGTAATTGCCGCCTGTTGCTGGCGGTAATTTGGTATTTGTGCCCTCTACCCCGGTGCTGAATGTGGCGTCAGTGGCTGGGGTGCCGCTTCTTGCCCCGTCTTCCCCCCCTGCCAGACCTTGCTTGCTCCCGTGGCGGCCGCCCATGGTGCCCTGTTTGCTATGGGGGCCGATGTGGCCGTTGCCCCTTGCGCTGCCAACACTGCCCTTACGATTTTTTGTATGAATTCCGACTCACCATCACTGCCCACAGGCACACTGCCTGGTACCGACCCGGTCTGGCGGTGTTATCAATTTCGGTTGGGCCTTTGTCGGCGGGGCGGGCGGCTGTGCAGGCGTTGGCACATTTTGCGCGGTTGTGGGTGGTGCCGGTGTCGCCCCCAACTTCGCTTTTAAAGCTGCCAGTTCTTCCTCCAAGTCCCTTTTTGTCTTTTTTACGTGTGGGCCCCCACTTGTTTTCGCCCTATGCTTCCGAGGGGGGCCCCTCTCCTGACCCCCACCCGCAGGTGAGTTCTCGTGGCCCCCCCACGCCTTCACCACTTGTCGAGTCCTTGTTCTCCGGCACGGTTTTGCCCCCCTCCGGGTTGCATCCCGGGATGGCGACTATGTTGGCGATTGTCGGGCCCCCCATCCTTGCCATGGCAGCCTGCCACCCCAAGACCTCGGTGAGGGCTAGAAATTCAGCCCAAGATTGTGCGTCCATTCCTCGCCCCGTGTTTGATGGTCCGGCTGCTTCCTCCACTGTCTGGCCGTCTTCGGATAACACGAGCTCTACCACCTCCAGCCCGGTGTTAACTGCACTTGCATGTACCGACATGTTGACCTATGTAAAAACCAAATGTTTAGGTCACTGTGGAGTACATAAAACTTATTTTAGCTGTGCCCCCTGTGCCAATGCTTGTCCCTTGCCGCCACTTATGTACTAATTACCCCCTTTATGACCCTTTAGCACCCATCCCGCGATCTGTCCGTCTCTGCCACCCATTCATTCCCTCTATGGGACGTTGTAATGGCGTTCCTCCTGCTTCCTTATTGCACAACACCCAAACCACTTTATACTGTGAAACCCAAATGCGCCTGTACCCCCAAGAGGCCCAGAAAGTAAAATTAACTCAACCCACTTTCCTGTGTCGTGTTCCGGGGGCATTCGCTGCGAGCCATGTTCCCACGCCCTGGTGAACCATAACAGGTAGCACCAAACCCCACCTATGAAATGCCCTTTACTCCGAGAGGAAGAACCTTCCCGAGTCCCCGGACTGTTTGGACACTACCTGGCCCTTGGAAAATGCATATTATTCATTTACAATTTACTCATTTTTCAGGCTGGGTGCGGTGTTGCGGGGAATGTGATCCCATTTACCTACTAGGTAGAAAGATAGAGATAGAGCGAGGTAGAGAGAGAGAGAGAGAGGGGTAGAGAGCAACAGAGAGAGGGATCGAGAGAGATAGAGAGAGATAGTGAGAGATAAGGAAAGGAACTTCCTCCCCCACAGCTGATCCAACCCCGTCACGCCTCTGCGTACCTTGCATACTGAGCCACATGCAATGAATTGCTCTAAGTGACCGCAGCTTCCCCATCATAAACAGATGCCACTGTTTGCAACACAATAAAACCTTGCCTGAGGAAGCTGCTGTATTAACACAGCCATATGCGCAGGAGCGTGCCAAAAGGCAGTGCCCGAGGCTGCCCACACCTATTTATTTACATAAACCGCACACTGCCATGCCACACATGAGGGTGTCTCCCAACCTGCTATGGCATTTACCCCTACAACAGTACCACGTCTGCCCCCCCTTCCCCCCCACCCCTCGTAGTCCTTCCAACGAAGGCCTCGCATGCCGAGCAAACCCCTGAGCCGCAACACGTGGCGCGGATGGTACTGCCACTGCCTCGCTGCACACGCCACCAAACCCGGCGCCGCACCCGTCCCCCGGTCCTCTCCTGAGCGAAAATTCCCAGCTGGTGAGCCATGACCAACCCGCTTAGACCTGATGCACTATGGACTAACCTGCACTATGTACTCTCATGAGGTAACACACTCGGTGCGTTCCGTCCCGTATTACCCCTGGACCTACTTTGAATATCCCCCAACCGAATTTGGCCCTAAATATTAATCTTGTTCCACTCCCCATGGTACTCTCCCGGTCCCCCCACCCACCCCCTCGCACCACAGCGCATTGCCCGTATCCCGCGGGTGGCCGTGCCGTCACTCAAAATGGATCCGCGAGGACCTCATTCACAGTATACATGTAAGACACCTGCAGGCCCTCCGATAATTCCTGCAGCATTCGGAATGAACAGGTGGGGAAGCGCGGCACAGGGCAGGCCCTCTGATAACCCCAGCCGCACTCGGAATGATTGGGTGGGGGAGCGCGGCACAGGGCAGACCAGCAGCTGTGCCGGCGTGCCAGCCCGCTCACCCCACTCAACCCCGCAGACCTCACCCACATAACAATCCCCCGATCCCGAACATTTTTGGGGCCAAAAATGCCCCCATCCGACCACCCCGAACACAGCTAGAATCATCAGAGGCCCTGCGAGCGTGCCTTCAGCTATAAAAACAATGTATAATATATATAACGCTGGGTCGCGTATCATTGCTATGGTGTGGGCAACGCTTTGTCACCATTCCCATGGTAATGTTATTTTGGCCATATTGGCCGGCTGCCATTGCTGGCTTATATATATATATATATATTTCTGATGTTTGTTAATCTGCTTAGAATCACATGCTGTGCATAGGTCCGACATCCAGTGGTCACTGCGGAGTATTGCATTTTGTTTTTCGTAGTCGAAAAGGGGATGTCGACAAGGCGTGTCTGTAACACTATCCCTATAGTGACGTGCGTAGTACCCATAATCCCTCACGCGTCGAGGTCCCTCAGATTGTTTTTTTCCGCCCAGCTTCTGGTCGCCTTACGCGGAGCTCCTAGAGAGACATTGCAAATACTTACTATCGGACCTCGGTCCTTAATTATACTTATTATATTGTTAAAGATCCCTCCCCTCGACGTTAGCTGTGAAGCTGTTTCTCCGCCGAGCAAGTTTTCGACGGAGGGGAAGAGACGGAGGAGATCCTTCAGCGCTGCCGAACACGTGGTCTGGCCTCGCCGGCCAACATACAGTAGGGAGAGTGGGGGTTCGAACTTTTATCTTCTCTTTGAGAATGTCTTTCTTTCTCCCCTATCTTTCCCTTGGGGTTGTTATCACCAGTTATTATTGCCTCAGCTATGGAGAGGACACCTTTTAAGTTTTGCCCACGCTGTAGGGGCAAATTGTTAAAACGGATTTCTGAAATCTGTCCTGGTGGCGCAGAAGTTCAGAAGGCCAACCTAATTACTTGGAACAGGGTAACCTCTGGACGAGCCAGACCAATCAAGGTAGCGATCGCGGCGGTCAAGACTAGGTCTCAAGAGGGGTGAGGGTGACTGAAAGCCCGCAATGAGCACACAAAGCAAGATCACTTACAAACTACTCCAAACAGTTGTTATATTAAAAATATATACACATTTATTCCAAGGCCTTTAAAACAATGACCGTAGCGAGAAAATCACAATATAACGATAGTAAACCAACACATACCATATCAACACAATATATATACAAATACGACAGTCTCAAGCGTTAGATGCACGAAATGGGTAGTCCACCTAAAAGGGAAGGAAGACAGGCAGTGCGAAATAATGCTTAGACCCAGTTCGCCTTCAGAGGCACCTAACTAGATGGAAGTCCGAGCCCTGCGAAGAGTGGAGCCTTGTGCTCAAAAGTACCTGCACGCGCTGGTGCCAACAGGCAAAAGGAGAAGCTCTTCGAGGGAAATCAGGCAGTTCAGTTTAGTGCACAAAAGAAGAACAACACGTTCCGCGACTCAAGCGCAGCCTCCACAGTGGGCAGAAGCAGAGCGCGAGTACGGAAAAGGGTGCTGTTTGACACAGCGGGGAAAAGCAATGGGCTCCTGCAGGAGGGCGACCAGATCCTAGCTATGCTACTCACCGGTCCCCGATGCAAGCAGACCCAGGCTTCTCCGCGTCCGTTTCAGTAGCTGGCAGGTTCAGAAGAGCAGGGAACGCCTCTTCGTCGTGTTGAGTAAAAAGACGTCCCAATCGAAGAAACCTGCACAGTTTGTTACCACAGCAGGGCAACGGAGCGGCCGTGTGTATCTGAGCCAAATGTACACTACTCGCTTCAGACCTGGGAACGCCAAGTGTACGAAGCGTGTGAGAGTGACAAGGACTCGAAATACTACACAACCTGGCGGCGGTTACAGAGCAAGACTCCCGTGTAAGCTGGTCAGTCAGCTGGATGGCCCAGAGACGCTTCCGAAGGCTTACTGGCAGGAGATGGTGAAGATGCCGAGAATAGCTGTTCCCGCTATTCCAAGGGTCGAAGTACCAGTACAGGCCTTCTGGTTCGATCAAAGGTGAAAAGGGTTTCACAAGGCGACAGCAGTGCAGAGGAGAAGTCCTTCAGCGGGTCACCAGCGATTCCTCGGTCCAGCCTCTTGGTTGCAGGATACTTGGCTCCTGTATTCCTTCGTTCGTGAGAACTCAGGAGATCGACATGGTAGTGGTGTTTCCAGCCCCCTCTTATCCACGGTTCCCTTCGCGCCAAAACGGAGGGGACCCAATGGGAGATCCGCTCATCAACACTCACACCATTCGTGGACCAATCACGGACCACGGTGGTCCCAGGCATTCACACCACCCTAGACTCTCTGGCACCCAGGATGTGTATTGGGACCAGACATCCCAGCCCACATCCGGGAGGCACACACAAGACATGTAGAAGTCTGCGAAAGCATCCGTGTTTCGCGGGAAAGTACATGCCCAAATAAGGAAGGCCCCGGGTCGGCTCGACCTGGGGAAGGTGAAGGGAGCAAGACGGTCAGCGGACAGGACAAAGGAGCCTCGTGGTCTGGCCATTTTGGGAGCCAGGCCACCATTTTGGGTTAAGGGCGAGAAACGCGTTTAGAACGCCAAAAGGAGCTCAAAACACAAGAAACGATCGCTGCCACCATTCCCGTCCCTGAATCACTTGCACCGATCAGATACAATCCTAAACGAGTATCTAGGGCCTGTAGAAGGCTAGAGACCCAAGAGAGCTGTAACTTAGCTTACAGTGCCCTCTTGTGTCATGTTGCATGAAAGCCGCAACATGATAAAAGAAACTACGGGAAACAGCGTTCCCCGGTACTGACTGTCTTAAGGGCATGTCAGTTTCCCCGTAAGAAAGGAGCGAAAGCCCAGAGGAGTGCGGCAGAAGGCTGCACTTCTCTGGCAAAGTCAAGAACAAGGTGAAAAACAACAGCAAAAAGTTTAGGGGTTGCCACATGGAAGGAAAATTACCTACAATTACGAAATCTTTCCTAACACAAATACACTTGGAAGGACAAACACAAGCTCTGTAATCGTTGCTTGCCCCTCGATCATAAGGAGGACAGCTGTGCGGCCTGTAAACTCTTGAAACCAAGAACTCTTAAAGAACGCAAAGTTAAGAGGTGGGCGGACTACGCTATGTCGAAGTCAGTTTCCTCACCCGCCGCCGCTGTTACAGAAAGTGACGAGGAGGGTGATAACTCGAAGTCCGTTACGGAAGTCATTAACCCCCAGAAGGAGCGCTCGAGCTCCTCGACGTCCGTCCCCGGCCCCGACGGGCTCGGCTCACGCCCTGCTCATGGGGATGAACACCCCGGCGACAGGGACGCACACAGACCCCATAGGCCTAAGCACACAACCCACGGCTCTTCTTCGTCGAAGACGAAGGATCCATCAGCGCCGAAGGGGACGCAGGGCACTCCGGCGTCTACCTCAGACCGTAAGGGTCTCAAGCCCCACCAGCAAACGCAGTCGCGACCAGCGATTGGGCTTTCATCAAACACGGGCGCTACCCCAAAATCATCCGACGTAACGCTCCATAGAGCGGCCGTCGAGGAACAACGCGTAACGCAGGCAACGTCGACACCAGAGTCCTCTACTGACAAACTCGTTGTCGAGAGCCTGGCGACAATTGTTTCCGAAGACACACGTAAGCGGACGACGAAACAAACGTCCAATACCGCACAAAAAGCTATAGAAACGCCGAAAAAGCATAAGAGTAGCCAGAAACTGCCCCTTTCATCTAAGGGCACTTCGGAACTACCGGAGGGCTTTTCAGATGGCGACGGAAACCTTTCTTCGACGTTGTGGGAGCGTTCTAAGCGTTTTGAAGGTGAAAACACTGATTTCCCCCCTCTAGACTATTCAGGGGTCCCCCATGAGACCCTTGAAAGACTCCATTCTTGTATGGAGAAAATGGAAAGGTTTTTGGGAAACCAAAACCCACCCACACCCAAAAGACTAAGAGAATGGCCCCAGGATGACCCTAGGGTCAAAATTCCTAGGCTGTTTCCCCCTTCTACAGACGTATATGACCTCACGGAAGAGGAGCAATACCTCCAGGAAGATGAGTGTTTGGGTGGAGAGGAAGAACATGAGGAAGAGGGGTTTGAAGAAGATCCTTACACTAGTGCAGGAGCTTTCGAAGAAGATACAGCTACCTCGCAGCCTTGGCAATCCCCATAAGTCCACTCGGACCCTGATGTCTTTCACCCTTCTCCTCCCAAGGATTCACCTATTGGAAACACCTCTCCCATAGATGACCAACCTTCACTTAATGCACTATTGCGCAAGGCAGCAGCGCATTTTGAAATAGACACAGGGGAGACTATTCCTGACATAGACTTTGTAGAGAAAGTTATTAAAGAAAAAGCCCCTGTTAGTCAGTCTATTCCGCTCCTGGCTTCTATAAAGAGAAGAATAACTCCTTCCCTTTCCAATCCTGCCTTAGTCAGAGGGGTCAACCCTCGGATAGAAAAGCTCTTCAGCCCTTCGCCCTCTGACCCGTTGTACATCAGAGGCCATTCTATTCCGGACTCCCTCGTAGTTACTAATATAAGGAAAAGAGCAGGGGTACCACTATCCACTAGTGAGGCACCATCTGACAAAGAGGGCAAAAAGCTCTACGCACTTGGGAAGAGAATCACGACGTCCGCCGCCTTTTCAACTAGGATTGCAAATAACAATTCCCTACTAGCTAGCTACGCAGATGCACAGTGGAGCAAGCTGCGCAGCGAAGCAGAGGACGCACCAGAAACCCTGCGTTCACGCCTGTTAGCTACAATCTCAGAGGGAACTCTTGTAAACCAGGGCATCGTAAAGAACTCCTTAGATGCCGCAGAGACGGCTGGCCGTTCCCTGGTTCAGGGAACACTTCTCAAACGCCATGTCTGGCTGCGCAATTCGGGCTTTAAGCCGGAAACCCAGGCTTCCCTGATAAATAAGCCCATAGAAGAAATACATCTGTTTGGGAAAGCAGTTGATGAGGCCCTAGAACATGCGAAGAAAGAGTTTGATACCATCAAAACTCTTGACCAAATTTCTAGGCCCTCTAACAGACGCGGCTATGGCAATAGACGCTCCTTTCGTGGCCAACGCCAGCAGCAAAACCAACAGCAATTTTACTCTGCTACCAACTGGCCCTCTAACCAGGGTAACAACACCCAGTTCAGTCAAAGAGGCCAACGCCGTGGCAGGGGAAGAGGTCACGGCTCCAGCCCCAAAGGTTCCACGCCCAATACCAACAAATGACCCGAAGATTCGGGTCCCCTCCCATGCATCACCGGTCGGGGGCCTGCTAACATCGTTCCTTTCAGCATGGGAGGGAATATCGTCAGACCGCTGGGTATTATCCACCATAGCCCACGGATACTGCATCGAATTCAACGGTTCCCCGAAGTACAGACCCCCACGGAACCGACGCATGACACCGGAACACCTCACCATTCTTCTACAAGAAGTAGAAGAGCTACTGAAAAAAGAAGCTATAGAGGCTGTCCCCCTATCTCAGGTAACAGAAGGTATTTATTCAGTGTACTTCCTTATACCCAAAAATGACTTAACCATGCGCCCTGTATTAGATCTGCGCCCAGCGAACAAGTTTGTCAAACCCCAAAGTTTCGTATGGTGACCTTGCAGGAAGTAATCCCACTGTTATCACAGGGGGATTATATGACAACACTGGACATGAAAGATGCATTCTTTCATATTTTGATGTTGCCAGCGCACAGAAAATACCTCAGGTTCAAGATAGAGAACAAACACTACCAGTTCAGAGTACTACCCTTCGGGATAGCATCTGCACCAAGGGTATTCACGAAAGTACTGGCAGTGGCAGCGGCCCACCTGCGCAGGTTATCCATCCCGGTATACCCTTACCTCGACGACTGGCTCATAACGGGGGATTCTTACGAAACATGCTTCTCCAATACCCAAAAGACTGTAGACCTTTTGTTCCAACTGGGCTTCTCCATCAACGAATAGAAGTCCAGCTTAGACCCCAGCCAAATCAAACAATTCCTAGGGGCTCTAATTCGAACAAAGGACGGCCTCGTCTTCCCCTCCAACGAGAGGGTCCAAAACGTGCTGTTTCAGATCCCCCATTATGTGGCAGGTCGAGAGGTGACGGTACGCAAAGCAATGCGCTTGCTAGGAATGATGGCGTCATGTATTTATTTGGTACCTCACGCGCGCCTGCGCATGCGCCCAATGCAAGAGTGGCTCAACAGCCAGTGGTGTCAGGCCAGCGGACAATGGGACGATCTAGTGGTGGTCTCGCAGGCCTTGGTTCTCTCGCTACGGTGGTGGACAAAAGAAAACCTGTTATTAGGGAAAACTTTTGCCACACCCGCAGTGGAAGCCACTCTAACCACAGACGCATCCCTTACAGGATGGGGGGGCTCACCTATCCCATCACACTGCTCACGGAGCGTGGACTCCGAGCTTAGCATCCAAGCATATAAACCTGCTGGAACTACTAGCGGTGTTCAAAGCACTGAAAGCCTTTCAGGAACACCTACAAGGAAAGACAGTGATGGTCCTCACAGACAGCACCACAGCCATGTACTACCTCAACAAGCAAGGGGGCACTCGCTCTCCAGGACTGTCCAAGCTGTCCCAGAACATCTGGAAGTGGGCTCTCAAACACAACATGTTCCTACTATCACAACATGTACCAGGGGAACTCAATCTGCTAGCAGACGAACTCAGCAGAGACTTCCCCCTGCCCGTAGAGTACGAATGGCGGTTACAAGAAGACATCGTCTTCGACGTCTTCACACAGTGGGGTTTCCCAGAAATAGACCTGTTCGCAACTCTGGAAAACTCTCAATGCCAAGATTACGCCTCCAGGTACCCCCAGAACCAGTCCAAGGGGAACGGTCTTTCGATTCCATGGTCAGGGAAATTTGTTTATGCTTTTCCCCCCGACTCCCCTTCTCAACAAGATAGTGCACAAGATGCACCAGGAACAAGTTACCATGATACTGGTGGCCCCTATGTGGGCCCGACAGCCATGGTTCGCTCACTTGTTGGAGATGTCTCTATCTCCTCCAGTGAAACTGCCCTGCCCGTACAACATGCTGTCACAAGACAGGGGCAGGACACTGCACCCATGCCCTCAGACCATGAACTTAGCAGCCTGGCTCCTGAGGTCATAGAATTTGGACATTTACAACTTCCACAGAGGTGCATGGACATCCTCAGAGAGGCCAGAAAGCCTAACACTCGTCACTGCTATTCTAGCAAAGGGAAAAGATTTGTCATCTGGTGTAGAGGGAAGAGTATCAACCCCGTTGACTGCTCTCCCACACAAATTATTCTGTACCTGACCCATTTACTGGACTCGGGTCTAGTATTCAATTCTATTAAAGTACACCTGGCAGCGCTTTCTGCTTACACCACTTCACAACTCAAAGTATCGTGGTGGAAGATCCCAGTAATCGAAGCCTTCATGGAAGGGGTAAAGAGAATACACCCTCCAATAGCAAACGCAGCTCCCGGCTGGGATCTAAATGTGGTACTCACCAGGCTCATGGGGTCACCCTTTGAACCCATGCACAAGGCAACTCTTAAAGATCTCACTCTTAAGACTGCTTTCCTAATAGCTATTACCTCCATTAGGAGAGTAAGTGAACTACAGGCCCTTTCGGTTTTAGACCCCTTTGTAACAGTTCACAAGGATAAAGTGGTTCTACGCACACACCCAAGGTTCGCACCGAAATTCATCTCCAAATTCCATGTCAACCAGTCTATAGAACTACCAACTTTCTTTCAAAATCCTTCAAATCTAGGAGAAAAAAGCCTGCATACACTTGATGTGCGCAGAGCTGTCATGTTTTACATGGAAAGAACTAGTCCACTGAGAAAGACTAATCAGTTCTTTGTCTCGGTGGCAGCAGGAAGAGAAGGAGATGCAGTTTCAAAATCCACTATATCTAGATGGATTGTACAATGCATCACTCTCTGTTACACTCTTGCTAAGAGAGAACTACCCTTCAAGCCAAGAGCACACTCTACTCGAGGCACTGGGGCATTCATAGCATTCATTGCAAATGTTCCCCTTGAGTCCATCTGCAAAGCGGCAACCTGGAGTTCTGTACACACCTTTACAAAACACTACTGTCTAGATGCCCACTCTAGATCTGATTACCAGGTGGGACAAGCAGTATTAAGACATCTTTTCTCTACTGTTCCTTCTCACAACCCACCTCCAACCGGGTACTGCTCGCTAGTCTATGCACAGCATGTGATTCTAAGCAGATTAACAAACATCAGAAGACAATGCATTACTTACCGTAAAAGCATTTCTGATGGTTGTATCTGCTTAGATTCACATGCGCCCACCCTTCCTCCCCGCTCGGATGGTAGGAACATAGACATCCTTTTCTATATCTCTCTTTTCTGTACTCACTCACGTCTAGAAGGCTCCCTCAGGGCAGAAAAATACAAACAGAGGGACCTCGACACGTGAGGGATTATGGGTACAACGCACGTCACTATAGGGATAGTGTTACAGACACGCCTTGTCGTCGTCCCCTTTTCGACTACGAAAAACAAAATGCAATACTCCGCAGTGACCACTGGATGTCGGACCTATGCACAGCATGTGAATCTAAGCAGATACAACCATCAGAAATGCTTTTACGGTAAGTAATGCATTGTCATATATATGACTGTTTGCGATCGTTTCCACTGAAGGCCCCCGGCCGAGGCGCCGCCTCTCGGGTCCCCCGGTTCTTTATATTTGCAATTCTTTGCATTTCTGGGCCATGAAGTCATTGGTTTGCGAGGAGCGTGTTAGTGCGGCGTTTGGCCAGCAGAGCCCGCCTCGCACCAGCCACGGGCTTAGGATCCTCAGGCTGCCAGCCCACACCCCCCCTCAACCCTGCAAACTTTTCCCAGCGCCAGCGCGCCATCCCCGTCCAATATGGCGGCCCCCACAAAGGAAAAACACACTCCTAGGCACCCCCCCATTTTCTAATGCCGCCCCTTGCCCCCCCTCCAACGGACCCACGCTCGCGTCTCGCAGCCTTTAGGGCCTGACCCGCTCCTGCCTTCCAGAGAAAAGCGAATACCTGCCCGAGCGCTATTCACCTGTCCCCACGTGCCATCTACTAAGCCAGTCAGCAAACCACAACATCACCACCTGCGGTCGGTTCGCCATCCGACCGCCGCTCAGGCCTCCCCACGCAACAATTGTGGCCGCCGCGCCGCAGCAACTCCAATGGCCTCCGCCACCACCCCATGGGCGGCCACGTGCAAAAGGCTCAACCCTCGAACACATGGCGATGCAATCTTTACAAACACATTGTTTAGTACGTTTTTCTATGGATGCATTTTAGTTGTTTAGTTAAATGGCCGCCGTGCCACACTGCGTTGGCAATCATCATTCAAGTGTTTTTATCTGATGACCGTAAAGGGTAGATAAAGTTACAGCACCCACAATGCCCGGCGATCCATAGCCCAGTCCATAAGCAGATGTCCCAAAAGCCAAGCACCCCGGACGGATCCTACACAAACCAGCTGATATCCTACCCGACCGCTCAGCCTACATGACCGCTCACCCCTCTCAACCCCGCAAACTTCGCCCAGCGCCATCGCGCAATCCCCTTCCAATATGGCGGTCCCACAAAGTAACAACACCCTCCTAGGCACCGCGGCAACCCTCAGTTGATTCATGCCCCCCCCCGCATGCGACCTTGCAACGTGGCGAGACCACTTAACTGTCCCAACCCGCGCCATTTTCTAATGGCGCCGCGGACCCCCTGCCCCCCTCCAACAGACCCACGCTCCCCTCTCATCCCACACATGCGGCCGCCTCCCCACTGCGACACAACCGTCCGGACGGCCAACGATCCGTCTCGCACTGCAGATCACTCCCCCCAATCTCCCCCCGACGCGCTGTCTCACCACCCCCTCATACACATGCCTAGACCCTCCCGTGTAAGCACCTCAACGCGTCCCTTCGGGAACGGACCACCGCTGCCACAGGAACCTCCTGGAATCTCCTCAGCAACCTCCTGCACACGAAGCGGGCGCCTTCCTCCCGCTCCCCGACAAAGACGATCCGAACGAAACGACGATCCGAAAAAACGAAACGATGCTCCAGTGAGGCGGGAAACCGAGGGAGAATGTGCGATTGTTCTCCCAAGCCCGTGCCTTTATGGGCTGGCTTCTCCTCGGTTTCCCACCCCGCCCCTCCGGTTTCGCGCGCTTCAGGGGGGCGGGCTACGTGTGCCTCTCTTCCTCCCGCCCCCCTGACCAATAGTCCCATGGGGGGGGAGGGCGGCTGGACCGCCCCCACTAAGGGCCGGCGCCCGCCATGCCAGCTTCCCTGGCGCGTTCACCCGCCATATCAGCACCATGATTGGCTGGCGCAAAGGCGCACGATGCAAATGCTAATGTGGTTAACATCATTTTTTTTTTTAATGCTAAAACCGCAACACATGACTTGATTACTACTCTTATGGACCGGTCAGTCTTGTACACCTGCAGACGATGGGTCTACTGCCAAAATGGTGTTTAACCCGAATTGCTAATCCACTTGCAGGAACCGGTTCTAATTAGCCCACCTCTGGATTTGAGGCTGCATCCTGAATGTGCAATCAGCATCCACGTCAAAAGGTGCTAGATGTGGGAACGGTCCTCTAATGCCCATCAAATCAAAGTGCTTAATAACGGGTTTGCTTTAAAATGGGCAGAAATATGGACTAAGTCCCTCGCACCTAAATATTACTGTATGAATGTAGCTATTTAAAAGCAGCAAGTTTCTCGAACAAAATATTTCAAAAAGTGAACAAGGGCATTCTTTTGTAACCGATTTCATTTTGTATATTTTCCCACACTTTCTCTCCTTGTATCCCTTATTTCTTTGCCCCTGTATTTAGTTTAGTTTAGTTTTAGTTTATTCATTTGTATTGCGCACCAGACCCGAGGGTATGAGGGCGCATGAGCAGCATGGTTATTCAAAGCTTGGTTACAGGTTGCTTATACATTACAGTATTAGTGTGACAATGGAGGACAAGGTGAACAGTTTTACAGGAAGGCTATAATACAATACAGATATTTTACAAATAAACATACTTAACAGGATTGCGGCAGTGTGGTGTTAGAGGTTAGAAGTATTAGTGATCCTTGTTCTTTAACCACTGGATATAGTTGCGTCTGAAGTCTGTATAGGTTTGGGGTGTCCTGAGGGATGGTGGTAGGGCATTCCAGTGTTGGGGTGCTTTCACCTGGAAGCTGTTGCCACCCATTTTGGTGCATTTGAACCTGGGAACTATGAGCAGGTTTGCGTTGGAGGTTCTGGTGGGTCTGTTGGGGGTGTATTTGCATATTCTGTCTACCAGGTAACGTGGGGCAGCGTTGTTCAGGAATTTGTGAGTTAGCGAGGCTACTTTGAGCAGGATTTTGTCTAGGGTGTTGAGCCAGTTGTGGGATTTCCTGATGTTGGAAATGTGTTCTCTCCTGGGAATGCAAAGTGCTGCTCTGAGAGCGTTGTTTTGTAGCGTCTGAATTTTGTTGGTAATTTGCTTGCTGGCTCCTACGTAGAGGGCATTACAGTAGTCCAGTTTAGATAATACCAGGGCTCTGGCTAGTGTAATGCAGCTCTGGGTGGATAAGAAGGGTTTGGCTGCTCTTATAAGCTTACATGTGTAGGCCGTGGAGGAAGCCATAGAGCTAACCTGTTTGTGGAAGGTTAGGGAGGAGTCGAGGTATATTCCTAAAGTTTGCACTTCTTTGGCTACCTTGATCGGGTTCCCGTCTATGATGAAGTTGGTGTAATTGTGGTCTAGTTTGGTTAGGTTTGAGGTGGAACCAAGGATGATGATTTCAGTCTCGTCATTCAGGCATAGACTGTGCGTGGCCATCCATGCCTGAATGATGGGGTACACCTTGTTCACCAAGGCCAAATCCTGGTTGTAATCTCCCGTCAGCGGGATGAGGATCTGTGTATCATCAGCATAGTTGGTGTAGGTGCTACCCAGGCCATCTAGATCATCAAACAGGGGCTTTGTAAACACCTTGTACAGAGTAGGGGAAACGCAGGAGCGCTGTGAGACTCTGCATGTGATGGGGATGGGGTCGGCAGCGGCAGAGGTGGAGAAGACACGCATGGATCTGTTGCTGAGGAATGACTCGATCCAGCCGATGGCTTCTTGGGAGAAGTGGGCAGGTGAGTCTAAATGATTACAGAGGATTTTGTGGTCAACTAGATCAAACGTTGCGGAGAGGTCTAGTAAGAGTAGTAGTGCGGTTTTCCCGTTGTCTCTAAGGGTGTCTATTTGGGCTTTCAGATCAATGAGGGCCGTTTCAGTCCCATGTTGGGGTCTGAAGCCTGATTGTCGAATGCCTAGGAGGTGGTTTATTTCAAGGTATTTTTGGATTTGTTGGTATGCTGTCTTGTCGAGTATCTTGAGCAGGAATGGGACGGTGGTAATGGGTCTGTAATTGGTAGGGATGGAAGGGTCAAGGGAAGGTTTTTTAAGGAGGGGGAGGACCCAAGACTCTGAGGTTACTGGGGACTGTTCCTGAGGAGAATGAGGCATTGATGAGTCTGGCGAAAGGTCTCTTGCCGCATCTTTAATGATTTGTGGGGGGCAGAGGTCACCCTTGCAGTTGGATGGTTTAAGGCTGAGAATTATTTTTTCCACTTCGAAGTAGAGACTTTGGAGAAGCTGAAGCGAGCGGTGTTGGATGTGTAGGGTATGTGGGTGAGGGGCTCAGGGGGGTGTTAGTGGGGTTGATAGGTTTGGTAAGGGAGTCTTTCTTGTTTTTAATTTTGGTTTGAAGACCTGTGACTTTGTTGTTTAGTGCATTTTGGACACTAGTGCACCATTGTTTGTTCTTCACGCAGGTATCTGGAGTTAGCACCGGTGTTTCCAATTCTTTGATGATTGTAAACAACTCTTTGATACTGGATTTGGATTGTGCAATTCTCTGGTTATAGATTTCTTGTTTGGCAGCTATGATTTCTTTTTTGTAATTGGCCGTTATTTTGTTGAGCATTAACTTGTTGTGGTCTGTGGGAGACTGTCTCCAGACTTGTTCCACTTTGCGTTTTTCCAATCGAAGCGCTTTAAGGTGGCTGGAGAACCATTGGTTGAGGTGCTTTTTTGGTTTGCATTTTCTTAATTTTAGTGGTGCAATGGCGTCTAAGGCTGTGCGCATGGTATTGTTATAGCCTTCAACGAGGTCGTAAGGGTTGGAAGTAGGGAGTTGGTTGAGCGTAGGGAGGATAAGAGGAATCAGTTTTTCCGCTGTAATATTTTTCTTGCTTCTTGTGGGGATGGCTACGGCTAGCGCCATGTTGGTGATGGGGCTCGAAGCTTCGAGGGAGAAGGAGAGGAGATGATGGTCAGACCAGGATTGAGGAGAATTATTAGTGATAAATGCTGCACAGTTGTAGTCTGTTACCCAGTCAAGGGTTCTCCCTTTGTTATGGGTGGGGCCGGATACTTTTTGTGTGAAGCCTAGTTCAGACAGAATGTTATTGATGAGGGTGGCCTGGTGGTCTTTGGTGTCTTTGTAGCCTAGGTTGAAATCTCCTAGGACGAGGCATTGTGAGGAGTTTTTTAGGTTGTCGGTGAGGATGGCACTGAGGTCTTCCTCGAAAGATCCCAGGGGTCCAGGCGGTCTGTAGAGTAGGTGAATGGATATCATTTGGGAGTTAGCAGTGGGCAGCTTAGCTGTAAGCGATTCGCATGATGGGAGGTGTGTAGCGGAATCAAGTCTGATGTTAAGGTGAGTTTTGGCAATGACGGCCAGGCCTCCGCCTCTAGATTCAGTACTATCCGCTCGGATGATGGTGCAATCGTTGAGGATGGCTAGCGAGAGGGCTGGGCCTGCAGCTGCATGGAGCCAGGCATTAATATTTAAAAGTATTGAAACTTAAGTGCACACGGCTCCTTCTGTTTCAGTTGAATTGAGCATATGCTGGGTGAAAAGTTCCTCCAAATACTTTTATTTCTAACCATCTCTGCGTTGCTGCAGTATTTTACACAAACATCCAGACTTATTTTTTATTTTTAAATAACGGGTAAGGTTAGTTAACTATTTAAAAAGGTGAAGTTTGCAAAGGCTGGCTGTTCTAACATTAAGGTACAAACATGGTGTTCAAATGAAGTATTTCCCTAATTCAAAGTTACCGCACTCCAATTTAGACTTGGCTCTCACAGTGCACCATGACTTTGCACTTTAACTGTAGCAACAATGTAAGCTACCCAACATTTAAAGCGAGGGCTGGATTTACCACTAAGCTATGTTTGACAATGGTCGTATTAGACAAAAGAAAGCCCACACAGGTGCATGTTCGAAGATTAAATTACATCCCAGACCTACCTGAATCAAATCTTGCAAGGCCAGATCATGTTCTTCGCAATTGATTATGTCTGTGCTGTAGGAGGGCAAGGGAAAAGGAGAAATCTCTCTGGAGGAGTGTACATTGTACACGCGTCGGTCCCATCAGGGTTCATTGGTGCCAGTGTGGTATGTGGATATTGCAGTGACTGGAAGCAGAAGATATCAATTTAGATGGGATTGCCAATGCTTTTCTTTGAGGGCTCAATATGTATGTTCATGAAGCCTTCGGATAACAAAAAATAATGCTGTCTTGATTACATTTTCAGGTCAATATTTGAACTTTGGGGTCATGGCAAATCTACTGCAGAGTTAAAGAAATCATTGATGAGCTACCCGCAGGAACAGATGGTGCGTATGAAACATGAATGGGTTTGTTACTCTGGTTGTCTGTCAACGATCCTGTAATGTCCAGTTTTAATCAGAGTTCCAGAGGAGTTGTCACCCCTCTCACTTTGCAGGCTTAAGGCTCACCCGATTGCTTCTGCTCAACTAAGCTTGGTTGCAAGTTGTCCAGGGTCCTGCACCGCACAACTAACCCAGTCTGTGAGGCCCTGTACTATTCTTAATGTTCTTCAGAAGACTGCGGGGGTGAGCTGGGAGAAAGGCAGAAGGATCCAGCCGTTGTTGCCTTTCTTTTTCAATAGATCCTCTGCTCCCCTCTGAGGTAACATTTAGGCTCCACCACCTCCACTGGAGCTGCCTCCCACCTTCTAGGCCTGCCTAGTGCCTTACATGACCTTCTCCCCAGTCTTATGCTCAGTGGATTAGTTCCTAAAGAAACACCCAATCCCTCTGATCTATTGTCCTCTGACCTTTTCCACCTCTCATAAACATTAGGCAATGGCTACGACCATGGGCAGTTCTTACTAACCGCCCCTGAACCAACCCGCCCACCTCTTTCTCGGGTAGCGGAATCTCCAACTCCTAAGTAGCACTTCCTTTTACAACTTGGCTTCGGCTGTCACAGCCTCCTCCAACTCTTCAGCTAGTACCATCACCTTTACCATCTCTTAATCAGCTGTTACTGCTCCGCCTTAGCTGTTACCACTCCTTCTCAAGGATTGTCTCCTGTACCACCAACTCACCTCCTCAGCCGTCTGCACCTCCTGCACTTTTGCTACTAACACATTCTTTCACTTCTGGTCTCAGCACCATCTCCTCTCTCCTGCAACCAGCAACCCCGCTATCTGCCCAGACACCACTTTTACTGCTTCTGTCATTCTCCAGCCTTCTGTACTTCTCTTCAGTTTCCAGCCTTCCGGAAATTTGAGGCTCCTGCTCCAGCAACCCACACTTTCAGTCCGAGCTGCCTGGATTTTGTTAGGGCTCTCCCTCCTCCCCTGGCTGGGACTCCTGGTGAAGGTCTCCACCTGTATTCTCTGACTGATATAGAGCTGTGATTGGTAATGGTTCCTAAGTTCACCTTGGACTATTTTGGGCGTAGGTGGTTGGACCAAGTCTGCCATCTTGAAAGGCCTTTTCCCCTGATCCCCTGTGCTCAAACTGTGTGAGCTGAAACTAGAAACACTCTGGGCACGCTTTGTACACTCTTGGGTTTAGAAATAGTGTGTGAGATCAGGAAAACTGTAACATTGAGATGTTTCAGTAACTTTGTTTTCCTTCAAATGCAGTCCCCACTCAGGAATCTGCAGGCATGCAACATTGTATCCTTACGACTCTTCGAATGGCTCATTTTTACAAGTTTGTTAGTGCCATATTCTCATGTTCCGTAAGAACGTTTAACCGTGTCGATATACACACTTCCAGGGTCTATTGAATGGAAATGTTTTCCATTAAAGGGAAATACGACTTTTCCTACACTGGAACAAAAGGTTTCTTTAAAGAGAACTGCAGGCTCTCCGGTGAGGAGGTTGGCCCGCAGTGCCTCACCAAAGGTTTGGCAGTAGGTCTTTGGACTGATGGATTGCGAGGGGTCTAGACCTAAGTAATAGCCTGCAGTTAGGTACTGTAACTGGGGCCAAAAAGGCGAGTAAGGGACATCCATTGACACCATGGTTCACCACGTTGGTGGTCCCCAGAACCTGGTAGGAGACAGCAAAAAAACTCTCATATCTTTGAGATATTCCCAACAACATGGCAATGAACCATGTGGCTGCGGGATGTGAAAATGTCACCAGAACCCGAAATGGAATTTTGGGACCATGCTGCACATTTCATGATGCATACAAAAAAGACAGGTAAACCATTTTTCTAGGTGTCGCTTTGTTTGAAAGTTCTTAGTTTGCCTGAATGATGTCCACTCATAAATTACAACTCCAAATACACTGTAATGATGTGTTGCATTTTTGGGAGGCTACAGAATAAATTCAGGCAATATGTACGGTTCAACACCTTTTTAATTTGCTCAAAAATATAGGCGCCCCTCTACTGAAAACAAACACAGCTATATACTGACTCAGGAGGGTCTTGGAGCATTTATTAGCCCACTGCACCTTACCAGAGGGAAAATATCTGTCTGTTCCCACCTACAAGAACATTGTACTGAAATGCTTGGGATTCTCCTCTGAACAAGGGTAACAAAAGTAACCACAAACACGGGTATGTTTAGCATTTCAGTACTGGATTGACATTTTAGTGGGTACCAGGTTAATATGCAAACCAATATTGCTCCTATTTTAATGTACAATGAGTTGAAAGTTGGTGGGAACTATTGCAAAGAATACGTTATTTGGCCATGCTCGTTCTCAATGGGGGAATCCCATATTTTTGTAAACCTTTTATTTTAAAAAAACAGGGTGACAATACCTAGTTTAATAACTGGAATGATAACTGAACAGAACAGTCCACTTGGGATAACTAAACAGGGAAGAAACAAAAGATTGTGTTGGGGCTGTGTATTCACAAGCTTATCCTATCCTGTCTAGTATCTCTAACTCCTGTCTTAATTATACACTTAGCCTTCATGGTTACACCTGGGGAATGTGATTTGGGTTAATCGCCTATTGGATCTTGTGATGGGCTGAGTAGTGAGACACTATACTCTGTTAAATGTTTTAGAATTACTTGATTACATAAAAGGTAGAGTTGGGGGTAACTCCTACCTGTCCAACAAACAAACTCTCATTTATAAAGTGAGGGTTAGTATAACCAAAAAGAGGTGTATGTAGGGTAGAGTACCTCACTGTATCAGGGTCCCTAATGTTAAGCCCTTTTCTCCGAGTTAGACACCCTGTTCTTGAAATCAAAGTTCCAAAGGATGGACCACAGACATCTTTAATAGTCCTTGGACAAGGCTTATGCAAACCTATAATAAAAAAGTTCCAATATTAGGCCCAAAACAGTTATGCAGTCCTTCCATAATCTAGCACCGCTAATATAAATTCTTCCGAAAGGCTCTCTAAAATGGTTCTGCTTCACCTCTTCTCTGCCCTTTCTTGGAATTCTTTGAAACTTGGGGAATAATTGTCCCACTCCTCTTTTGTGCTAATGAAAACTTTTAGCAGAAGTAGTTTCTTCTGAGCACCTCTGTTGGTCATGCACCTCTGTTGGTCATGCTTTGTCAAAGCTTTGGATTCTCGCTTCAACTCCGGACTTGGGTCGGAACGTTAAGGTTCCAGCCTGTCATTCAGTCCTGGATCAGGCTACTAGTTATAGTTTTCTTCCCAGGCCTTCTGACTCTGTACTTTCTGCTTGGAGGTGTTTCCATCAAATATTCAAGGTCCTGCCTGGGTCACTATAGCCACCAACATGTTGAGGTAGGTATCCCATTTCTCCCCCCCTTTCTCTGGGTCCTTGTCAGGCACATTTTCTAATGCCCTCCTCTCATGGGCCAATCTCACATTTCTTCCGATTATGGTTGCTGGCAGTGGGTATGGATTCCTGCTTGCTCTCCACATCCCTCTAGATGAGGTTGGTTGTGGTTTCAGTCCTGGATTTGCACGGTCTGCCAAGCCCTTCTAAAAAGAAAAACTCTTGAACTTGCCAGAACAAAGGTTCCTCTGGCAGTTGCCAGAGTTCCACCAATCACCCTTCTGCTGGGTAGTTTCGCCTTCTTTCCTCTACCTTTGTGTAATGCTGCCTGCCTCTTGTATTTTTCTGTCTGCCTCCCCCCGTTGTATGCATGTGATGCCTGTATGCTTAAATCCTTCATCTTGCTGCCACCCCAAAGGCAGCCCTCTCATGCTATCCCCCCTACATCAATCAATCCCTCCCTGCCCATTGTGGGAGTTTGTATTGACACAATATGGTGACACCATTACCGCCTTGTTGCTGATTCTTTGATTTGACTTTTGGACTCGTGTGACTCATGTTGGTTCACCCCTCTCCAATCTCGTCTTTCTCATGATGGGCTTCCTTAAACATCACGTAATCATGGTGACCATGAGCCATGTTGTGCTCTGCAGGAGTCTGTCTTGATGCATTGTTTTCACCGTCTTGTTAGCCAATGCTTGGATTTGACTTTTATGAACTCATTGACTCATGGTGCTTCACCATTTCTCATCTGTCATGCTGGTCTTCCCCTGCATCTCATAGTGGCCCTGAATTTTGCTGTGCCCATCTTCATCGTGAATTATGGCTTGTATTTGCTGTTCTCTTGCAACATGTGTTCCTACTGACTTCTGCAACTGTATTCACTGCTTTCTTGCTTCTCCTCTCCCTTTTCACTGTTTTTACTCTGTTCTCTCCTCTCCTCCCCTTTTTTCTATGCACTTTATCAGAATTGTCCTTGGACCTAGTATGATAGCAGCCTAGTTTTGTCTCCTCCCCCACCACTTACTTGGCCCCCCTCCCTCCCCCAACCAGCACTATCTGAAATGTCGTCAGGCCTAGTACGATAGTCGCTTGTTTTGTTCCTCTCCTTTCCCTTCCTTATCTGTGTCTTAGCTCTTGCACTATCTGAAATGTCGCCAGGCTGAGTACGATAGTTGTTAAACATTCTTATTGTTCATGGCCGTGTAAGAATGTCATTGTATTTTCCCTTGTTCCCTCCTTTGCCTTGAAGCGTTTTGAAACACATTGTGTGCAGGCGCTATATAAATAAAAGATATCATACCTTTGTATCTAGGCATCTGGAGGGCGAAGGCACGTCCCCTCCAGAATGTCTTAATTGGGTCTTTCCTGTCCCTCAGGGACAGTGAATCTCAAATTTGCCTTTCCAAAGGTTATTCCAAAAGTGGTTTTGAATTTGGGTCTTGGATTGGTGATTCCCTCTATCTAAACTATCCTCCTTCCTTGCTTAGGAAATACTAATTTGGGGGATTGGGTAATGGTGTGCTCACTTTTAGTGAGGAGTTCAATGTTGGCCTGGGAGTATGTACCTTCTTGGAATTCTCTGACATATGGAACACAAGGGTAAATGGTTCCGGTGCTTGCCTGCCTGTCCAATTGCCCTATACTGGAGCCTATTGAGTGGGTCCTCCGCTCTCGTCCTTGCTGTTATTCCTGGACTTAAAGTTCCAGGAAACCAGCTGTGAATGCATCCCTTCCCCTCCCCCATTTTTGCCTTTATACCCCTTCCCTCCTCCTTCCCATCCTCACCCCTTCCCTATTCCCCCACAGATATTGTTCTACCTACTGTTTTTATTGGTTCGATTCATGATTGTTTATTGCTTCTACTGTTATAATGTTCAATGGATTCTGTTATAATGTAAAGCGCTTTGGATGAAAGTGCTATATAAACCAATAAATACAAATGCTGCTGCCTTGTGGTTTGGTCTTTATTACATGCATCTCGCTGTGAATTTGGATACACTGCAAATGTATGGTCTTGTTTTGTAACTATATTCTTCTCTATGTGCGAGTCTTGTACCCTGTAGTGATCTTAGAACTGATAATTCTATAACTCTGACTCGATGTTCGAGTGCTTGGTCCTCCGGAGTAGTTAGGACATTGTAGGACTTGTAGTAGTCCTGCTTACGCCTGCCATGGTAAACTAGGAATGTACAGCATCTTGCTGAGTGTAGCGGGCATGCAGTTCCTGCCCCTTCTATCTTTGGAGAAGAATATTGGGTAGCAGTTGGTTCACACCTGTCCCTAGCACCCTAAACCCCCATGGGGAGTCCTGTGATTTTAGCACAACCCTGGGTTACTATCTAAAGCAGAAGAGGTACAACCTCCTGAAAATATTGTCCTGCTTGGCAAAGCAACATTTTGTAAAATGGTCCTAATCCAATGGGACTTGATGTCCGTCTGTTTCACTAGTCTACACAAATGCAGTTCTGGGTTTCAGTAACCTTGATATACAAAATTGACTCTGCCACAAGATGTTTTGTACCTCAATATGCTTCCTTTCTGGTATTCTTATCCTTTGCACAGATATTGTAACTATCTGACTGTGGGAACCCTCCTGGGCTCGGACACACAACAGGCTCCTGTTCACCTTCTCAAGTGGCACCCACAAGTGGCAGAGTTTGTTTTTCTCGGGTGGTTCCCACAACATGCTTATGCTTCCTTTCTCAAGTGGAGCCTGCGTCGGTCAGATTTCCCCTTCAGGTTCTGCGGTTCTCCAAGATCTGGATTTCTCGCACCCAGCAGGCTGGAAGTTCTCCCTGAGGGTTATAGGCTTCTTTTTCAGGGTTTGTGTATCTCACCTCCAGAAGGCAGACCGTGCTCACTGAATGATCTGTGGTCCCTTCCCATGGTCTGATTCTCTCCTCCAGCAAGAAAGCACCCCTCTTTCTCAAATGTCTCCAGCCACAATCCGTTATATCCCCAGCAGGTTCTTCAGTTTCTTTCTGGGTGTGCTCATCTATATCTACTTGCTGGGCTTGGCTGCCTGCCTCTCCCCAGGGTTCTTACTGTGAGAAACCTGAGGGTATTGCTCCCATTGGATCCGCTGCGCAGGTGGCCAGGGAAAGGCTATCGCCTTTGGATCCTGACCCTGGGGGTGGAGAAGCGAGGAAGGATCACCTCAGTGGAGGGTCCTTGAGGATTGGGAGTGGGGTGTCCTCAGGCGAGACATGGTATCCCCCTTTCCCTATTGATGGCCAACCTAGCCCTCACTCGACCTTTATGGGCTGTTATAAGCCAGCCCCCCCCCTCGTTTCCCCACATGTGACACTCAACAGTACTGAGACAAGGAAGAGGAGAGTAATGCACACTGTCATGTCACCACTTTAGTACTGGGGCTAGGAAGATGCCTACAGTTTAGTGAAGGTCAGGCATGTCCTTCTAATACTAATCGGGCAAATCCAATTGGAAGTTGATACCTGCAACCTTTCAAAGTGTGGCAGGTTTATAAAGGGGGACAAAATATGCTGCAGAGGGCAAAGCAGGGAGGCTTGTGGGAGGGAGATCAGCAGGGGACTAGTTTCAGAGAAGACAGCCGTGGTGGGACCTGTGGAGGAGTCAGGACGCCGGTGAGAAACCCAGAAAGCCTTCCAGCCCAAAACGAGTTGGGCCGTTAGGCAGGAGCACCTAGAGTGAGAAACCAGCAGCTGGAGGTGTGGGAGTGCAGGAGGAGAGAGCGGGACGCTCTCTGTGTTCAGACAGAGGCAGTGGAGTAACCGGCGAGGGCTCACAGCAGCTGGCCCTGCAGACCTGCGCGGCTCGAAGGGAAATACGGAAGCAGCTGAGGAACAATGCAGAAAACCAGTCAGTGTTTGGGAGAGGAACTCTGGAGCCGGGGTGTTCCCAGCAGGCGGCCAGGAGGCAATGCATTACCCGCCCTGAAGGGAAAACCTGAACTTGCACATGCAAGATGCATATTGAATACTGAACCAAATAAGAACTTTACAATTAAGCACATTGAATAGCTGGTGAATACAGAGTGAATGGAAATCTTGCAATTAAGCAGGCTGAATATAAAATTAAGTGAAACTTTATGGGCAACGCAAATAACAAAGTGAAAGTGCCCATATGATAACATATAGGGGAAAAAGCACAGGTGTGAAAGAACGCCATAAAAAGTTGGAACAGGAGAAAAACAACCACAAAGTTAACTTTACTAACAGTGCGGCAAGGAAAAAGACTGGCAAGAGGTGTTGGACATACTCTGGCAAAGCCAGGGGGTTACAGAGGAGAAGCCAAAGAAGTGTAAATATTATCCATAAAGTCAAGAGTCCAACAAAGAGAGGGATCCAGGTTGCGCGACCTGTGATGGGTGGACCGTGTTTTCTGACAATTGTACCTAGACCGGTAAGCCCCTGAACTGTGAGAACCAAAAGACATTGTGGAATAAACTTGAACTTGGCACTGGCAGTGAATGGATGAGGCAATCCAGGCATGGGGCCAAGCTGCCCTTAAGTGCTGTTAAAACCTTTGTTTGAAAGACTGAAACAAGAATTACTGGTGCAGCTGAAGTCTTGGGGAAGGGAGCCATAAGACTTGAGGAATTACATTTGTTGTCTTTATTTTGAACATCTTTCTTTTGAACTGTGCTGCTTGGAACTTGGGGAACGGAACCCTAAGTGCTGTGTGGAACTGTATCCCCTTGAGTGGGAGAGAGGTAATTCTGAGACTTTTGTGGAACTTTCTTGAACTTGGGGAAGAGGAGCTGAAAAGGAAGCTAAGAGCTGACGAAGCTCTGATCTTTAGTTTAATGACCATTTCTTTGATTGTTGACATCCCTACACACTGTTTAGCATTAGTTGTGAGGGCAAGAATAGGTTTTGGACAGACAGACTTTTAAGATGAACTCTTTCACTCAGTTTTCTACCTTTTATTCAGGTCAGGAAATCCCACCTTAGCACTGTCATCCTGACATTTAAGTTAATGCATATCTTTTGCTTGAATCTTGAGTCGGTTGTCTGTGTCTTGTTACATGATGCCTTCACATTACTTTGTAAGGAATAAGACACCCTTCTCCCTAAATGGGGGACTTGATGACTGGGTATCGCCAGTCTCTTCAGGCCTCTAGCCTTTCTCAGACCCGTCAGCTGTTCTGCTCCTCAATCTGGCTTTCTTGTTGCTGCTCTGCAACACATGCCTGCACTCCTGCTTCCCCTATTTCAGGCTGAACTAAAAGAGCCCTCTTTGTACTCCCTAGACCAGGTGTCTACCACTGATTGGCCACCATCATCAGATGCCTCCAAGTTGTGATATAATTTGGTAGTGAGGCTTTATATTTCAGAACACCTGGGTGGTGGTGAGGGCTGGGGGAGTTGGTTGCCCTCTTGAAACTTTTACACTTGCTTTTAGAGTTCAATTGGGAAGGATCTGGGTTCCTTTTCTTCCCGATTTTCAGCGTTCTTTGCTGGTAAAACGGCGTAATCCTGGGGAATTTCAAATTGGGCCTACTTCACTTTTCTTTGAGAATTTTGAAGTAGTGCTGCTCTGCTGGTTGTGTGTTAAAGGAGGATCGGGGTGTGTTTTCCTTCCTCTGTGTGTGGTGCTTCCCCCTGTTCTCTGGGGTGCTCTGCTAGTTACTTTTGAACCTACAATCTGGATCCCTACTGCAGCTGTTGGAAAGGGGCTTCTCCTCTCACCTAGTGGTGTCTTTGGTAGTCCTACCTGGGGAAAGGTCCGATTCCACAACCCCTCACTGGGAGTATATGACCCCTTGTTCCCTGGAATTGGAACTAGGGTTCCGTTGAAAGCAATGACGGTGGTCTTTGTTGGATACTGGTGTTCTGGTGAGGAACTCTCTTACAATATATCTGGGTTTTGAGGAGGGTGGAAAGACTCCTGGGAATCCCCCATATACCACCAACTGGTATTGCATTGTTTTGTGGGTGGCTACCCCTGATCCCTACAGTGTCTAGCTTCCTCTGAACTGGTGCCCTAAATGCAACCTTGCCACAGATGTTATTCCCATGATGAGTAACTGGTTTTGAAACCACTGCTGTTGGTTAAAATAAACCAAGTCAAACGTGAGATAGAAGTTAAATATATGGACTAGTGTTGAGATG